>NC_066366.1:20727500-21927500 GCF_013377495.2 Cygnus atratus
TTCCAAGGAATGTAAGACAGTCTGTTGGTCTGTCCATTGCTGAGAGACAACGAGAGGATAAGGTATAAACCATCTGGGCCTTCTGCATAACACTTTAGTGATCTCTTATAGCCCTTGAAGAAAGAAGGGGGCTGAAACAGTAAGGCCACAATTTGAATCCTCACTTGTATTTATCCCTAGTCTGTACACCAGTCAGTAAAAAAGATACTTGAATGCATTTTCTACACCAAATGTTTCTAAGTAGGATGCAGAAGTGTTAAAAATCTCCTCCAAAACATAATCAGGTCAATATTTGAGGAACATCAGTGTATGCAGAAGAGAACAGGCAACAGCTCAGAGGTACTACTGAAACATATCACAGATAAAAGACCATTGCTATAGACCTTAACTTCCAGAAATAAACATCCCTATGGTTCACGTGCACGTCTGCCTACAGGCTGAACCACAAGCTGTCCCCTATACACATGTCCCCTACCCTTACTGCAGTGTAAAATAGGATACCTGAACAGAAAAGTAATGACTCTAGCTGACTTTTATGCATGAACCCCATTTCATCATAAGATTCAGGACTGGCCTCTGCTTGGGAAACTTCTTATAACAAAATTGATGGTAGTCTCACATGACTAGGTCTTATGGACATTGCCAGGTTACTGGACTATTATTTAAACTCAACTGTATCTATCTGGTCTATCTTTTCTCCACTGCCACTGCACTGATTATAAAGCAATACAGACTGCAGCAATTACACATATTGATTATGCTACTTGATAAGCACATAAAGCACGAACAGCTTTAGAGAGACATCTGCCCTAAGGTTAAAATTATTTTACAAGTCCATCCAGTTAGTAGTTGGCTCATATCTATCTTATGCATACTTCTATCACTTCATTTTTTTATTACTTTTTCTCAAGTTTAGTATTGTTTATATAGAGATCTTCAGGGACCTGTAAGAGATGAGAAACATTTGGACACTTAGCTTTTGTGTAGAAGACTGCATTTCTTATTGGTTAAATAGGAAGCTTAGCACCTGCTTACAAGTTAAACAGTTGAACAGTCAGTTCATCATCAATCCCCCCACCACCACCCCTTCTCAGTCCTTTACAACAAAGGATTTTGGCAGCTGAGAAAAACTGAGATGAAACCCAAGGTCACAGAGTAGGTCACTACCAGACAGAAGTGAAGCCAGATCTTGAATTCCCAACCTTTGGTCCATCCCCTGCTGAAACAGTGAATGCATTCAATACTTCAACAAATACCAAATCCTTTCTGATCCTTTCTACATTTTTTGGTATCAAGGAAGTCGAGGGCAATTAAATTCAATAATCAGTCCTACAGCATTTGGGAAGGAGCTTAAATACATTTTAGTATTCTTAAATTGTCGACCTTAATTCCTTATCCTCTTGCATGTCCCACTATAAACCTAAGTAGGAGCATTCAGTGTATATCTGTTAGTATTTTGTATGTCTTTCATTCCTTATTTATTTCTCTTTGTGCCCAATCTCTTCAGCCTCTTCATGTTAAAAGAAGTAATCTTTCTTGCTTCAGACTGTTACTACTATTTTTTTCTTATTGTGATCAGAACAGAAACTATTATTCAAGCGATGTCATACTATCAATTTACATACTACAGTATATTTGCTGGAATGTTCACACTATAGAATCATTAGATGTATTTTCATTATAAGCTTTATTGAGAGATGGGGTAAAACATTAACACTGTTTGCTGTTTAGCGTTGCACACTAATTTAAAGATTTTAACTGGGCTGTCCACACTGACATCCAGGCATATTTCCTCTAGGTTATAGTTAATTTAGAACCCAGCAATATGTATGAGTAGTTCAAATTATGTTTTCCAATGTGCGCTACTTTTCATCTATCAACAATGAAATATTTGCCATTATCCTGCCTGTTAGCTCAGTGAGGTGCCTCAGAACTCCCTCAGTTTCTTTTAATATCTAGAAATCCAAGCAGAAGTGAGCATCTTCAACTTACTCTTTTACAATTCATAAGCATATAAATGTTTTTTAAGGAAACTTTAAATGGGGTGTGTTTTCAGAAGCTTTTGACAGAATAATCATGCCTTCCCCCCTTCACTCTGATTAATATTTGCTAACAAAACTCTAACAGATCAAAAAGCACTCTTTTCAAGCACAAGAGTCATCCTTGTTTCCTCTACAAATTTAAGTAGATTTTTTTATTATAATAAAACATTCATATTTTATGACAAACAGATAAACACACTTTCAAGTTAGTTTTACTTCATTGTTACTTGGATAAGTGAAGTGGGGTTATGTTTTGTGTTGTTGTTAAAAAACAACTTGAAAGTGTTTGAATCCACATTTTGGCATTCATTGGAAACAGAATCAGGAATAGAACTAGACCTATAGGACTAAATGCAATCTTCAGTCCATAATCCAGTGGTCTGAATAGGACTGTAGGTTTAATTTCCCAGCATCAGGATAAGGGGGGAACTGCCTATGTCATGGATCTATCAAGTCCAAGTCTTCAGTGCCCCGGCCCATATAGTACTTTCTGCTGGTGGATTCATGCAGTTATTACCCATCCATTTCTGCTGACAGGATCTCCTAGGACAACATGATGTGAGGAGATATTATGTAGAGCTCTGCAGAACATAGGGGCAAACATTTTTTCCTAATGGATGTCAGTATTAAAGTTTTTCAAAAACTTCAGACAGTGAGATGTCCAGATCAGCAGGTTTATATCTCAGTATCTAAAATTTCCTTTTTTTTTTTTTAAATATTATTAAATAATTTGCCTCTAAAGCCTTTATGTGAGCCTGAGTTTGTCATTTTGATGTTTCTGTTTCAGGAACAGAAGTAAACAGGTAAAACTCATAAGTAATATCTTGACACGTATTCTATTCATTACAGCAATTAAATTTACAGAGGTAGGGAATACACTCCTGAGAATAAGCTTCCTGAAGTTTGACTTGGGCCGAAGCCAAAACGTTTCAGGTTTAGTACTCAGGAGTATTATTTAGAAGATAAATTGCTTGATATCAGATTTTGGGAAAGGTAGAATTACTGTCAAGTCTTGTTGTACAACAATTTGTTGGAAGGAACATCCCCGTATTACTTGCTTGCGTTCACAATAATCATAAAAACACACTGGTTTAAGTGCGTTTAATGTTAAAGTGTTCAGAAAACACTATTTGGGATTATTCCAAGAAACAAAAGTGCTTTCCGTTCTATTTTTAAAGTTAGCACAATATTGTGCTGCGTCAAAAAAGATTTTAAGCATTATGTAGTCTTAACATAAATATCTCATCTTTAAAACTGATTATTTCTGTGAATTTCTGTGAATGGGAGAGCTTTATTATTGATCTTGCACTTCTCTTGCAGGACAAGAATGGTTCTTGAACCATTGTGTGAACCATTCCTCACAAAATCTATTCTTCATGGAAGATAATACTGAAGTAGAACAATTTACAAAGAAACAACAGCAGCAATAGGGACACACAAGGTACTTCCACATTGCATACTTGAAGCTAAAGCTACTGCAGTTTCTGAACTTAAGCCTGTAGTACTGTACATGCAGACATGCATGCTCACTATTCACATATGCACATCTGAACAGGAAATGACTTCTAAGTAACAAAAACTGTTTTGCAAGTGCACTTTCCATCGTGGGTATGTAAACATGATTTGTATGTAATAGTGTAAACAACCATATAAACTTGTGGTTTTCTTTTTCTCAGGTAAGTGAAAAGCAATATTCCTTGAAACTACACTGTTGCATGACTATTTTTTATAGTATTGGGCTAAACAATATAATGCATTATTTCACCCATGCTTAAATCACAACATGTTTTAAGTAACTAAGAAAAAACAAGCTAAGAACAATGAAGAGAAGTCCAGAGTTGTGCAAAAAAAACCATGAAGGTCATTTAGAAGTCAAAAAGGATAGTGTTGATATTTAGGGATAAATGGATCTCTGTGCCTAGCATTCAAACATACAAACTCCTGATTGCCTATTGCTGACTTGCACCTATTCTGAAAGGCATCTTTGATACACACCTCTCCATGAACAATGAGTGAAAACATAAGGCAATCTAAATGTATTAATGGATAGAAAACAGCTGGTGGCACTGAAAGCTTTGGAGAAAAATGCAGTAGTTTTTTTTTTTTTTAAGAGCATTCTAACTTGCTTAGAAAGAAAAAAATAGAAGCTTCCCAGCAGTGCCACCTGTTAGATTTTGGATTCCCATTTTTCCAATTCTTAGGACCCCAATTGGGCATGTTTTAGGATAACTCAACATTTTGACTTTCGTAAATATACTGCTACTGGACAGTGATACTGCATCATTAAGTATGTCTTGAATACCTACGTTACAATGACATGGTTACACTTTGGAAATACAGCAATTTTTACTTATTTAAGTTCTCCATATACAGTCCATAATGGTAACAATACTAACACAATAAAGACTGCTGCAAAAGCATTCCAAAGATATCATTTAACAAAGGAATATTATTTCACTAACATACTACTTAGTCTGACACCAATGATTCACAGCCACTCTTAGGCTTTTTTGTAAGACACAGGCACCATTATTATGCATCTTTCTTTTCCTAGATTTCTTCTTATATTGCTGGAATCTAGGCTGGTAACAGCCAGAATGAATGAAGGGGAAGTAGAAGTAGATGATTTATATAGCTAAGTATTGTTAAAGTGGGTATATAAAGCAATGTTCTATCTTACTAAGGATAATTTCATTGTAAACAATCTCATAAATAAGTAAAATCCAGACAGTATATTTATCATTACAGGGGTTAGTATTTCTTAGCAAGCTATATTATGTTGACTATATTATGTTGAAAGCTGATTTTTACTTCAGCCACTGTGCCAAAATTGTTACCGTAACATTTTTGTTCTGGGGAAATGAGTGACAGAGGAATACTCCATTAGGAGACATTTATTAAAAAACACAAATCTGTAGATATCTTATTTTCCTACCAATGTTTTTGGAAAAATAAATGCTTATCCAGCAGTTCAGGCAGCTTCTTGATTTCAAAGCTAGTAAAGGCTATTAAAGTAATCTAGCTAATAGCACAATAGACTTGTTGGTGCAAGCATAAATGCCCATTATATCTTCAATTTGTCTTTGCTTTCAATAATCCCCTAGTAAATCACACAATCTTTAAAACAACATTTCCTGATTCGTTATTAGTAATCAGAAATTCAGGATTTATTTTCTTCTGTTTTGATTTCTTTTTAAGCATAGGATTGGCTTTTCTTAGTTTTGCAATGGCTTTAAAACATCTTTGTTCAATAAACAGTCCTCTTCCTTTAAATGTACACATTGCCCAACGTTTTACCTTTGAAAATTCAAATGTTAATGTAAAAAAAAATTGGTATCATATTAGCAAATGATAGAGTCAAAGAGAAATGTGTTTCCACTTAAAAATAGCATGAATAGTCTTCTGAAGTATTTGCTACATTTCTCTTCCATAACAAAAACTTTATCAGATACATTTAGAAACAGAACTCCGAGTCTTCTCAGTAAGGAGTCATTCTGGCCGCATGCATACTGTACACGCTATTGAAAATGTTTAATAATAGAAGACCATGCACTTTCATGTAATTCATAATTAGAAGATGACTACAACTGCATTATTTAAAATCAAGCCTTTGTTATCAGCACCAGTTTTAGACAGAAGCTGAGAATCATTTGTGAGCTGTGGCAGACCAAGACTGTTCAAAGCAATTGCTGTTCAGCATGAAAGCTGCAATGGAGGTCACAGAACAGGTCAGGAGGAAAGATAGTGTATCGATTTCACACCAGGAATAGAGGCGAAGCAAGGGCCCACTGTTGCTGCATGTGATGTATTTCACTTCAGTTTAAGGCACATTTCATTCCAATTCAAGAGGGGGTGGGGAGCAAAGGGCGAGCAGATTTCACACTGAATCGTGATGAATTCTGGACTCATGTATTCCAGTAAATATCTCCTTCCTGACATTAAGTATTTCTATAGCAGATTGAATACAATGGACATTAGGCTGCAATCAGATAGCAAAAAAAGAACTAACAAAAAAAGCTAACTGCACAACAGTATGGTTTTGTATATACAAATGTTATCCAAAGCCACAAAAATGTTACAGACGATGTATTTTAATGAAACCATACTGTTCCAGTGTTCACGCTGCTGAAAATAAGTGTACACAATATTCTAACCCCTTATTATTTAACATCCTTGGGCCACATAAACCTAAATCAGACGTCTTCAAAAACTAAAAGGACAAAGTCTGTTCACACAAGCCTCCCAATGACACACGTGTGCACAGACACAGGCATGTTCAGTGAAAAAAGAATTCCTAACAAGTATTTTAAATGTATAGTAAACATGCAAAACCTGCATTCATTTTCATTTTATTGTCAGGCTGA
Source organism: Cygnus atratus (assembly GCF_013377495.2). NCBI lineage: Eukaryota > Metazoa > Chordata > Aves > Anseriformes > Anatidae > Cygnus > Cygnus atratus. The sequence continues at coordinate 20,733,907 of NC_066366.1, forward strand.
CACTCCAAATAACCCTGACTGTTCTGGCAAAGGATATCAGCAACTACCCTTAGTAGTTTTCTAGGACTGCGTTCATGGTTAATCAGATTTTGTCACCTAGTAATATTAACCAGCTTCCGTCCACTCCAAAAAAAATTTTTTCTTTTAAAGAGACCAGTTCTGATGAGTAAAGCATAAACACAACTAGAGGCATGTTTCTCAGGTTACTTGGGTAACGGGCTAGCCTTGTTTGATTCCCCCTCCCCAACATCAGGAAACTGAATTTCCAGTACTTTTGCACAGTATGTTGTAAAAATGTCAACTCCTGAGCTGTTAAGACCACATACAGTAATGGTAAAATAGTATAACCTGTAAGAATAAAGTGCTCCTTCTCTTCTTCCTGTGTTACTTTACATAATTTCTTCTCAAAAGACCTGCTTTTTTTTTTTTTTTTAGAAATGCTGTAACACCTCTAGTGACAAGATTTTAGAAGGTTTCTGGACCTTTATGTGGGTTCCATAACACTAGCAAGACAGCCAGATATCAACATATAGTCATCTTTTGTTCTGAAAAATATTTGAGCCTGCACAGAGATTTCCTATTAAATTATTTACATTAGTTCACTTCCACGTCATTTTTTCTTTTCAACTGTTCTACGGCATCAGTGTCAACTTCTTGAACCCTCTCATGAAAGCTTTGCTGTCATCAGGGTCTATTTCAGAATCCTTAATTCTGCATAAGGAATCAGTTACCCAGCAAGTTTCCAGTCAAAAAGGGCCAGATGCTCCCTCTACTTCACACTGGAGCTGGGCAGAAGGGCCCCTAACTAAGACAGAGGAGGACAAAAGGTGGCTGTGCAGCATGTGTGTGCATGTACCACTGGCCTGCCCAAGACAGCTGAGGCTTGTGTGCGTGAAGAAAAAATTCAAGCAGTGGCTATAGTTAAATTGAAGTGATGCCAGAGATCACCTAACTCCATGCAGATTGATTCGCCAGGAGATACCATCAATTTGCACTGCTAAATTCCATGATAGTTATCACTTCTCATTAATTCTTCATCTTCCATAATGCTGTGTTATAAACATATGGAAGTTTTGCACAGACTTAAGCAAGGCTTCAACAAATTAGCACCTGCTGGCTATGGACACAGTCAAAGCCTACTAATGCTATTCGATCTACAGATTCTTGTTGACTCCATGCATCATATAACTTATCTCCTGATATGTGGAGTATGGTTAAACTACCTGTGATGGCTCCTCCCAAAGTTCAGAATTGCAGTGACACACAGGATTGTATTCCTAAAGAGCATGAGCTGTGGAGTAGCTGCAGACTCAGCTCCATCAGCTGAAGCCAGGACAGCAGACATTTTTTCTAGTGCTAGTATCCAGAGCCACCCCTTGCATTAAGAAGGAACAGTGCAATCAAGCCATTTTTATATCACATCTGTTACTGGACTCACAGATAATATTAGTGGCCAAAAATAGTATTTTTTCCATTTACAGTTGGCCAGAGGACTGCTATTGTTCAATGGACAAGGACCTTAGCAAAAGAATAAATCATTAAGACAACTGTAGACTAAGCTGTTTTAACAGTCTTGAAAACAGAGCCTGCAAGCCACCCATTTGGAACAGACCATAAATCCCAAACAGTTAAACAAAACTAAAACAGAGTAATTCAATGTAGTTCACACTGATCGCCTATCATACACTAGGCCCAATTTCAATTCCAAGCCTAATTGGAAGTTCAGTGACCTCAGCAGCATGAGTTCCAGCTGCTTCACATACTCCCCTTCCTCTCCACCAAATACCAGCATGGCAGCTATGGGACATATCTGCAGACATAAAGGGAAGATGCATAGCTGTAGGACTTGTTTTCATTAGAGTTAAGTGTAACCCAAAGCTTGCACATACCACAGAAAGGTCCAAGGCACCCATTGCTGCAGATATTCCTTGGGCATGAACAAATATCGCAGGTCACTTGGCACCACAGTGGGGGTTCTTTAGAAGCCCATGCAATAACAGCATCTGTACTAGCAGACATCACACTGTGGTAGAAGCATCAAGTGTACCATAAGCTGGCATGGTTACTGTGAGCAGGAGCTAGACATGCAGAGAGCTTTTGCATTCCTCAGACTTCTAGGCTCTGCATTTCTTGGTACTGGGACAAAGTTGTACTATTCCCTCAAAGTCCTCCATCATCCTTCTTAACAGAAGTGACTTATGCTATCAAAAAAAAAGTTAAAGATTTAAAGAACTCTGAAATCTGACTATAGATTTCTCTTCAAAAGTGAGGGATGGAAATGAGAGAGAAGACAGACAGGCTCAGGTTAAGTTCAATTAGCAGTAAAGTATCCTCTGGAAAGGTATGCGCATAAGATACAGGCCTCAGGGAATAATGGTGGTAAATAGACAAATTAAAATTCAAGAGTCTTTCTAACCTCTCGTATATATAATTTCTGAATATTTACTGAGTGTAAAAGTATCAGCCTTAGACCCTTACAATGGAAGTAATAAATGATTATAGCGCTTGTGAGTTTATTAATACCAACCCCTCTCTAGGTAAAATAAAAATAAGACAGGATAAACAAAACCTTAAGCCTTTACGGAAACAATGTACAAGCTTTTAAGCAACATCAGCCTGGCAGGTAGGTGTGTTCCAAGTAAGCTGCACTGCCGTTTACTTTCTATACGGAAGCACCAACTAAAAAAAATGAAAATCAATGAAGTGCAAAGCATTAAATTGCATCTTCTACTTGTAAGATGCTTTTACCAAAACATTCAGCCACTTCAGCAACAATCTCATCCAAACTACAATATTTGAGGTAAATGGTGTGAATAGAAACTTTCAGTACTACACTAGGCATTTTCACAGATTGGCCAAAAACACTGAGCTTCTGCACAGTTGACTTAATCCCTAGAGCAGTAAACTTGCTGGAAGCATACCTGCTTGTAGGTACAGAGACAGGTTAAGAGACACTGCCTTTTAAACCACATGATAAAAAACATATAAAGTCAACAATTTCAGTGATGTTTTTGTGTAAGTTGCAGTTCTTTTGACAGTGAAAATATTCTCCCTCTGCCCCACCCCCCCCAAACAACTAATACACAAGGAGCAAATAGACCCCCCAAAAGTATAAAGAAATATCTGAACATTTCCCAAGTGTTTCTTTCATATTAACCATTTGTCCATGTGAGAAAAAATGTCTCCAAAGATAATGGATAAGAGTCTCATAAGTCTCAAGTGTCCTTTTTTTCCCCCTAGAGAATGGCACACACACAGTTTTGGACACTTTTAATTGCCTTTTCCATCTTAATTTGCTTCAGTCCCACCCTCCCTTCCTAACCAAGGTTCTATATTAAATTATAACAAGACAGTTGGAAAAAAATACAGTAACGAACTGAGCATTTAAAAATTGTAAAAACAGATTGATATGTACGCAACTCAAGTCCTGAAAAGAACTGTGTGGCCTGACAATTTTTTACTTTCTGTGGGGGATTACTAAGGATTATATGTAATTAGCTATAATTGCACATTATTTTTCCTAAGTTTAAATAAAAAGACAGACAACTGATATGGATAGTCTGGTTTCTAATGACATTTTGTCCCCTGTATCTTCAAAATTTCTACTTTTACAGTAAGAAAAGTGATTATGAAAAAACTTCTGGGATTTCTGGAGTGCAAGTAGCAAGACTCAGAACAATTATCAGAACGACCGATCTCAAAGACAATGCTGTAAAAGCCTTTCTGCTTGCTTAATGATGACATAAAATGAACTGTGTTTCCTGTCAGCAGAAAGATCGTGAATTTGATGTTTCAGAAGGACTGCAAGACAATGAATTTTTTTGTATTGCCATTGATTGACAAAGTGCCCTATCAGTCTCTCCAAAATTGGAGGGACTCAATTCTTTAGTACTGTGTAATTCAAGGATGAGAAGGTTAACAATGTTTTTGAAAATATATTTTCTGTCTAGTTTTAGAAGAGGCATTTAAATACAAAAATATCTTTTTGGATGTCTTGACACAAAATAAAAAAAGTAAAGAAAAATCTGAAATGCAAACAACATCCTTTTTATGAGATATTAAAAAATAATGATGGTTTAAAAGAAAAAACAACAGCATATCTTTCACATTTTATGTCCTAAGTAGGTTTAAGTACTGCCTATTACTTGTCAGGAATTCAATAACGAATAGAAACTTTCCAGGTTGACGTGCTGGGGCAGAGGAAGGTCATTCTTTAAAGCATTTGCTCCCTTGAGAGGAAAACCTGGAAGGATGCTGTGTGAGCAATTTATACCAGGCACAGCAAGTCATTAGATGCCTCTGCTGCAAGTCTGCCATGATTCTATAGCCATATGTGGTTACCATGGTGGGAACCAGATCTAAGAGACTAAATGGGGGCGGGGGGGGGGAAGACAGAAGTGTGTATTTTCTTCTCAGTCTGCTGAGGGGTTATAGGCACTGTAAATCTTCCACGGCATAGCAAGAGAGCAGAAAAGAAAAGGAGCATTAGTCAGAAGAACATCATGCATTATTGTTCAGAGAATGAAGTTTTCATGGGGTGACAAGATGGTAGAGGAAAGAAAAATCAATTTGCAGGTAGGCAAATATTCTTTCTGGTAACTGTTTTAAAGAGTTTTTCTTCCTGATTCAGCCTGATTTCAAAAGAAAACCAAACAAGAAGTAATCCCACAGCATATGTGAGTAAATACTATACTGCTCATTCTCTTTAAAAATTTCACTCGAGCAAAGAGATTGTTGTTTTAAATAGCCAAAACAATACAACTCCTGTACTCCATATAATTCCTGAACTATACTTTAAAAATGCTATAAATGTCATCACTTCCTGAAAACCCAGACATCCAGGAAGAATGCATGAGCTTGAAAATACCTTATCAAGAAAAGGTGACAAAAGGATGCAACAGATGTCTAACTTTCAGGTATATAGCAAGCAATACATGATGCAGATTTGCTTATACAGAATATCACCTTACTCCACTTAAACAGGTACAACTTCAATACCATCCAGGGTGACTAAAGAGGTACAGTAACAAGCTCATCAAGTGCACAGTGTTGGCATGCATGTCACATGTAACATTATCTAATGCTTGCTTTTATATTCACTGTAGATTAGAAATGACAGGAAAAAAACAAAAGTACTTTAGCCAACAAGAACTGCACACAGACTAGTCCCACTTCTACTCCTCTCAGTGCTTCGATGATCTAAGGTGACAAGCACTCCTCTACTTGCTGTCCCCAGGGAGACCCCTGTCTCGCATATCTCAGCACAGGCAGACTACTACTTATTTTAGCATGGATTGCTTTACTGGCCTGTTCAGAGTCCCTCTTAGTCTGATAAGCCACACAAAGGGGAGAAAATCCTCAAGCTTGCGGTCAATTTTATTCGTCCCATACTTTCTGAATGCAATTGGTGCATGTGGGTTTAATGTATGACTAAACCATCACAGAATCTTTACATTTATGTAAAATCATGATAAGTGACCTATTATTTTATGGCCTTCAAAATATTCTTGTAACATCTAGATTTGCCTCTCTAGCTTCAGGAGCTATGTGGACATACTTAATATGCTCAGAGGACATCCTTGTATATTCTTACGTGCTTCAGTGTAGGGAAATACAGCAAGCTAAAACTCCATAGCAAAAAAAATCCCTTAAAATGATAAAATTAACCAGTCTTCACTAACAAAAGCAAGAAAAATGACCACTGCCCTATTGCTTTGGCAATAAGATATATTAAAATACAGTAGCACATCTGTTGCCTAGAAGGGGGTTACAAGGCATTCCCCAGTCTCACTGCTTCTTGACTTTCTTGAGCACTACTGAGCCAAAGTAGTGACATAATCTAGATTTAGAGGGTAGAGATAAGTAAATGTAAATAGGAAAGAAAACATAATATCCCTAGAAATCATAATTTTCATTTATATCAAACATCAGCTCTGTTAGATACATATGCTTTCCAACAGTGCAAGGCATGAGCTCTTTTATCCACATCTGGATAATAGTTATCTTTCCAATACTGCAGAGTCTTGAAGCAAACCATGTGACCAGTTTAAACACTACAACATGAGAGAGCAAAGTATCCTGACCAAAGGCACCACAAGAATCAAGCATATATAAGCATTACGATTAGTTATTAAGTTTCCAGACAGAAAACAGTCTTTTTAAAAAGCCACTGCATTTCTATAGCCATAGGCTTAATCTATATGCATGGTCAGAGTTCCACTGAAACTGACAGCCCAGTGCATTAAACAAGGGCCCACAACAATGCAATCATTTTGCAAGATAAGATTTACACCACAGTCCCAGCAACACATGACACAGAAATTATTACAAAAGCACACACCTGCAAGCCCACCAGCACTAATGAACTTGTTGCTACCTCCTCACAGGTCAGGGCAACTTATACACATACATTTTGCTGCTCTTTTCCTAAACACAATCACAAACAAAATGAGACAAATCTGTTCATCTCTAGCATATTTGTTATGGGGTGTCTACACATGTAGAATCAGTATGTATGCATATATATGCATGCACCTTTAAAGCATTATTATAAGGCTCCCTTTCCAGTATTATTAGCAGCTGCTTGCATATGTGTAACTTCTTGTCCGGAGTGACAGCTGTATTTTCGCCTGTTTTGACATTGAGTCTGATCTGGGTGAATAGCTCATATCCATTAAAGTGCTATTACAACACTGAATGACTGCCAGAATACTTCCTGATCAATTTTAAAAGCCAGCTAGCTGTCATCATCTAATCGCAACAGCGGAAAACAAATCTTTGGGGAATAAAACAAGATTTTAAAACATTTTTAAAAAAGCACAGTATTAAGTCTAAAACCTCCAAACTATTTAAATAAGAGTCACAAGCTGCAGCAATATCTAGGTAAAAATCTCTGCACATTGAAAACCTGTATACTTGTTACTGATGAGCATTTTAACATAGTCTCTAAATCTACCATTTCAACAATCTCTGGAGTTTGAACTCTTGCCATTACATAACTTAATAAAGCAGCACTGAAAACTATCACCACAGAGTGTGATTGTGCTCACCATTAAATTTAGTTCTATAAAATTTAAGACTGAATTCAATCATCTTTGTCTTTGGTTGAATGGTTGAAACCCAATACGCAGGTTCAACTCCTTACTTCTGAATGGCTTTGGAATATGCATATTTTTAAGCTGCAGTACAAACACCATTTCAGACTTTCATTTATCAAGGATACTTGAAAGGCTATATAACTCACAAAGCTAGTTATGACCACTTGAAAAGAAGGCACAGCTTGCACAAGGTTGGCACAGCTTTAAGAGGGTGCAAATGTAGAAAGTGTAATACAGCACACTAAAAAAATGGGCTGCAAGAAGTGGCAAGTTCTACACAGATGATGTCTAACAAGTCAACCACACAATGCCCACATGCACACACAATGACTAGTCAATGACCTTAATTCTCTCCATTCTACTGTTTTCTGACTAAGACTGCTCAGGTCAGATTTGCTGCATGGTCAGACTGTCTTGATCAGTGAATCAAGAAACACTGACCACCTGATGAACTACTGCTACATGAAAATGTATTCAATAAACCAGCTCAAAGAACTGGACTCACCGCTTACTCCATAAGCACATAATTTTGCTCTAAAGTGACACCGTGCAAGTATACAATGAATGAAGGGCTTCTCTGCATCTAACCTGGAGCTGAAACAAAATTAAACAAGCATAACAAACAGACCCACACCAATCTCTCACCCCCCAACAACCAAGATGAACTAACATAGCATATTCTTAAAACAGGTAAACCTCAACATGCAGGCATGCATCAAAATAACCAATTAACAGCCTAGTCAGCTATTGCAGTTCTAGTTTTAGAAACAAACCCTATGCTTATGAAGGTATAAAAGCTTAATTAGAAAAGAGGTTGTATTACTGCCTGCCAAAAATAACGCTGTCTGACAATGATAATCATTAAGAAATCTTGAAAGAGTTACCTTAGCCAGAGTGTTCATTACATGTAACCTCTACGTGAAATGAGAAACAAGAGGATTAGAGAAAGTTCTGCAAATACAAGAGTACAATATATTTTATTGAGGAAGGATAATTCAGATCTGAAAATAAATGTTGAAGACATTTGTGTAGAATGCACGTCCTAAGATATTACTGGGTTCACAGCAAGTCAAGAAAACAAAGACACTTTAGTAGTGACACTGCTGGATTTAAGAGAGAAACGCATTTTCAGAGAAGCCAAAGTGATGACAGGTTTACAGTTCAATGAAAGGCATCCCCTCACCCCACCTCAGACATTGGCTTAAGCCAAGCAGGCAGAAAGTAAAGAATTTCACATGCATAATAGAAAAGAGTTTCTTCACAACATTAAGTTACCTATAGACATAACAGTTCACTGGGATGCAGGATAGAAGTTTAAAGACAAAATAAAGCAAGTCACATGACACCTGACTTGATCCCCAAATACAGAAATTAACTGGTCATTATGGGAACTAGTAAACTGATCATATGTACACCTTTAAGAAACAACTTAGTTTTGAATAAATATTTGCAGTAAAAATAATTTGTGTTTACATCATATCAGAATGCATCCTGCAAGACCTGACAAGTATCATGACAGCTATGTAGAACATGACTATATTTTCCTGCAGTCGTTTATACATTTTGTAGAGGAACCTCATTTCCAAGGTCCTCTGACAACTACAAGAATAGCAACAAACTAGAGCTGTAGAATAAGATTCTTCTGTGCCAAGTGACTAGAAAGCCATTTGTGTTAATGATAAAAATTACATATCAGCATCAATTAGTATATTAATAAAACCATAACTAGCTTATAACATACTATATTAATAAAATGCACAATGGTAACATCTAGGTTAGATTAGCAGAATAACATGTTTATTAACAGTTGGTAATTCTAGATAATAACACTAGTGATGAATGGTGGCTGCATTAATAACTACTGGAAAGTTATTTTAGTAACTTTCTACTGTTATTTTAGTAATGGTATTTTAATAACTACTAGAATCAGAAAAGGCTACTGGGAATCTGTATGTTTGCAAAAGGATTCTGAAGAGCTAATATGTACAGATTGCTACAAAATACCATGCATGGAAATATACATTGCCTCGTAACTTGACATCAGTAATGCTGCCTATTTAAAGAACATAACACTTCCATAAGTCAAGGGTTCCCAAGATCTCTTAATTGCAAGAATTTCTCCAGTTATTATTTTGTAGTGCCAAAAATATCACTATTTTCTGTCAATGGGACCTTACACTAAAAAGAAATCAAAACTTGACTAAGAGGCTAAAGAAAATTAACCCATCTGCCTCAAAGCAAGTCAAGCCACTACCAATGAGAATGGTCCAACTATATAAGAGAAATACAACCTGGAACTCAGCATGAACTAGCTAAATCAGCTGGTTAGGAGTTATCTATTTACTGTTCAGGAAGGAAGGGCAAGGACCACATCACAACCAACATCCCCCTATCAAATTGGCATGTTCTTCTAAACAGATTGGCATGTTGCCACTATGTCTAATCTCCACAGGAATGCACAACAGGAGGAACATTATTAAAGACCAAAACGGGAAGGAGGGACGAAAGGAGTCTACAAGTCTACTCTTCTATGATACTTGCAGAGGAAATAGGTCACCAATTAAGAGACACCTAATTCACATGTGAATAACTAAACAGCCCCCCCCAAAAAAAAACACTAAGTGTCATCCAGCAGATAGTGATTGAGGATGATATTTGATTCATGATGCTAAAACCTACCATGATACTGCTCAATACCTCTAAAAATGAGTTTAATATATCTTGTATGACAATATAAGAGTGGTATATTTACTACAATCTGCCACAAGTAATTACAGTATTAAATGTACAAAATTGGAAAATCCATCTGAATGACTGGTTTAACAGTTCCATTGTTAGGAAAGCTTTGTGATGCGATGCTCATACTGCTCTCACAGGTATTGATCATGCACATATATAATATAGCTAATATACTGTAAGGACGACAAAAAAGACTTACTTTGCTTTAGTTGCACAGTGTTACAGGCAAGGTTGCTTGTTATGTCAAAATCTCAAGCCAAAAAGAAAGGACCAGAGAAACATATGCAGTTCCGCAATAGTTTAGCTAATGTTCAGTATGAACATCATGCCAAGCTTCATACCATCCCCCTCACCCCCTCCCAGCACAAAAAATGAGCTTGTCACACAGCTTCTTTCTGTAACAGATATTTCCTAGCCGTTAAGAAATACTAAAATGAACAGCTGAATGGAAAGAATAGATGTCACATGATAATTTACTGAGCTAGGGAAAAAAGTCAGTGGAGATTCAGGGAACTGCACATCCTAGCAGGTACCTTTTTCCTTTCCTCTAACTCATCACCTACCAACCACAATCTGATCATTCTGGAATGGTGACCTAGATGCAACCTATACAAGACCCTTGCCTACAGGACTTCACTACAGAGGAGCACAATAGAATGTCCTCTCTCCCATAAGCATATAGGATCTTCGTACTCAGTGTTAAATACTCCCAAGCCTCTTCCACCCTCCCAGTTTGAAATAACTGCCCACCTCTCCCCCCTACTGCTCTTCCTTTACTTATTTCCCTCCTGACCAACTCCACCAGAAGTGCACTGCTTCAGACACAGCAAGATGGGGAGAACAGAAATACAGACTAGAGAGCTGAGGAGCACAAACCAGAGCCAGGCACACCAGAGCCAGGCACAGCAGAGCACTCAACTGCAAGAGTGCAAGAAAAATAGAGAGAAACAGGATATCAAGCATAAAAATCAAGGCTTCAAGTCTGGTTTGGTCCTTCCATTCCTTGAATTATTTTCTATTCTACAAGTTCCTTTTACAGAAAAGTGGAGTCTTGCCACTGTGCCAAAACAGACCAACATCGTTCTCCGTATGAATCCTCTCATTAAAAATACTTTAAATAGCTCACCTGCCACTCTGAATTCATACACATTGATCAGGTCTCCCAGAGCACTGCTCTAATATATAATATGATTGTAAATAGCTGACAACACTAACACCCCCAGCACAACACTTCCACTAGAAATCTGAAGAAGTACAGCTACCTTAAAAAGGCTATAACACAAAAAATGGAGACCAGCTAGCGCTCTACTGAAAAGAGAGATGTTCCAAAACCAATGTCAGAGATCCTCTTTGGATTCAAGAGTAACCCTAACATTGTGTCTCAGCTCTCCCACAAGGGTTTTGACCTTGCAAGTGTTTCAAGGTCTGAAACAGCTACCACAGACAGACATTTCTTCTGAAACCTCCAAATTGCTTCTCATCAAGGACAGTCTTTCATAAAGGCAAAACCTGCTATGTGCTGGTGGCCGCATAGGGGACTGCCAGCCCAGAAGGTGAGTTCTCTGGCACTCCTGTGGACTTCTGGTCAAATATGACACAGAACAGGCAGAAAGATATATGCAAGATTAAAGTAAGAGTTTGGGTTAGAAAGCGCATCCTTCCATACACGAGCTGATGTATGTAGCTGTAAAAATGATGTCTTTTGAGTGATCCTATTTTGTTAGGCCTGATGACTGAGGGTTAGATTTGTGCTGTGTACTTATTTGTACTGTTTTTTTTTATGTTGGACAGTTGTGAGGCACTGCTGTGTGAACTACCAATCACTAAACAAGCTGTTACGTTACATACCTCATGAATATTTTAAGATATGGTTATATGGATGCAATATTTTAACAGTAGTGTAATTACGGGAACATCCTACACATGGACTTGACATTTTTCAAGATAATTCAATTGTGGGGGATACCAATACGTGAGAAAGAAGAATTACACCTCAGTTAAAAACTTTCAGACCAAGCGATAGCAACAGTGCCTCATGTATTCCATACATTAACCTTTTTAAACAGACTTGTAATATATAGTTCATTTAAGTTCCAAACACAAGCAGGTTATAAAAATCTCAGACTGGTTAAACTGTAAGTGTTCCCTAACAAATTCTGTTGCACAGAATAAAGCACAACTCATAATATTATTTATTTACACATGAATTAAAGTTACATGCTACCATGAAACAAAATAGGCAGGCACTCTAGGCTCTCTCCATATCACAGAGAAGTGCTTTTCTTTCTCACAGTAACAAGAAGTCCTTCAGAAGTCTGCAGATGAAAGCCAACATTTCTAAGTCTGTACAGGCGGAGTTATCAGCCTCCCTCTCTCCCTCCAATCTAACTAGAACTTGTATGCCTGGTCTTTCTCCATTGCTGTTTGCATCCTCTATGCTGGCCATCCAAGCTTTACATCAAATATTTAACTTCCCCTCTTTCCTAAGCATTTAGGGTTTCTGTATGGGTACTTCAAAAAGCCTATCAAGCAATATAAGTGTTGGTAATTCAAGCCTTACAATCCCACTAATGATCATTTAGGTGCAGAAATTTAACAGCAGTTAACTGCTGTTTCAGCATCAAAGATTTAAGTGTCTCTACAGACTTCACCTGTCCAGGGGAGAAGGGCTAGGGGTGTGGTTGGCAACAGACAAAAAACATACAAGAAGGCTCCTGCATGAAAGCTGTCCTTCACAGGGTTTGCTTAATGCTTCTGACACCAAGTATGTAACATGTAAACTGGTTTAACATCACTTCTAAAATCTAGTGACAAATTAGCATTTCATGCATTTCAGAGCACCTTTTATCAAGTCAGGTGTGGGCGAGGTTGTTGTTTCAACATGCCAGAAGAGAGGATTACTAAGAGTATCAAGACAGCATGGAGTGGGTGTTGACTCTTAAAAAGAGGAACAGGAGTTCTTCAAAAGCACATTGTAAAGCAATGGACAGAGAAAAGTCCCTGCCCTCACAGCTCTCTGATCCTTAATAGCAAAATGTAACAGCTTAACAAAACAAACATAGGTGAAAGTGTGTAATGTATTTGGAAGTCCCTGTTCTAGGTAATCAAAACTGGATGTATAAATCCTTCGCAAAGTGCCCAAAATAATAATTTTGACAGTGCTCCTTTAACTACCATGCCCTATAATTTTTGGGTTATAAATGTGCAACTTTATTGGAGGTTAGAATAGTTTTATTCAAAAAGAAAGACAAAAAATATACTGTCATATCCCAGGCAAAGGTGTATCCTTGTTGAAAACAAAAGTTATTTTAAGAGCACTGTAGCGCTAGCCTGTTCAGTTTGATAAACATCTATCTTTTGGGTACAGGACATGAGGTTTTCTTAACTGCCTGCAAACTACATGTCTTAGTAACTGATATTCATCATTAGTGCAGATCAAAGTATAGTGAAGCTTAGTTGCATATAATTCTGATCTTTTGTATGCAGATGAACAGTGTTGTAGTAGTGAATAAAGTTATGAATAAAGTGTTGGTCATGCCATTATAAAAGCAATGTGTTAACTTCGTTCACTCAGCTTCAGATGGCACTGTTTTCCATATCTTGCTCATATCCTCTTAGCTAATTCTTTAACCACACCAAAACATGTATCTATCGCTTCTGAATAATCTTCTACAAAACTGAACTAAAAATGGAGCTGGAGCAACACTTAAAAAATGCAGCTTACTACATTTGTTGCACTCCAAATAAATATTGATTTCAATCTCAGAATGGTATGAAAGGGCTTGCATCAATTACACAGTACATCACAGTCATGATGCGAGTTACCTAATTCCAGTGATGCACACAGCAAATCAATCATTCACATCCATAGACCTCGGTAAGACAGAGCCACCACTACTTACCTTTATCTGAACTTTTAAATACTGCATTCATTTTGGAGTGGCATTATAAAGGAAAAGGTTTACAATGAAAAAAATGTCAGCTAATCTGCTAAAAAAACCTGTAGTAATTATAATTACCTCTATTCATGTCATGTGTGTTTTAATACATACACAAATGAGTAAAAGAGCCCTTAATGACAACAACATTATGAGGGGAGGTTTCTCTTTTGCATTATCTATTTATTCAACACAAAATTATTAGGCTATTGTGATAAAGCAGCTAGAGTACAATGACTTTCCTTTAATCACTAATTAAAATGCTGATTGCCTGTTGAGTGAGACATGCAGTTATGGTCAAACACCAAGTCCTATTGTGTGATAACAGCTTGGGCTGGCCTTACAACTGGGTGGGGTGGAATCACTGCTAAGTAAACAAACCCTCTACGGCTGGAAAACACAATCGCTTCAGCTCAATAAAATCCTTAAGTAACTTTTAATTTTACAGCCTTAGACAAGCTAATATTGCAGAGTACAAAAGTTCAGAGATAAAGAGACCTACCAGGTGCTGGAATAAACAAGCAATTACACAGATTACAGAAGTGCAGTACTGGGTCTGTATGAATTAATTTATTCTGTGTACAAGCTGAGGTGGAAATTAATTTCATGGGGCCAAATTCAAAGGACCACTGGGACATTATTGGCTTCATCTATTCAACTTCTTAAGTATACTCAAATTACACCTCTGCAAACCTACTGATAGCAACCCAGTGCCATCAGTGGGGTTTCACAGACATAGTCAGGATAACCCCCAAAGATTTTTCTTGCATCATTTGTCTGTTGAAAAATAAATTACGTAAAATAAGACCTATTTGTCTACAGTTCTGTATAATCATTTAAACTGATAGTGAAGCAATCTGCAGAACACCACTGTTTGTATTGGACAGTGCTTTACAAGTGCAGCATTAAAGCCTAGGGCATAGCTAAGAACAAAATTATTTTCCCCAGGAGTAAAATAAATTTCTAAATAAAACCAAAATAATCTAACAATTGATTATTTTGATTTGAGTTAGACAAGCCTTCACTCTAGATCCTCAAGTAGCACTGCAGCACTTTGCATTTTCCTAAATTTGTGGGGCAGGGGAGGGGGAAAGACAAGGACACCACAACAGCTGTTTCCTTTAATCATGGCTTGCTGATATTCTAAGAAATCAATTTGACCTGTAAAGTTAACATGGCATGAAGGAAACACGTCATTTTTCAGCAGCAAGTTCATTCCTTTTAAAGGTTGAGTCTTCATTGGATTCTAGTTTAAGACAGCTCCATCACGTAAGTAAAAACAACTTCGCTTGCTTCCAGTTTGACAGGTTTGTACTCTAAACAGAACACAGTAGTGTGCTGTTTAATACACTAAACTTGATCACTACAAATCACTTCTGTGAGTGGTTTTGTTTTTGTTGCATTTAAATAAACAGTACAAGAAATTATCTCAGCCTGTTACAGTAATGTGTACACACCTGTTAGTCATAACTTGTAGTTACAATTAGAAAATTTAAATTAATGTTTTGTAAGTGACTTTTACATGTTCACAATGCCACATAATGGCATAAAAATGCTTTTTAGTCTATTGCTGCAAATTTTAAAAAAATGCACAAATTCAATCTAATTCTTGTAAAGGAGTTGATTTCAGTATCTAAACAAACACCTTGACCACTCCATGATATGACTCTTCACATACTGCCGCACTTCTCCACCTCATGTAAGAACATGAATTTCACTCCTGTACTAGTCTTTTTCTTCATGTGACAACACCTCACCCTTTTATCACTTGCATTGTTTTTCTACATTGTCCTTAGATAGAAACTGCAAATAATTCCTTTATGTTTGTTTCCACTGTGGAAAAGTGATTTCCCACCCCCTTTTGCTTGACTGCAATTGAAACTAAAGCAACTATTTTGTTTATGTCCAGCTGCTATCTATACAATAACCCATCTCGCAAAAAGAACCACCAGAAGTCTTTGTTCTGCTCAATATTGTGGAGTCTCATACAAGAGACACAGGGAACGCTTTACTATTGGTGACGCACACAGGCCAGCAAACTTGCTACAGCTGTATGTCAGACCATCTCCCATGCCATAATGACCACAACCACCAATTGCAGCTATCACAAGTGGCACCATGCTTCTGCTCATTCTTTCCTCTCCAAAGAAATACAACTACCCATCTCCTGTTACACCTCTGTATTGTGAGAACAGTGTTAGCAAGCTGCAACTGCTCTGACAACCTTAAGTGTGTAATATCCATGAGTCTCCCAAGTGAACACCTGACCTAATGCTCTGCCCTCCCTGCCTCTGCTCTGGTGGCAAGTCCATGCCATTAAAAAAAATACATGAGGACAGTGTCAAGGTCAACTCTAGCGCAAATCAAAATATCATCAGTTCTACCAAAAGTTCAAATACAGTTTTGTTTCTAGAATGTCATAAAGCTGTCTGGTCACCAAACCACTAAGATATTTGCAAAACACACCACTGAAGTAGAGGAATGATGATAATTTTGAAAGATAATAAACTCTGATAACAGATATTTGCAGAAGTTCTTTAGAATGATGGGTAAAACAGCTCATGCTTAATCTTTCATGAAGATGTCATTCTCTGAATCCCTGCCTATATTTTTCAGGCTTTGCAGAAGCAGAGATGGCTGTTGGTATGTCTGATTGCAGGACTAGAATCTAGAGTAACAGGTCAAGTTTTTTTAAAAAAAAAAAAACACTTCATCAGCACAGGAAGTCCCCACTGAATGTGAGGGGGTACTTCCTTACTGTGAGGGTGACAGAGCACTGGAACAGGTTGCCCAGAGAGGTTGTGGAGTCTCCTTCTCTGGAGATATTCAAAACTTGCCTGGATGCCAACCTGTGCAACATGCTCTAGGTGATCCTGCTCAGCAGGGGGTTGGACCAGATGATCTTCAGAGGTCCCTTCTAACCTCAGCCATTCTGGGATCAGCATTCAACAGAACTACAAAATGTGATTTTATTCTACAAACCTGCACTAAGTTTACGGCTCAAATTCTTGTAACCCTTCAACTATGAGAAACACTCATTAGCCAATAACACAGGTTCAGGCAAGGATTTCAGTGAAGTAATATTTTATTCACCAGTACAATGGCATGTGTCTCGCAAACAGGAGAGCACTTGCGGATGCAATTTTCACATCTTTTATGCCCTGTTCCCCAATGCCTCCCTCTCTCCCCTGGTTCCTCATTTACCAAGTATTATAGGTTCACAACCTACTTGACACTTTTTACTAGTTTCACATTATCAATCTTGAATTCCTCCCTTTGTTTTCTTATCTTTTGCAACCTTCTAACTGTTTTTAACAGCTTTTTAGCCTTTTGGTCACATACACCCAGTCAGTGCTTTTCCGTTGAATATCAATCTAGTACTTGTTTCCCCCCATACACCGTGCAATCCCAGGAAGCAACATGCCTTGCACTTCCTGTTCTTATGTTACTGATTCCGATGCAAAAAAAAAACACAAGTGCATGTGGGAACAAAAATGTTAACACATTCAAGTAACTTCCAGAAGCATCATTTTCATTAGCACTGAAACACAGCTTGGATGAAGTGACCCATCTTTTTCAGACAGCACTGCCTCAGCTTTCTTCTGATTATGCAGCTTTCATCAAGAACCTGCCTCTTACTGCCTGTAATACTCAGATTCCTTGACAAATAGTAACATTTAATTTTTAGATACTTATTGATTTTTGAGCACTGCACTTAACAAAACACACCTTCCTTACACAAAGAAGAAACAGACTTTGCTTTATACACCAACAGTTATGCTGTGATCAGCCCACTCTCTGGTTCAGAACTAAACTTGCAAGGAAGTCTGCCCATATTTTTATAACTTGCTACATTTGCAGTCTGTGACTTCCATCTAGTTTCAACACATGCAGGCATCCAATTTTTAACCACAAAAATTCTGGTATTCTATGCAATACCATACCCGGATGTCCTAAAATGGGCAAATAAAGACAGAGGCATGCTCTTCGCCTATCAAGTGTATTCCAGGCATTCTCCAGTGATGCAAAGCTGAAGTTTGATTTTCACTCTCATGCTGGTCAGCTTAAGAAACACAAAGAATAACAGCAGTCTAGGTGAATAAACACAGATTCTCCATTGATGGACTGGAACATCATGCTATATTTGCAAAGGGCCACTTATGATGCTTTAATTATAGATTGAAAACTTGTATCCACTTAATTGGAACAAGATGGTGTCCAAATAAAAGTTTAACTTCTGATCAAGTTATTATTATTTATCCTCTGGAAGTAAAGTTTCTTTCCTATGGAAAATTGGCATCATGGTCATAGAAGTCATGAATAAAGCTACCGTGGAGAAGAAATACAGTATCTTCCAAAAAACGAAGAGAAAATTTGGTAAAGGAAATGCTATGCTCTTAATAGGAAAAGATTTGACAAAACAAAGGAACAATGAGAAATTCTGGAATGAGGAGGCTAAAGGACGATAATACATCAGTATGAAAAATCTTCCTAAAAGCAGAGTGTATTAAGCCATAGAGCAGTCTTACTCAGTACATGGCAGAAGCCCATTGTCTTCTGACTTTAAAAAAAAAAAAAAAAGGCCAGACTAGGAAATAAACTGTAGAGATTCACTATATATGAGCAGAAAGACTTAGTTGGTCTTTTCCACATTTGATCAGTAGTCCTGATCTTTATTTAATGCTTTCCAATTCCTGGCACAGTAGTCAGAGAGCTAACCTATATCTAACAGTAAATATTTGTAGTTTAGGAAAAAGTGAATATTCAAAGTTTTTTTTTTTAAATCAAAACAGTCGTGTTCTGAGCATAACAATGTATCATAAGAAAAATGTCATATCCAAACAGAGATGAACATCAGAAGTTCAGATGCAAAGGCAGTCTTGCAAGGTGTTACAATCCATCACCACTATGAAACCCAGATATAATAGTCCTCTAGCATCATCTACCAACTCACATGCCATAATTTGCTGAAAAGTCTTCCAGACTTTTGCTTTGTGCACAATTAAACTCATGCCTAAACCTGACTATGTACTGGAAGGATATGTTAGCACTTAGATGCTAACACTGATACCATGCCATATACATAAAGAGAACAATTACTATATTAACATTAAAATAAACGCTCTTCATACTGCCATTAATGAAGTATCATTAATAGTGCTAGTGTTTACAAGTAGGTTACATGTCAATACATGATTTAATACCAAGAATATTAGTTGAACAGAGCAGATATGCATTTTATGCGTGTCTTTAATCAATAAGTATCATCTAACACTGACTCATTATATGGACTGGGATGAACATCTAAATGAATTCAAGAAACTGATGCCATTACTAGTGCCCAAATGATTTTGCTTGGTCTTCCACAATGTCAGAACATGCTGATATGTGACTGAAAAAAATAGAGAGAGGATGTTGTGGTCTTCTTACATTTCCTTGTCCTAGCTCGTCAACACACAGAACACTTTCATATTTTACAGTGATATCTTCTCACTAATATTTCCTCGATAAGACCATCTCAAGTTTTTTTTCCCCCCAACTTAGGCCAAGGTTTCCAGACCTCATGTGCTTAATCAAGACCCCGATCCACTTCTCAAAGCAAAATTGTCCAATGTTTGTTTCTGTATCAATGTGCCTCATTAGCCTCATGTTCAGCTTTTTAAAAATTTGTCTACAAACTTCTGACCATGTTTTTTCTCCCAAATCATAGTTTCATCAAGAAAAGTGTCTTTGCATCATCAAAGTTTAGCATTTCCCTTTAGTGAACAGTTTATATTATTTCCTGAATTTATTGTCATTATTTTAACTTTTAGCCCTATGATCTAAGGGTCTCACAAGACACTCTCTATGCAGATAGCTCTAGGTAACAACTGCAAAACAAATCCATGTACTACTTCCTTCGTTCTATGCATCAGTGAAAAAAAATCTGTCCTCAGTCCAATGGCATATCCCACCAGCTACGTCTACACTGAAACTGCACTCACATGGCTTACTGCAGCACATGAGATTGGTACCTACCTCAGGATTCTAGGCTATCTGGTTATGATTTTCCTCAGTCATGCCCACCCCTTTTATGGTAATTTCATCTTAATCATGTCATCATTGGGCATGTGATGAAAGAATGTCACTATTTACTAAAAGCTGAGATTTTTACTAAAATACATTAAAATCATGTCATATTACATGCTTTCTCTTTTACCTTTAAGGCATTTATGCTATCACAGGATGTTGGTAGGTTTTGACCCCACAGCCTAGAAAGATGTTACACATCTTTGTCATCTTCAACTTCATGCCTCATGTCCAAGTCTCCCTCAAACTTTACCTCCATTTACCTGTACCATTCTTCTATACTCATCCATGATGACCTGACCCAGTTTCAGCTTTCAGCAACATCCTCTAAGTTTTAGGTCACTGAAGAACTCATATCTAGTCAAACTAGACTTATGTTTAGCTTCCCTTCTTTGTACTAGAAAAGGTAGTGCTTAACCCCCTTGTTAACATTTCTCTAAAGAACTGCCAGCTATCTCAAGTCACTTTACCACACATCTGTTTACTGGAGAAAGCTATCCACCAACTCCAAAGCGTACTTTCTTGAAGCCTGCTGTCTTTAAATCACAGAATACATTATATCTTTTAAAAGCAGCACACTCTCTGAGGACTAGGAAGGCCACAGAAAAATTATTCAAAAAAATGAAAATTAGTCAAAGGATAGCCATAGAAGTGCTAGAGAAAGGCAAATAAGGTCAAGCAACCAGAGGAGTGACTCAAAAAGCTATATAGTGCTTGCAGTCACAACATTTTGGTCCTGAATATCAGCAGTGGATTTTTTGAACCTCTCAACAACATGACTTCATGCAAACAAAGTTAATTCTACCCCACAAGAGGTCATAATTCCCTGGTAGGCATAATTGTAATTAACATTAGCATAAGTTGAAGTTTTTGTATGCGTTGAGAGGGGACTGAAGTGCTTACTTGGAAGGAAGGAAGGACAGAAGAGGGGCATAAGTATACAGTTTCTTGGGTAGGTAGTGTATTTGAGAATTTGAGAAAATGCTCAAAATTGGTTATCTTTATGTAAAGTATATTTCCTCACATCCAAACATTTATTTGCATGCATTTCTATTCCCAACCCACAGAAAGTGTTTGGAAAATGTTCACTTTTCAACAACTTCACTTCTCTGGTATTCATGTGCTCCTTCACAGTCATTTTCTACCAGTGTTTGTAAACTGTTTTCCCGACAGATTTGTGTAAGGAAACAGGGAACTGTTTTGCCTACCGGAGTTTGTAATCACTGTCATGGAACCAGGAAACCAAACCACCATGATCCCAACTGAAAGAGCTTAAGTTTCACATCCCCACTATTTTCACAAACAACATCCCCCAAATCAGTAAGAATTTACATAAGTTGCACAACTGAAACTTTTGAGTAGCTAAAGTGTTTGGAAAAAAAACTAGTTTATAATAAGAATTACACTATCTTATGAATTAGTATTAATTAACCATTAGCTGCAATGGAATTACCTGATCCATAATAATAGAGGTGCATGGCAGTCACACATGAGGTTAATTGGAGAACATTGCTACGCAAGCTTTTGAATCACTTAAAAGTTTGGCAGAAGTTTTCATTTACTAATGCCCTAAGTGATTATAAATTAGAAGCTCATTGAACTTTAACAGAATAGTATTGATGAGAGACAGAAAATACAGCAAAACATGGTAGGATACATTGCAAATAATTCCTGAAATAAATGCCTCCCACAGCTGTGGTTGTACCAGTAGCCCAGGATGAAACAGATTTTTGCATTATCTTTTATCTGTGGGAAGCTGGCCAGATCAGTGGATGGAAGGCAGAGACATGCCTTACCAATTTCCAAGCTCCTCCATCCCTGTGTTTTTATTTAGTTGCAGCTTACAACAAGCTCTGCATCTGGTACACACCTTCACTATGCCAGAGGACTCTAGCAAAACTCCTCAATTAAACATCTGAAGTCAGTCTAGACCTTCATGTGCTACTGCAGGTTCTACTGCATTTAAAAATAATTAAGAGTTCTGAGCATAAATTAAACTTATATTATGGAATGGTTTGGGTTGGAAGGGACCATAGAGATCACTTAATTCCAACGCCCCTGCCCTGGACAGGGACACCTCCGCCCAAACCAGGTTGCTTGATGCCCCACCCAACATGGCCTTGAACACCTCCAGGGATAAGGCATCCACAACTTCTCTGGGCAACCTGTTCCAGTGCCTCACCTCCCTCTGAGTAAAGAATTTCCCCCTAACATTCACTCTAAACCTACCCTTTTCTAGTTAAAGCCATTACATCTTGTCCTATCACTACACTCCCTGATATTTTGCTTAACTTTTCATAAAACTTAAGCTGTAGCTAAAACCGAATTTGTGTTACAGAATTGCTTTTGTTACTAGAAGCAAAACTCCAAGCCTAGAAACATTAATATCTCAATTCACAGTAATATTTGCTTTTCCTAGAACTATGGTGAACTTCTATGCAAAACCTACTTTGAAAAGAACACTGTCACATTACAAAACAGCTGAGGTTGGAGGGGACCTCTGGAGATCTATTCTAACAGCCCTACCAAGCAGGGTCATCTAGAGCACAGAACCACATACAGGCAGGTTTTGAATATCTCCAGAGAAGCAGACTCCATACAGACTCCAGGCAACCTGTTCACTCTGTCACCATCACAGTAAAAAAGTGCCCTCTCATATTTAACTGGAACTTCCTCCATTTCAGCGTGTGCCCATCACCTTATCCAGTCACAACTGAAAAGTCTAGGCCCATCCTCTTGACACCGTAGTCTTTTAAGCAAAATGGAAAAGCCTCTCTTTAAAGCCAGAACACTTAAAGGTGTGTAAGGCTAGTCACGTTGTTTGTTCATGTTATAAATTATGAAGTATTTAAAGATGTAGACTTGGGGAGAGGAGGGAGGGTGAAGACAGACACTAAGGAACATGATATTTTTATAGGTCAGAAGAAAGTAAATCTTTAAAATGTTTGTTACATTGCAGATGCTACTCTGGACTACACAGACAGAAAACATAGATCTCTGGTAACCAGATTAAAGACCAAGGCCACAGCTTTATTGAAATACAGTAACTCACAGTACAATATTATCTGACAGTCAATAGTCCATGCAGTAATAAATAATGAAAGCCCAAGGCAAAACACCATACACACCAGGCCCCAAAGAAATGCAGTCCAGCCCCAACATCCAACTCCTAAGTCCACCAACCAATACTGATGCAATTTTGTTTTGGGACACTGAAGATGGGTAACACCTGTATATGGGCATTAAAACTTTATTTTGCTCTAACTCTTCCCTAGCCTTCTTACTGCACATAGCCAAATACTGGTGAAAGAAAGCTTCCAGAAGAAAAGGTGACAAAACAAGCAAAAAAACAACAAAATCTCACAGACAAAATACCCCAGGTATTTGACTGTTCTCAACCAAATCTAGACAGACTACTGAGTTCCTAGCACCCTTTCAAAAGGTATTCAAGTAACTAACATCCAATATGGCATAAGTTACTTATTTCTTGATTCATTTCATAATTTGTCACTGGAACAACCTCCAAGTTCGTACATGTGCCAATATAATTTGCTAAAGAAAGTAACTTGACTATTTACTGATTTCTATCCTAATGCATTTATAGCTTTACAAAACTACTTCAGCAGTCTTTTATAGTACAAGGTCAACATTACACTCCCATATAACTCCTTTTAACATAAACCAGAACTCATTCCCCACACCAGTTTTTCTTCCACAACAATACCTGGGGGGAAGCATTAACAGACCTGATTTTAAATATTGAGCAGGGAATGGAACATTTTCTAGCCTTTCTTCAAAAATTGTCTCTTGTTCTAAAATTTGTGATTAGTTTTTTAACTAAGTAGTAGAACAAAAACTTACAAAAAAAACCTGAAGTGTTATGTCGTTAGGCAACAATACTAGAAAGAGCAGATCTTGCCTGTAATTCATATTAGCTTGAACAACATAATAAAATTTTGCTATATATCCTGGGTTTTATTTGTCCATAGGCAGACAAACTGAGTAACACTTCCGTCTGAACATAAAGGACTGGCAAACTTGAATCCACAAATAGGAGGAACAGTCACTAAACCCTGATCAAAATCTGCATATATATTGAGTTCACTGCAACTAGTACGTCTTCTGATGCAACTGCAACCTTCCCATGGCCTCAGGACATGCAGCCTCATACTGTATGTACACACACCCCATTGTCTACTAATACACATAAGCTAATAAAAGGCTCATGTTCTCAAGCACACTGGTAAGAGATGAGACTTCATTTACCTGAAAAATGGCTCATGTCAATATATAGACTTTGTCAGTCCCACACACAACTTGCATAGCTCCTGTTCTCCTACATGAAGATGTACAACCTTCTACAATGTTTACATTACAGAATTTGCATTACAGAAACAAGTTAGCCCATGTTCTGAATGTGGTCAGCCATAATCACCTCTCATGACAAGATCTCAGAGGGACAGTTTTTAGAGGGACCAGGGTATGGGTAAAACAAAGTTTCCTTTGTATTGCCCTTGTACAAAGTTGCAAAGGCTACATAAATAGCATCAGGATGCATTAGATTGCAATTGTTTCTCCCTGCTGTGTAAATACTACATGTAAATTCATTATGTCTTTGAAGTCTGAAACCTAACAGTGCTCAGCCAAAAAAGTGATAGAACAAAGCACCTACTAATCAACTCAAAGCATCTAGGAAGTGAGGCTTTGCTAATGAATTATGGCAATTAACTCTAGGGATCGGTCACTGTACTAACAGACTATTGCTTGCTCTGAGCAATAAGAGACATGAAACATACTGGTTCATACTCCTAAATCCCTGTTCTGTTTTGAGGCAGCATCTCACCTCCCTGGAACATGAAACTTTGAGGTAGGTTCAGTGCCTTCAGACAAGCTTCTGGCACTTGAGTGTGACACTTGACCAACAGTCTACCTCAGACAGAATGAGAAATACACTTACCAATTCCTGTCAACTGTCTAACTTTAAAAAAAAAAAGTAATGGTTCACAGTGTAAGCTACATATCAGCGTCATTCTTCTATCCCATAATATTTGACTGTAGGTAACTGCTGAAGGCTCACAGGTTAACAAAGGAAAGGGGACAGGCTCATCCCACAGCTGAGATCACCATCACTACTAGCACTACAAAGAGCTGAAGGAATTTTAGGATCTAAACGCAGAGGTGACAAGTATATGGTGGCACCTCAACCCATACTGCCTTTAAGTAATCCATGTAAAATGTACATGCTTAATTTTCCCGTCCAGTTCTTACTAGACAAGAAAATGCTACCTAGCCAATTTAAAAGGACTACAAAAAGATAGGTTGAGAACAAGCACAGAGAACAAGGCCGGCACACAGTGAAGTAAGTTTCTAGCTTCCCCCCACCCCCACCCATCCCCCAGAGAATGGGGATGAAGAGGAACCCTTCTACTTTGCCACTACTGGCAGGCCATTATAAAGGCAGCTCAAAGCCTGTCCCTCTACCCAGGACCTGGCCATACCAGCAACTCCAACTTTTTTCTGACATCCTGAGCTATGTGTCAGGCATAGCTCTATGATCTACTACTGAAGCTGTCCTGCAGAAAGTTGATCAAACACTCCAATTTTTCAGGATGATGCTCTCTTCTCAAAAAAGAAAAAAACAAACATTCCAGAAATGCCCAAGCTCATCTGACCAGGTCTGTGCAAGACACTGAAGTAGCTGTCCTCTTCCATCCCCTCCTGGTGGCCCTCCACCTCCTAGCACATACATCACAAATGGCTTCAACACCATAAGCTGAAGGCACTGCTGCCACTGGCTGATCTCACTTAGCCTCTGTAGCATGTGTGCAGGCTCCTTCATAAGCTGCTGCCTTCTTCTAGCTGCTACAGGGTCACAGAGGTCACTAAGGTCAGACCCATCACCAGGATCAGTTTTCCCCTCAAAGTGGCAGCACAAGCAACAAGAAAGGGGACTGTGAAAAACACAGGACAGGTGTGCAGTGCCTGCAGTCTTCACATCAGCAGCAGCTACCAAGTCACTGCATGGAAGCTGACTGCAGGTGGGGATCCTTGTTTTTGACTAGGATACTACACTTAAAAAAAAAGCAGTGTAATGGAAGTTTTCTGTTCCAGCATTTTACTGTTCCTGGTAAGAGGAATAACCCCTCAATCTTTTTGCAACTGCTATGAGGCTTACACAGAGGAAATCTGCTTGGATTTCTTTTAAACTAGAATAATCTGCCAAAATATTCAAGGGAAAGACCTCATGATAGCATTATATTTTTTTCCCGAAAGCTTAATTTAGACTACTACCAGCAGATCCCTTCATGGACACAGCAAAATCTTAAACTCTCTCTATTTGACTGTGCTTGCCTAAGGCATTAAGTTCAATCCACCATGTCGCACCTCAGTAACTCAACACAGACTAGGAAATTCTTACAGTCAGCTTCCCCAAGGGGTTTGTTAAGTTTCACATACATTTAGTTGTGCAGTTGGCCTGTTCAAATTGATAAACTTGTTGCTTGGTGCTTTCTACTGCAGATTTTGTCACTAGGAAAAATAAATATTAGAGTGGGGGAGGGAAGGCTACTATGCTTCAGTAATATATATTTTAAAGTAATTACACATACATTCCCATTCCTCTCTTCTTGAGAGACATTTATTTTTCAGAAGAGACAGGCAGATATTCTGGTGATGGGCACATTAAAAATGCCAGATAGAAAAGATGAATGTCATTGACATGTCACAAATGAATAGAGCAGACAGATACAAAAATACTATTCAATCCCATCAAACAAAGGAATAATTCACTGCATGAGTATCCTGTGTATCCAAACAATAACCATACATAACATACAAGTTACTAATAAAGACTTCACCCTGGAAAAGCACCTAAACTTTTTTTTTCTTTTAAGTAGGTGGGCATCACATTGAAGTCAATGGAATTATTCTCTGGATTAGAGTTAAAGCACATTTAAGTATTTTGTTGGTTGAAGGCTACAAATATGACCCCTATGTTTGCGTGAGATTGCTTCTATAACATACTATAAAAATCAGTATTACAGAAGTTATTATAGAGTAACAGTGCTTCCTTTCCTCTCCCCCAGCACAACACCCCCACCCCAAATGCTAAAAGGTCCACCAGCCTGTGGTATATGGCACAAAACATGCCAGTTCAGCCCAGTATCTGCAACAGCTTTTGTCAGCATTGACAAAAGACAAGCAGAGCAGAAAGCTAGCAGGAAGGGTAGGCTGCAGAAATAAGCAAGAGCAACCTTCTTTCCAGAAGGGTAACTTTATGGACCTACAGCAAGCAGAAAGCCTATGGTGCTGGCAAATAAAGCCAGGCATGGTCACAGCATCAAAGGAAAGCAAGAAATGATGCGTCTCTTCATCAGTCTTTAGCACACACAAATTAAAACTTTCTCTGTATCCTGCAGAGCTCCTCAATTACTTGCCATTACTATTGTGTGATATAGAAAGCATTTAGTCCTCAGTGCACAGCACAGATAGTGTTAGCACACCAGACTCTTTCAACTAGAATCATGTATTTTGATGACAACCCAAAGAGAAGCAATTACTTTCTCCATCTTTCCTCAGATGCCTTTGTTATAAAAATACAAAAAGCTTTATTATCAGTCCCTGCACCTACACCACACAAGGATTTCCAGTGATCAGATGAATTTACAAAGATGACATGCTGCAATACCAACAACAGAACCACATAAACACATACCTCAGCTTTGTGGCTCTACAGTGATCAGTGGTCTGCAGACTGGTTATTTACAACTTTAGGACTGGAAATGAGAATTTCAGTTTTCTAAAGAAATTCATAATATTGTGTTCTTAAAAAAAAGACTAAAAACAATGCTAAAAATATTAAATCCGTTTTGCAGTGCATAAACTGAACTTAACTTAAAAATGCCAACAAAAATATATAGATATATTTCAAAAGAGTACAAAGATCACTTAAGTTATAAAGACAATATAGCTAGGATAAAAATGGAGATTAAAGGTATATGTGCATACACTTTTGGGGCAAGTTTTGAAGGAATGATTGGTTAATTAGCTAGACATTCAAACTGATATTTGGGAGCAGAATCTTATGACAATGTTATTTTCAGAAGTTATAACACCTGCACCTATAAACAGAAGCACATAAGTACAGACTTGAGTGAAGCCCCTCTCTTAAAATAAAGTGCTTCCAGTTTTGAGCCAGCGTTCCCTGTTTCTCTAATTCATGAGAAGGATGTCTTCGTACGTAGACCAGGTTATAGAAGCTTTCATTCTGATTAGCAGCACTCCACCTGACCCACAAAGAAATAGGACTTCATCATCAGACAGCTCAGTGATTAGAGCTTCACAGGCAATGAATAGCTGAAGTTAAGCAGATTTTTAAGCAACTTTCTTCACACCTGAACATAATGATTGTCAGCTTGCAAAAGAGAATCCACACTAGAGGGAAAGAGACATTTCCTCTTGCTGAAGTGCAAAAGAGACAAACAACCTAAAAGCCTCTCTGCAGTAATCTCTCTCTTCTAGCTACACCACTGCATATTCTACAACAAAAGTTTTATACCTACTCAATTACATTCCACCCCCACCCCCCACCCAAAGAAAAATAAATTCCTCCCCCAGCTTCTCCTATTTTACAACACAAACTCATTTTTACAGTTATTTATAACTGGTAAAAGGAGCAGACTTTAAAACAACATGAATTACTTGTTCTAATTTCACACTCGATAATGTCTTCCTTTATTATCCTTGAAAGAATGAGCGTATTGATGATAGCTTTGCCATCTAATATGAAACATCTCTTGAAAAACACCTACAAAATGTTCCTTTAAGGGATTTTTTTTTAAAGGTTTCTTTCTATGGATACATCACTCAGCTTCTTTCAAATATTTGTACTGACTTATCAAATAACCTAGCTGATAGTGATAGCTTAGCTAAACATACAGTACACTTGGGAGATAAGGGAATCTTACTCAGAAAATGAAGTTATTTATGCATTGCATTTAACAAACACTTCTCTCAGGTAGATGAGACCTACATTTTCACAGGCAGAGCAGGCTCTTCCACCTATATACACACAGTGATTGAGTTATCATGTAAAGTGTACTCCACACTTGGAAGATAAACTGTGGGAGCTCCCATTTGAAGAATAATGCAGCAACTAGCTTATCTACTCAATAAAGCCATCTATAATTCTCATTTCATGCCAATTTTAGTTTATTGCTCAACTAAAGGCTTCTGTACTGCCCTAATAAGGAATAGCTGATCTTCGTAATGAAGAAGTGATACAACTCTCAGACAATAGTCTGTTCACTGCCTTTAGTTATGGTGAGTTCTTCAGCCATTTATCACCTCTTTCAAAATGAAAAGAGCATAGAACAGAAACACAGCATCCATACTGCTTTTGAAGAGCCATGAACAATTATAAGGACTTGAAATCTTTACATTTATCCAGGAACCTAGTTGTAATTGCAACATAGTGAAATCCTTAATCGTTATTGGCCAATGAAAAGTTTTCAGTGAGCATTGCAAATAAGTTATTCTTACCAGATATGACCCAGTCCTACAGCTCTTACCACTAGTCATATTGCTTACTTTTATGAAACTTTTTTTTGATAGCCAGTTGATTTCTCATACTGTAATCATAGACTACATCTCAAAGCATTTATTTACAGAATTAGGGCCTCATGTTACAAAATTCCTCTTGGTAAGGAGCACTTCTTTAATCAAGTATCACAAACTGTGTAACTTTCAAATAGGTTTTAGTGAGTATCACCCAACTTCTTCCCTCAATAACCAGTCACCAGGAAACAAACTGGACAGCAAGTTATCATTGCTTCCTAGTTGATAAACTGGTAAATAATACTCCTTACATCTTAGTGCTAAAGTCAAATTCAAAGTTCCTGTATGCGTTACATTCTAAAGTGGAGACTTTAAGAAAGAATTTACAGTGTAATAAGACAAAAAGTGCTAACATATTTTATGACAACTTATGTGGTCAAAGCACAACACAGTTACTAATCATTTAATGTTTGCAGAGCCTGCATTGGGCAATAGGGCAAGATTCCACCAAGAAACAAAGTCAAGCAGAAGAAGATAAACGACAACAACAAAAAACAATAATGACTTACGTAAAGTGATTTGGAATGAGTCACTACAGACTGAAGAGCAGAACTCAGAAATACCAGACACTTTAACCCCGAACACATTTTTCAGGCCAACCACCTATCTGAAAACTCTCCAACTGCTCACAGTCAGCTCTAAGAGCCAGCAACTTTGGCTCAAACCCCCTAATATAATCTGGCTACTTTGCAACACCTGCTCAATATATGATAGCCCTCAATAATGACTTAATTGGCTAATCCTGCCTTGACTAGTTAATAGTTGATCCTACTGGACCACATACCCAACCTACAGCTCATATGCCGCTGTCCACTCTGATGCTAGTTACACCTGAAAAGTAGAGCCAGGCTTAGCTGCTTCCTTTGCCACTAAGATATTTGATGCACTTTCTGACCTTTGCGGCTGTTTCCAATTTAACTGAAATTAGACCAGACAGCAAATTCTTCAGTGAAGTGCAGGGTCACCGAACCAGTGGAGAGGGAAGCAAGAGAGAAAAGGAAACTAACACCACTTTTAACACTGGTCCCCTCCTCCATGCAATTGAGCTATAACCTATAAATTATGTTTGCAGTTAAGCCATGAATCGATGCTGGCCTCTTTCTGGACTTAATTTTTGTCCTTCTGTAAAATGGAAATAATAGTAGTGGACTATCTCTATCAGGAAAATAAAAAGAGGGGTTAATTTGTTAGCATGAAACTACATTGCAGATAGCATGATGATAAATATACGAATATATAAATACTACAAAATTATATTTGTTTCAATATATGAAATGAAGTATTTATTTTTTAACTTTCTAAAACCAGGCTTTCACCAAAAGAAACTAAACAAAAATGAAAATGATCAGATTTGCAAAGATTCAGCATGAAGCAGTCTGAAATCTCCAGATCTCCCTACCAAGTACTTTAAGATGACCTAAGAAAACATAGAAATTAAATAGCAGAAGAAAAGTAGGTGTCATGTAGAATTACCAAATTTTCTCTCCACCCCCACATTTTTTTAAATTTTTTAAGTGCACAGAGCAGGTGCAGCAAGTATCATTTCCCTCCTGCTGCTTGGCCCACCTGCTGTCTGCCTGATGCCGCTATCCTCACTACTTTAGTATGTATTTCCAAAATGAAAAGTTGAAAGTAACAATATAAATTGAATTCTTATTAGTAATTTTTTTCTTTTTTTATCTCAAGTAAATTCTAGGTATCCTCACAAATAACCCCATAACAAATGCAAAGTCATTATTCACACATATGATTGTAAAAGAAAGCAGACAGCAGAACTCTTCTATCTGAACTATTCTGTTGCGCAGATGTGACTTGCCGCACAGAGTCCTCACAGAGGACAGTATGACCCCTTCCTCTGTTCTGCTTCTCATGCATTGTGATGCTCCTCATGCTGCACCATGCAAAAATGGATGGTGTCTCACTTGCTGTGACACATTGTGTGGATTCATTGAATAGGTATCCGTTGTAGAAGGGCTGACAACTGCAGCAATAAAAATCTTATGAGGTGCATAATAACAATAATAAAATTAGTAATAATAACATGAAATTTCAAGGTGTATGTCTTCTTGGTTCTGAACCTTTAAGATTCCCAGTCTTGTGAAAGAAAGGCTAAAAGGAGTGTATAAGCACATGATGCCTGGGGATTTCAAATAAGACATCGTCTCATTAACTCATAATTAGATAAGAGTTGGCAATACTATAGCAATCCTTATCATGTAATTCTTTCTCTTCTGTTCCTCCCTTCTTCCACAAGCTTTATGAAAACTCACATGCTCTTCCTACAGATGTTTACTCTGTAGAACTAGGCAAACGTACACAGAAACTTGCATTTCTGAAAAAATCCAGAATTCCCTGCTTCCCTTCCTTGCAGCAGCTCTGCTGTTACTCAGGTTGTTTTACACCCGGGTTCACCTCTCCCCCAGCTCACACAGTCCCCTGCTCTGAATGTGCAGAGTGAGAAAGGTGCAGCTTGCTCATTTTTTTTGTTTAGATTACAGACTCCAGCATGGTTTCAGTTTATTAAGTAGAAATCTAAATTTAAAGGGACTCACATAACCAATATTAAAGCCTAGTTGACAACTACAGTACTCAGCCAGTATCCATGTAACACAGCTACACTGCAAGGAAGTCATTTCACTGACAAAGGGGACTGGCAGCTCTCCCAGTCCCCTGGCCTCTAGTGAAGGATATGGCTAAAATTCATATTTCTGAAATTCCTGCCACCACACACTGTCATGGCTAGGGTGTGGACCTCTATTCCGCCCTACAAATCCAAGTAGCTTCTCACAGCCAAGCAGCAGTGGTTTGATATATAAGTATTTACTATCTGATTATGTAAACTGAAGTTTTTCTTTTCACCTATGAACTGAAATGCATCTTAAGCCTCCTCTTCTCCCCCACTAGGAAAGAGATCCACCGATGTGTAATAAGTAAGTATCCATTAAGCCTGCAAGCAGTAATTAAACTAACATTTTCAGAATCTGGTCAATGAGGTCCCTACATTTAAAACTGCTACAATCCTTAATTCAAACCAATTATTTGTATCACTACCATTTATTATGTATACTTTGTTTGTTTTGAAGATAGCTTACTTCCAATTCTTTCTTTGCCTATTCCAAGAGCCAACAAAAATTATAATATGCCAAAGAATAATGTAAAGGCTAGTGTCCAAACAATAATGCATTTGTTATTGCTCAAGAGAAATAAACACATTTATAAATGCATGAATTGTGTGAATACTTAGCTTTTGTTATTAATACTAAAGAGAAAATAAATTAAGTCAGAAAAAATAAAAAGTAACAATTGACAATGAAAAAGTCCTAAGATAGTTTAAAAAAATGCATTTCTTACAGCTTTTTCCTATCTATAATAACGCCTTAACTCTGCTGTATGTATGTAATTTTATGTTCTGACTCCAAATGTTTCAGGCCTTACCTGTGGCTACATGTGTTCTATCACACAAGAAAACAGCAGTTCTCTTTATTTTACTGTGCTGCTCCACACGGTATAATACTGTTATTTGAAAGAAAATATTTTTACAAAGTCCAATAAATCAATGTTTCTTAAAGATAAAAGTTTGCAAAAACATGATCTGCTCTGTTTTCTCCCTTAACTGGCCTTCTGTTCAGCGTTCATTTTAAATGTAATGTTATTTCAGTGAACCAATACTTTTAAGCATGCTGAATAGTGTGGAACATTCCTTTATTCTGATGTCATGCAGAAAGCATTTTTCTCAGAAGACATCTTTTGTAGTTGTAACCAAAAGGCAAAAGAAACTGGAGATCTCAAAGGGGGCAGGGGGGAGGAATGGCTTAAACCCCTCAATCCTGTCACTTCTAAAACTGTGTCAGAACTGAACATATTTTTGGCAAATATAAGGGACTATAAAAAATAGTCCCTTATAAACAAGTACCTCTTTAGCACTTCCAACGTATTATACTTATTTTTACAGGTTTTGACTAAAAATTCCTTGCATTATTGTACTGTATCACAGAGAAGTTTGCTATAGTTTCATGAAAGACATTTTCATTTCTGACTGGCATCTTCTCAATAGCAGGGGGCCCAGGCACACCGCTCTCTTCCAGGCAAACCTTTCTGCTCTTAAACAGTACGGCATTCATAACTTTCAGCACCACAGGGCAGCCACACAGAAAAGCTTCTCCAACTTAATAGGTTATATCACAGAGAAGTCCACTATTTGGCCAAGGTGCAAAACAAATGCACCCCTCATGCACTTCTGCACTATACAAAAATGAAATCTACCCCAAAGACCTGCATTTCCACACTACAGCCTCAGCAAGGCTAGAACACTGCTATGGAGTGTTGTATTATGCTATGGTATGGTTATTAGGTACCATCACTCCCAATTAAACACAGGAAGGGAAAAAATCAATAACAGAAGGAAAAAAAAAAAAACTTGAACATTTCTAAACAGAATAAATACTTCCTAGGACATGTACTGGAAACAGCTTAAGTTTCTGCAAATACGCTGAATTCTCATTGCATGAAATAGTACTTTATGCAGAATGTGAACCTACCTTTACTACCTAAGCTGTCTCACAGGTGTGGATATAAAGGGAAAGCATAACAAGGTAAAATTGCTTAAAAGAATCATCAGCATGATTCAGGAACAGGAACTCCTCTTATGAGAAGCAATGCTTGGGAGTTATTCCAAGATAATTGATGAAATTATAATTAACAAAACTTTTATATCATTACATACTAGAATACTAGAGCATTCTACCTAGCTCCCATATTTTTCTACACAAAATTATGTTAGGCTTGACAAAAATTAATTTGAAAACATTGGAAAGTTTCAAAACATGTTATTGGAAATCTATTTTGGATAATTCTACCTGTAAAAAATAATAAAAAAAAAAACTCTAAATATAACTTCTTCATTCCCAGTGGTATTAAACATTTTGAGTGTAGCCATGCAGAGCCTCAAGATGTTGAGCTTTAGAACATGGGATCTTTGGGTACAGAAGAACTCTAATATGCCAAAGACTTGTTCTTGCCATTTTGAGCATCAGAAGAATTTCACTCTGGGATAGGTAAAAAGGAGGACTGCCATATTTGCAAGAGAATAATAAGATGCTTAGAAAGTAATTTTAAAAAAGCTATTTGTTTTAAACATGGCTAAGTACTCAGAATGTTAAATCCAGGCCTAAAAAATATAGCATTGGACCAGAGAGAGAGTCAAATGTTATCAGTACAGAATTATATAATAAATGTGCCCAGATACATGCATGTAGTCTACTTGAACTGCAAAATTCCAACTGCTATCTCAATTGCAAATACCAATACACAATGTTCTGTATTATGTAAATACAGATTTACAGAGATTTTCATGTTGGGCATGTTATTGGATGTTACTCTTGGACTGAGATGTTAGTCACAGTAGCACAGTTAAGACTGAGTGAAAAGTTTGTGTGTGTGTATATGAACATAATAAATTAATACACAGAACACTAGGATATCTCCTTACCTTCTATAACAAACATTTGTGCTTTCTTTTTTTCTGCGTACCTACTAATTAGTACAATGCCTGCAACGCATTCTGCCTAAAACATACCATATTTTAAGTAGGTAAATGCCACATAATTCTCAAAAAAAAAAAAAAAAAAAGTTAGGTTTGCCTGGGAGGTGGTTTTTTGTTTGGTTGGTTGCTTTCTTTTTTTTCATTGTTTGTTTGCTTGATTGTTTTCTTGGTTTTGTTTTTTGATTGTTTGGGCACCTCTCTTAGTTTGGCACAATATTAAAAATCCTCAGCTTAAACAGACATTTATTGTGAAGAAGCTATAAGCAATATCAGTGGATAGAAACACAGAGAGAGATAGAAACTGGGAGATTGAACAGTCACTGTGAACGGTTATTTTTTCCACAGAAAGTGAAACTGGAGAAGCCTGGTTTCCATTATCTTTTCTGTACAAATACCTCTGGAGCAGGCGCTGCCAGAAGGTAGGACTTGGGACACCCTTGGCTTTCCACATGTAATTTGGAGCCGG
This sequence comes from Cygnus atratus, assembly GCF_013377495.2. Taxonomy (NCBI): domain Eukaryota; kingdom Metazoa; phylum Chordata; class Aves; order Anseriformes; family Anatidae; genus Cygnus; species Cygnus atratus. The sequence continues at coordinate 20,769,373 of NC_066366.1, forward strand.
GATCCAAGACGTGTGCTGTGGAAAGGAGAGAAATGTTCCCAGCAGATTTTTAACAGTATTGCAAAGTATATCTATTACTTTAAATCACTTCCTCTAAATGCACTGATGACAGGAAGGGATGCAACTGTTACCACTGCTTGAAAGGAAAAACATTAATAGATTTCTTTTAAAATGGTGCTATCTTAGTATATTCTCTGAGAGCAATCATAATTGTTTTAATGGGACGAAATGTTTTGCTACTTTTACTGTTCTTTCACAGAGTCAGCACAGCTATGGCAGAGCACACTGGATCATGTTCTGGCTTATGCATCAGCAGAATGGGTAGTAAAGTTCCAGCTGTGGAGTCCTCATTGTTGGTGATCCATGAAACAGAAAGAACATAGCTTGACTTTCAAATTCCAGGTTGAGCTTGTGGCACTGGCAGTTGAGAAAAGTGCCCTTTTACTTACTCCTTCTTCCCTCTTATCTCAGGAAAGACAATCAGCTGCTTTATGATAATAGATTTTTGGAGAGAACTCTTTGCTTTAAAAAAGTAAGAACAGCATCCATTGCATGTACAGTATTAGCCTGTTGTCCACCACAAACACTGTGCTTATTAAAGAGGACTGAAGTATGAAAGAGAACAAAGCGGGAACACTTTTAGGGGAAAGTATGTTAAAATACTTCAGAAAAGCAGTCCAAAAGCAGTGCTTTTAAATGTGAAAATAATGCAAGATTATCAGCTGCAGGCAGAATTGCTGAACAGATGAAGGCTAAACAGAGTAGTGTTTCTGCATGCATCTTAACCCTTGATTTGGAGTTGCTGTGGAGGGAAAAAAAAAAAAAAAAAAGAGAGACTGATATGTCTTGTAGTTTATTCAGCCCTTCTTAACATGCTTATTTCACCTCAAAATTTACCTATGTTTTATAACATGGACATTTTTTGCTAGGAGGGGGTACACAGCACCACGAAAGTTAAGTGATAATGTTGTGTGCTTATATGTTTTGATAAGATATACTATATACAATTCCAAGTGTTACAACTCAGAATGCACTAGCACTAAAGAGAGCAAGCACATAAAGTAAAGAAAGTCTGTTAGACAAATATAGTTGTATAACTACAAAAAACATTGCCGAACAGCCTTCATGCTCAGCAGAAAGACAATATCACAAAGGAAGTTTACCTCCCACACACTTAAAAAAATGCATAAATTATGAACTATATGTTTTTGTTTCATGAAGTCTCTGGCGTAAGCTCAATAATAATAGTGGTGCCCAGCCCTAATGCTGTGTAGCCACTTAAATGACAGCAATAGTTCTTGACAGTGCAAGTTTTCCTTTATATTCTTCCACAGCTAAGTCACCCCTACAGTTTATCATTCTTCCTTCTTATAACATATCCACCATAAGCAAAAATTCAATGTTGCTCATAATATTTTGAAAGAGATGCTGCCTCACAAAATGATAGGAACCTTGGGGCATTTCAAATTGAATGCATTTTTAAAAATCATTTTAAATTTCAACTGTGGACTGGAGCTAGGCCTGCTAGCCTAAAGGTAATGTTCTGTATTACCATGCCACAGATCTGGGTTACATTTCCAGCCTTGCTATAGCTTCCCAAGCTGGCACAACCTGGGGTGAGACTAGTACCTCTTGTTATCGTGCAGGCAACACTCCAGCCGATTAGGGAGCAGCACTGATAGGCTCTGAAGAGAATCCCATCCTCCTCACGAAGGAGGCTGTGTCTTTGAGCATAGCGAGAGGTTAAAAACAGGGTTGAAATGGAGTATATCCTCAGGGCTCCATCAGGGACATGAAAGACAACCCCAGAAAGTACGTTATATGACAACAAAGACATCAAATAATTTTAGCAGAATAGCTGCCTTCTACCTCTCCAAGTTTCCCAGGCACTTTCAGATGCATACCATATCTTTTTCCCCTTCCATCGCACGACTTTTGTGTATTGCTCCTACATGCTATGAAACAGCTGCTACATTTCAATCTAGATGGCTGAATTACAATGGTGGATTAAGTTATTCCCACGTAATGGATCACTTATCTGGACCTTCTGTACCCAGTGAAAAACAGAAACTGTTCGTAAGAGGGCATGTGTGGACGGAAAAGCAGCTGGGTTCAAGTTTCACTGGGTTCAGTCCTCACGCCTCCAGTCCTGAAACTTCTCACTCAGCCATGGAAGGACATTCAAAATTGAAATTACATTTAGCAGTTAAAGGTTATGTTTCACTTAAGTTCTATCCCCAGATACTATGTAAATATTCAAACTATTCTTATTCGATGATAAATAATCTCAGTGGTTAAATGTGTGGAGATTCAAAGCCAGTCCAGATACAGGAAATAATTTCTTATAACTCTTGCCTGTTTTCTGAAGAGAAGCAGGCAAATCCTAAACTTGGCCTGTCTGTTGCAAAGCATTTGGGGATCCTTTAGAAAGAAAGGTACCAACACACTATGATATTGTAAAGGCAACATTGTTCCACTAGGCTTATGGTACAAAGCTATGTATCTGACGCCTTTAAAACTTCATAGTGTGATCACTTGGCTTGAAATCTGATTTCCCCCATTAATGCAGTTATATACAAGAGAAAGATGACTTTCAGATTAAGGCAAACGTCTGTGCGGTGATAGTAGGACTAAAACCAGCATCTGTGGTTTTGTGCAAATCAGTACTAGTTCAAGACTGGAAGTTGATAAATAAATGACTGAACGGCTGCATATTTGCTGGAATATAGAAAAGGCCAAAGAGGCTGGTGCTAAAGTGCCTAAAACTTTCAAAGATATATACTACTAAAAATTAAATTGAAATACATTTTCTAAATACCTTCTGCAACATAAGTGGCCTGTATCTTCTTTCAAGACAGAGTATCAGTTTATTTCAAATTTAGAGATATTGGCCTTGATTCAAATTCATGGCAGTTATAGAAACCAATGTTCCATGGCTTGATTCAGGTGGCAAGCATTAAATCTTTTTCCTGCTGTCATGCAACAACAACTTTAATACAAATTAGCACTGCCAAACTCAGTTTCCTGAGCTCAGAAGTCCTTGATGCTACTCCCTGAATTTTATTCATACTTTCACACGGATTGTGCTCTGCTGAAATTGTTGTAGCTGACAAGAAACAAAACAAAACAAAACAAAACAAAAAAAACACTACAGTTTAATGGCACTGGATTCAGTATTATAATTCATGACATTGTAGAAAATTTAACATGCAGCTCTTCTTTTTTTTTTTAAGTGAGGTAAGGCTCAATCAAATCCACACACTTTTTTTTTTTTTAAACCTGGAAATTTCATTTCTGTGAGTCAGATCTTCCCTTCAGACCAATTGTTTATGCTGAACCCAATCCTGCCAGTCAATAATAACTCACATTTTTCAAGCTACAGATTCAGCTTTTACAACAGTTTTCTTGGAGTCCAAGACAAAACCATCCAAGCCTCATAAAATACGAAACAACAAACCAAAAGGAAGAGTTTTTCCAGTTTTCCTACTCACCAGGAATATACAATTAACTAAACTTGACACTCCAGACAACTCAGAATCCAGAGGGTAGATCTGAGTCAGAGAAAGCATATTTCCACTTAAGAAAGAGCTCTCTGTTTCCCCGATCAGCCACTCCAGACTGATGGGCCCTTAATTACATAGTTCCACAAAAAAGGGTGGGAAATGCCAATGAGTACCTAAGCCTCCTGGCCCAGCTCAAAAACCCCTGGCAAAAATTTGCATTTCAAGGAATGCCCAGTTCCAATTCCTAGCAACTCCCATAGCCGTAAACCAAAACCACTTCCTAGCAAAATTTCTGCCAAACCAGTCAACTCCTTGTAGCTCTGAAATGAAAAACTCATTCTATCTGAATTATGCCTCAGTTTAGAGCCAGTCATTCATCAGCTTGTTTTCCTTTTGCATTATTATTTCAGCGATCATTTATAATCCAGTATTACCCACAGGCTAATCAAGCTCTAGGCTTTGGTGTGCCCAGGGCACAGCCTCTGGGCAGCCCTGGTCAAGGGCTTACAATGTGTGAAGACACAGGAAGCAAAATAAACTAATGTAATATCCCATTTCCTCCCCAAAATCTAACTACGATGAGGACAACCTTATTAATTCTATGACTAACAGGGTTTTCACTTATCATCTAATTTAACCTTTATTTTTGAATAACTGCAGCCTTTCCCATTTCAAAACTTCTATTTGACCACAGCTTTCTCACATTTGGCTAACTTGTACATTTTTAATCTCAGCTGAACATATTTTGTAAAAATATTCATATATACGTTACGCAGATATACCTTTCAATTTAGCATTTGCCTCTATGTCTCTTCATTTTCATTTATTTTTATACGACAAATTGTGCCTCTCTTTTAATTAAAACACTTGCAGTCCATCATTTTCTAAGTGATCCTTTTGTAGAACTCATTTTTCATATTTTTTCAGCTTCATCATAAAAAAAGAAAATAAGCAATCAGTTTCTCAGTTACCACTTTTTTGTCTAACTATAGCTACTCTTGGCCAACCCACAGGCTACCACATTGCGAAAGTGTGCTGAGAAAGGAACACCAAAGGCAGCACATGGTGGCATCACTGAGGCTTTGAAAGTATAGCATACTCCCTCATGAAATTCTGTCTGGCCCTTGATACTCCTCTCCCCCGCTAGGAAATGCTGGTATTTTTTCTCGGGAAAAAGGGAGAATATAGCTAAGATCCTCTGTAGACCACTGTAGATAGGACCATGGTCTTTCTGAAAGTTTCAGCAAAACTGTCTTACTCTTCAAAAGCAGAGGGATCAAAAATACTGATTAACATGTTCCAGCTAATACGAGTGAAGCTCACATTATGAAAATACTTGAATCAAATCAGAATATCATTCCCTTTATGGTTCAAATATATATATAAAGTCTACATATCAAGAGAAGGAAGGGAGTCAATGGATTTTCTGCAACACAATTTCATTAAATAGCAATCAATATTGCTCAAAAATAAACCTCAACACCCTAGAGCCTTTTGGAACTACCAAACTTTACACTATTATCAAACCACAACATTTTTGATAACCCATGCTAACAATGAAATATGCCCACTCAAGATTTGTAGTTGTTACTTTGGCCAACAGACCTAATGTAAGGAGAATTTTGTGAAAACTCTGCTCTTAGCCAAAAGCCATATAGGTAGAAAACTGGCTTTTCAAAGAGCACCACAGAGGTTTACAATAAAATAACAAAGAAAAGAAAAATAAGGATGGGTATAAAATAACAATGGGTAAAAGTTCAAGGCATACTGTGCATTGGTACAATTCTTTCTATATCTTCCTATGTCCCAAACGTTTATCAGACGTCAGCAATAGAAATCCAATGTTTTCTAAGGCTCACATACTTTCATGTGCATACATTTAACTGCCTTCTAGTATCTACCTATAGTTCGGAATTACAGAAATGGCAGTGTGACTTAGCTTTCATTGAAACCAAACAACAGTCTCTTACTGACTTCACCTGTGATAAGTCCCAAGTGATGAAAAAAAAAAATCAGATGTCCTAAATATGAGTGACCATCTTCTAAGAGGACCTGAGCTTCATACTGGCACAGACTAATTTTGTTGACTAATATCAAGATATTACATAAAATTTTGGCTCTTGTACCTACATTAACTGAAATTTTTTGCATCTAAGGCATAAAACCTTATACAGAAAAATACATTTAAATATGGAGAGAAAATAATTGAAAAAGCAGAAGGAATTTGGATTGATTTTTGATTGCATTTCCTAGCTGCATTTCACATACTCAGCTCATGTAAACTGACAACACTCCAATGGAGCCAATGGAGCAACAGTACTTAACACTAACTAATCATCTGGCTCTATCTACTAAAGTCAATACAAAAATAAGCACAAGCTTTCACACCAAGGAGATTAAAATATAAAAGTGATCCTTGATGAATAGAACAGTGTTTGGGGAATTCTTGTATCTTTGTGTAAATCAAAAGAAATTATGAAGGGACAGAGAGGGTAACAGCAGAGCAATAATGCTTCATGTAACCTCACTGTTAAGAGATTCATAATGAAAATCTTCCCTGTCTGTGTGCATAGTGCCCATGGCAATGTGTTCCTTTGTGTTGTGCAGAAATAGAGAAAAACCTACTGACAGAGGCCTGTGAGCCCAATAGAGCACTGAAGGAGGTACCTAAACCTGTGAAGGATGCTGGACACCCTTTGAGAAATTCACATAAATCAATGCTGGTACTATGGGACAGGCCAAACATAAGTAACTACTGATCAGCTGGATACTTAAGGATTAAAATAACTTAATTATCTTTCTTCATGAAAAATACAGCATTAAAAATATGAAAAAGCCTTAGTCAATGGGAGTTATTTTTTTTTCCAAAATCTATCAAAGCTCACTTGACAGCTGAAGAAAATGTACAACATGCAGTCTTGGATGGATTGTGGTTTTTTGGAAATTCCTATATGCTATACCTGCTAGCCTACCTGTTAGTCCACTTTTTTATAGTTTTTCTGGTATGTATGATGTGAAAAGTATCTTGCTATCCCAAACTTCAGAAATTACACTTGATTTCTGTGAAGTATCATTCATTTTGCAGATTCTATCTAGTAATTGTGTTGACTACCCTAATAATTGATCAAAAAATCAAAGGAAAATGTGTTGATTTTATTACTCTTTAAGCCTAGTTAATACTATTAAACACATCAAAGCTACTTCTGAAGGAGAGTTTTTAAGAAAGTTAGACTTAGAGTATGACCTAAAATCACTTCTGTGAGCTTTGAAGCTGGCCTGAACTGGTCAGTAATGATGCTCAAAGGTACATTGCAAAGTAAAATTCAACTGGAATGTACAAATATGGAATTATTGTACTTCTATCATGGCAGAAGAAAAGCGACGTCTTCACTAATATTCCATGTAGCTTTCACACAGGTCTTTTAATACTACACTGCTTGTCAGGGATTCTTTCTCCATTTTTGGTACACATTAATATGAAGTATTTAGAGTGAACATGGCCTGAACACAACAGGGGAATGTCCACGACAAATGCCAGGTGCTCCTGCCAGCAGAGTGATTCTCTGACCCTAGGAGCTGGCAGAACAGAACGTCTCAATTGGCTCAGAGGATGGCCAGCTTCCTGGGGAGGCAATTATAACTTCCCTAGCCATGCAAGCAGCAAAAACAAACTTGCACGATGTTCCTAAACTAATAGAAAGAAAAGGCTTGATGTTGATGTAAATATTCTAAAATTAAGCCATCGCTGCCTGCTTGCCTTTGAACTAAGATGGTGAGAATAAAACAGATCCCCATTACAAGATAAATACAAGTATAAGAATTCCTTAAATTACAGAAAGCATTTAACTCAGTTACACCCTGGGTCTTCTTTTTCTGTGTTATGTAGAACCCACTGAGCACTGTACTAATTTCATATTTTGTTTAGTTTTGCGTATTTAAAATTTAAATACATATTAAATGAATGCTTTGCTCTTTGGATAGCTTCATGTTCTGGCATACCATATGGTGCCACTGAGTGGCATATATTCATTAAATATATGATTGATACTGAAAATCTTCAATTGAATAGTATCCCTGTACTTAGAAATTAACTTGGAAGTAGAAAGGTAAGAATTTGAAAGTCTAGGCCACACTTTATAGAACAGGAACAGAATATGTACGACTATTTTTGCAGCATCAGCACACTTAGCAGAGCACCAGTGCATGCTGACTGTTATTAAACCTAAAAACACCTGATAATACAAACCTAGCTTTAAAATTCAACCAGCAGCACCTGAATATTGCATATGCTGTTATTAGGCTTTAAATGTAAACGTGAAATCTTGACACCCTCTGCTATTTACTTAAATGGGATCAGGTTTTCACATCTGTAAAGAATTCACCTGCTTCTTTCAAAAGTATTCGTTTCTAGCAAACATAAAGAACTCAAGCAGACTTCTAATTAAAACTGCATGAGGTCCCGTGTCATCATCATTTTCCTCTAAGAAAAACACAAAGCAAGTGACATTTTATTGCTAGTGAACAACAATTAAAAATAGTATTGATTTGGAAACCAAAGTTTCATTTTTCAAAGTAGGCCCTTAAGTACCTACATATCCTCATGCTTTTCAATGAGATTAAAGTTTTTGTACATAAATCATATCTGAAAATGAGACTTAAGGTCCTGAATGACTTTGGCTGTTTTGAAAATATTACCCTGCAACTTTAAATAATTGCTCAATAGCAAAAATTGCTCAATTGCATTGTTTATTGGCTTACTTTAAAGCAGCATTTCTCTTAACCTAGTAATTTTATATCATTTACTAGGACTTACTGAAGATTTTCACTTAAACAGGCCCAAGTTTCAATTTCTTGGGCAACTTTAGCATTTGCTTTGTTTATACTAGCAAGTGAAATTGAAAGCAATACATTATCCAGGCTTAAGGGCTTGCTTCTCTTTCTTCCTTCAATTAATCTTGTCTCCCAGGAGTCCAGCATTAAAATAAAATAAAATATCAATACTATTCTTTTTTAATTTCTATGTGTTTAATTATAAGCAGCAATTAATCTATTTTTTTCAATTTCATTTCTTCTTGGGGGCATCTCGCTGATAAACTGAAAATCAACACCAGTGTATTAATCAAATAATCACCAAACTTTGAGGCAAAAAGTGTTCACCCCATCAAGACTGTAACCTAAAGCTAAGCAACCCCCATCCTTTTCTTAAATTATTGGTAGAACTAATTTATTTTTCCTAGAAAACATTTTTAGAATATATATTAAGGTTCAATGGCAGAGGACCGATTTCTATTTTCAATTACGCTCTGCAACTTCATTAGCACCAGTGGAATTGTTTGGATATAACTAATGGCTAAAAATGACTCACAGTTTACAGCTTTTTTTTTCTGAGTACTTTCTATCAGAGAGAAGAGAGCTCGTGACTAATCCACTCTGATACTGCCAGTGCAATACTAAAGCCTGGAAAATGCAAATTTCAATCATTTTGACATTGTTGTTACTGTTGCATCCACTTTAAATGGAAGAACACTAGATACTGCTGCTCTCTTGAAGATTTTAATATCAATGGATCAAATCAAATCACTCTGGATAGGCTTGGATTTTGATCTATGTGCAAGATTAAAGAGTCACACAGATTTTCCCTCAAACTCTTTGGTTTGTACGATTTCTCAGTATGTCTGACAAGCAGGCCTTCCCTAATGCTACTCCAATTATTTTTGTGAATATATATAAACTCCTTCTCTGACACTATGAATATTTGACCTCATTTACATTAGAACCTCCATTAGATTTTTAGGTACTATTACTGATAAGAAATGAAAATATTCCAGGAATTAATTTCAATTTCCAGGATAATCATTATAATATTAACCTTTTTTTCTTGTTGTTTAATCTATTTAATTATTTCCACCCTTTTAATCAGTTCAGATAATTTAACTGACGTAACTGCAGCAATCTATTTATTAGTGCATTAGAAAATGCTGCCCATCAACAGACAACCTGAAGTTTCTTCTTTTAATCTTTAGACTAGAATTTTCCATTTAAAGCTCTTAAAAGCTTTAGCATATTTCTGCTGCACAGCTAAACTCTCTAAAAAAAATCATTTAGGGCTGATTCACATTAACTTAGTGATCTAATACACATCTGGCAAAGTATTTTACAGCAAACAGTAGTATATTCATCACTACAATGGTAATGAACACCCTTCTAATAAGAAAAAGTAGTGTAAATGCTGATAGATCCATTACTGCACATTCCACCATGTACCTCTTCCACAGGCATGGAGTAACAGCTTCTAAGAGAAGCTTTGTGCTGGGAAGAAATTCCCTTCTCCTGGGAAGGGAATTATTTATGATGGACTTAATACTACTTCTCTTTGCCATTGTTAGTAGCTGGATCTCTTACAATTATTAATATACAAATCTTTAGTATATGTAATATATATACTTATTTACCCACCATAACTTATTTAGTCTTAACCACAAAATCTGGATGTATGAAAACATGTATCTGAATTGCAAGCTTTTTGAGAAATGAAAACCTTCCCTCTAAATAGAAGACAATTGACAGGATTGGTTTACATATATTATAGCCATATTTTATTAAATGTAGAACTTAATCTGCTTCATAAATTTAATCAATTTTACCTTCTAAAGAGGCAGCCAGTGAACTATCTTTTATAGATTCACTTTGATCAAGAGTGATAAATTTATCTTTTGAACTGTTTCAGAAGGTTTATTATTACTTTTCTAGTTCAGTTCTATACAAGTGATATTAGTTTACCAGAAGTTAACTACATGTTATTTCAGCATTACATTTTCCTGATTAATAAGTGTTTTGCTGTCTCTATGGACAAAAAATGATCTATAGTTCAACAAGAACTCAAATAAATTAAATCAATGAACACCTTACATTACATGTGTCAGCAAAGAAGCCATGAAGCTATCATCAAATAATTTGATGATGACACTATCTGAAAAAAAATGATGTTGAGAAATGTACAGAAAAAAAATCCTTTTTCTGCCAAATCACACCATAGAGGTAAAAACTCAACACTAAGCATTCAAAATTCTATGGGTTTAAAGCTGCTGGCCCTATGCATAGTTGAGATTTTCTCTTGATTAAATACTCAAATCTCATCTTCCAGAATCCAGTACTTTATACAAAAAAAAAAAAAAAGTTTGTTAGAAAAAAAAAAAAAAGTTTTTAAGAGCTCTCCAGGGGCAATAAATTTCAAGTTTGACATAATTTGAAACACTGTTAAAATGTATCTGTCAATATTTGATCTTAAAACAATCTCATTAAGAGAGGTATATCTCTGGTATTATTACAAGGCACTTTTTAAATATCTGTTTAGTGCTTTATGAAGTGGTTAATGCAGTTCCATTGTAATGATGAATCTATTGTTTCCACAGAAAAAGTTTCCTGCAATTTGATAGCTTCCATGTATTTTAAATACTATAAAGGATTTTCAGTATTCTCTAAATATAGACCAAGATTTAAAAAACACTTATTCTATTATTAAAGGCTTCAGTTTAACAAGCCCTGTGCCATTGTATGCAGCTACCATCTCATAGTTTCCAATAGGAAGTGCAAAGATCAACAACTCACAGTATATGCAAAGATGTTATTATTATTACTTATTATTATTAAATTAAGCGTACCTCCTCCGTCCAATGTTTCCAAGTTGAACAAGAACAAAGAATAAATCTTCACCATCACTAATATGTGACTAAGGTAATCAATAGGAAGGAAGGAAGGAAGGAAGGAGGGAGGGAAGGAGGGAGGGAGAATCTGTTCACACCAGGTGTCTAAACAGGTGAAACTACATTTCATTTTAGTTCACTCTATTGTGAAATAATTTCAAAAATTTTGCAAATGAATTAAAAATAGTATTATATTGCATGTTGCACTGCACAATATACTTCTACTTGCAAACAGGGAGTTGGGTCTACAACGGAAACCTGTAAGAGAGTTCAGGATTCTCCTGCCAATTTAAAAGTCATGAAAAGCATGAACTCATAAAAAGCATGAAATCATACCATTCTTTTCTTTTTAAAGGTGTTTATTACAGCTTTTGATTATAGAACATTTTACTTTCCAAAATGAAAAGTATCATCTATAAACCACCAAATGCCGTTCACCATTGAACATTCAAGGCTTGGTCTCCCATTTACGCTCTGTTCTGCCACTGCTTCCTAGTGTAACCTCTAGTCAGCCACTTACACTTTCTTCTGTCCAACTGTCTTGATGGATAAACTGGCAGTACTTTACGAATACAGGTTTCCATTTCTTTACAAATGAATACTTTTGTGATAAAATATGGAAAATCCTGTCTTGCCTCCTGTCTTCATCTTCATTAACAAGAGAGCTTAGAGTAGACAATATCTGGACAGCAATCAAGTTCATCAAATCATTCAACAGGCATACAGCCTTGTCTTTCTCCATGTCTAGGACTCCGTAAGAACAGGAACGACACTAAGTAGATCCCCACACTAGTCACTTAACGTGTCCAGTCTTGTCACATAAAGAAATATGCACACAATGTTTCAGCCATATATGACTCTGTCATGACACAATGGATGTATTTTGCTTATGGGATCAGGAGGAGAAGTGAGAATTGTCCACACCATATACAGTCCTGAATAATTCCAACTGGAGGCTAAAAAGCTTTCCAGACAAAAAACTGCCTCACTGACTAACCTGCCTTTCTTCTCTTCTGCAAATTGAAAGACCTTCCTTTTCTTCTACTCAACTCAGTCATCAGGTTAGAGGAATAAATTTTCAGTACCTGTGATCTGGTCCTTCTAGAAAATGTTGGACAGCTCTACAAAACTCTGTAAAACTCCGTAATTCTTCCACTTAGAAGGTAACTCTTCCCCTCAAAGATTCCCTTTGGGATCCTCTTCTCCACAAATGAAGGAGTCCAATCCCTTAGTAAACTTTACCTCTTCTTCATGAAGACATTTCCTTATTCACAAAGGTCAGCTTGACCTGAGAACTTTTCTTTCTTTCTTTTCAGCTTTCCCACACACAAGCACAGTGCTTCAACTGTAAGGACAGAAACAAGCGCAAGTATGCAAGCTTGTGTTATGACATGTTTTATTCCAAACACTAAAATCATGAATGTAGATCACCACCTTATTATATGCGTAGTGGTCTTTCATGTTCTGCAGCCAGTGTAATCCTTTATGATCCATTTGAAGAACAAAATGCCAACCTTATAAAATGTTTGAGACTCTGATGCCCATTTGAGCAGCAAGCGTTTCTTCAGCAGCTTGCTGCTCCCACAGAACACGGATTTCTTTTCTTGTCATAATACTGTTTCCAGGTCAATAACAGGCATCAACATGAGCTGCAACACTGGTTGAAAAATCAGGCTTTGAAGTGCAGGATCTCTTTTTAAATGTCCGGAAGCAGTTGTTAAAAATTATTCATCCACTCCACTTTATTTTGTGCATTTCTACACTGCCAATGTTATGTAAAACTTCCCTTCAAAATGAAGGGAAATTTTAATATTTAATCCTATTTTTTCCATTCTTGAAGCATCCCATATCTCTTGGAGACGCATCAGACATAGCTAACCCAAATGCCACAAGCTGCAACTTTCATGAATTTTTTGAAGTTATTTGCAGTTTTCTCTTACGTACATTTCTAATGGAAGTAAAACATTTCTTCCTGTTATTAATTGTCCATTTTCAGCTTCTCCTTTATGAATACCTAGTGGACCTCTGAAAAAATCTAACTGATGTCAAATGACCTATCACCTACAATATAGAACTGACTTTCTTGGTTTTTTTGTTTGTTTGTTTGTTTTCTTTTATTTTGTTTTGTTTGTTTGTTTTACAGAATGCCTATGGATATACATGTACTAACTATAAAAAAAAAATCTGAAATGGCAGGAGACCTGTTGATGCTCAAGGCATGGCTTATGAACAGTTTTTAAAAATGCAGAAACTTATTTCAGTCTGAACCTGCAATGCTACTGAATGTCTGTAGCATGCTACCATTACCGGTCCACAATGTAAAGTATAAGAGGAATAAACAAAATTCTGCAGTTCCCAAAACAGCTTTGTTTAATGTTGGGCATAAGACAAGGATCCTGATTAGTAACTTCCATGGATTTCTCCCTTCCAGAATATGCTCATTATAATGTGGACTGTGCCACAGCCATAATCTTCATACATATGATGTTTCCCAGCATTTTACAAGAATCAGATTCAATCTTTCTGCTGTAGATGTTCACTTCCACTGTTTCATTGCAGGTGAATTTCTATCACTTGTACTCAACATACAATCACTGAATCATGATATTCAGTATCACAAATAACAAACCTGATCACAGCTGAAGATTGAGCATCTGCTGTACTATATCTTTTAATCAAGGTTAATTCTGCCATCAAAAATCACTGCTGCTACTGGCCCACCCTTAACATTTTTGTCACAAATCTCACATTCAAATTGAGTATATTCTACGAAAATCCATGAAATTGGTGTTTCCTACTGAGTGACCAATAGGAAACAGTTTTAGAGGTAGTCTACTCCATAAGAAACAACAGATCTCCAGTCTGTAGTGGACCTCATCAGTGTGTAGTACCCTTGCAGCACAAAAGGCCAACTGGCTACGGGTCTATGTTAACTAGACTGTACACAGCAGGTGGAATTATATTTTTTCCTCTCTTTCCAGCACTTGTGAGACTGCATTGGGAGTACTGTGTCCAGTTTGGGGCTCTCTACTACAAGAAATACAAGGGCATACTGGAGTGAGCTACTGCAGAAAACCACCAAGATACTTAAAAGGACTGCAGTACATAATGCACCAGGAGAGGTTGAGAGAAGTGGGCTTATTCAGCCTTAACAACAGTGGGTGAAGAAGAGATCTCATTTCTGTCCACAGCTATCTAATCTGACATCACAAAGAAAATGGAGCCAAAGGTGTAGAGAGATAAGGCAAAGACAGGAAGATACTTTTAAATATTAAGAAAATCTTTTTTGCCATGAGATGGTCAGACACTACAAGTTGGTCAGGGACACTGTTGAATCCCTTTCCTTGGAGATATTCAAAACCTGGCCAGACACAGTCCTGGACAACCTGCTCTACCTGACCCTGCCTGAGCAAGTTCTCCAGACCAACACTCTCTGATGAGGCTCTTTTAGATATTCTATGCATGGAAGCAGTAATTTTTAAAATCAAAATTACTTTTTGGAAAAAGTTACAAGGGATTTCATTTTATTAAACTGATACTGCATTATTCCGTCAGCTTTACAGGCACATTGCCCTTGCCCACCTCCACTCAGCCTTCTTTCACTTGTAAGGGCTAATTCAGTGAGTCACATCCCACCACTACAGGTTTAGTCAGTCATGTTCTGCTAGTATGCAAGCTTACATGTTTAGGAAAATAATTGATCAGTTCTATTTCTAAAACTGGCATAAATAAAGTAATTCAAATAACTGATATTACAGACCTTTGACAAAATTTGCTTAGTCATATCAACATGAGAGAAAAATACACCAAGGAGCACTGTCATTATGTTGTGACACATCTCACATCCATTTACGAAATATGCCACAAATAATACTAGCCAAAACTACTTAGCTGATGCCTTTTTCTTCAATGATTTCCTAAGTGAGAGGAACACCAAAAAGACTCACCAGAGCTTCCAGAAACATCCTACACAACAACATAAGAACAAGTGTACTGTGTCAGAATCATATTTCCCATATCCCATCTTCAGCAATCCCCAAAAGCAGTTGCAAGCAACAATATTTAAAAAAAAAAAAAAAAAAAAGTGATATTCTGTCCAAGCACCCACATTCTCCAATCATTTTCAGTGCAGGCATTTCCTCAAATAGATGAATTTCTGTGTTCAGTAACATTTAGTAGATTTCTAGGTATTAATTTGTCCTGTCTCCTCTGAAATTCAGAAAAGCTTTTCACATTTCAACACACTTAAGACATCATTTTTGCTTACAGGCACTCAGAATCCCAGATCAACCAAGCACACAGAAAAGTAAAGACTTGTAATATATGATTTTTTTTTATTATCATTAACAAAAATTTTCAGATTAACAGCAGTAACTGTAGTATTAACACAGGTAACCAAGGTAACCAATAGGTAACCAAGTGACAAAGTAAAAAACCCTGTCCCTAGCACTAGATATCTTACAGTGCAAGTATCAGATAAGATAAGGGACAGGAAACTATTTAGAACCAATAAGGCAAGGACAGCTAGCAGCACAAGCAATGATATCTTGTTACAAATAGCTTGATGCTCCCATACTTTTGTAGGCATCTCAGGTAAAGAACATCTTGGGAGGAGAGATGAACTAATGAACTAAATCAAAAAGTTTAATTATAAAGGAGTCCTGGACCAAGCATAAGGGGTGGCACAAAAATGTGTATTTGCAAATGTAGTAAGCAGGGCTGGTCTTGTAACTTGAAGAATAAGGTCAACAAATAGAAATAGTAACTAAGATACAGCTGGGTGAAGAAGGAAGGTCTTGATATTTATGGCAAGTTGCTAATATTTGATGCAGCCACCAGAGCCAGTGGAGATATACAAAGACATGGTTAGAGTGACAGTCTGTCACTCTGAAAGTGAACTCTGTAAAAGGACTCCAGACAGATAGGGCTGTAAAAAGAATAATCCTCACTGGTAGTGAGGATGAGCATTTAACTGAAGAGTAGGCAAGAAAACACATATAGCAGGGAT
Organism: Cygnus atratus; assembly: GCF_013377495.2. NCBI lineage: Eukaryota > Metazoa > Chordata > Aves > Anseriformes > Anatidae > Cygnus > Cygnus atratus. The sequence continues at coordinate 20,785,587 of NC_066366.1, forward strand.
GTTAGGCAGAAAAACCCTGCCAGACACGGATGTTGTCTGAATGCAAGGAACCTTAAGAACAAACCAAAACAGTCATACCAGGCCAGTAAAAATATACAGCACCAACAGAGTGTTCCTTTCCCTGATATCCCACATCAGCATCCAGCCATCAACTGTGGAAGAACTTCCTGAAGTAGAGTTGCCTCAACACTGTCATGTTAATAGCCACTCAAAGACATAACAGAGTAATGCCCAATCCATTTTTAAACCTGTTTACATTTTGATCTCTAAAGCATCCTTAGGCAAGGAATTCCGCCATTTAATGTACATTATGGGAGAAAATGGAAAAAAAAGAAGAGAGAGAGAGAGCAACTTCTCTTATATGTTTTAACTGTTTCCTGAGAATTTTATAGGATGTTTCTTTGTTCTTATTATATTAGAGTTAATTAATGATTGTTCCCTGATTGCCTTCTTCAGGCCTTGCATGATATTATAGACCACTTACCTCATTTATCTTTTTTCCAAGATGGAGTATCCTAGTTTATTTGACTTCTCTTCTGACAAAACTCCTTCCATATATCTTATCAGTCTTAATGGCCTTACCTTGAACTACAGTATTTTTTTGAAATAATTCTGAATTGAACAAAAGTACACACAATACATTGACTGCACACCCTGTGGATTTATAGATTGGCATAATTATACCAGTGTTTATGATTTCTGTTTCTTTTTCTATTTCTTCCCCACCAATTTGAAATATTCTATTTACCTTTTCAATTGTTGCTAAGCTATGAGGGAGAGGTGTGCATCAGTGAGACTGCCAAATTATGTGCTTGTCCTATCAGACAATATGGCAGCGTTATCTCAAAAAGTAGATGAAGGGCTTCGAAAAAGAACTCCAGGAGATCTGTTTTGACTATGAAAGTCTAAACTAGGAAATAAAGGAGGAGATGACAGAGAAGTGAGGCTATGCTTTCACTGAGATAGAAATGCCTTAGGCCTGTGAATCATCTGCAAAGAGATGATACTTTAATTGGGCTTCCACATAAGATTATGCAAAGATGAAGAGCAGAATGAGGGAAAAGAATGGGGGCGGCTGAGAGACAACACGTTACAGAACTCCCACTTGAAGCTGGGTGGAGAATGAGAAAGATCCTCCAAAGGATGCACTGAAGTGATTAAAACGTTGAAAGGCAGCAGAAAGATGACATTAGTCAAGAAGTCACAGGGCAAAAAGAACAGGAACGTGGTCAACTTTTTCAAATCTGGTTGACAGGATCAAAGCTTAATATTGAAAGTGGAATTCACTCAATGATTTGGAAGTCAATATCTTGTATGGGAGACATTCTCAGAAGCAATACTGCAATCACTCCTCTTAGTTGCATACACCTCTGCTCACTCTATGTACTTGATTCTTGTTTGGTTCTGCTTCAGCAGCATAGGACCGCTGTACATTACTAAGCAGCCTTACTCTTATCACTGCATTTACCGGGATTTTTTGTATAGCAACTAAATTTGCCTTATAAAGCCTTCTGAGCAGAAGCTAAACTGACTGAGGTAGTATGAATCCTAACTGGAACTGAGTACCACACAACATTACAAAACAGCTCCTGCCTGTAGCAGGAACTGTGCTGCAAGTAGAAGGATGGCCCCACTGCTATGAATCTGCAGCTCTTTTTCCTCACCCATCCCCAGATCAGTTAACCAGCTAAGCCACCTTCTGTTAAGCTTCATCTCACCGTGGATGGTAATTACTGGAAAATGTAATTATTGCAGTTTATCACCATGAGTTCTCTCCAAAGAATCTGTCCATGAAGTGGGACAGCCTAGGCAAAAATTACTATTTAAAAAAATTTTGGATCCTCACATTTTTCTCTATTTTGCATTCTCATCTTCCATGAAAATTGTTGTATAAATGTGCTACAGATTGCAAAACAGACAAAATGAGTAAGAAATTCTATAAACTGATCTCTTTTCCAATGATTACACATGCATACATACATACTTGCACACACTCCTATATATCAATAACTTCTGAAAACACAAATGTAAATGAAATATTAATCTTCCAAGCATTCCACTTTCTCGTTGCACATGAAAGGAAGAAAAAGAAAGAAAGAAAGAAAGAAAGAAAGAAAGAAAGAAAAGAAAAGAAAAGAAAAGAAAAGAAAAGAAAAGAAAAGAAAAGAAAAGAAAGAAAAGAAAAGAAAAGAGAAAAAAGAAAAGAAAAGGAAGGAAAGAAAGCATTCTTAACTAATATAATAACTTCAGTTATTAACAATCCCTTAGAAAATAGATAAATTAATTATAATTAGCTCCCACTTGGATAATTTTGCATATAGCATTTATATGAGGGAACCGGTAAAAAAAATAAAAAAGGCAAAATCAACACATACATTTTCTTAAATAAAGAACTTGCATAAAACAAAGTCAGGCACTCAGTTCCTCTTTCATTCCATATGATACACAGCTGCGTCAATCCCATCAGGAAACAGGCAACAGGAAATTCTTAACATTCTGAAGAGAAATCTAAAGATGTGTCTCATCACCCATCCTCCTAAAAGTGCTTTTCAATTGTCTAAAAGACATTTACATCAGTTCTAAAATTAATTACTTTACTGAGCTTTTTAGCAGATACTGGCCTCATTAAGTAGCTAACAAGGAGTCACAAACATATATTTTTGTAAGTTGCCTTCACTTTTTCATTTCCTCCATCCCAAAATATAAATCAATATGTAGAGGTTGACACCTATGGACAAAATCAAAGCCAAGTACCTCAGCTATTAGGAAAATATTCCTTCATAATGTGCTGCTCCTGTGTTATTTGTGTTTCTAACTATAGCTCTTGCATATATAATTCCATTATACTTTTATAAATCGCCGTTTTGAAAAATGCTTTTGAACCATTAATATATTTTCCTGGTTAAAATTCTTTGAGATGTTCTTAACAAGAGTCTCAGATAATGAATTTGGGCAAACTCTGGAACAGTCTTTACAGTATTATCATTCTCATTAATTTTCAGAACTACCCACTGTGTTGAGATGATTGTCATGGGCCTAAGACTTCAATTTGGCTAAATATTTTTGCATATATTTCAACATATAAGTAACTAACAGATGTTTAAAATGTTAAGTTCACATTCTAGAAATAGTTAAATGTTTACTGTAATATCCTAATTTGTTTTTGCACTCATTTTTATTTTGCTGCTTCTATCTTTAAACACTCCTTTAGTGTCCTGGTTGGCTGTAGACAAAATGCTTTAAAATGACTTCACAAGGAAATAAAACATACTCGATTTAGTAAATACAGCTGTGCTTTTAAAGAGAAAAAAAAAAAACACACTTAACAGTACCACAAATGAAAAACAAAGAAATGAAAACACTTAATGCTAGAAATGTTACTTTTACCTAAGATCCAGACATCATGTAAACCATTTAAAATTGTTTGCATAATAAAAGCTTTTAAATTCATATTTTGTATTCACTTTAGAAACCTAATATGTTCTGCTGTCTTACATCATTACCAGAAGGCTGTATTACATGAAAAAAAAAATTACTTTAAAAATGTTAATACACAGCATATACAGTATCTTACTTTAGTCCAGATTATTCTTTTTTCTCTTTTTTTTGTTATCTTTGAAGACTGCTTCTGTTTCCATTGTTTCATCCTTAACCATTCACATATCAGAGCAATAAGTATTTCATTACTGGTTTATCTGTCCAGAGGCTTGAGAAGCAGTAACAATTAACCCTCCCTTCACAGTGATTGATACAGGCTTTGCTTTCAATTTGTTCCACTACACAGATCATGAAATTCTGAATGCGATCATCCTTATTGACCTACACTTTCAAACACACGGCTACAATGAGATGAAAGTAATTATTAAAAGGAACACAGGACTACTCAATGCTGAAACGAAGTCTTGAAAAATCTTTTGGATGACCTTCTCATAAAACTGGCATTATTTGATGTGAAATAAAATGATGGATTTGCTTCATAATCTGGAAATATTAAATTTAAATCTCATCAAGGTACAATATCATTATATCATGTAAGCTCAGCTCTAATGTCATATCAGTTCATATCTGACCTGATAAACACTGACTTCAACAGGAGTGATCATGGTACGATCAGGCCCTATATATTTTAAAAGTTCCTCCATCAGCTTTATTTTACAACAGCACTGTTTGAAATATAGTGTTAAAAATGACAAGGTTGTAATTACTCTTCTACAATAGTCTGTTTCAAAAAGGCACAGTTTCTTTTTAAGATCCTGGACTTCTTGAGGCACCTAATGTAAATAAGTACACAGGAAATTCAGACTGCTAAGGAAAAATGAAAAACTCAAGTCAGATTTCCATCATCGACTGAGATGAACCAAACCCTATACGCCACTGCTGGAGACTTACTGCAGTGGAAAACAAGTGTTTTTCATAGACTCCTGAAAAATAACCCCACCAAAATATTAATTTCTTGTAATTGATACAGTTTTGAAAAATGTAGAAGGGTTGGTGGGTGAATGGTAATGACAGAACTGTTTAAAATATGGGTTGCAGTCAAAGAAAATCAGGGCAAAAAACTGTGCAGAAGGATGTTCTTACAGGCCCGAGGCTCTAATCACAAAACAGAGTGATGGAGATGAACCAATACTGCATGGATTAGCAATGAATTATTTTGAACTATAATCATGTGCCAGCACAAAGGGGAGGTAAAAACTAGCCATTACTCACAAGCTGATCTGCAGATAAGAAGAAAAAAAAAAAAGTAAAAAGAGGAAAAAATTTATATGCTAAACCGAGTCAGGAGAATAATGAAAATCTAAAATGTTGTTACACTTCAAGTAACATTCTATTTAATGTCTTTCATGTACTGTATAATATTGAGTATTTACACAATACAATCTGTAAGATGCTGGGGCTAAAGCAGGGTTAAATCAGACAACTCTTCTGTAAATTAGTACTGGATAATATGCGTTGAAAAATATCCTAATAGAAGAGCTAGTTTTAAAATAACACACATTGGTACTAATTTCTCCCACCGTAAAACTGCAGGAAATACATATATATGTTCATACAGAGAGATAGGTAAAGATATATGCAAATGTGTATATGCACATGCACACTTATGTATACATATGCATATATAATGAGGGATTTAATTTCCATTAGTCCATTTGAAAGCAAAGCACCACCATCTTAAGATTCAATGTTAGTTTTCCCACTCGGGGAAAAAAATAAAAAATGTTAGAACTAATTTTGTGAGAAAAGAAAAATCAAAACTGCTATCCACAAAGATTCCTGAGATTCTTATGAACAGACTGTTTAAATGAAGAGCACTTTAATCAGTAGAGGAATCCTCACGTTTCTAATGTCTTGCTGTGCATTCTGCAGGTTATAGTAGCAGCTGGTAGAGGTCATATATCTTTTGTGAGCATCCCAAAAAGGCTCACTGCCAGACTGTTAAATTATGAATAAGCAATGAACAAAAGAATGCAGATACGGTGGTGACAAGATAATCCAAGCAAATTTATCTATGACAAATTTCACAGGATTAACAAATTACATTTACACAGAACAATAAAAATGTGCAAAAAAAATGATGAGCCTACTTTTCCCTCACAGCATTAGAAGAAAAAAAATCGCCATTCCATTGCATGTATTTACATTTAACTTTATCTAAAGTAAGACATTTATAGCATGCTGAAGACAATCAACTAGCATTATTTCCTTTCAAGCAAATACACATACTGTGTCTATCTAACATACAACATATGCCTACACTTTACAGTATATGTGTATACAAGTCAGTGGAATATCTTTAAAGTTTTCCTCACAAGTAGTAACAAGCAGAACAAATATACAGTAATTCTAATATTGCTTTTTAGGTGAATATTCTAATATTCTCTATCAGACAGAAGACACTTTTCCCTAGTCAATTTGTTCTTTTTTCCTATTTGAACCAAACAAATATTGTAATACATGGTAATTACTACAATAAAAAATAATTAATGAACAGGATTTAAATACTTCTTTGCAATAGTATTGCAAAACCATTAAGCAAAATTTAAAAAAAAAAAAAGTCATCACTCCAAAATGTTTCCTACATGATGAAAGAATCTAAATAATGAATGTTCCTAAAGATGCCCATTCAGTATGTCAAATCATTCAGGGGAGAAAAAGAGGGAATCTGCAGTGTTTGCTACATCCTACAGACTGCTACTCCAATCTTGATAAGTGATACAAAAAAAAAAAAAAAAAAAAAAAACTCTCAGAAAGCTCAGAAAGCACAGAATAACACTTTCCAAATCACAATTCCATATAAAGGCATTTTTCTTTCTGTTAAAAAAGGAATAAAAGGAAAGACAGCACCTCTTAGATTCAAAATCTGAGTGTAAGTAGAGTGACTAATAAAAGGAAGAGCATATATATGTCTGAAAGATCTGGAATCTGCTGTATCTTCTCTATCACTCCTCTCCTGTGAAGTCTGTATTTTCTGTCACCTCCATTTATTTCTTGTTGTTTGTTAACCTAAAGCAGTTGTTTAGTAAAAATAGATCTTGAATAAAAATGGGCCTTCTCAAATCATATATATCATTTACGTATCAAATGTATGTTCTTGTTACAGAGCACTCCCTACAAACAGGAAACCTCACTATTAAGGAGAACATCCAATTAATTAAGATACTTTAGTAAACTACTTGGATGCTTCAAACACTGCTGCTTGAGTACCATTTATCTAGCTCATTCAGCCATTAAAAAAAATTACTGTAGTTTTGATTTTCCCCAAGAAATACAAGTTTTGTTGTACATCTGAGTAGCAGCTCAGAAAGAATGAATAAATAAAGCAGCCCAATGCATTTGTTTCTCTTTTTATGTTCATCTTCTATTTGTTACCGACCAAGAGAAAACAGTTGTTTTTTGTTGTTGTTGTTTGAGTGTTTTTTTTACAATGTAAATTTTTTGAGAACCTCCTGTCCATACTATTAGTAATTTATGCAAAGGGAAACCAAACATACCAATCCTACAGCTGACTATACTCAGACAAATAAAATCAGCTACTTTTTTTGCAGCTGTGAAGGTTGAAGGATAAGTACCCCTGGCAGCTATTCTCTTTTTTAAAGACTTTTTTCCCCCTTTTTAATCCTGCTGCCAGCACTGTACAGATTCAGTCACTCAGTTCTTTCTGTTGACCTCAACCTTGACCTGTGAAGACTGCCCACTTACATTTTTTTCCAACAAAGTAACATATTCTGCCTCCCATCGACTCTGGGAAAAGACAGCTTTCTAACAAGCATTCTTCTCAAATTTGGTATGTCACACTTTAGCTAAATGAATTACAGCCTTGGAAGGACAATTCTGAGCCACCTAAGTCGTATAAACCTAGGCTGTGAGTAAACCAACCATAAATGTGAATATGCACATGACTTTCAGACACGAAACATCAGCAAAAGAAAAACAGATGACGCCCCCCTCCCCCAGACAAAATAGAAATGTATCAGTTCTGTGCCTAAATTCAAGCAAAACTATACCCTTTAGGATTTAATCCAAACTGACTGTTCAAAGACTATTCATTACTCAATAAAATTCAGTTTAAAACAATGTATTGTGTAATGAAGCTTGTTCTAAATGCCTTTTAGAGACAAAATTCCCAGGCAAGTATTTAAAAGGGGGCTTATAGGATTTAGGTGCCCATATTTCACTGAAATGCAGTATGTGTTAGATGCCTAAATCCAATAGACTCTTCAGAAAATCCAAGCTCCAGGGACATAATTGTAGATTACATACATACATATTATTCAGACCACATCCCGTAAGTTCACTATATACATATGTAAACCTAAGATGCCTGCAGGTAATGGAACAGCACTTTTCCACTTAAATTATTTAACGTAAGTGTTGAACTTCTATTATATATCAAGCTAACAGCTAATTTTAAGTTGCAATCAAGCCATTCTCTGAAAGCACTTTATTTCAGTGGAGGTTTTGCCTGTAAAAGAAATGTAAATTCCTCTAACGAAGGCAGTGTAATCTTTGAATACGCAGTCAAAATGGGGGCTGGAATTTTATTCCTAGTACTAACATTGACATCTTCTGCCACTTCTGCTAGTTTTCAAAAATGTTTTGTAACTATCTCATCAGTAAAACATGTATAACAATGTTGACAGCCTTTTCTAAGCACACTAAGCTATATTTAAAAAAAAAAATCAACAAAAACAACAGCAAAGACAACATAGCTACAGAAATACTTAGCATTAACACTAAATTCTTCTTCAGCTGTTGTAACGACATCGGGGAGAAATTCCCCGGAACAGACAAATGGCAAGAAATGGCCTAAGAGTGAAAGTCCAAAACACAAAACACACAAACTGTTGGGAAAATCGCCTGCAACAAATCTTCAAAACTCCACTTTTGGTAATCCATTTCAAATCCTTGCTTACATATCACTTGTTCTATAATGTGACTGACTCTTGCCTGCGCGCAAGATACATAACTCTCAGTATCGGGCTGCAGCAGACTGAGATCAGAATCTCCTTGAGGACTGTTCCATCTTTACTTGAGAATCTCAGGACTTTCATGTTTTATAATAATACACAGATGCTAAGTCCAATCCTCCTCCCACTAAAGTATGCTAAAGCTTCTCATTGTCGTCTCACTGAGAATAAATTCATATCTATTGAATTATATAGTAAAAATACTTTTATCCTTACTTGTGATTCCCTGGAGTATACTTTAATTATACGGATAATTTCATTTGGGACTTTTTAAAGATTAAGGTACAACTTGAACTCAATATTATCCCAAAGACAGGGTCCAGTTCTGCCAAGTTACAGACACAAATACTATCCCACCCTTACCATACCTTCTTTGTCCCATGTAATAGTCTACTATAGAATACAAAATTAATGAATATTTTTACTACTCAGAATCCTGTTCAAATCAATGACACGACACTCCTATTCATTGACTACGACTTTGTGTATTGCAAAACTACTGCTCGAGCTAGTCACAGAACAATGCTCTAGTCCTATAAGACACGGCAGCAACCATTTTATTCTTACTATAGTACATCTTCTTATGCAGCAAAATGCAATGTTATTACAAATTATGCTTGCTATGCAAAGTCCTATTAAACAAAAAGTCACACACCTCATTCGCACTAATGGGACTTTGTATATTAAAAATTACACGCAGTAGGCTTGTAAATATTACACAGAAAGAAATTGAAAAAAATGCAATTGTTATGAGATAAAATTTCAAAACATTTTCTCTTATGGCCATAAATCTTTGGCAGCATCTTTCAAAAACGAAAACAAAAAGGCAAATATTAAGCATAAACAAACAAACAAAACAAAACAAATGATTGGGGGGGAAATGAAAAGTTATGGCTATGTACGTTGACATTAAAATATAAAAACAAATTTCCAGGCTGACACCCCACAGAACAAGTTCACTTAATTCATTTTAAAATAACGCGACTAATGCTGAAATCTCATCTCACATGAGGTGCTTCTACACCTGCAAGAGTTTCCACTGACAATAATACAAAATGAATCCAATAGACTGACTGAACGTTAAGGTTCACTCACATGAGATGAGATTTCAGGAAATGTCTCATAACATTAAACTTAACAACAACAACAACAACAAAAATGATGCTAAATTAAAATTCTGCCACTTTTGTGAAAGGGCTTCATCTTACTGACCTCACTAGGAGCAGAATCAATCCCAAAATTTTTATGAAATGATAAGAGTTAATTTTCATGTTCAGTATCAGCTATTTGAAATTCTTATCTTAGAATACATTTTCTAATAAAGAAGGTATCATTATAAAGATAGTTTTATGAAAAAAAATATTTATTTAAACTATTTGTACTTTTTAGTAAGAATGCTGATGAACCTAATGCCTCAAACGTCAATTTTTCAACAACTGTTTTACATCACTCTCACAGTAAAATTCCCATCTGAGCTGGCAACTTGTGTGCCAAGTTTCAAACAAACGTGATTTGAAACTGCCAATATGTTAGAGTCTGAAACTCCAGTGAGACATTAATAAAAGGAGACGGATGTTGACAATATATCGTGATGTTCTCTATAAAATACCTACAGTTCTGGGTGCTGGATTAATCTGTTATCGTAACTCCCTAATTATTTAAAAATTATTAATAATATAGGATTACAATACAGTATCCCTATAATGGTATAAAACAAGCTAAGTAGATATAACTTGTAAGAAAAAAAATAAAAAAACCACAGTTGTGCTGTAAAGAATGCAGAAACAGAGCTGCAGACAAAACCTTGTTATTCGGAATCCCATTAGTTACTGAAAATATGTAATATAACTTTTGTTGATCAATACTCTCATGTAAGCTCTAAATAATGTATGATTCCAGTGGAGAAAAATGCAGCAAATCAAATATGGTGGGAGAATGTTTCAAATTATGAAGAGTAGTATGACTGCTAATCCATAAATCAGAAATAGGAAAGATTGTTGTAATGTGGGAGGGCTCTATTTAATAAAGGTCATTATAACTCCTGGCTCTAGAGCTATAAGATCTAATATCCTCTCTGGTAGCTCTATGATATGCCCATGCATTACTGTTCTTGTTGACAGTCTGTTGCCTTGGAAATATTTCATTATTTCAGTTTTTCCATTTGTAGACCCTTGGCCTTGTGATATGAAGGCCACCCTATTTCATATTTTCGATTATCATTTAAGCAATCTTCTGGAGCTATTTATATAAAAGCAAGTGTTAGACAATGCATATCATCATTTATCACCGCTATGTTTAAGCTCATGCTCTAGAAAGAAATGCCAAAATAAAGGTGTTTTTTTTTTTCTCTTTCACTTTAAACCAATAGCACTCTGATATTATGATATGCTTTACAAATCAATGCTGGCATATCATATGCATGACACTTCTGTCTATTTAATTTTCTTGGTTATATATCCACACAATTGAAAAACCCTAAACTCCTACTGTAACTGTAAAATTTGCTAACACTCATAGTTTAAAAGAAAATCAAATTATGTGTGCAACTTCTCAAACATCCTTTCAAAAATCTAAACAGGTGGAAAAGTTTCAAAACAATTCAAGTGCCTGCTTGCATCAAAGACTACCACCTTTTATATTTGTTTTGTAATTATTAACCTCTTGCTGGAAAACAACAACACCGTCTACCTAAATATTGTCAAAAAGAAGACTAAACAAAGACCGTACGCAAAGTTCACTCATGGGATTCTTCATCTTGAGAACTAGTTTATTGAAGTAGCAACTAAGAAAAGAGCCTGCAAAACCCCTTAAGTAACTTATATGTGCCTGCGTTTCAAGTGGCTTGACATGTACAGCTGAAAGGATGTGTACAAAACAGCTAAAATAAACAGTTACACAGAAGACTTTGGAAGCACATTGCAGAATTTTAAAGAAAAAGAACTCGAGGGCCTGTTTATTGAAGCATTGCTGTATCTTTCCAGTAACTTTTTAAGAGAATGTGTAGATTGACATTATTTCTGATACAAAAGATGTCGTCAACTCGCACGTGCGATATTTATGCCTGAACTTTTCAGAGCATCATAAAGAACGGTAAGAAAGTGAACCCTAGGGGCAAAAGGCAACTGCTTGGACACTAGGCCAAGTTTGGGGCTATTAGTGTTCTAGGAATTTAGACTACTTTTTTTTCCCCTGAAATGATTACTCCTCCCACTCCCTACAGGGAAAAACTACTCCGATCCAACCTTTAAAATGACAGCATCAGAGCTGAACAAGAAGATGCTATTAAAGGGCATTAAATTAAATACAGTATATCCTCCTACAACTTCAATCAGAATTTCAGACCAAGTGTTATTTAGTTCAGCTCTCAAGTGGAGCAGAATAACAAATCGCGCACTTTGATTTACCTTCTCCGAATGCCAAATGGAGACAGGTGATAAAGAAAGCACTCATGCACAGGCTATGAAGTTTCCCCTAGAAATTAATTCTATCTTCAAGATTCCTATCTCAGAGAAATTCCCAAAATGGCACACAAATATGCTTCTGCTGGAGAGATTACTGAAGCTATCCTGGCAAATACACTTAGTACTAATATAGTGCTTTTCTCAGAAAGAAGACAGCAGAATTGTGTGTTGGGGGGGGGACGGGACTTACTGATACAAATTGTTTTCCCAACAAAGAACTCCACAGCAGAAAAGCCTGCCGCTATAAGTGTTATTAGCACAGTAGAAATGCCCCTGCAGCCCCTGAAATGGGGAGCTTTAAAAAAATATTTATAGTTGAAGATGAGAATCTCTAAGTTATTGACTGCCGAGAATGCACTGTTTTCCCATTACATGTATCTCCAAATTCGGCTACATATCAATAGAGCCTTGTCAAAGTGCAACAGTTAATACTAATGCAGCCAACACCGCGGCATTAACACTTCAGTAGCGAATATGAGATGTACGTATTCCTGATACGGGGCAGCCCGCTTCCTTGGGAAAAATAACATAGCTATCTAGACAAAATCTGTGGGGTTTGGAAGCTATCCTGGAAACGCTGAACATACTGAAATAAAAAAATAATAATAATAAAATAAAATAAAATAATAATTTAAAAAAAAAGAAGTTTGAAATTAAGATTAAAATGAACCCAGTCCCCTACACTTTATTTTCGTTAAATATTTTTCAGCTTACTTGTGCTGTGAAGTATAAACTGAGCAACACACGATCCAGCTACTTTTAAAAGCTGTCTAAATGTTAATTTTCATTTTTACGACAAGCCAGGAACCTTCCTCACCCCTTACCCTCCAGCTCCCTTCCGGCGACGAAGGGGGAAAAGAAAGAGGGGATAAAAAAATAAGAAATAGAAAGCCCACCCGACCCCCTCCGGCTGCTCTCCTTGTGGGCACGCATCTCCTGGCGGTGCAGCACCGGAGCTGCGAGGACTTTTGTAAGAACCACAAAGTAACATCACATGAACTTGTACTCCCGTTTCCTACCAGGCACTTCTAGAAAGATTCACTTTACTACAACAAATCCGCTACGGGCAATTCGTGTCAGCGGCGCCGCAGATTAATAGCGCGCGGTCTCTCCCCAAGAAAAGTGCCCGGGGGCAGCCGGAGCTCATGGGGGGGGGGGGGGGGGGGGGGGGCAGCGCACCCCGCTCCCGTCCCCCGCCCCCCCGCCGGGCCCCGCACGCCGCCCCCCGCCCGCCCGCGCACCGGCTCCGCTCCGCCCGCCCCGGGGGGCGCCGGCACCCGCCCGGCGGCGGCGACGGAGGGCAAAGGGGGGGGTGGGGGGGGAGCAGCTGGCAGCGAGCCCCCCCACAAGCTCCGGCCTAGCCGCACTTGAACCGCACCGGCGGGGCCGCCCGGAGAGCCGGGCCTGGCGCGGCGCCCCGCCGCCCCCCCGCCGCCGCCGAGAGGGGGGGGAGCCCCGGGGGGGCCTCACGGCTCCGCGCACACACACAGACACACGCACACACACAGACACACGCACACACACACACGCACGCCCGCCCGCTCGCCGTGCGGCTGCCGGAGCGGGGCTGCTCGCGCGGCTCGCCCTGTGTCCGTGTGTCTGTCTGTGTGCGTGTGCGTCCGTGTGTCGGCGCGTGTGCGCGGCGGCCGGCGGTACGCATCGGGGGGAACTCCCGGTGCCCGGCGGGGCGAGCGGCGGGGGCCGGCGGCAGGTCCCCCCACCCCGGCATGGCAGCCAGCCCGGCCCCGGCCCCGGCCCCGGCGGCGGCGGCACGGCGCGGCCCGGCGCTGCTGCGGCTGCTGCTGCTGCTGCAGGTTCAATAAAGAGAAAGTGTTACCGTTCTCGCCTGGAAGGATCCTGCTGAAAGCTTGGCTTGGTGGGCGCCATCTTCCTGCTCTTTTTTTTTTTTTTTTTTTTTTCCTCCTCTCTCTCCCTTACTTTTCCCCCTCCTGATGTTGGTGTGTGTTGTGTGTCTAGCAGCAGCAGCGGCGGCAGCGATGGCCCCGGTTAGCCAGACAGGCTAAGGAAAAGTACTGAGGCCAAAGCATCGCGGGCTCCCGCTCCTCCGCGCGGTCCTGGTGCAGGTTGCTCGCTCGCTCGCTCGCTCGCTAGCGCTGCTGCAGCCGCTGCCGCCGTCCATAAGCCGAGGAGCGGAGGGAGCCGGGGCCCCGCCGGCCCCAGAGACATGCCCAGCGCAGGCAGCGGCGGCCGGCGGCGGCGGCGGCGGGGAGAGCGAGCCGCGGCGCAGCCCCGGCGGGCAGCCCGGCCGCTGGCATCGCCCGGCAGGTGCGGCACACACACACGCACACACACACACACTCACACACACGCACGCACACCCAGACACTCGCACACCCGCCCGCCGCCGCTCGCACCCCCGCGGCCGCGGCCGGGCTCCGCGGGGCGCCGGGCGAGCGGGGCGGGGGCTGGGGAGGGAAGGAGGGGAGTCAGGGCTCTCCGGGCTTGACCGCCGGGAAAGTATTTCTGGGCATTTTCCAGCTTGCTTCCCCGGCTCCGCTCCCACTCTGCGTGCAGCGGACGCAGGCTCCGCTGCCGGCGCAACAACGCCACTCAGTTGCAGTTTCGCACACTTTCCTCCGCCGGAGTCTGGGCTCCGGCGGAGAAGCGGAGCCGAGGCGGGCGGGAGGACGGGGGGGGGAGCTCCCTGCACAGTTCCGCGGGCGCGGAGACCCCGCGGGCTCACCCCGAGTGCGGCCGGGGCGTCCCCGTGGGCTTCCGCGGGCCCGGGCGGTGTCGGTGCTCACACCGACGTTAGGGGGGTCGGCGGGTTGCCCCCGGGCCGGGCGGCAGCGGCTCCGGGCAGCCCCCTGCCAGCCCCCGAGCCCCCTCCGCGGCCGGGGTCGCCCATGGCGGGGCCGGGGCTGTGCCGGGGGGCGCCGAGCCGCTCGGCCGGGGAAGGGGGCAGGACTTGATGCCGTTTCACCGGACGTTATGAAACTAAGCCCAAAAGAAAGGAGCGGGGAAAGAAACCGCTATCTCTTAATTGTCTCCTCCAGGACGTCGGGAAAAGCCGGGCGCGAGGAGCTTTGGGACGAGAAAGCGCTCCTCCGCGGAAAGCTTCCATCTCCAAGGTAACTTCGCGGCTCGTTCCGCCGCCGCCTTGGAAGGACAGCCTGCCGGGCCTCATCCTGCTCCCGGGGAAACCCGCCCGGGGGACGGGTCAGCCCGGCCCGTCGGGAGCATTTCTCCGCGACAAACCTTTCCGCCACAGTGCCGGCGGGAGGGGGTGGGAAAGAATAAAGGGGAGGGGGGGCTGAAGGGGAGGAGGGGATGGGAGCACGCCTGCGAGCGGGGCAGAAGTTGCCGGAGCACCTGGAAGTTGGGTGCGCGCCGGCGGCCGGGGGGGCTCCTCCCGCAGGAGGCGGCCGGGCCCCCCTAACCCTGCGGGCCCCCCTAACCCTGCTCCCGGCGCTGCGCGGAGCCCCCCGGGAGGGAAGGAGGGAGGGGGGCACAGGGGGAAGCCCCCCGCCGCCGCCGCCGCCCGCCCTGCGTCCGCGCAGCCTCCGCCGCGCAGGTGCGCAGCCGCCGGGGGAAGCGGCGCGGGCGCAGCCGCGGCCGGGGCTCGCCTCGGGGGTGCGGGTGGAGGGCTGGCGAGAGGGGCGACCTGCAAAGTGCCACGTGCCGTTTCTGTCCGGCACGGGTCTCCTCGCCTCCAAAAAGAAGAAGAAAAAAAAAGTTAACAGGTGTCACCTCGCTTTTTTGCAGCCACTCAAGAAGGTGGCGGCGGCCGCTGTATTTTAAGCATTTACAAAAAGCTCGAATTAAAAATCGTTCAAAGGAAAGAGCGCCGTGCTGCCTATAAGATACAGTTAATACTTGGAAGAAGTGCAAAAATGTTTCCCCTTGTTAGGTTAGTTTGCAAGACGTCCAGGCTGCTCTGGGTTCTTACTAGTCCGAGCGCTTGAGTATCTGCTAAGCAATATTTGGATTAGAGGTGTTGGGAGTTTGGGGAGAAGTGGTGCTTTCCTAACTTCTGCCTGATTACAGGCTGACATAATCAAACTATTAAACGCGAGGTATTGGAAATTCGCATGCTGCCTTGTCTATATACTTCTGTTTAACTTAAAGTCTCCAGAGGTCTCTTTCATTTGTCTAAAAGCCAAACTGACATTTCTGACCCTTGACTTCCCCACTTCACAGACTAAACTATTGTGATTGCTGCCTGTACTTCCTCGTTAAAGTGTCCGTCAGTTTCCATTGTAATTTAAATATTTTATAAGTGACAAAAATCATACCGAAACCGTGAAAAGAAATCAACTTTAATCCATTCTTTATATCTCTCACAGTCAAGTTGGTTTAGATACGAAAGATTGGTGTGCTTGCTTGAGCAAAACGAGACTCATGCTTAGTTTCGAATGGTCCTCAGCTGAGAAAGTGCTTGGGCATCATCAGGGATTATTTCAGGAGTATCAGCTTCCTATTTTTTTTTCATTTAATAAAACCTACAAAAGTTACCAACAAACGTTTTCTATCATGAGAATCAGATGGAAAATAGAGCTTGTGTTTTCCAAAACTATAGGAAGCAACTCAAAGTTGCTGAACAGCAAAATTATCTGAATCTGGCCCTTCAACCAATTGTTTGAAATATTACGTTAAAACTTTCTACGATTTTGCTTTTACATTATAGAGATGTTTAGTTCGGATACTTGTGATTATATCGCATTTTCCTCAGGATTTAATTTAATGCTATGTGGGAAAGCAGGATAGTTGGGACAGTGTCATTTTTATTGCATTTAGAGAAATGTAACAGTTTTGTTCCGATTTCAGCCTACATTTATTTATCTGTTGTCTGTCAGCTACCTTTTTTTTTTTTTTTTTTTGAGGACTCGGCTTCGGTGCTAAGCTTATCATAGAGAAACCTACCAGAGCCAAACTTCAGGTTTTGCCTCGCAGAAGCACAAAGAAATGTCAGGTCATTAATTAAGCTTCGTGTTAGTATCAGCACGTATCGATGGATTGTTAGGAGGAATGGGGAAGGTCTTTAAACTTCATTATGACTTACTGCCAACTTTCTACGCTTTGCTTCCTAAAGGCGCTCTCTGTGAATTTCCTGCATTTGCATTAGAATGCATTTAGGATGAAAAAATAACAGTGCTGAGTATACTTAGGGTTTCGTGCTATATTCCCCTGTAGTAACAGGTGACATGATAATACTATTAAACTACAATGTGGAATTGCAAGTGTGCAACCCCAAGTGAAAATTGTTCTCTTTCTTGGTTGAAAGCAAATTATCAATCAGCATACCTTGATCAATTATCCCCCTGGCTGCCACACACTGGGATTTGCACAAGGCATTGACATTGAGAAATTCCTCTTTAGAAAGGATGAGCGGACGGGATCCCAAACTTTGCAGCAGCCAAACTAAGCTGCCGGGGTCTCACTTTTTTTTTTTTCCGCTATTGTTGCTTTCCAGCTCATCCAAGACAAAACTAGGAGATTGTGTTTACTTCTCAGTGCATTTTAAAAGATGCTGTATTAAAAAAAATAAGGGGGAAAAAAGAAAAGAAAAAACCCTCCCCTCCGACCAAGCTCCCCCCCAGCAATCACAGAGCAAGGAGAGATTTTAAAATATATGTATATATAAAGGGGGGGGGGGGGGAACAAAGAAACACAAAAGCACAAAGAAAAAGCAAGTGAGGGAGCCTCGGGAAGAGCCGCACACCCCTCTCCCCTCTGTGCTCACCGTTGTTGGTAGGAGGTGATGCCCTGGACGTTTTGCGGGTTGCCGTTGGCCGCGGCGCCGGCTCGCCCCATGCCCGGCGCCGCCGGCACCCCCCCGGCCGCCCCGCCGGCCGCCGCCGTCACCTGCACGCTGAAATCCGGGAAGATCCTGATCATCCCCGCGGCTCAGCACCCGGAGACTGTCGGCGAAGAGGTGCAGCAGCGGCGACTCTCCCTCCGGCGGCTGCAGCAGCAGAGCCAGGCACGCTGCAATCCCATTAGTGAGTGGCGGCCACTGTGAGTGAGGAAGGGCGCTTTGATGTGAGCTGCCGGGCTGAGAGCGAGAGGAGTTTGGGGGGGCTCGGGGTGAGGGGGGGGGATTTCACCGAATTGCAGGCACGCAACGCGCGAGGGTTTGGGGGGGGGAGGGGGAATATCGGAGCTACAAAAAAAAAAAAAAAAAAAAAGGTATGTCTAATACCACTGAAGCTGTAGATATAAGAGAAAAATCCAAGCTGAGGAGGGACGGGGAGGAGAGAGGGGGGCGCAATTACTTTAGCGGTGCAGTGAAAATGATGAGCAGCAAATGTTGCCTTTTTTCCCTCCTCCTTCCCGTCCCTCCACCCCCCACCCTCCACCCAAAATGCGAGTCTTAGAGGATTTCTCTGTCTCAATGAAGTAATAATAAAGGCGGCTGACCACAGTCTGGGCTAGCGCCAACTGCGCGGGGGGGAGGGGGAGGAATATCCCTGCTCCCAGAGTCCTGAGGAGAGGAGGAAGAGCGGAGGATTGTTGCAGCACAAGTTTTTGCTCTTGGTAACTTGCTTTTGCTCCCTTCCCCAGCCCCCCCTTCCTTTCTTTCTTTCTTTTCTTTCTATGAAGGGACGGTTTTCACCAGCGAGGAAACGCGCCGCTTTTGTGCAATGGCAGAGTTTGTGCCCTATTATAGGGAGCTGACTCTCCTCCCCTCCTAGTGTGCAGCAATGTTATTGCTAGTCAAACTTGTAAGGTGTGCGCTGTGCGTGCCAGCGCCGAGCCCTGCTGCCGCTCCGACACAGCAATTACACCGCCGGGGGCTGCGCAAAACCCCGCGGCACATCCGCTCCCCCCCCCCCCCCCCCGACCCCCCCTCACTCCCCGTGCTCGCAGCGCCGAGCCCGCCGGCTCGTCCCCAGCCGCCCCCGCTCCTTTGTGCCGCTGGGGACTGCCCGCAGCCCCCCCGCATCGCGCCCGGCCGCGTTTATGTCCGTCCCCCTAACGTTGTCCCCCCCCCTTTTCTCCTCTCCCCCTTCGCCGAGCGCTCGCCCTCCTCGGTCCCCCCACTTCTGGGCACCCTCCGCGGCCGCGCTCCGCGCCCCGTCCCGCCGACCGGGGCGAGGACCCCTTCCCAGGGGAATGGGGGCAGCAGGGGGGGGGGGGGGGGGGCGAACACGGGGACCCCGTCCCGTGGGAAGGTCCCACCAAACCTCCCGGCGCTTCCGAGGGCCGGACCCCGAGCTAAAAGCTTGGCCGGGGTGGGCGCGGGGGGAGAAGCGGGCTCCCCGCCAGCGGGGCGAGGGGCCCGGGGAAGCCGGCAGCCGGTGCACCTTGCACGGGCAGCGGCCGCGCCGCCGCCTGCCTTCGGGGGAAGCCGCGGCTCCCGCAGGAGCCGCGTGGGACAGGAGGCAGAGCCTGCGTGGTGCCTGGGCGGCTGCAGCAGCGTCTCCGGGGGGAACGCACGTCCCAGGCTGCCCCGCCGCCCCAAAGGCGTTGCAACCTTTGCTTCCGTAAATCGAAGCTGTCACCTGGTCGTCTCCCCTTTTCCCGTGCGTGTGCCTCTAGCAATCACAGCTTGGCTCCTAATCTGACGAGATCCCCTTATCTTGACTTTTCTTTCCGTTCCTGTTCCAAACCAAATTAAGACACACCAACTTTATGTTAAAATAGAGACTGCATTCAAATCCTTTGTATTAAATAGCATCTGTGTTTGCATTCTGTTTTAATACAAAATGCTTTGGATTGCAGCTAATACCAGGAGATATGAAACTGGTTAGTCCCCACATGTTGCACATAAAAAGAATTCATAATGAGCATCTGTGGGATGTGGAATGGATCCCATGAGTTAGCTGAAGACCTCATAACGTAAGAGCTGAGAAGCCTAAGTGAATTATGACTCTCTTTCCTCGCAAGTAGGATTAATTTTCTATCCCACTTATATTCATTATCTATCCTGTTTATACTATAGGGACATCAATTGTTTGAGTGTTAAATATGAAGACTTTACAGAAACGTGTAGGTTAGGTAGCTTGAAGAGAAGGGGGGGATGTTGCTTGCTAGGATAAAACATTATTCAAATTCCATGTTTAAAGAGCAATATTAGATAAAGCTGCCTTTTTTTTTTTTTTTTAAATAACCTCAAATTCTGTGCCTTTCTCTTACAACATATTTAAACTGTAAGGTTTACAAAGTACCTTCCATCTGCCTGTGGCCCTCCCAGTGATGTCAATAGAAATTTTGCATGCAGATGATGGCCCATGTATGGCCTTTAGAGAGCAGGTCAATAAATGGCTGGAGGAATAATTAAAGACTTCTGAGCTGCTCCTTTCCTTTTTCTTACAATATAGTACAAGACTGGCATGAATATAGGCTGGGCTACCACTCTAATTGGCTATGGAATAACACTGAAAGGAATTTAAATGCGGGCAGTAGCCATTTTCCAAATGATCAGTCCATTACAGTAGTTTTGTCTGTCAATGTATGGCCAGGCAGTAGAGTGGATGTAATCATGTCGAAGTCCCCATCCATTGACTGTCACTCTCTTCTCTACAGTTGCAACTCTGAGCAGATTTTCACATAGCGAAGGGACAGCCCGGACAGAGAGCCTGCCTTTAGCCAAACTTGATTCAGCTTTGTCCCAGAAGTCATAGGTTTTCATGCATGTGAGCAAAACCAGACTCTCTTGCTATTCAAGATCTTTTATGATGATTGATTAGTATCTTAAATTAAGTGTTAATGTAACTGAAAAGACAGTCTTCATAACAACAAGTAGCCCCATTGAGTCAGCGGAACTACTGACAAATAGTTTTGTACGCTATAAGACAAGCAGGATTTAAAAGGTAGGTTAGTGAATGGCTGTAGAATGCGTAAGTTCCTTCTTTCTCATAGCCCTGAAAAGATACCAAATAAAAAACGTTATTTCATATCTGAAGAAAAGTCCATTTTGTTTGCTCATATCTCGCCCCCTCCCCCCCCCCCATTAATCATGATAGCAAAACACAGAATTTCTGAGATTCATCTTACACCAATGAAAATACCCATCATCAAGCTTATTCTCTGCGCCATATTAAATTGCTTGGACCCAATTTGCCACACATATCACCAGTGCTACAACATACCACAATGGATTAAAATGAATTCACTGCAGTGTGCTAGTGTGAATGAGAATCAAGCCCTATATTTTTTTTAATGAATTTATTTCTCATTTTGCTCAGATTATTGACATGTTCTGGTGTCTGGGTGACATACTTTTAGTTTAAATACCATATACTCTTGTAAGATCCGCAAGTTACTTTAGTATTGATTGAACAAAGAAATGTTGTGATACAGTACTGCTATTTCATACAACATGCTCCAGATCTTCCTCTCTTAGGTGAAAGCATAGTAAAGATAAAAATTAAAAACATATGACTGTAATATAACAACATTTAATATTTATGCTTTACATATACCTATCTATCACAATTATATCTTTATTCGCATTGTCAGTGTACTACTGTTCTTTTTTTCACAGGTGAAAAAATCTCTCTTCTCTGGAAATTCATTTCCATTTACTTAAATGGTTTGACTTTGAATTTTCATTATCTGCTGTTGGAAGGAGCCTGTGACAAGTATGAGAGAGAATGCTACAAAGCTTCATTGTATCATCTAATTTTTGCTTCACTTTAGTCAGATATCATTTAGGTAGAGAGTAAAATACTATACGTAGAACAGGATAAGATAGAACAAAACAGAACAGAAATAAAATAAAATGAAAATAGGATATATAATGAATTACAGTAGAAAAATGCCTTTATCTTGAAGTGACTTTTTTTTCAGCTATACCGATTCCTCAGTAGTGAGAAAATTGAACTAATTTTATATAAAAGGAATATGTCATAACAGGATATGGCATTTATCTTCCTGAGATAGGGGTGACCTCATCATTCACAAGTGGCGTAGCTATGAATGAGTAATCAGCCTCCCCACCCATTAAGTATAGATAAAGTCCACATCTTCTGTCTAAGTATTAAATATTCGATTTATTATTTTACAACATGCCATCTCTACAAGTGTCCACTGACTGTTGCTTCAGTTGCTGCTACCAATATGTACCGTTAGTGGAAAGCAAAAGAAGCTCCTCAAAAGGACCTTGCATAATAATGAATCAAAGATGAGAAGAGAAGTGAAAATAACAGAGGAGAAGAAAACAAAGGAAGATGGACCTGCAGGGGGAAAATATATGTGTATATATATATATATATATATACACACATATGTATGTATGTAGGCAGGCAGAGCAGGGATGAGGAAACTCTCTAACTGACCTATACTTTTTTGGCCTCCAATATTCCAATAGTTTTATAACATACATGTAGTGAAAATATTTTTCATATTAATACCTCACATATATCAGCTACCTCATATCTCAAGTTACATTGCTTAAGTTATTCCCAAAGAAAGTTATATATGTATAATGCAAGAGAAATATATAGTTAGGAAAGAATTTCTTTTTACTATTTATCAGCAGCGCACATTAGAAAAGAGCTGCAGTTAAAAAAAAAAATACAGTTTCTTCCTAGAACTGTGTAAGATAACACAATTTTCTCCTTCAAATGATGTCACGTGCTGCATTTTGTTTTCATTCCTTTGTAAAAGCAATGAGTGCAGTTTGAAGAAAATATTTGGAGTTTAATTTTAAATCAAAAAGAACTGGCTGTGCATCCGTTTATAAGAAAAAACTCTAAATAGAACATGAAGTCAGGAAAAAGACCATCTAGACTTAAATAGGAAGTGTTCAAATATTTTCCATCTTTAGAATTCCTTGACATGTACTCGGGGCTGGAAAAGCAGACGAGGGAAATGTCTTTTCTGAAAGGTTGCACTGCAAGTGAAGGGCAAGATTAAGGTAGCCCCCCCGCCCCCCCCCCCCCCCATATTCAAAAGAAAAGCAAGTGGAGAGTAAGATAGAAGGAAAGTGCCTGGGGAAAGTAGCATCACTATCGAAATCATAAAAGATGTATAAGGACATCAGTGGAAGAACTAGAAAAACTATTAGAAGAATGCCCTACAGGGCTATCCCAATGGCTCAGCGATTAGCACACTGCACTGCCACTGGGAAAATACAGCTAAGGTTTGAGGCTAATCTTAGGATCTCACTCATTGGTACTGGCAGCTGAGAGCCTTATGAGGATGGTGAGTCCACAGTAGAGAAGGACTGATACACAGTCTGAGACTTCGTGCACACACCTACGTACCTACCCAGGCTCTGCTTTGACCACCAGAGCTGTTCCATGAAGGAGTATATTCCCCCCACCCCCCTGTCATCAACTATCATAATTCCCACTCTATGTGAAAGCAAAAGAGTACTTATGGCTTACCACAATCATAGAACCGTTTGGGTTGGAAGGGACCTTAAAGATCATCCAGTTCCAACCCCCCTGCCATGGGCAGGGACACCTCCCACCAGTCCAGGTTGCTCAAAGCCTCATCTAGCCTGGCCTTGAACACCTCCAGGGATGGGGCATCCACAACTTCTCTGAGCAACCTGCTCCAGTGCCTCACCACCCTCATAGGAAATAGTTTCCACCTAACATCTAATCCGAACCTACACCCTTTTAGTTTAAAGCCATTCCCCCATTCTACCACTCCAACCCCTGGCAAAGAGTCCCTCCCACCTTTAAGACACTGGAAGGTCACTGTATGGTCTCCCTGGAGCCTTCTCTTCTCCAGGCTGAACAACCCCAACTCCCTCAACTTGTCTTCACAGAAGAGGTGCTCTAGCCCCATGACCATCCTTGTAATGACCAAGGACAGCTAATTTTCCAAAGCTAGAACACTGGTACTAAAGTAAATTTCTCCTATATTGTATCCTTCGCACTGGCCCCAAATTTTACTGAATTAGTTCTCTTTTAGCACCAGAAGTTTCATGCAGTGTTGATCCCCCACAAACTTTCTGCCAGGTCCAGCAGAAAGTTGAGGGACAGACAGCTAGTTTTTCCAGACTCTACCTGCTTCTGCAGGGGGCATGTAATCCACGGCATTCCTCCAGGCAGTTTTAGCACCCATGTATCCGTTTCCCTCATCTTCAAGATCAGTGTTAGGCTTCCAAAGTAGAGTAATCTGCCACTTTGTTGGTATCAAATTGGGGTCATGGAGACCACAGCTAAATTGTGCTGCTTGCACCTCCACAAAAACCTGATTCATTCCACACAGTCTGATAAGAAGCTTCATTCAAGAAAGTTGAAAAACAAATCATGGAGATATTTCCTTTTTTTTTTTTTTTTTTTAATTATCTACAGGGCTTCTGAAAAACACTAGCATCTTATCCTATGCCCTCACCACATTCAGAGTTTTGGTCCAGTAATTCCCTTTAGTCCTGCTTGTCCATAAAATAAATGAAATTTATAAGGGACGCAGGAATAGTCAACTCAAATTCCCTTTTATTTATCTTTCTTTCTTTCCAGCCCACGTCAGTGTTCCTGAACCAAGATCATTTTCAGAAGCAGCTATCAGTGTTTCCTGGAAATATAGTAAGAAGATGCAGCTTAAGGTTTTTGACTCCCGGACAACCTTTTCTACATGTCCTACTTCTAATTCAGAAGGAGCAGAAGTCAAACATTCTATTTCTCTTAATTCCTTTTTGATGAACAAATCCCAGTCAATTACACATACAGAGGAAAAAAAAAAAAAAAGCACTGAGCTTTCTCTCGGAGCACTTTCAGACAAGCCTGATATAGTACAGGGTAGCCTCTTCTCCTTTAGCTACTAACAGCACTTTGCTGATTCATTCAGCAGTGAACACGAAACAAAAATTCACAAGACCATGCATACCCATTTCCTTCCTTATTTTCCAGGTTGGAAGTCCCAGCCAGCACTAAAACCAACACCGTAATAAGCGTGGTTCTCTTAGCAGCAGAGCAGTATCCAGCACAGTTTAAAGCTGTGCTAGATCCTTAAAGCCAAGCTTCTCCAAAGTTTTCTGCTTTATAGTAACAGCATTATTTTTTCATTCACCTAATACAACAGTGTTTCTGCATAGCATGGTCCCAGGTGGGCAGCCACACAAATCTGGGACTCTCCAAGCAGTTTCTGAAACGTTAATTATATACAAGAGTCAGAAATAAATACTTTGATCAGTGATCTTAACGTTTGTTTGTTCATTTTTTCAAAAAGAATCAACATTTCTAAGAAAAATGTGTGCCAGAGACCTGAATGCAGACTAGCCTCTGAAAATATACCCTTGTCTAGGTACAGGAATCTCTAAGAGGGCACCATTCTTATTTATAGTTACTATTCTGCAGTTTCAGTTCTTGCTGTTCAGCTGATTGTCCAAATTCCTTCCTGCCTTCTTTTCTTAATCAAGAAATTCAAGTATTGAGCATACTTTCAGGAGACCTTCAAAGTTTAAACATCTCAAATCTCATTCTTTCCATTTCAGACTTCTCTTGGGTTAAAAACAAGCAAGCCAGCCTTTCTGTAGCAGTCATGCATGGTCTATCAGAATCCTTAGAGAGAGAGCTTTATTCCCTTCAGAGTTACACCTTCATCCACAGTATTTGCACTTCAGTCATTACTATCCATACAATTGCAACCACTGAGAAGAACAGAATAAAGCACTTAACCAAGTATCCTTGCTTTTCACTCTTCAGACTTGGGGTTTTCATTTCGACAAAAAAGGAAAGTGATCAGAGATAATTTTAGTCCATTTTGACAGGTAGGGTAGCTCAGAGACTGGTAATAAATTCTGCCAAATTCAAAACATGATGAACTTTAAGCGTCAGTTTCTTTTGTGTTTTGTTTGGTATTATTGTTTATTTGGTAATAAGTCTATTCACAACTTAAAAGTATACCTTTACTTATCAGAAAGTGGTTTGGGCAGTAATTTCTGTTTGAATAAAATTGATGTCTTTATTGTATTCACCAGAATTATCCCCCAAAAAGCTACTTAACGTTTTTCTCTTGCATTTTTCACTTTTCACTGTTAGATATTTTTCCACTGTTAGCAACATAGAGGATGAAGAACTTCTGGACTCTGAAGGAAGTTGCCTATTCATCAGTATAATCTTTTTTAAAGTGTTATGGAATTTAGCCATTGTTCTCTGGTTACTCTTTTAAAGCAATATATCTTTAGCTGTAGTGCATATAACATGGGTAGATACGAATATACTTAAGAAAATTATAACTTCTTAGTTCAAAATCCATTGAATAAGCTTTATTGTACATTTCTTGTTTTTATTGTAAGACTGTTACTCATTTGTCTTTACAGACATTACTGGATGTCAAATATTTGCTTTATCTTTAAGAAAAAAAAAAAGACTTATTTACTAGCCTCTTGATGGTATTGGTGAGTGAAAGTTAGCACTTGCTAGGGGTGTCACCTTTCATGTCTCCATAGCAGTGGACCTTATTCAGAAGAAAAGCAAGAGAACCCCTTCAGCCAAATTATTATTTCTTCTGACATGGGTCTTCTATTCCAGGGAAAACCTCCTACAGGTTTTCAGGTTTATTTCATTTGATATAGATTTTGCCTTTTCAGTTTGGAAAAAGAAGTATCAGAGTTCATATAAGTAGGTGTTATAAAAATAGCAACAATATCTGCACAATGAAAGAGTTTTAGTTGCAACTTCTCAATTTCTGCAACAATTTTCTGGACAAATGGTTTTGTTTCAAAGCATGTAGTATCATCGGAAGTTTCATCATCAGTAATAACAGTAAAAATACTTCGTTTAACTGGAATAAAAATCAATATTTCTCCCTAAAATAATTAAACCATATGCAGATAAGAACTATCATAAAGGTACACATAAAGGTACAATTCAGAAACCCAGGGGGGAATAGCCAGACCAGATAGCAGTAGTTCTTCAAATTAAATAACTGAATTAATTAAAAAGTTTATTTTGTCTTGAAAAATGTTGTTAACAGTCCATGGTATTTTCTGGTATCAATTCAATAACTTATTTTCTATATCTGGTCTTTCACTGTATGTCAAAGTACAACTCCATTTATCTACAATATACTGTAATCAATCACTGTTTCTGAAGGTGAACTTTTGATTCTAGTTTTTGAACTGTTTTGAGCTTATGCAGAAATACAAGGGCTGAAGATCTGCATAATTAGGAAGACTCTATATGCAAAAGAATCTTGAATTAATAAAATGACTAAAGATGAATGTATCAAACACCCAAAGTAGAAAAAAACAAGGTTAAATTTTTTCTTGAATTCATTGCACATCCTACACTTTTATGGTATACATTAATACATGCACTTCAAAGTTTGCCTATCTGAAGATAGAAAGAGGAACTATTCAGCTTAAACAGAAGTAAAATTGTTAGCTTTCAGAATTCTCTTATTATGGGTTCCTACTATTTCTATTAGCATTAGGTTTTGTTTTTTTTTTTTAATTTGCTCTTTAAGTGTGGGAGAGTCCATGGGTGGGAATAATCTAAAATTACTTAACTTTTGAATGTCTAAGATCTTCAAACCTATTGTTATAAGACATTGTGTTTGACATTGCAAAATGTTTTCCTTTCACTTATAAGTCCTACTATCTGTAATAAACTGTGTGCATAGCTTCATATGGTGCTAGTGGAATACACATGGCTGGAATTAAATTCTAGAGTTTAAAATAGCTGCTACCTGTCTTCACTGTTAGGATGGTCTTTGAAAACAAGAAGAATATCCCTTACTAGCGTTTTCTGGGAAATAAAAAATTCGGAATAGTAGTAATAATAAAGCACACCATATACAGGCAAAAACATCTAAATGAAATGTACCTTTACCAAACAATATTTCTTCAGATATGGACTGCATTTTGATATTATTTTATCACACACACATCATTCCATGATTTTAAAGTAAATAAAACAATTTTGGAAACAGGTGCCTAATGATTTGCATTGAGGTTCAGTTATGATGCTACAGGAAGACAAAGATTACTGCTAACCTTTCAAAAGAGGTCCAAAGTTGAATGCTCACTATCAAAATTGTAGACAAATTAGAATTCAACTCCTGCATCTCCTGTAACTTCACATAGAATTGTGTGAGGATCAGTATCTTTGGGAGTCAAACCACTGGAGTTCACAAATGAAGAAAAAGAAACCTAAATCAACCCAATACAGAGACCGCTGTCTGAGATGGAATACACTGCCACAAAAAAAAAAAAGCAAAGAAAACAAACAAAAAAACATGCACACAAGTGTGAACGTTTCCAGAGGGTTTATGCTAGGAGAAGAGAAGCTGTAGAGATGAGTCAATGCCTTTTTCTTTCACCAAGCACTGAAGTTAATGCAAGTGTGCATCTATATTTATTTGTTCAGAATTACTGTAAATGGTCTCTTGTGAAGAAATTACTCAGTCTGAAGATAATTATAGTTACACAGTCATTCAGGTGGATTAGTGCAGGCAAATGGAGAAGGCTCACCTCATCACTAACAGACACAAGGAGTATGTAAGTGACTACTACAAACACTGGCTGATCTGAAGCATCCTAGCCTGAATAGCAGCAACAGTATCTGCTCAGATAGCAGATGTGTATGCCATGCTTGAAGCTAATTATTTCTACAGGGTGACAGTATGATGGTGATTAAAAAATATATATTAATATATATGGTATATTAGACCTATAAATATATCGTCCCTGATTTATTTGGTCTGAGCTCATCTATAAATTGTCTGGCTTCTGAAGGAAAATGGCAAAATTGTCTTGCATGTAGAGGGATAGATTTCAAGTTAAATCAGTGGCTACAACAAAAATCTAGATGAATGACAGACTGAAGAGCTCAAACAATACACATTGCAATACACAAATAACAGAGGGCATCTTGAACAGATACCAAACCTGAGATCTAGATGGAAGAAAAAAAGTGTTCAGATTATACTTTTCTTCTGAGAAACAAAGAATAAGAAGAGCATTATAGCACATAGTGGTTAGATGTGCAACATACCTTATTCAGCCATTAATTTGATTAATAATGAACATGTAGTCCATGTCAAGACAGCAAGCAAAAATAATTGTCTTCCCCAACTATCTGCATTGTAAGTTAAATTTCTTGGAAGAATTTGTTACTTTCCTCAAGGTGAAGAAAAAAAAAAAAAAATCAAGAAAGTGCACAAGAACAAAGCATCACAGAAAACCAACAAAAGAATCATATCAGACTTTTCGTGGAGAAAAAGGAGGTCTGCTAATTCATTTGTTTTTTAAAACATCATTAGTAGTTTTCATGCTGTCCTTCCAAAACATGTATAAACATACATACATGTTTTTAAAGGGTACTAACAAAAAAAACAAAAACAAACAAAAAGACACCAACTGCAAGATGCCTTGTCTCCACCAGCAGCACCACCCTCCCCTCCCCTCCCCTCCCCTCCCTCGACATAATATTCAGTACTACTTCTCTGGAATCAGTAAACTAAAAAACAAAGAAGTTTCCATTTAAGTATGTTGAGGTTTGTTTTTGTCTTTATGAAGTGTTTGAATATTTGAGTCTTGACACTATGATAGGGGGAAATCAATGGTCTAATGGTATTAGAAGTGAGTACTGAAATAAATTGAGTGTTTTTTTTTTTTGTAATAGTGTTTTATTGAAATCAACGGGCCAATGCTATAAGATGCAGGTGTCACTGAAGTTTTGGAGATTTGTTTTTGATAGCAAGCCAGTGAAGTCAAAGGGAACTGTCCACAGAAAGTTAGCCTCATGGTGCTTTTACATTCAATACAGCCCTGTTTTGAGAAGAAAGACTTTATTAAGTATTCATGCATCATCACTTTCACGCAATATAAAAAACACAGTAGTGTCACAGATGCTGGTGGAGTGACTGTAAACAGATGCTGCCATTAGGTTTCTAATATGAGCATACAATACCATCTAACATCACACGTCACATAATACTACAGTATGTTTTCAAGAGAGAAATGTTAAGCAAAGTAACACTTCCCATACTCATTGAACCTCAAGATTTCACTTGCTTGAGAGCCATCAGAATCATACTGAATGAGTCCAATGTCACATGCAAACAGTAGCTATTGGGGACGGGGGACAAACAAACTGCCTACTCCACACAGCCAAACATTCTCTGCCTTTCTCTCTCAAGTGAAAAGGGTAGTCTTCTGCCACGTGAACAAGAATACCTTCACTGTAGTGAAACACGCAGACATTTATAAGGCTCACAACATCTGACTAAGAGAGACTAAGTTTAACTACTTATGAGAAATAACAATCTTCAGATTTCTCATTTGAATTTAAACACTGTTAACTTCTCAAATGTTTAAAAATTCACATAAAAACAGCTGTCACACAACTAGATCCTCCTCTTCTGTGCAAGTTCAGGATGAATTCTTTCCTTTACCATTTCATAGATGCCACCATTCCCCAAACACTGAATACTATTACTACATTACAGTAGAAAACAATGTCAATGGACGACTACTGTACACAAACATGAATTACATACATGGAGTATACAAACAGTTCATACTGATTACAGGTTGTATAATTGATGTGCATTTTTATTTTTTTCTTCCAACATCTCTAAAATGCTTTCTGTGTTCTGGGGCTGTTTCCCATTAATTAAATATATATGTGTGTGTGTGTATATATATATATACACATATATATATATATATATAGTGTAAAATTTTAAGTTTTAAAGCATAAGCGCAGCAATTCCAAGTTTCATTGAATGCTTAGTTCTTTACACCCATGAGTGTCTCTGCATCTCAAAGAATTCTGTAATCATGGAACCCCTGGAGTGAAAGTACAGGTAATATCCCATCAGCACAAGGACAAACAATATAACCCAACTTAGTTGGTGTATAGGGTAAGAAAAGAAAGAAAACATGTGAAACCCAGCCAACAAAGGACTTAAAAATCCTAGTCAGATTTTGCAGATTAATTTAAGCAGTCTCAAACTTATCCTCCAAAACTCCAGGTGGGCAATGATGAGAAAGAAGGAAAACATTTAAGTGCCCCATCTCCTTTAAACATAATAGATGAATTTTCTCATTTTGCCTGACCTGATTTACTTCCTGTAGTTATCTCAGTACAGAAGACTCTTATGTGTCTTTGAAATCACACTAACACATAATATATTCTTCTGGTTAGCTTGAAAATGTTGGTTCTTGACCAACTACATTAGCACTATGCCCTGTTATAACATTTACACTGATACTCAGTCTTTTAATGCCAACTCTCAACAAAAGTTGTGCAGATTTTATATTTTTACACTTATATAGGCTTGTGATGCAGCTTAATAGAAACAGTTTCAGGGAAATGACTTTTTATTTTTAAACACAAATTTATCTTGCAAATTCACCTAGATTCTAGTCAATAGAAAACTAGTCATTCAAAACTTTAACAAAATCTTAAAACAACAACATATTGCATAGTTGGAGATATTCTTAAAAAAAAAAAAAAGCTACTTTTGATAGAGCAACATAGAGTTACCAAAAATATTGTAATCAAAATGGATATTGATAGAGCATTGTAGTCATTCCTTGTACAGGTCTCTTAAAAATAGGTTACTGGTTTTGACTGAGACAATTCTGCATATTAATAGCTATGCACAGAGGAAGGACGATTCACAGTCCCAATAGTTTCATTTCTGAAGGGCTAGAAGAAACTTATTATTGAAGAAAGAATGAGAACTATGTTTTGTCAGTATAACACTTCTTTTGTTTTTGTTTTTCTAAGTTGAAGGTAGGTTCTGGATTAATCAATGTGACTTGAAATGGCAGAGATGATAAACCTGAAAGAGCAAGATTTTTAATGGTAGCTGTACCACAATGTTCATTGTAGAAGGGCATTCATATAGTTATGTATGCATGATAGAACCCCTGTAAAGTAATAACTTTTAATGAACTAACCCTGTTAAAATAATACATTTCTGGGCACCAAACCAAATATGTACAGGAATACAGTGCAAACCTTCTGAATGATAAAGCGGGAAACTAAAAAGAAAATAACGAAAACTACATAAAAAAAATTAAATAGAAAATTGACCTGATAAGCCTGCTTATTTTAATAGTTGTATGTTTTCATGAAATCTAGACAAATTTGATAAGGGAAACATTTCTCAGAATATAGTAATCTTAAAAGATTATTAGAAATAAAACATTTGCCCTAACAAGGTTGTATCTAATTTTATCTCCTATGTTGATTTCAAAAGAATGATACCAGAAATGCACTTGTTCTTTTTAGAGTATTTGTTTCATTGTAGGTATGTTCTGCTTTATTAGTGCAGCACTGCACACTTCGATAGAGATCCAGTCTCTCAAAGCAAACCTTATTCTACTTAAAAAGTATGACACTGTGCAGAGCTTAGATCCTGATCAAAGAGTTTTAAATACCCAACTCTTTTTGAAAATAAGAAGCAATACTACCCAAGATCCAAATCTTTAGAGTTACTGGGTTTTCTGAACTCCTCTGAGTGCCAAGGTCAAGTCTCAGGAGGCAGCCAGCATATCGATGCCTGAGATGTATGCTGTCATTCTCACATAGCATTCAACTTTTCCCCAGAATTCGGGAGCCAAACCTGGTGATAATATTGAGTCTTATAACGATGGAGCTGAGGCACATTTGTTTAGTTTTACATAGCTACTTGACCTGTCAGGGAGGAACTGAACTTCCAAGAAACACATCAAACATTCTTTTTTCCTTCACTAAGCATCAGATTGCCAGTGAAGAAGATCCTCAGGAATTCCATTAGCCTATTAAGGCTGTCATTAAGTTTAGATATTCCAGCATCTCCTCTTCTAACATCAGATCAATATTTTGCCAAAACTCATTCATGTTTTAAAAGGGAGAAGACTGGGGCTCAAGGAGCTGGGAAGTAACCCACGCAGTGAACAGACTTTCTTTACTTTCAAGGCTATCTTGCTATTTAAAGATTGTTCAAAAGTGACAAGAAATCAATTAAATTTGGAGAATGACCATCAGGGCTTGAGAAATAAGAGAAGAGTCACAAATACTACAGAATAAAACATCATAGTGAATTAGTTTTCAAAATGCTATTTTTGAAGGCTAAGTATTTCTCCCTAAAACAACACTGAGTTTTCAGTGTCATTTTTGTGCCTTTTGCATTCATCATTCCACTTTTCATATATTCTTGTATTTAAAGAATATATATATATACAGTCTTTATACATTCTATTTTCGTATATGTGTGTGTGTGTGTGTGTGTTTTAACCTAGATATTGTTGAAAACCTGTCACTGGGAAGGTCTATTATATTACACAAGCAAGTAAGAATTGTCATAAAGATAATAATGTTCCATACCAATTGAATGATTTTTTCACCTTTTTATGGTTCCATCCAAACCCCAGACTACCTCTGTCTCCTGATGCTGTGATGTTACATTCTGCCTTGGTAGACTTGCTCTGAAGACAACTGAATTAAGAAGCAGGTGGTAGTGCTTTGCATTTATGTTTCTGTAGATGAAATATAGATGATTCAGTGCTTCAGGGTCGATAACTTTAGTCTCTATTCTTCTAGCTTTTTCAGAGTTCTTGTGACTCATTACCATTCTCCTGAAGTCACAGAGAAAGGACAGACTGCTTTAATTACGATCACAAAAAAAAAAAAAAAAATTCTATCAGGCATATGGAGATAACAGCCCAGAATTTTTACAAGACCTTGGAGAAGTTGGATTGCCAGAATTTGAAACTCTGGCAGTTGACTTATTTGAGCTTGGGAGAAAATTTCCTGAGTCTCTGAATCACTGCCAGGAGAATCTGAAAATAAAATTATGAATATATGACCTTTGCCAAGAAATGGGTGAAAGATGAAAAATAAAGATAACAATAACTGTGGGTCACTAGGAAAATAGAACAAAATACATTTCTAAGAAGTAATCACGAATTATTTTGACCTTGATTTCAAAGCCTCTCCTCATGAGGCTTGCTTGAAGTCCTAACCTGTTTGGCTGAAATCAGTGAAATTTTTACCATGGCAGAAAGATGGAGTCTTCTATAACTACATTATAATGATTATGAAGGATTTGTACTGTAGCACAGTATTTAATTACTTAAAGGTTTAATTTTATTTTTTTTTTAAATGAGCACATGAGTGAAGACGGTGAAGTGAGAAAGCAAAGGTTTTCTGATAACCTGATAAATAACCAAGACACATTTAAAAATAAAAATAAATAAATAAATAAGGTAAAACACAGAAGTTACTTCCCTAAATGGAAATGCTAGTAGTCCAAACAACTCTATGCCTTAAAGAATATGATTACTCTTACTGTGGTGCTGAATGCCTTCATTTTTGTTGATTTTCACAGGAATCAGAATGTTGTAAAGAGAAGATTTTACGAGTACACAATATTTACAAAATGTTATAACTCAGAGTCTAGCCACATTTAACCTCACAAGAATAAGCTTTATGAAGGAACCAAAAAACACTAACACTTCATTCTCCTTAATTTACAGCTTCATAGCATGGATTTTAACCTCCACTTTGTCTATGGGAAGTACTTTAATGATATTTAGAAAATACATTGGAACAAAATGCATTGAGGCAGATATGTTATACCAAAAAAGAAGTCTGCAAGGTAAAAAATATCAAAAGCAGAGGGTTCAGTTCATACTTAATGGCACATAAAACCTCCATTCATTAATTTTCATCTATAGTAAAGATGGGGGGAAGTGGATGTAGGAGAGTTCACAGAAGACACCACATGGAATAAGGAACATCAATGAAATTGAACAATGACTTCTGCCCTTTGTGAATGAGAGCTCTGTCTGTGGGAGCATACTGGGGCTCTATTTGACCAAATGGAGAGCTATGTCAGACTCCAACATAACACAATTCCCACCAGAATCATGGGTGCACAGCTCTCTCAAGGACCAGAGCTTTTATTTCCTCCCCCCCCCCCCCCCCCCCCTTAAAGAGAAATAACCTAGCAGCAGTGAATTATGAGCAATCATTGACCATTCAGAGTAATAATCAGTTTATTAAGGGAGCTATTTACAAAGGTAGTGCAATTACAGCTGCCCTCTAAGTGAGTGCACACAGACTGATTCCTTAGTGCCTCAAATTCTTTTCTCCTCCAACCTGTTTTTCTTTTACAAAAGTATACAGACATATAGAATGAACCCTGAACAAACAAGGCTCAGGGTTTGTGGCTTTCACCTGAGTTAGTTTCCTCACCACTGTGAAGAAATTCAAGAAGGAAAATTGAGATAAACGACTAAAGAATGACAATAGCTGCAATAATACTGCTTCTTGGATAAAGTCTAAGAAAACTAAAGCCAAGAAACCCACCAAATTCAGAAGCTGTTATTCAGAGACTAACTCTTGTACTTACAAAAACTTGTAGCTTACAAAACTGGCTCCACAAGTGCTTTTTAGAAACAGAGACTGCTAACATTACTTTCCCACACAGCTGAACTGGCACTGTGAAGATATAGTGGCAAATTTCAGGTGGAACAGATGATTGCATAGCACTTTTAACTTCTTTGTAGGACATGGGTAATCAGAATCAGCTGGATTTACAATGTGATCTTGCTTACTACATAGAAAGGTGCCCTCCTCTTTGTGAAGCTTGACATGGACTTCATTTGGCATATGAAACTCTCTGTATAACTTTGTAAATTCATGACTTGTCCCTGTATTTTTGCCCATACAAGGAATCATTTAAGTATTTTCTCACACTCAAGATCAATCTTTAACACAGCAGTGTTAGCTGAAATCAAACAATACTAAACACTACTCAGCCCATAGGTAGTCCTGTTGAATTCAACATCTGCACCCAATTAAAACTTATATTGCTCTCAAATCTTCATTAGCTATCACTGTTCTCTATTAAAGACATAGATGGGAGTTCTCATCCTCTCAGTGCAGATTTTTACCTCCATCATACGTACTATTTCTCATAACCAAACAGGAGTACAGTGTCTTTTGAGGACAAGAGACCAGTGACCAAATTGCTGTTGAATCAGTTTAACTATAAGCACAATGAAGCCTAAAGCTGTAGCCATTTGGCAAAGAGCCTTATGATCTGTTTTACTGTGGCATGGATTCCCTGCAGAGATTTGGCTTCATCATGAACACCAGCGGCCATTGCTATCACTATATGATTGAGAAGGGGATGGAGTAACAATATCAGAGTAGCATCAGGAAATTCAGATTTTTTCCCCCCTCTTTTTTTCAACTTATTTTTCCACTTCCATGTGTTTTTTATTCTGATTTTGAGGACAGAAATAATCATGCACTTACCCTGTAATAATGTAGTAATCTGTCATATAAATACCCTGCCATTATATGATAATTATGGTTTCATTAAATGATCAACAGCTACCATGTTAGCCAAGAATAATTACACATTTGTGCCCTGTATCTTAAAGTGTTCTCGGCTTTTTTTTTTTTTGCCTTTTTTTTTTAATTGAAAAGGAAAAAAAAATGTTCCCTTGTGAATAAGACCACAGTTTGGCCCAATGTATGCATTTATTCAGTATGACTTGGAATGCCACAATCTCCTATTTTGACTTTATTCCACAGCATACCAAGGTCTCATTTAAAGGAACTTCACCACAGCTATTATGGCTGCACATTTTCAAAGTTTCCTGAATAAGGGGCCATTCCACATTACTGCTTTTTTTTCCTTTTCACTTCCAGTGCCAGTTCATTACTTTCCAGAAATTTAATAACACACCAGTGTGTGGATTACAGCTTTCTGTCTGTACAACCTGGTTTAACATTTGACACTGACCCAAACAATCTGGTAGCTTGAAAATTTCTGTGATTGTCCTCATCTCTGAATATCTTCTTACGGTTAATAGTGAGAGACACTCTCTGCTTCTGAAATCTTTTAATTCCTTTAAGTTGAAATCAGGGATATCAGACATAAGGAGCATGTATAATATTCACAGAAGAAGCATTAAATTATACTGAATAGACCAGTGTATGTAGATCTGCAAAATTTTACTATGTAGCCATGGTAAAAAAATTAACATTTTAGCTGTACATTTTCCTGCTGGTGACTTTTGAGCACAAATGCATGATTATTCGTTACATAAAGCTTTTGACCATTCATTGAAACTGTATGGGTGTCAGTTGCTCCAATATTCCAGATAAATACATGAGGAGTGAATTTAGAGTGCAATTCAGTTGCCTTATCACAGTCTTGTAGGCCCCTGAGTTGTCCCAGGGTACTTGAGCAATCCACGCAGAGCTGGCAGGTCCTGCAGGAGACCAATGTTCTCCTGGAGGGGCAACTAGAGCCCAGGGAGGTATCTTTCAGTGGGAAAAGCCACCCCAGCCACTTATATTTGGGCTGTAGTACCTGTGCCTTCTTCCTCCTGGGCAGGCAAGTGGAGCCTAAAAGCTTCAGCTGAAATCAGTGCCATAGGCCCATTTTGCTTACCTGAACCAAGATTTCATTTCAGATATATATACATAAAAGTCTGGATGAGGAAGAAGGGAGGAAGTAAAGAAGGAAGGCTCTTTTAAGTCTCTCCCATGATATGCATAGCTTTGGCCCATTAATTCCTGCATTTCTCTTGCCACCAACTTTTTTTTCTTCTGTCAAAGATGCCTTCTTTTTCAGACACTTTACACTTTTCAGATATACTCTTCCTTTTCAACTTTGAATCAATTTTCCTTTTCTAGCTCTTACTGGAGAGTCTCTGTTTTAGTTGTTTTCACCTTTTTGTCAGCATTTTTCCTTTCCTTCTCCTGTGTAATTTAAATTGTCAGTTCCAAAATTTCAGGGAGCCTTCTGTTTCCAACCTATTCATAGGGTCTGATTCAGCACGATAACTTGAGCCCATGCATAACTTGACACATTCATTAAAAATATACATAAATGGAAATATTTGAACATGTGCCTCACAGAACATTTTTCCAAAGAATTCCGCTTCACTAAAAGTTAAAAGGCAACGTTATTACAACACATAATCTGTACCATTTCCTTATGTTTGGAGTAACTCAAGAAGAATCTCTTTTCCTAAATACATATGCCATTTACATTGAGCTAAATGCAAGCAAATTTTCAAATGCAGTACAAACACAATGGTTGAAGACAGTTCTCCTGAAATATAGACTTTCACCCAATGGAAAATTATTTCTTATGTCCATTTCCTTATATTAAATCTTTTATTAATTTCTTTACTAAGAAAAATAAAACCTCACATTCTGTGATACAAATAATTTATTCTAAATTAATAGTATTGTTAGTGTTTTAAGAACTCGACAAAGAATCTGGAAGGGGTTGAGTACTGAAGTCTAGTCATAACTTCCTTTGTCCAGTGGCAGCACCTGTTCATTGACTGCATGCCTGAAGTCACCACAGCAATCTGTTCATAGAGGGTAACACAAACTGTTGTGTGCCATGGCTTATTGATTTGTATTTGCACCATGTCACCATTTCAAGTGAGATGCAATATACTCAGTAGGAATAAGGTATCCTAATGCAATCTCTCAGACCATATGGGTCCAGCAATCTGTTGTGAGTACAAATGCCTGTGCGGTAGGTACTTCTTGGAAATAATGAGCAGAAGGATAAAAAAGGGAAAAGGTGTGCAACACAAGAGAACCGAGAGTACACAGATGTAATCCTTAATCTTTGTAAATCATCACAGATGCCATAGGTTATGACACACAGTGAAGTCCTGGGCATACTGCTGAATAAATTAGAAGGATCAGAAAACCCATAGAATTTCTAGATCCTGTAGAGGTATTTGTCTTCTGGTCTTATATTTCACTCAATTATAAGCCTTATTTATAGACACTTTCTAAAAAGTATTTTCCAAGTGGAATTTATTCCCAATCTTTGTTGTTACTGTGCATATATAAAGAAAAGAAAAAAAGCTTTGCAACAAGCAGGAAAATGCAATCAAGGAATTCAAAGCTAGATTTGTAATCCCCCTCCCCAATTACCACTCAAGAGAGAAATCCTGACTGTTGAGAAGGGAAAAGCAGCTCTATCATATTTTATTTATATATTTATTTATTTTTAAAAAGCTTTGCTAAGAAAGGGAATAATTTAATACCAGGAAACATACAAAAGAAAGATGACCACTGATACTATATGCAAGTAGAGCATAATACTCAGGTAACTTGACCTATATTTTAAAAAATATATGTTTAGTCTGCCAGCACAAAGGCTGTGGTCTTGCAACTGGAGACTTTTCATTGAAGCCCCAGGGCCCTGTGGACCCCTTCTGGCAGCAGGGTCTGCAGATGGGCTCTGGAGTGGGAAGCAAAGTTGCTAACAGAGCAATAACAACACTACGGATGGCTTAATTGAACTTTCTGGATCCTTATACACTGACTGTTTAAAAATAGCTGAATATAACAGCTGCACAAAGCTGGCGTCTTTTATCTTTATGTATCAGTCTCTTTTTTCCTTTTTTTTTTTTCATTTATGGCTTGCACATTTTAAAAGTGAGCAAGTTATTAAGGATTTTATTGATGCAAGGGAAACATCTTCTAGTGATATAACAGAAGTGAGGGTAAAACATAAGAATGAGGTGAACAATCATACAAGCTTTGAACTTGAAAACATTTTGTGTTGTAGCTGAATGCCTTGGCAACAAGCCATACAATTTGTGTACAGCCCACATGGGCAGTTCAAAATGCAAATGATAATGATGCAAGGACACTTTCAAACACATTTATTCTGTCGCATAATTTGTTATGTAAGTATATATACATGAAAAAAAATGCATTTCAGCAATATTAAAGTGAAAAATCAAGTCAGGTAATAAAACTGTTTGATAAAGGTGAAAATAAAATTGTTCCTACATAACATCACCTTTTAAAGCTGTGTCAAACTATTGTTTTGTTTTTACCTTCATTTTTTAATTTTTGCTGTGTTTTTGAGAGGCTCTGTCATCTTCTGAAAGAGTCCTCCTTTTCAAAGTGGGAAATCCTGTTTGTAAAGAATATCTCTAAAGAAAAAGAATTTGAAGTGCACATGAAAGGCACTTGAAGTGTGACTACACAGAAGCCTTATAGATCATGTCAGGTGAAACCAGGCAGTGTTTAACAGCGTAAGGAGCTGAACCCTTGTGGGTGGCCCGCCATGGCCCCTGCCAGCCCACAAAACTGGGATTTTCTTCGCCAGTCTCTGGCTTTCAGGTTATCTAATCATGGTTTTTTTTGTTGTTGTTGTTTGATTGTTTGTTTGTTTTTGTTTGTTTATTATTATTATTATTATTATTCTCTTTTGAGTTTCCGCAGGTAATTATTTATTAGAAACAATGGGTACTGTCATTCTGATTTCCACCCCAGACAACTACCTTGTATTTTCTTTTTTCTTTTAAACACATTCAGAGTAAACTCACATTAGAATACCAATGGCATTTTAGATACCCTCCTTTATTTATACTACAACTACTTTTTTTGGGAGACACTTATGCAAAAGGATGCTTGATATGTTAACTTCTGCAGTGTTTATTGCAAGGCAATAGAAAAAATACCAGACCATTAGCAGTCTGAGTAATGGCATCTCACATACAAGACTTTCCTTAGCATACAAAGTCTGAAAAGCAGTCAACAAGACAATGTAGACACTGATTCTAGTTTATGAAGCACCAATATTCATTTTTCTCCTGTACAGTCTCCTGGTGTACTACTAATACTATTACTGGCACTACTACTGGTACTACTAAACCATTTGGTATTAAAGAGTAAGACTTGCCATCCTGGGACAGAATACAATACTTTTTCAGTTACACACTCCCAGCAGTCAATGTCTTTCTTAAAGTTCTGCTGCCCTACCAAAGTTAGTATTTCTAACTTTTGGACTTGTTTCCTGGAAGGTGCTAAAAAAAATCCCCATTCTAGATGGAGGACAGCTATACTTCAGCATAAATATATTCTAGTCTGTAGCTAGAACCTATCATTTCCATAATGAATTTCCAGAAATCACTGTCAGTAAGTCAGAAAGAGAATTCATGAAGTATCTGGGAAATCTGAAAACCTAGAGTTAAATTCCAGACTGAAAACAGCCCTACATCACCCTGCAAAATGTCTCCTATGGCTCAAAATCTATCCCTGAAAAACATAGTGTGACAGTAACAATAGGAGAAAAAAAAATGCGATCAACAAAAAGAGAAACAAGAAAGCTTAAGTCTCCTTTATAAGATCTCTAACCTGAGTATAACAAAGAAAAACAGATTTTGTGTTTGTGGCTCTGCTAAGATATCCTATAAAATACTTTGTATACTATGGGAATTAATTGTGGTTTCCTCCTGGTGTCACATTTAAACAGATAAAACAAAGGAAGATGCCAAGAACGAATTCAGTCATAGTAGAAATATTGCTGGATTAGATCACAAATTCTGGATTGTTCATGTGAACATGGCATCTAAACACAGCCATTATTTTTCCTTTAATGAGTAACGGAAAGTTTCTTTAGTTTCAGATCAGCCCTCCTTTGTCTGTATTTTTCAAGGTTACTGGATGACTCAGGCACTTGAGTCTTGTTTCCCAAAGTGACTTCAGCACTTAAAAGCTGCTGAAGGAAAATCAGTGGGATTTATACATAATTTCTTAGAGTGAGACCAACACCTGTATTGTTTACATAGCTATGAATGTTTCAGTTAAATTAGTATTAAAGACTTATTTTTACATTAAGAAGTTCACATATAGCTGCTAATTGCTTTCTTTTTTCTTCTATTTCTTTGAATAAGTAAAATGAATGACCAGTTTTTAGATCCAGTAGGCTGGAGCTTAAGATGAAGAGGTCTCATCATCTTTGTTCCACAGAATTCCTGAATAATCCTGGAGAAACTGTTTATTGTCTCTCTCTCCCTCCACTGTAGTTCTTTTCATTTTATAATGGAACTGTGATGTCATATTTCACCTCTGTGCAGGGTTGAGTCTGTGTAGTTAAACAGCATGTGGAGTCATACTACAAAAAAGTCTATAAATACATTTTACTTGAACT
Source organism: Cygnus atratus (assembly GCF_013377495.2). Lineage (NCBI taxonomy): Eukaryota > Metazoa > Chordata > Aves > Anseriformes > Anatidae > Cygnus > Cygnus atratus. Next base: position 20,827,327 of record NC_066366.1, read on the forward strand.
ACATCACTAACTGCAAGTGTAGTCTTCCCTGCCTTGTACACTCAATATTGTCTTTGTCATAAATGGAAGTAGTTAAAAAAGAATTAATTTCTTTAAGGATTTAGCAACAGGTAGTTAGATCCCTAGCTGTCTTGAATGGTAAACAGTAAATGGCCTAATGTGATGCAACAAATTGAATTAATTCTGTTCATGTGTATTGTATGCATCTAGGTTTCCTTTTCTCTTCTTAAAAGAAAATAAGTCTAATACATTCAATGTGAAACAAAACCATATGTCATAGTTAATTAAGTAATTGCTCTAAATTGCCATAACTAACAGATGCATGCCTAGGTGCATTCACATTGTGAATCCACAGAAAAGGGCATAAGAGATTAAGAAGTTTCAAATGGAAGAGAGCTCACTAGATGAATTACTTTATCCTAAGTATTGTAAATGGTCTCTCTTACAAGAATGGATACTTTGAAATTCCAGAGATGATAAATGAAGAACTTCATTATTTTAGGACTTTACCCTTGAAGGAAACATCTCTTCATATATATATATACAATTTTCCTCCCTCGCGCCCTTCCTTTCTGCTCTCTTCTTTTTGGCTGTAGGCACACAAAGGAGTATCATTGTGATCCAGGATTTGTTTGAGAAGATTTCATCTGGAATGGAGTCAAGCAGGGCAGTGGCAGGGGAGCTTTTACAGATTACGACCTGTAATCTGGTTAATACTCTGAAAGACAAAGATCCAAATGTTGAGTAGTTTTGGACAAGACCACAGCCTGTGTGGCTACGTGCCCTTCAGACAAGATATACTGGAGGCCAAGATGAAAACAGATAACTTTAAAGTCCAAAAACGAGATGAAATACTGTTTAGATAGCTACTGACATTTAAATGTACTGTTTTCAACCAGAACAAGATAAACTTCTAATCACAAGACCATCTCTTTTATTCTCTGACACTTTGCATGACATTTCTCCCAGCAATAAAAGGCTGCAGGATATTCTGTGCAATACTTCAAATTTAATCCAATACTACTGAATACTACAGGGTGGTGGCCATGGTTTGGTGGGATCAAAGCTTTTAATCTCTCTTTTGGAGGTCATCTGCTTCACAGAACTTGTCTCAGGTCCTCAGCTCTTGAGTAAATTTCACACTCTCATGCTAATTATGTAGATACCAGGTACATTTCACATCTCATGCTTAAGGAGTCAGGATGATATCTGGAAAAAAAAAAAAAGAAAAAAAAAAGAAAAAAAAAAGCTCTGAATCAGAATTCTGTTTGTCTTTATTGTTAAATAAAATACCAGCAACATTGTTACAGTTAGTAAATTGCTCCTGAATGTGTAGACTATGCTGCAGAAAGATTTCCTGGAATGCATGTATATTTTATATGCTGCAGAGGTTCATTTTATAGGGATTTCTGCCACAACTGCTTGAGAACAGGTGGCAGAGCAACAATAGCTGCAAGAGGTGATCTATCATTACATGGATTCTTTGGTCTTCTTCCTCATCACAGAGCAAAGTATAAAGGCTATGGAGTTCTTCTGCCAACATACTCAAGTGGCTTGATATTTTTACTTCAGATTATATCCTGTTTTTGTAGCACAAAGGTAAGGGAAGACATGGATTTAGCTTCCTGACTCATTCTTTACAGTAAGTACTGAGGGCTATTTAAAAAAAAAAAAAATGACAACACTCTCTGCATTGTAGACTATTCCTTATTTTTATTTTTCTTTAATCTAAATCTAGGAATTAAACATAAAATTTTATTTCATTCAGTAGTTTTCATAATAAAATTCTAAGGTCAGAAGGAGCTGTTTTGGATAACTGGGCTAATTTCTGCATAACAGAGAACATAACTTTTAATTGAGCTAGAAAATATATTTTAGAAAGACATCCCATGTTAAATCTAGGCTCAACACACCTTATTTTAGAAGATACTGAAAGCTAGATATTCAGAATCAAAGACCTTCCAGTACTTGCGTGGAAGATAGCCTGGAAATATGGATCAAAACTACAAACTAAGGAAGCATAATTAAACTAATTCTGTGGGATTTGTCCCACAAACAAGAGAAGTTCTGTGCAAATTTAAGATGTCCCAGGCTAAATTAATCATCTAGATTTCCTCTGTAGTTAATACAGAGAAATAGATATCTCCAGAAATCAATTTATCACCCTCAAGATGAACATCCCAAAGTCTCACACACCTAAATGTGTGATGAATGCCATGTTAAGAAAGATATTCACCACAGAACCAAATGAGATGAAAGCCTGTATTTACCCCATTCTATTGATATTAAGAAAAAGGCCAAGGATTTCATCTCTATTTTAACAAAAATACAACACTCCCTGACCTAAGTTAAGTGTCTTGCTATGAGAATTAAAAATAAATGCATTTCCAGTTGAAGTTTTCTAGCTGTAATTTTTTAGTCACTTGCTCATTTTACATCTTGTCTATTCGAGTTGATGGATCCTTATGATTGGCTACAGACTTCTGTATAGATACTCAAATCTGAGCACTTTGACAAGTTAAATATATATATGAAGAATAGGAAACGGTTTTGTATGTCTTCAACTTTAACTCAAGGCGTTGCTGTGCTTTTCTCAGCCTTTTCAAATTTTCCAACACCTTGTTGTTGTTGTTGTTGTTGTTTTGGGATATAGGCAGGGAAATAATATCAGTAAAAGCCTGTCCAGAATTAACAATACCTCTTTTCTCATACCATCCTCATCTTTTTTTTTAATCTTTTTTTCAGTTATATTAGCCCTCTTTGCCATAGCTTTACACTCCCAAACAAGTTTACAAAACAGACTAAACCCAAAATGTTTTTAAAAAAACTTTTTATATATGTGAGAAAAAGCCTTATGATCTTGCTGAAAGTCAGTAGACATGTACATAAAGCCAGAGTTTTAGAAAGCTGGTCCAGCTTCTGAGGACAGCCCTGCCCATAGATCCAGGAAGAATATTTTCTTAATTTCAGTTTCTCTAACAGGTCCAGGTCATTAGCAACACTCTTCAAAGCTGAAAAGCTGATTGCAACTTTTAAAAAGCAGAAAAACTTCTCTTCTAATCTATGAATAACAAGTAGTGGAAAAGAATGAAAGTAAGGGAAAAGAATGAAATTAACTATTTATACATAGTAGCCAGAAAGAATCAGTTTTCATACTTTTTATCTTCAGTAAAATCACTTTTAAATTAAAAACATATTTACATAAATACAGTTACTTGTTGTTAAATAAAACAACTGCAGTTAAATAAAAATTGTAGTTAAATAAAACAACTTGAAATTTGAGAGATCTTAAAAATTTATTTATCAACATGTTGTACTGCACACTTATTGGAAAGAATAAACTTTTCTTTAAGGAAAATAAAGTACAAATGCACAACAAGACGATACTTATTTGTACAAGTCCAAGCTTCCTGTGTGCTGATTTAAATCAATCCACCCTGAATTCAGTCTTTCCAGTCCCTCTGCCTGTGGTGGTAGAGTTTTCTGGCCCTCCTTCAGTTTCTCAGTGTCTTTGTGGTAATGGTTGTGCCTAAAAAGGGAATGCAATGTTCCAAGTGACTTCACACGGACATGCCTAGGGCCTGATCCAAGCCTATTGACAGGGATTGGAGTCCTTCCATTTGCTTCAGTGGGCTTTGAATCAGTTATTTTATAAGGATGTTACCTCCTGGCTTCCTGATGTGATAGACATGCATAAAAAGGCCAAATTTGCAGAGCCCCCCCCTCTTTTTTTTTTTTTTTTACTCTATCAAATAGCATCTTCCTATATAGCTAGCCTTCTCTCACCCTAACTTACTGTCTTATTCAAAGAACAGTTTTAGGTCTCCTTTTTAGCTCAGGGCACTTAGGATGAATGTACTAATTGTGTTACCTTGTTTTTTGGTTTTGGTTTTCTTTTTTTTCTTTCTTTTTTTTTTTTTTTTGTAATTTGATCTGTTCTGATTACTTTCACAAGTCTAATTTTTCTTGATTTCCTCTGCCATCACTTTTCTGTTCTTCACAAGTAATGTCTGCTCCTCACAGTTCAACATAATTTATGAAAATTAGTAGCTCTGTTTACTGCCTTGCTGAGATCATTAATGAAGTTTAAAAATGTCATAATGCAGATTTCTGTGGTAATCTAGGATTCTCTTTCATTTTCACAGTGGTGTTGTTTATCAATGCCCTTTGCAGACAGTCTTTCAGGTGGCCATACCTAGTCATAACTGTCTTCCAAATTAATCTGAATTTGTAAAATCTGGAAGCAAATATAGATAACCTAATGTTTAACCAGCATCCAAATGTAGTACAGCCAGCCCTATAAACTTCACTTACATTCATCAAGATATTTCAACAGATTCTTATGGGCCTTCTCAGCTTATTAAATTAGGGCATCTGTTATTCTGTCAAAAATAAATAAGTAAGTAAATAAAAACATATTCAGAATGTTTCAGAAAGTTTTGTTAGATTTAAACTCACAATGTTTATTTTGTAGGACTTAGTCATCTGCATGTTTATCGGTCCTGTTCCTCCTCTCCCTGCGATATGCAGTAGTGATTGTCAAAGGTCAGAACATTTCTGAAAGTTGAAATCCCCTTTTCTTTTATTCAGTTCTTGCAGTCATGTATGCCTTACTTTACTAGGAATTAAAATAAATAAATATGCCAGTGGTACCACAAGTTCACAGTTTAACTCCTTTGGAAATATTAGAGTGTCAGTCATCTTGAACAGGCAAGTTGCAAGTGCTCATTTTTTTCAAATACTCCCTTCTTCAGTTTCTACCAATAGAAATGTAAGTGGATCTGTCTAGCTCATTTTTTCTGTCATCTTTATATTTTCCATTCTTCTACTTGCTCTGAAGAAATTATATATATATATTATTATTTTGGTACTGTACCTTACACAGTTTTGAGGGATCACTTTAATTTCCCTTATCTTTTATTACCAACCACTTAGTTCAGCCTTGCTTCTTCTAAACTAAATAGCAGTATGAATACTATACCTGGAAGGCTCAAGAATACTCCCAAACTCAAAAGTATTGAGGTGGCCACAACTCCTGCTCACACACAGTGTATACTTCGCCTGCTAGACAGACTGAATACTGAGTTTACCATTGGTATTAGAAAGACAAATTTCTTTTGTTAATCCACCGTTAGCATTAAATCACTCAGCTGAAATGCTTTCTCTCTTCTCACCTTGACAGAATTTGTTTTGTTTTTCTCCTTGATGTTCTACCCATTTTCAATTTCTACAGCAATTAGTGAATTCTTCTGAATCTCATGCTAGTCTTTTCTTTAGTGGAAGTTGAACTAGAATATTCTGGCAACAATTTAGGCATCACACAGTCCTTTGGGCATCACAGAATTCTTCTCAACCGGTGGAGATAGCTTTAAGTGTTTTGTGTGTTATTCATTACATCCTACATTCCTTCCTCAGCTAAAATTCTCATAGAGCACTTTCTCTGAATTAAGCATGTAGTTTTAGATCTTTTTATTGCTTCCTTTCAGAAAATTTTACTTTAGTGATGGTCAAATGTCTTTTGCACCATGTTAGCTTTATATTCAGAAAGAGCTACTTCCAGTTATCTTTTTCTTTTCCAGATAAAATAAACTTATTCCACACACAGAACTTCTACTAGTACCAATAGGAAACCTACCTGTACTTGATGAGCAGACATTTTTTGTTTGTATTAAAAAATAAATAAGTAAATTAAAAAGACCTCTGCTACATTGTCTGAAGGGATAATTGAAATAAGCTCAAGAAACGTTGATGAATAACTTTCACCCTAAATTGACAGTGCACGAGATTTTGGGTCTTAAAAATAAATAAAGAAAAACATAGAGCCTGTCTGGTTTTAACAGACTTCTTTGAAACATTAAAATCCAACATAAAAAACACCACTTTTACATGGGCAGCCTTAGGAGTGACTGAACTTAAGCTCTGAAATCCCTCATGAAGTTCAAGAAGGCTAAATGCAAGGTGCTGCACCTGGGTCAGAGCAATTAACTTGTTGCACCCTGCTCTAAATAAATGACTGATCCTCCTGGTGTGGTCAATTTAGTTGTTTGTTTGTTTGTTTGTTTTTGACATGCAGGATGCATAAAATATACTTGATGTATTAAAATTAAAAAAAAAATCAAAAAAAAATCTGGGAAGGAAACATTAGTAAACAACCTGTTGTAGATAGTGGTTTCAACCGATGTGAGTAGAGCACTATTTACAAGTGATTTAACTTTCAGCCTGTCAGAAAAGGTGACCAATTTTCTGATAGTCCTTTTGTCTGGCTCTCATGCCATTAACAGACACTGTTGTTCGGGACAAAAGTCCTTGCTAATTTTTTATGTTCACACAGTAGTGTATGAAATACCAGGTCTCTAGTCTCGAGTGCTCATCTCTCTGGGCAGAGCTCAAACTCTCCTTAAAAGTCTCTCATGTGCCTGGAAGGCAGGTGAAGGCAACTTTCCTTTTGAAATTACAAAGCAGACTAAGCAGTCTGCGAATACCTTGCCATCTGGGACTGATAGAGCCTCCTAATTTTTGGCACTGCTCCTCTGAGGAAAAATAATAATAATAATAATAATAATGGAATACAGTGGAAATAATTATCGAATTGAGAAGAGCAAGCTTTCAAACAGGCAACAGACATATTCTTGGGGAGGCAGATGAGAGTATTAGTTATTTTTAATTACAGCTCATTTGCTGTGGAGAATCAGCTCTCAAATCAGTGGGGAGACTGGCATTATTTTAGTAAGAGTCAAATCAACCACCAAATATCACATAAATCTGAAGTTTCTTTGCTCTGTTTTGAGTGGTTTTCCTCTGCAAATCTGCTTCTCTTGGCTAGACCACTTCATAATGTAAACAGGGCTTAAGTCAGACCCGTAGAGGAAAACAGCAGGTGCTGAGAGTCCATACTACATATTTTCTAATGTTTATCTAACTGCAGGGTGGGAAAATATTTTTTTCAATCTAGATCTAGTTTGGTCTTGTGCATTAGAGCCATATATTAGAGTTCCTGTACATTAGAGCTCACCACTGTTGGAGCACAATTTAAAAAAATGTTTTACCTCAGAGGAACTCAGATTGCAAACTCTCACACCACCTTGCAATATGGACCAGAGCCTGGTAAGGGGAAATCATTGCAAGCTACATTTCAAAAGCACACTTTGAATCCAAATGAAAATGTTCACATAGGTATAAATTGTCCTAAACATGAATGATCTGCAACAAAGTGAGACTATAAATGATGTAGAGGAACTTCTGTAAAAACATTCTCTGCAAATGAGAGATACAGCAGCTAATTTCTGACCAGGAAGTATGTAAGCAAGAGCACGTACACAAACCTGTGGCACTAATCTCACATCCATCTCCAGAAAGATAACCGATGCTTTGTTAAGTGATGCAAACAGGAAACCACGTCTCTGGAATATTCCTCAATGCAACATAAGCACTACTAAATGCAGATTTGGTGTCCTTTCATTTGATTGTTGAAGTTATTTTTGATGTAAATAAGAGTCTGTCATAGGGCAATGATCATAGAAAACTATTTACTCTCTTCGTTACAACCTCGGATTTTACATTTCCTGTGTTAGCATGCTCTTGCATCCCTCCTTTTTGTCTTTGTCATATAGTCCTCCCTTTATTTAAACTGTGGCAGCTGATGGATTTGGTGTAAAGTTTGTTTAATTGAGATTCCATTTAGATTCTACTCTATAGTATGATGAAATGCCAACCAGTCCAGCACTTTAATTAATTAGAAACCTGTTTAAGACATGGATGGTATGTCTTAATTTCTAAATTACCTATCAAGAGTATTGTATGAATTTTTTTTGCTGATGTTTTCATGAGGAAGCAGTACTGATTACTGTAATAAAACTCTTGTGGATTTCAGTTCAGGGAGTAATTCTGAGACTCAAAGGAAATGAACACCAAGATATGTGTAATATGTAAAGTCCTAACATATACATCATTTCTGACTAGTTGTAACCTTTGCATCTCATCTTCTCCGCTCTTTTCCCATGTCTCTTTCTTTCCTTGTTTTTCCATATGATTTATGTGAAAGATTCTGTTACATTCAGAGGACACAAGACTTCTCTTTGAACTCTGAGAAAAACATGCAAAGAACAAACTCAATTCTTCTGATTTTTCAGAATCCCTCTGTGACCCCATGTAGGCCAAGACACTACTCACATTTCAGGAAGATGGGAAGAACCAGAGAGGCTGACCTAAGCTTACATGTCTACATAGAGCACTGGTCCAGTCATTTTTTTGGCCTAATTGTCAGTATACCCATCCATAAGAATTTATTGCAGGAAAGAATATATTGCACTGATTCTATTAGTCCTTTGCTATCAAGAGTGCAATATTCGTGCCACAACCAAAAAGGAATCAATAAACTTATATATTTTAAATCGGAGTCAGTGTCAGCTTTTTTAACTGCATTTTACTTTTCTCACAAACCTCTTCAATAAATAGCATTTTCTATGCTATGAAAAGATAGGCAGCTCATACAAGTTAGTCTCACTTCAGATGCTTGTTTAAAGCATTTGAAAACTGACTATTTTAAGTAACGTTAATGCAGGGAAATACTTTCAATAACTGTGGCTGGTTTTTACACTGCTTCTCTTGAAATTCCAACAGAAATATAAAGAGCCTAGCACCAGAAGAACAATATTTGCATGATGTAATTATTTTTCCATGTTTCCACTTGGCGAAAAAAAAATGTACTGTAGAACTACTGGTATTACAGAGCAAACGGACATGAAGATGAAACTGTGCAAAGCTTATGTAGTGATAACTGTTGATTGTATGTGTCGTGGTGGGATGATACAATGTTCAGATATTCTATTCTGGTCTTCCCCTCAGAGACCAAAGTAATAACTTTTCTCCTGTGAAAGGAGAGGGCCTCCAACTAAGATTTTCAGGAAGCTTAGAAAAGAAACAAGCTGGGATTTGTTATATGTACTTCTGGCAGGGTAAAAACCTCTTAAAGAGGGAGGGAATTACAGCAAAGTTGTTCTTTATCCTCTACACATAAAGCACTATTTTCATTTAGTTTCACACAGTTTTGCTCTAGGAACCATCTCTGATAGAGTAAAATTAGTATGGGAGTTCAGTACATATGCAGGGATAAACACTTCAGCATTGGAGTTTGGTGCATGCTGAGGTGTAGGAAAACCAGTGAACTTTCTAAACATTCAAAACAATGCTTTTTGCTTTCTAATTTCTACAGCTTTCCAATTATCTACTCTTCTCAAAATAAAGTATGAATTGAATTTTCTGTTCTCATGCTATAGTACTTCTGGAAGGTAATTTACAGGCTGAAATCCCGTCTTGATCTACATAGAATTAGTAGCAATTGAGCAATTTTACACATCACTGTATGTCCAGTTTACTTCTTAACTGAAATGACTTTTCATAGCAAAACTGTCATTTGGAATAGAGACTTCTGCAGTTGCTCTCTCCTTTCTCAACTTGAATAAAACCATGATATTAGCTCTAAGTTCCTCATATGTTTGTGAAATAAAAATGATTGCTAGAGTTCAAAACTCTTCTTTCCTATGGTATTAATTCAGTCAGCTGAGTAAATACCTGTATGAGACTCTCAAATGCAGTAGTTGTTAACTGGTGTCATCAGATATTTTTTACCACGGCTTTCATGTTCTCAGTCTAGAAAATGGCTCTGTTTCTTGAGGCTGTCAAGGAATATACTAGTTTTTAACATTTGCTTTGTTGCCTTTTGCAACATGTCAGGCAGGAAGTGGCAATGCACCTCCCATTCATAGCTGTCTCAGTTCTACAGGATCTGTGAAGCTTCCCACCATGTGAACTTAGAATATTGTCCACATGCAGTAATAAGAGGCAGCTGTGCCAGAGCTGTTCTGCTGTGGGCTATTCTCATTAATGATAAGTTAATTGAATGATAAAAAATCTGGGAAATAGTGTCAAGATAGATCACAATCCAATTTCTGCTCTGTATGATGTGGGTTTAAAGTATGAATGAAGTTTCTTAAGTCAACAGGCTTCAGACACATGTGGTAACACAAAGCAGAATTTATATAGATGGGGAAATATCAGATAGGAGAAAGCTATTTTGAGCAAGTAATGTTAAATTCAGAAGAAATGCATCATGTCTCATTCCACTACTATTTTCTCTGAGGAAATAACTGTGTGTAATCCTGTTCTCTACACAGACAAAACTCCCTTCAAGTCAGTGAGAGTTTTACTGGTGCTAGAACTGCCTGATTGGTATCCAAATGTATTCAGTTTTACAGTTTGAAGTGTCTCATAATCTTTCCAGCAAAAATACAACACTTAATGGTCCCAATCCAGTGAAGACATCCAGACAGACAGATTCTTATTTACAGCCAGAGTGATTTACAAGAGCAGAGACTAAATCTGCCATTAAGACCATTTACATAGCCTTGTGCAAAAGCAGGCCAAGAAACATTAGCGTAGAACTCTCTTCTTATTACTGAACATTGTTTATAGCTGTTCTGTCAGTGCTCACCTCATACAGATTCAGCACAACTGCTCATGTTTTCATTCCCCAATGCCAATTTTTGTGCTTTATTTCCCCTTCTGTTAAAGAGGTCTAACTGCAGTGAAGTAAATATTATTCTTCTGGTACTAGAAATATGGAATTTATGTACAAATTCCATAAGAAGCTTTTATATTTAGGCAGGCCACCAACTTAATCAGATGATTAACTCCTGCTTGTTTCATTAAGCTGCAAGATCATTTCATTTGCAGTGGCTTTTTGGAACACTGTGATAGTGTACATAGTGTTTCCTGAATATCCCAGAAAGATAGATTCTGTTCTCTTAACATTGTCAAAACAAGTAATCAATTATATGAAAAAAAAAAAAAAAGCCTGTTTTACTAGAAAAAGAAACAATTATTTCTTTTACTTTTCCACCAAAGACTGTTTATCCTACTTGAAAAAAAATAAAAATAAAATGTATGTCCCAATTTTGGTAAAGGCACAGTGAAAGAATAATCACAAAATAATATCAGCTAATACCTCCAATTTTGGGGGGGTGAAAAAAAAAAAAAAACAAACATGGGATAGATAGTTTTATACATTATACTGCTAATTTGAAGATGCTTTAAGATATGTTGGGAAACCATTTTTTCCTCCTAAAGATTCATTGACTGTTACGGTGACAGGTCTTCTTTTGAAAGAAAATATCATCCTATTTAGAAGATCTTTGTGATAAGAGCACTGCCAAAATATGGAAGACAGCTTAAATTACTCTGTCTAACGAGACTTTAGCCTTCATCTTTAACTGTCTGTCTGGCACTATATCCACAAGGCTGCAAGGATTTTGGGATGTAAATCCTTGTTAGTCCTGCCTGTTGAATTATTAAATATTCACAGGGACAAAGATTGTGAACATAGCTTTGTACCAGTTAAGACACTTATTGAACTGTACAAGGAGGTAGCACAAGAAAACTGATAAATCCTCACTTTTTGCATTAAAAATGCAATGAAAGCAGACATTTTTTCTTGTATTTTAAAACTGAACTTTCATCCCCTACTGAATTTGAAATAAAACCACCCTGAACATTTAAGGTAGCTCCAAGCATGTACTGACTATAGCATCAATATCACCTGGTATCAAGAGATGACTTAGAAATTTGAATGACACCTGGCCTTATGAACTCAATGCACATTTTTTTCTGTTTTCATAGCCTTTCCTGTAAATATACACATTATGTACATGGTTATAATAAATGAATTTATTTATTAGCAATCAGAACATTATGTATTATATCAAAATCATATACCATTACTATCTTTCAGAATGAACAGGCCTTTTTAATTCCATATTATATTATCATAATATGGTTTTACTTTTGTAGGAGTATGTTGTCATAATAGATACTAACCAGATCATTGATTCTTTGCATGAACACTCTTATTACTTGGGCAACATACTTGAATTCCAACCTACTGCATGCTAGTCATTCCAGCAGTAACCCTCCAGGGTGCAGGCTGGCCAGTTATATTGAGCTTTGTGGAATGAATTACTTTCTAGAAAGTAGCCTATAATTAAAAGATAATGTAATTTGTAACCTCTGATATTTGAAAAGCTACTGTTGCACTTGAAAACCCAAACCAGCTTGAGTACTACCTTTTTCCAAAGCAAATAATTAAAAGTTAAATCAGAGAAGCGTGGTAAGTTATACAATTAATTATTGGAAGAGCATCTGGATCTTGAAAGATTTAGCAAGCACAAGGAAATAATTGCAGTAGGATCTTCATTAGGTTTGATATATTTTGCATACCTTTTTTTCTATTAAATTCATCATTGCTATTTGTCACTCAACTATTTCTGAGGTAATTAACCTAACACACATCCTGGCTCTGGTCCATAGCACACATCCGTAATGCTCAGGTCAATCTCTGTGGTATTCTTGTTTCTTTTTGATATGTCAAGGCAGAAGCGTGGGTTTTGTACTTGTTCTCCACAGCTCTGCTGAGTTTATAAAACACGCTGAGCACAATGAGCCAGGTCACACCTATTCTTTAAAATGTGCTTTGCAGAAGATTTAAGAAAAGAAGGACACAAAAAAAAAAAAGTGCTAAGTACAGTATTTTGTACTCATTGCTGGAAGCACAGTCCATATTGCAACAGTCAGTTTGTATTACACTAATGTCAAGCTACATGTTGAGCTTTGGTTAACACTCCATTGCTAAAATGAAGGATGATCTTTGAGTTCAAGAGAGTAAAGAGAGAAAGAGAGAGAGAGAGAGAGAGAGAACAGGAGAGGCAGGGCCACGATTCATTTTTTTCTGCTGAAAGCTCTATTTTATATCACCATTGATACTTAGAAGTTTTGTAGCAGCTCTAAAAATCATTCAGATCATTAGATTTAATGGCTTTGAGCACCTAAATTAAGCATTTCAGCTTTAGGAGCTTAAAGTCAATCTACGTTGTCCTAATTTGAAAGCTGGCATTTAAATGGAGCCTAATCAAAATTTCTGAAAATAAATTATTTTGTTTCAAGATTCAAACATGAATTTAGATCCCCAAATTTTGTGACCTACTTTCGGTTATTTCACGCTCAATCCCCATGTTCTTTCCTGCTTTTAGCACTGCAGCGGGTTGAGAGTGAACTAGGAGTGCCTATAGTGGCAGCAGTATTTCTCTCTTCACGTCTTGCTTTTATAAGAATGGATTCATTTGTGCTATTTTTTTCTGTGTTTACTTGGAATGAAATGAGAGAGTATTTATGAGGGGATTGTAAAACATTGGGGGTGTACTGTGAAATTCTATAACTTCTGAGAAGATATCTAGGATAATGTAAGAATTACTTTTTTTTTTTTTTTTTGGTAAGCCATTTAATATCATTAAATGGCATAACTTAAGAGCTTTTAACATGAATTTTAAGCTGTGAGAGAAATAGTTGCTGTTGACAGGAAGAAGTAGGGCCCAATTCTTAGAGAGGGCAAAGGTTAATAGAATCAAGCAAAAGTGGCACTTCACAGGACTGAAAACATTGAACATACATTTAATATCTTTGATTAAATAAGACAGAAATGTGCTGTGTCTTAGCTAAAAATATGTTTTATATAACAACTGTCATCAGCATTTTATTGATCAAGAGTCATGTCCATAGAAAATAAAATAAATTAGAAGAAACTTTTAAACTCCTAGGAAAACAATGTTTTGAAGCATCCCAGAAACTGTACTAAGCTAGTGATGGTTTTATCCTGTTAATTTTTTTTATTTTATTTATTTTTTGAAGAAAATTGTCTGATATGAAGAACAAGATCAAATATCTGCAAAGATCTTCTCTGTTCTTGTGTTATCCTTTTAACTCAGGAGTCAACCTGCTTGAGTTTTAGTTATTGGAAAACTGTTCAATGGGCTCATGGGAGCTATCTCCCTCCCACATTAAGGGATTCTTAAGAGCTCCTCCCAGACTGAAAAGGCAACTTGAACCTGTTTACTTTGTAAGGCAGGCAAAATTTTCCATCACTTAAAGTTTTGGCTTAAAACTCTTATTCCAACTGCAAAATTGTGCATTAGCCATGGGAATAAGCATGAGGCATTAATCTGCTTAGATTTCAATAATTTATCCTCCGAGGCACCCAATGGATAGCAAGTTTAGCCAAGTAGCTTGAGGGAATGTTTAAATAGAACTGTTCCACGTGTTAAACAAACATTGATGACTGACAGTAAAACATAAATTAAATTCCTAAGAAAAATAATCACAGAATCCACTGCTATGATAGAGAGCTTTGCAAAGGTACATGAAATCCCATTTGAAGCTAAACAATGTAGCCCATTACTGTCAGAATTTCTCCTCTTTTCTTAGCCTTGCATCCTATTCACTTACCACTTTTTATTATTTTTTTTTAGTTTTTTTTTTTTAGTTTTGAAGTGTTTGGCCATAATTTGAGCTTCTCAGTGTAGGAATGTTTATCAAGTGACATCTGGACTGTTAACTACTCTGTCAAGAAGGCAGTATTCAAAAATTTAATCAACAGCTATATTTTGTGGTAACTTGGGGAGTTTTAGTCCATATTCCCAGTCATTTGCTCTGGACATATTTCCAAGTTATATAATTTTTCTTTCCCCACTCCTTGATCTTGGAAAATTATGTCAAACCTGATTTTCAGGTCACAGAAGAAAAGCAAAATATCAGTAACTGGTTCACATGGTGCCTTATAATAACCCTTTCATTTATCCATGATCTAGCTCTTTTATCAAAGAGTTGAGAAGTGATGAGTTTCGTGCTCAGTACTTATAAAAAAGGTACATCATTTCAAATGGCTAATATTGCATCTTATTAATTTACAATAACATGAAGATTTCATTGGTAGCTCAATTTTATTTATTTATTTATTTAATTTATTTAATTTCAAGTTCAGAAACTCAACATTCTAAAGCTAGAATAGTTTCTGTATGTTTTTTGCCTGCTTCTAAGAAGAATGTAGCAAGAATTTTAAAACCAGCTAAGGTACTGCTGCTATAAAGTACTATAAACCAATGCAGTGTCTTCTGAATTCTGACAACCTACCAAAAGAGTCTGTCTTCATGCAAGATTTTGTATTTGTACCTTGGTGGGGTCTGCCAGCCAGAATGGCATTGCAAGCCCCCTGGTCTCTGAAACGCTTGGACACCTTGAATGGTGTTGAGTTGATAGGAACCAGGAATTAAATCAGATAAGTTCATTTTAAGCTATAGTCAATAAAAATCAGGATGGAGATGCAAAACAAGAATGGCTGATATATGTTCCGTACCGCCCAGCATGCTGTAGACCCATGACTAGGGCTCCTAGGTGCCACCACCATACTAGTAACGATGGCGGAAACCTGAGGAAGGAGTACAAGAACAAGCAAAAGCTCCAAAGCACAGCCCAAACATTTTCAGCTTCTAAGGACTTGAGAATGTAAAAATACAGGCACTTGAAACTGTCCTTTTAATTTCTCTATTCAATTACTAAGACTTCTCTAGGCTCTCATGAAAAGAAAGGAAGGAAGGAAGGAAGGAAGGAAGGAAGGAAGGAAGGAAGGAAGGAAGGAAGGAAGGAAGGAAGAGGGTGAAAAAGAAAGAATAGAGTTTAACTGTGACTGGAAAGCTAGCAGAGAGAAGATGAGGAAAGCACAATCCTGATTTCTTTGTAGCACCTCTGCTATAGAAAACTCTTACTGCTTCTTTTGCAATCTTGAGAGAGTTCAGAAAAGAAGAACAAATATGACCCCTAGAAAATAATCTCTTTCATCTCCCTTGCTCTGCTAAGGACACATTTCTTGTCTTGCAAATGGAGCCGTTTGACAATCATTGCTCTCAGTGTCTGGTTAACCTTCATCTTTGGTGCTAACAACTAGTGCACTTTTGACCTCCCTATGCTGCAGTAGACAGAGTGCCAAAAAAGGTCAAGGAACAACTTTTTCACAAAGATTATAGCCTGAAAAACCTTTTCCTCTTGGAAACCCCAGAACTTGGATATTGGCCTTATTGGACTTGATTTTAAGAAAATTCAAGGTTGCTCCAATGAGAGCAGACAGTCATACTTCTGTTATTGCTAGGGAGCACTGGTCCCTTTTTTGAGACACACTTTCTCCAGTGTGTTTACTTTTAGCTTTCTGTGCCTTTAAAAAGGGAGAGGGTGAGAGTATTCTCTTTTCAGCAAAAGTACGGGCTTGTCTAGCTGTGGTGAGAGCAAGGAGGCCAGTACTATTTGAGGAAGGAAAAGTAAGAGCACAATTTTGGAATCACTGAATTATTCAGCTGCTCAGTGTTCATATGCAAGCACTAGAAAAAACACATGAAGTATTAAATATATAAAAACATTAAAGCTTTTGGTTTTACACTAATAAAAGCTAAGCCTTTCAACATTGTCTTATGTAAATACCCTTCACTTGTGGATTGTAAAACAAATTAATAGTGCAATACCTACTCCATTTTCCTGCCTTAAACATTAGTAAAAACTTAGTCTCACAGAAGTTGCCAAATATACAAATCCAGGAACAATTTCATCATCTACTCTATGGGATCTATCTGAGTGATGCATTTAAAGGTCCTTTCCTGGTCCCTTCATATTTTTTCATGTCTATATTCTAGGACAAGAGGATGCTGGGTGTCTGTCATTAGCCAGTGCTAAAGGGCAATTTGTCCTGTGCTATGGCCCTATGCATTTAACAACTGTAATTCTGAAGTGGATTTAAGTTCTGCAAAATCTTGTGTTGGCAGCAACATTCATAAATTGCCATGAGTTTTTAAAAATATATAGTTAATTTTTAACTGTTAGAATTTTTTAAAATACAAGCATTTTTATTTCAAGTGTGTATTTTGTTATATAACTCAATACTCAAATTCAAAGCAATTATTTGATGTTTCCAAATATATATATAACAATGAAAAGTAAAGATCTGGTTGTGAAATAGACTAAGTTTAAAACCTTCTATTTATAAGTGAACCTTGAAGCAGCTTTCTTTATCCAGAATGAAATGACGAAAAAAATCAGGCTGGTATAAAATAGTACGTAATATGCAGCACCATGGAAAACTTACCATGTTTAAAATGCCAGACTATTACTTAATCAAAAGTATTGACATATGATGAAGCATAGCCTGGATGAAACTGCTGTAGCACTAAGAAATTGCTATGGATTTTTTAAGTATATAGTATGCAAGCATGCTTAAGAATCTGGGGCAAGGAGGGGTGCTGAAACTTTTTTTTAGTCACTTGCCACACTTCAAACAGGTGCTGGCCCTCTGATTCTGTAGGCACTCAGCTCATATTATTAGTACTTTAATGAGTTCAGATTAGTTGCTTCTGTTTGCGACCTCCGCAATGGAAAATCATCTTGGATCATTTTCTGGTTATTTCTGGGGCCACTGTGGCTTTTTTACATAGTAACATTATTGTCTTTTTACAGGACTATTTCCTGATTTTATCCAGTTTCCATGCTTGTATCGTGTATTACCAGTTATTTGTTTTACACCCTAGTGAACACAAGACCTCAACTATTCAACTTGGTTTCCAGCACTGCAAAGGAAGAAATACTAAGGGATCTTTTCCCCCTTTTATTCTAATCTCTTCTGTGTTGAAAACACAATTTCTTGATAAGCAAAACAGACAATGAGAGTCTGTAGCCTGCTTTATGGTTAAGGCATTACTGGTAAATGAAACAGAAGGAGCTCCCTTTTCAGAACCAGTATCCATTAAGGATCTTTATGTACAAACAGCTTGGCTTCCACTCACTAACATTGTCACAGTGAAATTACATTGAAGGACTTTGGACTTGTTTTTAAGCGTGGATGGGAATAAATGGAAGAACTGTATATTACGTGATTTTGCTTCTTTTTAAATTTGGCTGATGAGAAATGTCCCACGTGTCTATTTGTGAGTAGGTGTACAGAGGAAGTGTTGGTGGGTTTCTGTTTGCACTCTTCCTTTAATAACAGATACTATTCCAAAACCTATTGTTACCTTTTGTGCAAGGCAGAATAAGAGTATAGTCATAAAAGAAGAAGAATTTGGAAAATGGAGGAATTTTAAGAAGGGAAAATAAATTTAAATGAGATTTTTTTTTGAACATTTTGTTATGAGGTCCCACTGGTAGTGAAGTTCAAGATGAGGACATCTTTTTCCAAACTAATAAATCCACAAATATTACTGTAAAGATGATATACTTACCAACTTACCAAATTTCAGATGCAAGTATATAACTGTAGCAGTTACAGTAATTCCATTTGTAGTCCACACCTACCTTGGGAAATGGATTTGTTGGTTGTGCAGAAGTCTCACCAGATTTACTCTTCTCCATGTACTGGCTCATATACATCATTTACCAAATTCTACTTTCTTAGTACCTGATCTGTCATTTCTTTCCTTCTTATTAAAGATTATCAGCTGCTGTTCACCAGTGCCAGGAATGTTTATTCCACCTTCTTAAGCCTTTGTTTTCCAGCTCAACACATATTCAATGCTGACAGTCATGCTTTTCCCCAGAGACATATTTTTTCTACAGCACCAGATCTACAAGTGTTTGTTGCAGATACTAAATAACTGCAATTCCAATATATCTAAAAATATCACATCAAACCTTCTTATTAGGAGAACTGGATGAGATCTCAGAGATGCCAGGGGTCAGCTGCAGATCTGTTTTGATGAAATCTCAGCCCCCATTCAGAGATGCCAGTTGTAGTAGGTGAGACAGGGCAAGCCCAAAATGTTGCTCTGGTAGTGGCAGGAGCAACTGGAAGGATGTTCCTGAAAATGTTTTTGTTTTTAGCCTTCCACAAACCTCATGAGCATATGATAAAATGCCAAGGGTAGATTTCTAGGATTAACAAGGGCTTTCTTCATATAGCCTTTTCAATTTGACTAAGCTTAAGAAATATGTGCAGAGATATTTCATTATGTTTACCATGGTGATAGGGATCAAGAAAGATAAATAGTATTGATCACCATTGAAAGCCCAGAAGAAAATCATTTTAATGTGTATCTTATTCTAAAAGAACTGAATCTTCAGGTAGATATATGTTTGGCTTGCAATTGAAACTACAGTTTCTTCTAAGAAAATGTTAAAATTAAGAGTTCCAGTTGCATACAAAAGGCAGTTGCCTGCTGGCTTGTTTTAAGGACCCATAACATAAAAGTCCTGGTATAAAATTTTCTTGAATAAAAAAAAAATGCATAAGATTGCATAAAACTTTTGAAATACAATGGAAGTCTAAGAGAAATATAATTATTATTGTCGGTTTATCACCTCAAACATGTTGTTGTAAATGTCATTATATCAGATGAGTTTGAAAACAGGTTTTCCATTTCACACTTTATTTGACAAGGTGATTCATTGTTTAGAGCAGTTTAAGATGTCAGTCCTCGTACAAAGAATTGAGTTGTGCTGATGTGCTTATGAGCATTCCTCCATCAAAGTATATGATTAAAGAAGGGTTATTCTTCTGAAATATTGTTACCCAACTGGCCTGAAATATAAGTGTTTTCTTTATTGAAATATAATTTATCACAGTTAACTCCTAGGTAACCATGTATATGTTACATATGGCATATGGAAAAATCGTTACAGTTATCCACGAAATCATATTTGAAATTTCTTAAGCCACAGCACAATAGCTTGTCAAGTAATTGGAATAATTTGTTTCTGACAGATCACATCTTCATTCTCAACAGGAGAAAGAAGAGGAAGGAAAAGAAACAAAGGCATTTTCTATGCTTCTTAATGTTTCTTCTGTTTGTCAGTGGCCCATTTCTAATCACCTCCCAGACAGTCAGAAATCTTGCTTTGGCCATTTTTGTGTAGGATTTGGGAAATTTCCCCTGTTCTTTCAGTGGACAACAGCTTTTAGCATGGAGAATTGAAGTTTGCTCTCCACTGTCATTAGTTTGAACTAACCTGCTATCTTAGCACAGCTGTCTATTCTATATTTAGACTCCTTCACAATCCCACTAAGCTGTTTGACTCAGTAATTTCTTTGCAGAAATGAAATTCCACAGATTAATTATATATCATGTAAAGGAATACAGTATCTCCTTCCATCATGTCTAAATTCACCACCAATCCATTTTTGTGAGTGACTTGGTATTATGTGGCTGGGAGAAGAAAGACAGATTTGTCTTAAATAAACCATTCATTATTTTGAATACTATCATGTCTGTTATGTTACAAAATGCTATCAAATAATCATAGATACATACTGCAGACATAACTCAATTTTCCCTCTTCCCCCTCCTTCTTCCTTTCTTCTTTTCTTCTTTTTCTTTCTCATTTTTTTTCCTTTTTTCTTTTTTCTCTTTTCTCTTTTTTCCATTTTCTCCTCTCCTCTCCTCTCCTCTCCTCTCCTCTCCTCTCCTCTCCTCTCCCTCTTCTCTTCTCTTCTCCTCTCCTCTTCTTTTTCCTCACACACCTCAGTTCTACACTTACCTAATATGGTGAGCTTTACATTTCTGTATGTTGTTCTACATATGAAAAGCCAGTATGTAGGATATATCGCTCAGGACTAAGGTGCTGATACACTTAATTTATCTTCCTCTCTTACTGTGGGCAAGTGGGACAGAGATATGTACAGACTGCAGTTTGACTTCATTCAAAATTGAGGATAATTATTAAGAACATGTCCCTCCCCTGCAAAGAACTCACTCATAGATACCCCTCCCCCTCAGAGAAGAAACCTCCTCTTCAACAGCCTATGTTTAATGCAATCAAATGTTAATTAACTGACAATGGTACATCTGATTGATATGCTTGGCATACTGAACAGCAGATTCAGAAAAATGAGTATACATGAATAGCATCACTTTACAGTTTGCAATAACAAGTCTAGCAGTAGAGATAAATCTGTTTCAATACACTGTATGCTCCTATCATTCTACAAATATTTTAACCAGAGCTAGTTCCCATCAACCATCCTTGAAGCTCCACCTCATCTTCTGTTTGTCTCTTCTTCTCAGCCAGCATGATATTCACAGATACAAATTCTCCCTCCAGCCTCGCTGGCACAGATGCAGCCATTACATATCTACCAGTTACCTTCTCTTCACTCCAACCCCTGATTTTTCTGCCTTCCACTTGCATACCTTTCAAAATCGTGCCTCTAAATTGCCTGCAGCTTTCTGACTCCCTCTGCGACAACTGTAAGTTGCAAATGCTTTGTTTGGTTGCTGAATTGTGCAAGAAGAAAAGGTACAGGTTGAGAATTGTTTGGCTCAGAAGACCAGTTCCAGACTCAATAGTTCCAAGGAAAGATTATCAATGTGGTATAAGCATTTTATATATATAAATATATATATGTATATATAATAGAGTAAGAAATGCAGGAACATGTAAAATGAACAGCAACAGGCCTGAGAAACATTTGTGTTTTCATTTATAGAGAAATCCTATTACAGAGGAAGATTTCTTTAGTAGTCATATTAATAGTGGAAAATAGAACTTCATGTGTATGAAAAGCTTGCTAAAGACTTTGCCTCCAAAAAAATATGACCAAAACCATTGTTGATCAGCTGGGCTGGCACACATGCTCAGCAGCCTAACAGAGCTGTGGGATTTGCTTTGGTTCTTACCAGTTTTAACCATTGAAAAGACATTTCCATAATCTTTTTGGCACTTTGAAAGGCCCTACTTTGAGGTAAGTAAACCAAACACTACAGAGACATAGATCTGTCTGGCATCAGTATGTCAGGATAAATAATGATCAGCTAACTGAAATACCATAATGCAACAAAGCTTAGAAGCTTAAAGTATTTTTTGATTAAACTACCAACAAGGGACTATTAGATTTACAGAAGGATTTTGTTGTTGTTGTTTGTTTGTTTGTTTTGTCTGCCAATCTATAATATTTTAAGTCTACTTGCTGCAACTTCATTTTCGAGCTTGTCAGAGACAGATGTTTCTTAGCCCAAATTTGGTCCTGTTCCTTGCAAAGATGAAACAAAACCCACGCCATCTAAAGACAGTTCTGTAATCAGACTTTTGATTCCAGAGCTATAAAGCAGAAGTTCAGGTACATATTCTGTATCCTGTATGAGAAATTACCATACCACATCGCTTGGGGGCATGTTATTTTTAGCAGCATTTATCTCCCCCGGAAAGGGAAAAAAAAAAAAAAAAAAAGGACAGATGTGGAGTAGATGGTTGATACTCTGTATCAGTGCTTCCAGAGTCTGATTTTTATCATGCTGTAAATGAAGTGCATCAAGAATGGTTTGTGTTTTTCCACTACTGCTTGAAACCTTGTCAAATATGTTTCCCTTTCCCTGTCACTCTCATAATGTTTCTTTGGCAAATGCTACACCTGGATCCTCACTGCATTTAAAACATCCTCATAGTAATTACAAGGAAGAGAAAAATCTTTTAAAAATTGCACGTGTTTTTAAAACTATTTTCATTTCCTTTCACATTCCTAGAATGTCACAGAGATATGAGCTCAATACAAGGCAGAAGTAAAATCATTTATTTCTCTAACTGTTCTTTTCCATGCCATATCATTTCAAGTATGATGTAGTTCTGTGCTTCTTGTATTTTTAATGATTAGTTTATCAATAACTATATTATCCCAGTAATGTTTGTACACTAAAATTACTGACCTACAAAATTCTAACTCCACTTTTAACTCAGCTTATTTCTCCACACCCCAGAAATAAAGCAGCACTACTTGCTATTGCATTGGAAATTACATTTTTAAAGCACTGAGGCACTTAGAATTCAGCCAGTGCTAGAACCTAAGTGACACCAAGTTCATTTATGATCTAGTCCTTAAAAACCTTTCTATAATCAGGGATGAGCATGCATTTACTGAGCAAACAGTAGTCACATGAAAAATGTAAGCAATTTGGGTTGATAGAAAAGGTATAAGGGACTGGGTGAGTCTAAAATGTTAGAAGCATAGCACTGAAGGCAATACATCAGATGTCATTTGCTGGCCAAAATCCCTCTCCAAGTGATGCTATTATTAGGAATAAGTTTGTAGAAACTTGTCAGTGAAGGAGATTGACTTGGCTAAGAACCTGACATCCCCGTTAATCCTCTTGAGCCAAGCACGAGTATGGTCTGGCCTAAACATTAATAACCCTTTACTGTGCTCTGCAGAACAGAAACCTTCACAATCAACATTGTTCTTGACGTCTTCAAGCAAAAATAAATACATAAATAAATAATAAACATTTTAAGAGCCCTTATACCAGGCACATTTTTGTCAAAATATATTGTTTTACTCAACACAGGAAAATTGGAATGAAATTCTAAAACATGGGACACGGGACTTGGGGTTACAACATCCACGAATCCCTTCACCATTCTGAAGGAGGATGGTTGAGATACCATATGTCTCAAACTGTTCATTTCAACCATTCCAGAAACTGTTTATTGTGAAACAAGCAGAAACAATTCCAGCATCTTTGCTGGTGTGCATGTATTTGTTTGCTTATGCGTACACAAATACACAATGAAGAGCACAATCAACCCCATGGGTGTAGAGATGCCACCTAAATTTCTCATATTATAACAAAGATGCAGAGGCACTGTTCTGTAAAATAGTCTATGACTTACCTTTGGAAAAAGGCAAACTGTTAAGTGGTTCACAAAGCTATCCATACATAAAACTACTGTGATTACAAAACACCTTTTAAATCACAGTCTCAGGCATATGCTTTGCCACTAGTGTTAGCATGCATTCCCTTTACTTAGAGCTGGAGAGCTCTGGCTCTCTTTGGAAGGAATGTGAAGCAGGCCGGAAAGGGAGATCCACGTGTCAGGGCCATTGCTGTCAAATGGCCCCCTCACACATTGCAGATGTTGTTCAAGCATGAGCCAGGGAGCGTGCAGAATAAAAAGCAGCCTATGGAGCTTTAGGTGGGGATAAATGCTGCAGAAAGCTTGTAGCATGCTTCTGTACCACAAGAGAATTTCACAAGAAGTGAACAGGATCTATATGGGAATGGGCTGAACTTAGAGGGTATATTGGTGTATCAACATTAATTTTACACTATTCCAATATTTTTTCCTTAGGGAGTTAGCACTAGAACTTCATGTAAGTTCTATGCACAACTTGGCCATAAGCATAGGACTTATACTAAGACACAAACAAATCCTGTCAGAGTTTTCTTTTCATTTAGAAGTCAATTTTATTGACATCAGAATCTAACATATTCTGAGAAGGAAAAAAAAAAAAAAAAAAAAAAAGGTGATGCTTAGATGCTTATAACCATGCCAGAAAAAGTAGTTGATAATGATGACGGGTCTTGCATCAGAGTCATACAAATGATGACTTTATCTCATGAGACCAAATAATATAGACATGGGAATACTAGTTAAATTAAAATGTTCAGTAGATCTCAGCAAGGAACCACTGAAATTTGAGTTGTGACCATATAATACTCCAGATATTGTACGATGAGTATATGGCTTATTGATATGACAAGTACAACTATTTTCCCCTAGGAAAAAAATGGAATTTGTGGCAAATGGTCTAATAGAAAAGAACAAGTAATTGATGGAGTTTTGCACAGTCTGTTGAGTGAAGTGACAGATCTGAAAAGCCTCTGATCTATTAGTTTTTCTGTCATCATAGAGTAAGGTCTGACTATAGACAAAGTAAGTTTAAGAAAATACAACATAAAACAGAAAAAGCTAGAGACAAAAAAAGAATGATCCCAAACTCAATTCCCATGTCAAGACCATTTTACAAATAACTCATAAATTAAAATAATTGACACTATAAATATTTTACTAAACTTAGGAGTTATATTCTGAATTACTTTCTATATAATTTTAAAAATAGTTAAAATATATTACTGTGACCTTTAGCTACACAGTTATATATTTTAGATAATTCTAGGTTCAACCTAACAGATATATACATGTTACAAGATATGCAAGAGCAGAAAACATTACAGATTTGAAAGGTTCTCTTAAAAATTGCTTCTTATTATTAATGTTCTTCTTTAAGCTAGGAGTTGCTGCCCTACCCACATCAAAGCTGTGTAGTGGAAATTTAAATTGAGAGATAAATGACTTGTTTCTTGCAGTAACAGGAAGCTGTTAATAATTTGAAAAACATGAGGTTTTATTTTAAACACTTGTTACTTCAGTTTTATACGAATATATCATCTGGTTGGTATAGTTCCTCTAAGCTACTAGCTAAGCTTCTCAAACTGGAACACATTTTTTAAAGGTAGTAGAACACTGAAGCTTTTTGCAAAAGCATTTGTATAAATGGAAAAAATATATATACATAAAAGATGGTATGGGAGAGTATTTCATGCCTTAAAACTTTCCTGCCATCCCTTCACAACAGTGTTTTCAGAAGATGAATATAATGTTTGCAGAGGTAGGTCTGGCTTGTTTTTTAGTCACCCAGTATGGTTTTAGCACAAGACAAAAACCTTTAAAAAGTACAGTCTAAGTTATTTAAACAATAAACTGTAAATAATATAAACTGTAATATAAACTATATATTAATATATATATTTATATATTAATGATATATTAATATCTAGTTATTTATTAATATATATTAATATATAAAAAGCTTATTCAATATCATTAAGAAAATGAATGAAATTTTAAGAGTCAGAGAACAATTTACAACCCCAAATCCAACTGTTAGTGATTTTAAGGGGGGGGGAGGGAGGGAGAGATCTGATATAAAAGCATGCTTGACCACTGTTAACTGCTGTTGGTAGTGTACTAGCTTAATCTACTAAATATTTGTGTCTCTTTATCTGACCTAGGAGACCTGCAGAATCTTTAAGGAAAAGGATCTTTACCTCTGAGCCCGGTAACACAAGCCTTCACCAGCTATGGAATTGCATCTGTCTAGGAAATATTTGCAAACAAAAAGGTACTCCTCCGTACTTTGATGCAGCATTCTGTTCTTGGTACGCAGGTAAAACAGATCACCAGTTCTGCTTTATTTTTTTTTCCCCAATAAACTATGTTTATTATGCCAATTCTAATTACCATGCAATCTAATGTTTTTAAGGCTTATACTTTCCACATCACTGGACATCACAAACATGAAAGCATTTTATACTGTCATTATACATCAATGTTTGCACTTGGGTATACATATATACAGAAATTATTCACACATCTTAACCTTGCTATTTCCTCCTTTCAAACCAACATAATTTTACTGTGAAAGCAGCTTTTTAATAAATGGTATAAGAAATACAGCAAGGCACACATTTTTAAAAACTTTTTTTCTCATTACCACCTCAAGAAGCATAAAAAAAACCAAAATGTTGTACTTAATTCAGTAGAATGTCAACAGTTCCTAATATACAACACCATGCAGTTGTTTCTTGAAGTGTTGCATAGATTAAATTTTAAAATGAAATAAATAAAATGGTATTTTGTTTAATTGTTTAATTTTTAGATGTATTGATTAAGGAGAGCTAATGACTTCTTTTTGCTGCAATCCAACAAAATTGTCACTTTAAACATAAAACAGTTTCAATAAACTTATGCATTATACACATAAATATTAAATTTGATACATAAAATAGAGGAGTACTGGCAGGTACAATTCTGAAAAGATAAACCAGACCAATCATGAAATCTGTGGAACTTCAAAACTTTAAGGAACAGAACCCAGTGATAAGTAAGCAGTACAGGAGCATCCAATTTAGGAAGGGCAGATCATTAGAGGTAGCTTGGGAGAGGAATCCGAGAAAGCAAATGGCTTTGCTACCATACCAGATGATCACTGAAATAGGACTAGCATATGCAGCCTGATCACAAAGCCAACATGGACAAATCACATTTGGAAAGAAAATTTATCTTGGGAGTCAGTGTAATGAAAGGCAGTGATACAATGGAATTGGAGGTCATCCCAGGGTTTACAGGATGAACCTGCACCTGAATTGCAGCCAAGTTTCTAAAAGGAAACAAAAAAGTAATAGCAGGTTACAGAAAATGCAGTTTTATTTGCAAAACATAGCTCTTCCAGAACAACCATAGATACTCATTAAATGATCACATGCCAGAGCCTTTAATGCAGAAGCATACAGTAGGCAAACAATGACTTTTAACAGCCTGAGGTACAAGGTAGTGTAAAAATTGTTTTGATGTAGAAAACTCATTGATTTTTGTAAAGACTTTGTTTCTAAAGAAACAATGGAAGTCATGAAATCTGACCTTTTCCCTGGATCCTGTCCTCATCCTTACCTGCAAACTTACCTTCAGTGCACTCAAAGGTGCACCGATCAATGAAAACATAGGAGTTTTTAAAAGGCAAACAACAAAAAGATCTACCCGTCACTTAGTTTAATATTTATGTAAACATATAAAATGAGATTTCAAGAGAGAAGGAACAGATTGTCACAGAAGTGGTCCATGAATAGAACTGTCAGTGTCATCACTGTCATTTTAAATTGTAAATAGCTATTTAGACACTTCTAGTACCAGCAATGAGTTAAATTTTCATACTATAGAATTATCCAGCTTGGAGTTTAGGGTTAAACTATTCATCAAAGAGCACAGGCTTATGATGAGGATTATGAAGAAATAACTGTCAGAATACAGCTCAAAGATTAGTGCAAAGTACATCTTGTAGGCATTTCCTAGGAGGCACTCCAGACATGCATTATGTGCCTTCCAAATTAAGCAGGAGTATCTGGATCTATCCAGTTACCTTCTCCTTTGATCTTATTTGCTGTAACTAGCACTCCACCCCCACCCCCACCCCCCCCCCGACCCCCCCAGTTACAGAAGAAATATACTTACAGGAAAAGAATGAAAAGCCCAACAGTTTGTTTAGAAATTAGGGAAGAACTGATGTGAATAAAGGGGAAGATCGTATCAAAATGTTTCTACAACTCTGGCAGGAGTTTTATGTATCTATAGTAAGAAAAGTCTCACTGATGGATTATGTCAGGTTTTTCCAAAAATATGTAATTCACAGATAATAAAAGATTATCTGTTTATTTAATTCTTTTAAAGAAGTCAGGTATGACAGTAAGGAGCTAAAAAGTCAGAGCATTTTAAATTCTATAAAGAAACATTGTTCTATCCATCTCCCTATAAAAATTTTAAGAAAAAAATAAGCAAAAATTTATATTACTCTTGTAGTTCCATTTTCTAAAAGTAAATTATTACATACTAGTTATTCTGTAAACCTCTATATTATTTCTCTCCTGTAATGAATAATTAACAGTACTTCGCATTTCTGTATCATGCTTTATCTGTGGATCTCAAAACACTTTTCAGTGAATGAATCATGTTTCACAGGTCCCATCAATCATTATTCTCATTATTTTGCTGCTAACAAAACTGACGCAGGGAAGGAATAAGTCATACATAACATCCATTGCTGAACAGGAAATAAGAGCCAGGCCCTCTGAGTACCAGTCCTGAGCATCAGCCATAGAGCCATCCCTCTCTCCTGGGCTTCTCTGGGTATTGTAAGTGGCGGGACATTCTGGCCAACATTGCAGCACTGTCAGATTTATTTTTCTTAAGCCCAAACAAAATATTTTTTTCCAAATTAAGTTAATACCTAAGTTTAAATTACAGATTCTGTACAAAAGGAAGGAAATAGCTTTTGTGACTTACTTGTAAGCACTAACAGATAACACACAGAAGTATATCATATTTTCTAGAAATGACTCCAGACACACCACATAAACCTCCTCAATGTAGTGATCTCTACATATTGAATATGTGACTATATGTGAATATGATCGCATATTGAATATGTGACTCAGAATTCCCATCCCTTTGGTGAGTCATGGGTCACAGTGACAGCAGAAGATTGCATGAGCTCATATACAGAAAGATAGTTCCTTCGAGCTGTCCCCTACTTAAGAAACAAAATCAGCATAGTTTTATGAGCACCTCTGTTAAAGAACTCTGTGTTGGCTCATATGAGAGATGAGTCAGTGCTGACATATTTTTGAGCCTTCGTATAGAATTGCTATTATTTTAACACAATGGTCATTTCTTGTAGTGCGCTGATAAATAATAGGATTGCAACTTACATACACTTGCAGAAATATTCTCCTCACTATTTTATTCTCCCGTACATCCAAAGCACATACTAAAATAGTATAAAATCAAACTACATTTGAAATTATGCTTTTTTTCAGCTTTGAAATCTTAGTATGCTTTTAAGGTACACATATACTATAGATTATTTTTCTCTAAGTATTACAGCTACACATGGAATTGCACATTTAAATGAGCTTACAGCACAGGTGCTACAGGAAAAATAATGGTGTTTGCCATTTATCTTTCAAATTAAATAATGTGTTTTTAAATAGTAACTTTTTTCATAATACACTTATGGGAACAACATTTATCTGTCACATTTTAAAAGATGTATTAGTAATAAATGTAAATTACCTTTAGAAAATCAGTAATTAGCCTCATCAAAAAATAAACAATCTGCCACCAAAAAGATAATCTTTAGCATAGTTAAGTATAATAACTGTTATTTGAATAAGTTAACAAATTAGGATAGATTGCTTCTGTAATTCATTCCCCATAGCATGAGAGATGAAGTTAAAGCACCAAGCTTGTGAATGGGGGAAGGGAGCTCAGACTTGAGCAAAACCAAATCTAGCAGCTCATATATTCCTTTTTTGATGTGCCTGAGACACACTATATGTATCCTAGAGCTTTACTGCTGGGAATAATACAGTACATAATTTCCATGGAAGCAATGCTATACGTATCTGTTAAGAAACAACATATCTTCTTATATTTAAAAAGTGGAATGTAGTATGAAGGGCTTTGTTACCTTAAAATTATTTTTCAACACTGAGTCAAAAATTAAATTTTTGTTACGTTAAATGTTACAGTTTTAATATAATCCTATGAAATTGTTGTATACAGGCTCTGCATTACATTGCATTGCGTTGCAGGGCATGTGTTAAAATCCTCTATGTCCAATCTTGGTCCTTATGCCTTGTTAACTGCATGTTGTCTCATCCCAGTCTTATGAAAAACACAGCTGGCTACCATGTAAGTAACTATGAGGTTCTGAAGATTGAGGGGAAGTTTATACAGTATTTTGAGATCCTCAGAGGAAAAGTACTTTCAGTGAAGCAAAAAGATATGTTATTGTCTTCATCAGTGAAAGAATATGAACAAGAAGAAAATCACACGCAGTAAGTATTCTTCCTCAAATTAATATTATTAAATGAGTGGGGAAAAATATAAGAAAATTAATAAAACAGTAATTTAGGAAAAGTTTATGTTTACATAATCATCACTTATCAACCTCATACTTTAGTCATCATCTC
This sequence comes from Cygnus atratus, assembly GCF_013377495.2. Classification (NCBI taxonomy): domain Eukaryota; kingdom Metazoa; phylum Chordata; class Aves; order Anseriformes; family Anatidae; genus Cygnus; species Cygnus atratus. The sequence continues at coordinate 20,857,536 of NC_066366.1, forward strand.
AACTTCCATATACAAGCCTATGTATACACATGATCTTTTGAATGTAATCCTAGAATATATAGTATCATTTATCAGTTTTGTAATTCCCAGTTGATTTCTTTTGCTTCTCCAGTTGTTTGGATGTGTCCAGGTATTAACCTAACTGGCAATCAGCAGGTCAGGAAAGCCCATTTCAAAGCCATTCAAGAAATATCCTCGCTGCTATGACAGTTCCAAGATAATGCACTATTCAAATAGATTTGTGTCTGAAAGACATAGTGGCAAGGTATAGACTTTTGCTGCCACAACTTAAAGATTTTGATAGATGTATTTATACATATGTGAATATGTGAATGGTGGGTAAAACACCAAAATGTGCAAAAGAAAATCCCAAAGCATAATAGTATAATACAGCAAAATCAGGAAATGCTGAAGTTAAATATCCAACAGTAGCAAAGCAATCTATTTTGTATAAATAGGCTCAGATCCTCTGCTATAGCTATACAGGTTGCAATAAGTGTGTACTAGTGGTTTCAATGATGAATAATGTCCTTTTCTCCTAGTAGTATCATAGAATCATAGAATAACTTAGTTGGGAAGGGAAATTTGAATGTCATCTGGTCCAACCTACTGCTCAAAGCAAGGCTATCTTCAAAAGTAGATCAGATTATTCAAGGACATGTCTATGTTAATTTTGAAAATCTCCAAGGATGGAAATTTTAGAACTAGCCTGGGTGACCTGTTCCAGTGCTTAACCTCATGCCTTATTGGAAACTCCCTTGCTACAGCTTCTGATAAGCAGCAGCATTTGGAATTGGAGTGGCATTCAGAGTTGTCATGCTGGGTCTGGTCTACTGGATGAGTGTTTCAGATCAATGGTATTACTGCACAGCTATGTTGGCTTTTGGCTCACCAAACTAGTGAGACTCAGAACAACAGCTCCATAGGATCTGATCCAGAAGTTGCTCTGTAGATCTTTTGTTGTTAAATATACAGCTTATTGTTAGACATTCATGTGACGTCAGAAACTCCAGTTCTGAACCACTCCAAAACTTTGGAAGAGATCAGAGCCAAATTTTCAACTTAGGTTCAAGCATCTTCTGTTTCAAAATGTTTACCACAAAATAGAACCAAAGCTTTCAGTACTGCTGTGTGGCTAACACTTTCCATTTGCTTTGGTGTTTGGGTCTTTGTCCTACATTACCTTCACATTATACTCTTCACTGATGTTGCAAAGATTTCTTATTTTGGTAACCTCAACTTTTGGCCTAGTACTAATAATGGCTTACTGAACATAAGTCATGGTAAGCTGACACCAAGAGATAACATTCTCTCTCTACTTATTTTCCAGTCTGCTTAGCCATTCTTCATGGATTGTCTGTAAATATTTTAGAATTCCAACTCACTGGTCACTCAAAATCCATGTAAAACCAGAAGTTCAGATTCATCAAGCACATGTGAATACCTCATAAGGTCAGCTGTCTGTGGAGAAGGGGATGAATGAGTAGAGCTGGTTTCTGGTTCCACAGCTCAGTTGATAAAGGAAGAGGAGGTGATATAGAAACATTACTTTTGAAGGATTCCCAAGTTCTGCAAAATAACAGATTTGAAGATTCCAGAAGAGAGCAGCTCCAGTCAGTGCAAAGCCAAAGGACAAGGAGCAGCTACTATTCACTGCGTTTGTTGACCAGTGGCATGTAATTCAGGATTTTAGAGGATTTTAGTGTAGTTAAAACAAATGATATAGCACTACCATAAAACACAAACCCTGGATGGTGATTCATCTCTTTTCACTGTATAAAACTGTTAAAAAAAAAAAAAGTAAAAAGCAAGAAATGAAAAAAAAAAAAAGTGCAACGTGTATATTGTAAAGTACATACCTGTTTTTAGGATAATGTATATGCCTGGAGAGGTTTACATTCTATCTGTGCATATTAATGTGTCTTTCCTTATGAAGAGTCAGGAGAGTTTCCTCACAAGTAAGAGTTTTAGTGTTTTGGTGCAAAACCTCCTTATTCTGTGAATGGCTGGGCTTTAACTGAAACTCTATGGCTGAAGCCTCTTCAGAAGCAGCGACACATCCTTTGGGCTCATCGATTCCACATAATTTTCCTATAGTACTCTTCTTACTGCTAAGCTCTGGAGAATTCTTTTCCAATCCTTCAGTTTTCCAATCTGAAATCATCAAATCATCATCAGCATTTTTCAAATCATTTGATGCATTTTGTTTGTTAGGATTGGGGACATTTATATTAATGTCATCATCACATAAAAAAGATAAATGCCTATCTTCTGATGAAGTTTTAACTTTTCCTATTGACTCTAGAGTCACTTTGCCTCGTGACTCTGGAGGTATTTCAGAAATAATGTTAGAAGTAGGTTGCTGCTGTTCAACTCGTGCTTCGGTAGTACCATTAGAAACAGATTGCTGTTCAACACGCTCTTCTTCAGGGCAAGCTTCAAAAAAACATTCAATATTTTCTCTCTCATCTGTGAAGTCCAGTGGCACAGGAGTGCTGCTCTTTTCCTCTATGTATTTGATTACCTCTCCACAGTCACTATCATGAGAAGAAAGTGAAAGATAAGAATAGAAGTCCCCTTTTCTTAGCTGGATGGGTCTGTGAGAATGTTCTAACACTTTTTCCTTGATCTGTGTTAATGAAGTTGGAGCAGATGACTCACATTCAGGTTGTGACTTACTTTTCAAAGCTGTTGATGCCATGTCTATTATCTCCATCACAAAGTTGTGTACTGAGCCATCTTCCAAGTTTCTTTTATCAAAAGCAGCAGATTCACAGTTACAGCATGAATCAGGACCACTGGCTGAGGACTCGTGTTCTGCTTCATTAGATTTCAAGGCTGCACAGCAATCAGTAGATTTTTCAGTAATGCTTATTCTGTGTTGCTGACCATCAGGTAGGGATGCTTGTGTGTCTACACAGTTCGTTTCTGAGGAAGATTCAAGACAGGGTTTTTTAGCGGGAGAGTAAGCAACACCATGACAATCAGACTGAAGATGACTTTGACATTCTTTTGGAGGGTTTCTGGATCCATCTGACAACAGAGAAGTCTCCTTGCCATCCATACGTGAATCATCTGAACTGTCTGTAAATGCTTCACAGACACAACATTCATTTTCAGCTTCTCTAACATCACGTGATGTATGAGTTCTGGAAGTTGCTGATGTTCTCACAAGCCCTTCCTTTTGACTGCCAAGAGTATTTTCAACATTGCCATTCTCCATATCGTCCACGAGCTGATCCTTCACAACCTGAGAGATATCTTTCCTCAAGTGACCCTTTGTCCCTTTTTCATGATCACGTGGTACATTCTTACTGTTGCCATTATTTTCTGATATTTTCTGTACTGAACCATTCAAAAGTGTTTCAATGCTCAATGTATCCATGGCTTTTGATGTCTCATTACTAACTTCTTTACTGTGCTGAATTTCATCACTGAGGTTACTTTTTTTCTTCTCCCTTGTCAAAGAAAATTTTGGTCTAATCCAAGTTTGGAGTTCATTTTTTATATAATCAAGTCCTGAAATTAAATTGCATTCTTCATAAATATCCTCATCAGTTGCTATACTGGAGTCATCATCTTCATCTTTGATACCTAGCTCTTCCTCAGTTAAGGTAAGGGTGGAACTTGAAAGCAAATCACTGTCATCTTCATCATCAGTACAAGCAGAAGTGCAGGAGACATTAACAATCATGCTGACATTGACATCGCTCTCATCAGCTACAGATCTATTAAGATGTTTTCTAAATGATGCATTTGAATCTGGTATTTTATTTCTATGCAGTACAATGTCTTCAGAGCAGAGAGAAAGATCCTCACTGCTGCTGAGTTCAGTGAGAGAAGCCGCTGAGTCTTCATTGACGGAGGATGCAATATCTACAGACAGCTGTCCAGTAAAAGACATTTTTTGAGAGCTACTTTGGAGTGTTATATCAGAGATGCTGCGCTTTATCTTTTGATCTAATGGACTTTGGATATTTTCTAAACGATTCAAAAGATCTAATGTCCTTTTGCTGAGCTCTCCAACAGAATCACTGCTTGCACTTATGTCTCCTGAACCGTGATGACTAAAAAGATCTTCATTGCTTTTGTAGGAAGTCAGCCAGCTCTCCAAAGAGGTGCTTCGTTGAAGACCATCTCCACTTTTAAAAATACCTGAGCTGAACAAATCACCTACTACAGACAGTGATTCTAATGAAGAACTACGAGACAAAGTTGAAATCTGTCTTGTATTCTCTGTAACAGCTAATTTTCTTACTGTTTCTGCAGACTTGCAAGAACTGGGATCTGATCCTCCAGGGATACTTGCCAGACTATGGTCATGAATAAACCCATCTGGTGACTCTCCAGGCTTATGTTCAGATTTACCAGGTATTTTATCAAAACAAAAGCCATGAAACAAAGCACCCTCTGTGTGTGTCTTTTCAAGTTGTGATTGTTTCATTATCACTGGTAATTTGAATTTGGAGCCTTGAAGATATGAGTAATCATAAAATGTAAACACATCACGTTTTCCTTGCAGTTCTTCTAGACAAACAGGTTTACACATGGTAACGCTGTCCAAGTCCTCATCAATTTCACTTCCACAACATCCAGAAGGTGCCAACTGGCAATCATCTGAGAGACTAACATGGTCTTCTTCATCTTGCTTTATTTTTTGTTTTATTACGTCAATTATGCCATCCATTTGAGTTTCTGCATGCCCAATTTCAGGATTACTCTGAGTGCTTTCAATATCATTTAGTAAAAAAATTTCTGAATTATTTGTAGTTTCTGTATCACATTCACTCACTATCCCGCTCTCACTCTCAGAATGCCTGCTTATGTTTCCACTTTGGTACATACAGTTATACGTTTTTGCCAATGTTGTCCCCCCTATTAGGTCTGGCAAGGATTTGGTAGATGAAAATGAAGAGTCTTTACTAAGACTTTTGTTTAAAATGTTAGACTGTGTTACACTGGAGATTTTGGATGTTTTTTTCAAGAAAGGCATGTGTTTTTTTTCTGATAGTTCAATATTATGAAGACTATAGACCTGATAGATGTGAGGATTTGGAGGGGAAGTAATGGTGGGACAATAAAGAGGACTTCCACGATCACTGATACTTTCATCTTCATTCACGTCATTGTCACCACATTCTCCTGAAGCAGTTTTCTGGCTTAGATCATCCTTTTTCAGCTCCTGATCAGGATCACTTAAATCTTCATGAACACTTATCAGCTTATGACTTATGTCAGTTTCATCCCATTCTAGTGCATCTTCACTTGGACCATTTAGATCCATCAAACTGGCATCAATAACGTTCAGAGACTCCTGTAAAAAATAATTTAAAAATCAGAGATTAAAAATATTTACAGCTCTACTTTAAAAGTGTTTACATTGAAATCATATAACTAAGTTAATGGGAGTAAAGTGCATTTTTGGAACAATGATCATTAATAGGCTTTTACTTTTGTCATGTATTGTGTACCATTTAAATGATCAATTAAAATGAAACCTATTAAATTCTGCATAATTTCTTATTTTTCTTATTTTTCTTATTTGCCACTAAAATATAATACAGAAATTTGACTTTACTTTAACAGAGATTAATTGTGGTTAGTCATTTTATAACAAGCATTAACCATTCTGCAGAATCACACAGAATTGTTCCAATAAAAACATGCTGATAGGTGTTTATTATGTTGGATATATGAGAATACCTCTTAGCCTGCTTAAGTTTAAAAGAGCTAAGATATGTTTTGCTAAAGGTTTTAAAAAATGTTTATAACAAACTTTTGTGCAGTCAGCCTTAAAACAACTGATCTAATGCACTGGATACCACTAGACTTGATGAATTTTTATTAGAATTTCTGTTTATTCTTTACTTGATAATAAAGACAGTACTAATGACCAGTAAGTAACACTAATGAATGTTAATATCTTCAGCTGTAAGATCAATCAGTCTAATCAAATACTACATGAATTTCAAATATTGTCTGTGCTGACACTGTTCTCTGGGAAAGGGCTAATAAATAATTGAGCTAAACTTAGTTTGATTTTTTAAGACTTCTGTAGCTTTCCAGTGGCCTATTATGGGCTCAGAACACGTAGCCTCAAGTATTGTTACTTCTAGAAACACCTGTGGGAGAGAAAGAACACCTTGACAACTCTTCTCACTGAAATGTGATGTGTCAAATGGCCAACAGCACTGACTCACCTTAAAATCCTCAAAGTAGGACAGAAGTGGTTGCTGATTTGGGGGCTTGTTCTCTGAGATCAAATTAATTTCTCTTAATTTTTCTATTTATTGAGAGCCTTCCATTTTAGGGAAGACTTTGCTTATACAGTAAGTCTTGCAACAGGACTGCTAACTAATGTAGAATTGTTTAATTTAAATTTTCTTAACAGCTGAACACTGATCACTGTATCCAGAAAAACAAACACTTAAAAAAAAAAAAAAAAAAAAAAAAAACCTTTCAACAATGATCTCTCTCGAGCTTTCTTGGAGCAAGTTTTGTTTTCCAAATACAGAACTGACTGCATGCCAAACAGCAATCTAAATCACAACAAACTTACTAAGTTACTGAAATACAAGCAGATAAAGTGAGGCTGTAGTCAAATGAACAGTTGTAAGCAACTTGGTTGCAGACTTAGATTCATAAAGACTCAGCCAAGGTTAAGTGAGCTGAGGAAGGCACGTATGTCTGACTGGAATTCTCAGCTGTGAGCTCCTTTGAAGAAGGAACTAAAGCCTGCTCATCTCTTTCAAGACAAATCATAAGATAATCTCCAACAGTTCAATAGTTAGGGCACTGATTTTGTATGTGGGACAGTTTGTAAGACTGGGCATAAGAGAGATGAACCAGGTTCCCATTCTCCTAAGAGAAGCTGTTCTGAAAAGAAGCCTACTTATGCTATTTCATTTTGCATAAAACAACTATGTCACAGACAGATGAGGAGAGTTTTAACCCACAGTGCAGTGTTCAACACATTTTACTGGCAACAGGCATAAATAGCTCCAAATCCACCCTTCAGTGTCTATACAATTACGGATATTGGTGGCACTATTTCTGTGGAAGACACAAGGGTATCATAATGCTGTATGTCCAGACTAAAACACTCAAATGGCATAAGGAAAAGAACGATTTGCTCCAAACAGGCTATCCACCATTCAGCAGAGTGATATGATAATTAACATATTTGATAAAATGAGACCTTCATTTAAGATAAATCTGTATCCTCATACTCCATCAAGCTTTGTTGTAAGGTAGGTCCTTGTGCAGTGCAGCTGCATTAAGATATCACAAATAACTGTGGGCAGAAATTCGTGTGCCAAGGAAATGTTCCCTCCTTGGCAGGTTAGAAGGTTTTTTGGGATTTTGAAAATCAGTCATGTCTAATGTTGAAAGCTCTTTGTGGATCTACATACTCCAAAACTTTTACAGAATAAGTTCATTTGAGTCCTTTCTTTTCATTTTTTTTTTCCTTCCCTCTGAGATATTGACTAGAGGTAGCTTAGATTTTAAACTCTTTGAAAAAACAAAACAAACAAACAAAAAAACAATATTTTTTAGACAACCAAGGCTATCAGAGCAGTGCTGTACATTGCAGAGTTCAGCAGTCCATGTTTGGATTTGCCAGTTTACCATGTTTTCATCCCCTTACCAACCTGCACCTAAAAAAATGGTGCAAGAGAATGATGATAATTACATTAAGTTAGTTTGAAAGCCTGTTAGATTAAACATGAAACCAGCTAAAATAACTCATTTTCACTGTGATATGTTTTATGACTCTGTCGCACTTAGCATTAGGAAGATATTGCTGTGAAAAGCTTCCTAAACTGCACAATTTTACTGTTTTAAGCTTCTGCCAGCTGCAGAAAGAATTCCCAAAGGCAGGAAATCAGCAGCAGGTTCCAAGGATTTTATGTTCCAAAGAATCTGATTTTGTTTTTCAAGAACAAAACATTTGATCCTTATTGGTCAGGAAGATAACCTTCCCCCTGTAAATCATCACTTGGCTGTCTTGTTTGTTCTGCAGGTCAGATGGACTGAAACAATAAAACATGTAGAGTTGTGACCTCACCCCATTCATCTTCACTGAGTACTTCTTACTTCAAAGCCTAGTTTTTATCCTTCAAATGCACATGCTTTTCTGAGGTCTGGTGTATATTCAGAAGTTTTACAGACAGCTATGATGATAGAGAATTTAATTATTTTTTTTCTTATTGTCAAAGTTATTGTCACTTCCAAAGGCTTTTATGTAGACATGGTCATTTTACCAGCACAGCTTTCTCTGTCCAAGGAATTGCCTGAATTGATATCAGTAAATTACTACCTTTCTTATAAGCATCATGTTCCCTGAAGAGACCTACCAGTACAACTTTAGGGGTTATCAGCTATGTTGGCAGCCCTTACCAAATATAGACCAAGTTTTAACTTGGTCTGAAACAGACCACCCAGCCTATGTCACACAAACATCTTGCATTTGGCATTTTTAGCAGAGGTATACATTTTTCCCTTTCTTTTTTACAATATTTAGCAAGCTGCTCAAACAAGAAAGAGCATTCAGACATTGCAGTGACTGTTGGAGAGAGCAGCACTAGGCAGGCTTTTGAATAAAGCTCTGGCTTGAAAAATGGAAGGTGGTGTCACTCCAGCCTATGTTTGCACTGACAGCAGTACCAATCTCTATGGACAACTGTTATCACATCAGATGTCTCCCTGTCAGGCTACTCAGAGCATAGGTAAGGTGATGGAAGACTAGAGTTATCACAATAGTAATATATGTGTGGGTGTTTGTGTGTATGTACACACATACACTTGCACATACATAAATGATGTTTCTAAATTCCCAAATGCACTAAGGAAATTTTGTGCAATCAGTTAGACATGCTGGTATCCAAAGAAAGCTCATCCTGCCAGACTGAATTGTACCTTTGGTTAAATTTGGTCTCTGAGTGTTCTGCCATGGACTTCGGCAAGCATATGTGTGTGTATATGCACGCGTATAACATCTTTCTAACAATGGCTATCTTCATATAGTAAACTTTATCATATTAAAGTCACTAAACACAACTACTTCTAGAGTCAATGGCAATGGCCACATGGTTCAGAGTAAGAGGATGTAAAAAGTTTTGACCAAGCAAGCAAAAATGAACAATGTAATAACAAGGAGAAGCACAGTATTATGTATATTCCTGTTTTTATCACTAGATAAACAACACTTAAGAAGTATTTATTGCTACCCAAAATGTTTCTAATGTAATTAAAACAAGAACAAATTAAATTAAAGACTCAAAGAAGTTAAAAGTAGAATTAATTCTACTGTATTTAAAGTGTTGCTTTAAGGAGTCTGGCTGTTTCCAGTCTGAACCCTGAACTACTTTGCTTAGGGCAGTAGTCCCATTTCAGTGGGATAACTCATGTGAGCAAAGTTAAGTGTGCACTTATATGCTTGTAGGGCAGATATCTAGTAGTTAAAGAGTTAATCTGCTGAAGATGTTAATGGGAAGAAATAAAATTATTGTCATATAAAGATATTTCCTCAATCACAGTGCTCTTTAAGAAAAAGTCTTAAAAATGCATTTTTTTTTTCCATTTGTTTCCTTTTCAAAACACAGATAGTTTTGCTTTTTCTGCAGCAAATTTTATTAAACAATGATTCTCTGTTTCGGCCTCATTTGCATGTGCTACTCCAGTACAGATACTTTGTGTTGGTGAAAAAGGCCTGTAATGTAACCCCTACGTACCATTATATATTTTTAAAGGAATTAACATGAAAAAAAAAAAAAAGAGCTTTTAGAATAATAAATACAAACTCTGTTCCTCCCTCCCCTGCAACATATCCTTCAGTTGCTGTGGACAAATTATCCAAACTCAACTGCACTTAGGGGCCAGGGGAAAAAGAAAGAGAAAGAAAGAAAACCATCCCCCATCTCCAGGAATGTGTGCACACTGAAGGAAGACAAACATGATTTTGTCTTTTGAAAAACGCAAGCATGCCAAGTACTTCTGCTGAGGGAAACATATGTACAGTACCCACTTCACTTCTGCTTCACTTAAGTTCATTTTCTAAATGGGGTTCCCTATATTATAGCCAACAAGAAAACTGTCCCCGTTTCCCAACACCAATATTTTAATATGCATCAATATATGCATAATATGCAATGTGCATTATACCGAAGTGACCTGCACATTACAATATGGCCTCAAAATATACAGAAGCAGTTTGGTTTACTACAGATCACTAGAGAAACCAGTATATTTATTAAGACCACTATAGAAACTAATCATTAACATACATACTTGTTATAACTACAATTGAAATAAGATGATACGTGTTTCTTTGCTGAGAAAATAAGAATACAAATTTGTGTTTTTACTTCCTCGTGCTTCATTTTACAATTATCATTGCCTCCCTCAATGAAATAATACACTAAATTCTGCACATGCAGAACTTGTCCTTTCCTGTTGGGCATTACGGGTGCTTACAGGTATTTCCAGGGTCCTATGTGTGTGGTTATGTGTACAGATTGCTGTACAACAGGAAGGACACTGACATCACCTCTGCTCTCAGCTGTGACAGGGGCCACCTGCAAGGGTCTCAGCACAGGCCGGGTCTTATGGGAGCAAGAGATTCCACTGCTGATCACTGTCTCCATGATGACATTTGGATTTCTCTTATAGTGCTCTGAAATAAAAGTCTAGAGGTTTGCCTTGTCATATACAGGTTTTAAAACTGGTAATTTTCTTCATCATGATACAGGTTTTGTGGGCGCATCTTCTAACCAACAGATTGAGTAATTTCAGTGACATTTTAACAAGATGCTTGTCTGTAATCTAGAAGACCCTACTAGTAGTAGAAGTGTTTTAAAAAGTCAGAGAAACTAGCCATTCTGCTGCTCTTTAAGTGTCTCTTGACCACGTTAGTTAACACGCTGAGGTCACTCATTCCTGCACAAGTCCTACAACGGTCTTCTAGCTTTCTTGATAAGCTCCCCATAGCACCAGATGGCCAAAAGGAGCGAAGGGCTCCAGGCCCTCCACTACTCCCCGGTCAGTGCAGAAGAGCCAGGCTGGAACAGAAGGTGAGCTGTGCCAGCAGAAGGCCCACAGGGACTCACTTCTTTCACAGACCAATGCAAAAGCAGGGACTCAACACATTTAGTCCCTGTGCTGTGCTCAGAGTATCACCGCTACCACACCACACTTCATTCATCTCGCAGCCTCTGTGGAAGCAGAGGCCTCCATTTCTGCTACTGCATCCTCATGCGGCTTTTTAACATCTCCAGTTCTCATTTGCTCAAGAACGCTTTCAATGTTACCAGGGAGCAGAATAACATCTGTAACATTTTTATCTTGAATCATACTGTCATCCAAATAGGTTTACAATCTCAGACCTATATTCCAAGCTGTGTATTTGTGTTTTGTTTTTTTTTTCTCCACTTTTTGTGTGTGTGTGATGAGAAAGCCTAGCTACATGGCATATTTTACTGACTGTTGTTTTTGCTGCTTTGTAGTTTTCTTTTCATCTGTCAAGAGGTTACATGACAGGATTTTTCACCCTTGAATGTCATTTTGGTCTCACCTCTACTTCAGAAGAATATGTGATTTTCTTTGTGCAAGAATCCAACACAAGCGCTTTATGAAACTCTTAGAAAAACGTCCCTAGTTTGACCCAAACCCAAAATGTTGTCATGCATACCTAGTTTAGTAAAGAGCAAATCCTGGCACTCTACCTCAAACACATGCCCATGCAAGTTGGTAGAGTTCATCCATGCCAAGTCTCAGAATTTGGCCCAATCAAAGATTGGTCTTTATGGTTAAGACAAAAAAATATATAAAAAAATAAAACCACACACCAGAAATAGGAAATCTGAGGAACTGACGATGCTTAAACAGGCTTAACTATTGCTTGTCTACACATCAGAATTTCGGCACATTTTTTCACTGTGCATTTTCACTGTGCCCTTATTCACAGCAAAACAGTTACCTTCTGCACTCAGATCACAAAATCATAGAATGGTTCTCTGGGCAACCTGTTCCAGTGCCTCACCACCCTCATAGAATTTCTTTCTTGTATCTAATCTAAACCCACTCTCTTTCAGTTTAAAGCCATTCCCTCTTGTGCTATCACTACACCCCCTGACAAAGAGTCCCTCCCCAGCTTTCCTGTAGCTCCCTTTAAGCACTGGAAGGCCACTATAAGGTCTCCCCAGAGCCTTCTCTTCTCCAGGGTGAACAACCCCAACTCCCTCAGCCTGTCTTCATAGGAGAGGTGCCCAAGCCAATGAACAAAGCTGTGCTGGCAAAGTTACACTGGCATAATAAAATTATTATTGTTTTGGCTTTGTAATAGTTCAGAGGTCTGCATAATGGCTAAAGATATTTTCAATTTAATAGCATTTACAGTGCAACTGGTATTCCTTTAACGGTGTACTACTCTCAGTTAAACCAGAACAACTCAGTGGATGCTATGAAAGCACTCAGTAGACTCCACCTGCAACGGGCACATCAGGACACCTGAAATCACAGAGTTTTTAAGAGCTTTGTTTGAGCAGAAATAAATGTTTGTGAGAAACACTAAAGAGTGAGAATCACCATAGAAACAGATAGATATAAGGTACAAAAGGACAGGACATAAGCCCCTGGGAGCTTGACCTTAGGAGAAACCTAGAAAGAAAGTTTTTTCACTGAGAGATGGAGAAGAGAGGCTGAATTTCTGAATAAAAATTCTTTCTGTATACAGGAAAGGGAGACTTTATTATTTATGAATAAAAGAACTGCATGAAGGATATCTGCGTCTCCCATCAGTTTATCCTCTTCCTGAAGCAGTTAAGAGACTACCAAATTTAGCCTAATTCATATCATCAAAGACAACTGACTCTTTATTTTCCCCTATGTAAATTTTCAACAGGATTTCTTTGTAATCTCAGTTCAGGTACTTCTTGATTTCATTGATACACCATCTGTAAACTTGGGATATTGACTGGACAGGAGTCAATAAGCAAGTATGGTGAAGTCAGAGGCTTGCAGAATGCTGCATATTACAAGTGCTTCCACAGTGTGCCTACCTATGGATTTCCAAGCATTAAGTTAAACCCTGCTGCTGTCAACAAGTGGCAGAGAGTAAGCACCTCGAGACTACAACAACACTACTGCTCCTTGCCATTGCATAGCCTCTGTCTAGAAAGAACGGCTTTTCAGATGTTGCAGGATAGAAATACTGGCCTTACTTCCAGGTATAAGAGGTCCCTAGGCAGAACTTTTTCACTAAAATCATCTCACCCTTGAACTTCCAGATTTTTTACTCTCGTCTCTATCACTGGTGTCTGTTGTTTATAGTCGTCTCTGTACATGACAGATGCCAACACAGCCCTGGAGTTGGCTGGAAAAACTAAAAGGATTGGAAATTTCAATCTAATCTAGGATGTTGAATGGATTCTGGGCAATATGTGAAGTACCAGTGTTATACATATATTTTGATGTCGTCACTTGAGAAATGATTTAATATAAGCATACTTTATAGAAATTCACTTAGAAGATGACAAAGTAAAGGACAACTATTTCTTGTTAGGGTGAGAGGTTTATAATTGCCTGCCTTAGTTTGGCTGAGTACAAAATTACAATGGGGAGTATTTCATTAGTACAAAAATACTATTGTCATTCTTCAACATTCTTCTATTACAGTAAAGTTTATTCTAAATGTTATACAGTTTAAACTTGGGCTCAAACTGGAACATGAACTGAAGATTTAAATCTATCTGCATTTCTTATTTTCAGCGGTGTTGAGTCACCAAATCCAATGAGTGCCCTCTACAAAGCAGTGTAATAACTGAGGGGCGTGGAGCTATTAGTATTAATGTTATCAGCATAAATGTTGTTAACATACAACTTTAGAGTATTTGTCTTAACACTAAAGCAATATTCCTCCCCACTTTTAGAAATAAAAAATTATTTTTAAGACCAAGTGTCTTCCTGCTTTGTTCAGTAAACCTGCTGGATGAGCTGTGACTCCGTAAGTTTAGGAACTCATTTATTATTTTGCTACATCAGACACTGCATTTACTCACACAGTGCATCTCTAAACCTAGCTTTCATTAGAGCTGTGGGGAGGCCCAGTCTTTCTCCCTTCTCTGGAGAAGGTGAAGCTCAAGAAGATAATTAACCATGAAACAATGAGGAGGCTTGCTGGGTAAGCACTAGTGTGAAAACAGTTACTCCTCACAAAAGAGGGGAAATTAGCTGGCTGGATAAAAAAGGAAGTGTCAGACTGGAAGACTGAAAGGACTGCCAGCGTAAGTAGATAGCTCTATGCATCATTAATGCAATTTTTTTAACACTTAAACTTCACCGCTTTCTAAATTTAAACGCATTTAAATGTTATGTGTTAGGGGAGATTAATATGCCATTTTAAAATAATTTCTCTTAAACTTTTCATTTTCACATTTCACCAGTTTTAGTCACCCTTCCCACATATGAAAAAAATCATCAGCCTCTCAGCATTGTATTCTTGTTTACAAAGCTAATGTAAACAGAGCATTCTAAAAAGATTCAATTTGCTCATTGTATTTTACAAGCACATTATTTTACATTAAAACAGATATTTTTATGAACAGAAAGTTTGTTTTGATTTTACTGTTTCACACAGTAAAGACTTATGATGTGCGTTTCCTTTCAAAACTTCCTTCTACTCGAACAGTGTTCCCTGAAGCAGCCACATTTTTGGCAGAAATTCAGTTATATGCTATGCCAAAAGAAATAGAATAAACAAACACTGCTTAATGCAGCTGGCTAGGTAATTTACATATTACTGCACACCAAACACGAAGACCTGAATATGGATTAGAGCTACAATGATGACACAAATACCTTATATGTAAAAAGAAATAAAATTCAGATCATCTTTGCTGATGATTTACATCTTATTATTTAATGTATCTTATATTACCTCAGACACATAAATGTATGTCCATATTTAAATATTACATAGATGTGTGAGTTATATTTTCTGTGTATTTTACAGAAAAATGTACTACAGATCTCTTGAAAAGCTATTACGTGGGTACATTTTTCAAAGTTTTCTTCTGGTGAAAGCAGCCTGTTAAATGACTACATCCCAGTTTTTGGAAATAGTAAAACAAACAAACAAACGAACAAAACACAAGCACAATGAAAACCCTGTAGGCATTTCTTGAAACTGCTTTGCCATACATGAAAATATTGTACAGGTAGGCCTCCAAACCTGCAATTCATGTTCTTTCACAAGGCATCTGCCATTTTGGGTAAGATCAAGAGTCCATTCAGCTGAGTTTATCTCCTACAGTGGTCAATAGTGGATGTTTAAGGTTTTTTGTTTGTTTGTTTGTTTGGTTTAAAGGAACAGAATAGTATAGAAGCTGCTATGCAAAATTTGAAAAGTCAGACTGTGGGGACTTTCAGAGTAGGAATTTAATAATCATTAATTGACTTCTCCTCCATTAATTTGTCTAATTACTTACTGAACTCATTTTTATTTTTGTTATCCACAACATCATGTAAGAACAAGTTTCACATTTTTATTACACGCTGCATAAAAAGAGTATTTCTTTTTGATCGTTTTAAATCTCCTGCCTGATAATTTCATTAGGTACCCTGCATTTCTTGTGTTAAGAGAAAGAGTGAATAGTTGTACTTTGTTTATTTTCATGCACTTTTTTTTTTATTGTATCCCTTTCTGCTTACAGCTTATGCACCTCCTATAACATCCTATAATAATGAACAAGGAAACATTGATTAGTCATATACTTTCTGAAGATCCTGCAAATACATTTCCATAATGGTTGGAGGATTGGGGCCCTATTATCCAATACCGAAGACCCCTGTAGGATGGAAATATCTGCTGTACAACCTGTTAGAAAATGAGGCTTCTTCCCCTCTTTCTAAAAATTATTTTTCTTGAGAACTCTTGAAACAAAGTATCAGAAAATTATCTTCAATCACACTCATGAACCATCCTGGCAGAACTAGGGTCATTAGAGTTGCAATGCACCAAGTCATTAAATTAATTCAATAATCACTACTTTGAGACTTTTGTATTTCTCTTAAGTCTAATTTTTTAAACAATGCAGGCCTGAGTCATGATCTTACAATTAGTGAATATTAGGCACCTGAATAAAATAGCGACTTCATCCTGTAATCTGAACACAGTACAATGCAAAGAGTCACTATCGGCTTGGCACTTTTATATATCTGGCCCTATACTTAAATGCCTAAATAGGACCTGAGTTCTTCTGAAACGTGACCTCTATCATTGAAAATAAAAAACTAAACATTTTTCTTCTTTCATTTTAATGAGTTATTTTTGCCATTTAAACAGCATATGATAGTTCTTTCACTATCTGCATAGGCTGGAAACATCAGCTTCCCAGCTTCTGAATATTACATATTTTGCTACTAAAACCAATAATTCCTGAGAATTCACTTGAAGATTTTATGCATCTTACATTTCAAATGAACATGTTTCTGGAACAGGGAATGTCTTACTATCAGAGCTGTGGCAAGAGCTTCACTCACACTCTTTCAACCATTATTTAACGTGTAATACAGAAAAAAAGACAAATAGATTTACACCTGATTGGTAGAATACATGCTACCACAACATAAAGACCTAAGCCTGTTACTGTGATGTTGACTTTTCCCATTAGAGAGTTAGAAAGTTCACATTTCTAGGTTTTATAGAATTGAATTCTGCTGTCCTAAAATTTGAATTTTTGTAATTACTTGATGAATATATATATATATATATATATATATATATATAAAATTATGGCAAGTGGATTTACAAATATTATCTATAAATGCAAAGAAATTAAGAATGTTGAGAACGCATGTAAGAACACACCATCAATGAGGATCAAATGCCATTACCCATGGGAGATATGGTACTTTCCATGAACATATGTTGAATTACAAAGCCAAACGATAAATTGGCATTTTAGATGGCCTCACTGCCATTCTGAATCTCTGAGGGCTTGTAAACACCAAACACTTAAGAAAAAAAAAAATCAGATCAGAGAGGAAGTGTTCCCAACTTTCTACCAGCTATGAAATTCTCTCACCCAACTCAAAAACACCACCAGACAAACACAGTCACCGATAGATCACTGAGAAACAGAAGAATCTTCTGGCCACACGGATGAACACAGAAGCCTCATATATTCCCAAAGGAAAACATTCCCAGCTTCTCACTGGATAACACAGCACCGCTGATCAGCCCTGAAAGTTCCTGAGACACAGCAGTTTAAGGTGTTTAAGTAACTTTAAACTACATTAATTTCCTCTCCTTCTGAAATCACATTTGAACAGATTAAAACTGCATTAACCAGAGAAGGAACACACCCAAAAAAAATCCAAAGAAGTAATTCTTTTTAAAAATAAAAAGAAATATATACAAAATTTTGTGGCACTGTGCCAGTGCATTTACATAGCTCTTCTAACATAATAGAGAAAAAAATAATTCAAAGTATACGTGATTTAAAGAGAAGACTTGACAATCACTGAAGGAGATTGCTCATAGGATGCTACTAAAAACATTAGTCCAGAGGCATTATTTTTTACCCAGTTCAGCCACTATGCTTAGAGCCAATTATAATACCAGGAACTGTATTATCCTGTAACACTGTGACTGTGACATTTTCTGCCTTGAATACCTGAAGTCAGTTTTTCACTATAGTATGAGCTGTGATTAGTGGTTATACATACATATATATAAAATATATATATATGATCAAATAACCATGTTTGGTTTAAAAATCATATACAGTGATACATAATTTATTTATTTTTCTTTTTGCAGCCTTTTTGTTTAAAACCATGATCAGCCACTATGAAGCATTCCCAGTCTTATAAAGAAACCTATCGGGGGGGGAAAAAAAAAAAAAAAGTAAATTTCAGATCCTGCTCAGAAATGTTGTGTGCTTCATCAAAAGAAAAAAAAATCAAAGGGTACTTGGGGTAATTAAGTATTGCAGCAATTGATTTTCTCATTAAAATAGCCTTTACGTCTAATGTAATTTCATTTATCTTCCTGTGCTCACGCCTACATGAACAAAAAAAGTAACTTTCACCTTTCACGTTACAAAGTTTGTTGGATACCCCGGAGAGGACAAAGAAACTAAAGGTGCCTGCAGAATTAGCAAGGACTCATGGAAGAGAAACATGCATCCCAGGGAAGTATTTTCAATTAGTTGAGGTGGACAGTGATCAAGACCTGCTGCTATAGGATGGTGGTTGAACAAGCTGCAAGAGATATTCTTGTAGGTTTCAGTATACTGGAAACTACAAACTCATACCTAATCAACAGCATCATTAGTCTGGAAATTTCAATGCAGAGAAAAGAATTGGAAAAGCAATAATGCTGAACTACTTTTTTCTGTTTTAGGAGGTTAACCTCACAAAGGAAGGGTAAAGTAGACTGGAAGAGGCTCCACAGAAAAGCCTATTCCTAGCATTATCCATATGGAAACTGCTACACGTGAAGACTTTCTTTCCAGTACTCCCTTTTCATTAACTGATAAGAACAAAGAACATGCAAGCAGCAAGGTAGAACTGGTGAATACATTTTCTCCCAAGACTAGCTCTTCAACCTACTTAAATCATCTGAGACTCACGAGAAAGTTAGGAATATGTACCTTTATTTTCCATACTCTCCAGTGGGAAAGCTCAGGCTCACTGTGGCTTGACAGAGACTGTGAAATAGGGGTGCCTTAGTCTCTGGTCCCTGGATTAACCATCAGTCTCTTCTTGCCTAACCACACCTACAACTAAAGAGTCCCATAACATAATTAAAATTAGAGCAACAGCTAAAAGACTGATTCAGTGGCAATGAGCTCAAATGACCACCTCTGAGGGTTTGCTCTCTCTTGATGAGAGAACACCCTGATGAGTTGACTGGAATTTGGATTGGTAATGTCACATGGAGTATTCCGCCTCTGGGTGGTTGCCCAAAATGGTTAGCTGTGACAGAAAATTTTACATTCACTGAGGATGGAAAAGAGTCCTCTATGGAAAGACCTAAATGTATTAATTTTTATTTTTATTCACTCTAAAAAGCTACCACTGCAGGTGTCCACTCAGGAGATTTTCTCCAGAATGTAACACAACATTTATCTGATTTTTAAAAATTAACTTTTACTAAGCTCCACTGTGTCTGCAAGTTTTTACTGAGATTTGCAAAACCGGAAGCATTTTACCAGCTTTAGTCTAGACAGGCCATCTGGACTCTGCATACTGCCATAATGGCTGCCATCATAACTATGGCCATTCTTCAAGAAAATTAAGAGAAATACAGAACTTCTTGCAAGAACATGAAGTGTATCACCTGTCTTTCATAAAGTCAAAGAAAAATTTAGACCTTAGTTCACCATTTATGCAGTTCTGTTTTAGATCTTACAGAAAATCATTCCATGTCACAAATCAGACATGCAATGCCACCCAGAAGCAGAAAGGTGTACAGCACCTCAAGTGTGAGGATGGTGCAGAGCTTAGAGTGATACATCAGAGACTCTACAATCAAAAATATATATATTTTAAGGAAGGAACCTCCAAAGCAAGCCATCTTCAGTGTTGAAAACAAACAGAACAAGATGACTGACAGAAACAAATACAAATACTGTCAAAAACTGCACTATGAAGAGGTCCAATATCAAAACAAAAATGACTTGTGATAATGAAAAAATAATTTATAAAGTTTCAAACATAAGTCATTAAATAATGTGAGGGCTAGATCATGTAAGAGGTATTCAGCACTTTAAAACATGCAGTGCCCCCTCCTCAGCAAATTAGGTCAATCTTCACTTATTACTTTGCTGTATTAGGCACTTCTGTTTCTACATTTTTATGCAAGATTTTTAGCTAGATGTAAAAGCTAGACCTGGCAAAATAATGGCTTGTGAAAAAATTAGAATCCTTCAGAAGCCACATTTTATTTAGTGGAGCTATCTAACAAATAACAGAACAATGACAAATACATTTTTTACCTTTGAATGCAGGGTTTTGTTTTGTATTGTTATGTAGCTAAGAACAAGTGTCAGCCCATGGATTGAAAAAATATTGAACCAGTGAATTAAATATAGAGAACTGAGAGGGGGACTTCAGTTAGCACCATGCCTAGCATTATTTAAAACTGTTTTCGTCTGCAGAAAACATCACAAAAACAGATGAATAGAGTAAAGGGATAAAGATACCTGATCAGAAGCAATATAGTATTTTTAAACAATTTGTTTTTCAAAATGCATTATAAATAATGAAACCAAGTGGATGCTGGTAAAAATACTAAGCAGGGTTTCACACAAGCTTTTTACTTCCTAAGAAACAAACACCCAAGAACCCAAGAAACAAACTTGTGGTAAAAACAGAGTTGCCTTTTTTTTTTTTTTTTTTTTTTTTTAAAGTGAGCTGTCTCACCATTGCAGATTTTCCCAAGTCCTTACAACTCTAATTAAAATGTGGTAATTGGTTATGTTACCTCAATTACCATGATGCATGGACATTGATGCAAAGCGACACCAATTGAATCCCTCGGGTATTATACCCCAAGGCCATCCCATTTATTGTGGCCTTATTATTTTCAATTATGTGCCTGGACGTACAGCATACTTTCCAGCCAATACAGATGGATTTTTTGCTGGACATACAATGTAGTGTGCTGGATGACTTGGGTGAAAAAGAAAAAGAAAAATTTTTTAATTTTCATAGAGCATAGTAGTAGACTAAATCATCAAAGACATGATTATTTCAGATACTTTCTAGACAATGTGAGAATTACAGCACCTCAATCCAAATTATCTTAGCTCAAAATCTCCATTTTAAAAGCATGATTAATACTGTTCCTTCAATAATTGGCCCTCTCTGTTGCACGAGAAAAGAGACTGTCTGCTCCATAAAACAGATACCTTTCTCATTCAGTGAATAAGCAGTCTGGAGAAAAAGCAGTTTCTCTAGTCACCAAAAAGGTAGGAATTCAATTGCAACTTCAGAAGTAAAATCCATTAGAAAACACAGTCTTGTCTCTATGTGAGCCATAGTAGTACGTCAGTTACATGAACTCCAGTATCAATAAAACAGTCCCAGGAAAGCGAATACCAATAGTCACTTCATTGTGAATTCTTACATAGAGACATATCTGACCTGGACAGGACATCAAACTGTGAACATCTGTGGCTGGTGGAATAATTCACTGAGGCTAGATGCATAACTGAAACTGGGTATATCATTGGCTGAGCAAATAATCAACAAAATTGCATAAAACAGCTTACATATTCCCACTTTGACTTAGCTGTTGTAAACTTGCGGGCATGACCGTGACTGAGTCTGTCCCAAATCCTTTTTTAACTGTTCAGTGTTCTTTCATGTAGACTAGACCCTCTAAAGGAAAGTGCATAGAGAGTTAAAGCTTCTCCAGCTGTTGAGTAGGATTTTTAGATGGCAGTTCTGGGTTTAGTTGACTAAAGATTGTTGCTATTGCCGTTGCAATTGCCAGACAGACTCCTTTTTCTTTTAAGATGATTGCCAGCAGGGTCTTGTTAGGCAAACTGAAAGGCATCTGTGTAATTCTGAAGCTAAAATTTAGGTGACAGATAACATTATACCAGCAAACTATGGAATGATAAATCAGGGGGAAAAGAATTTACCACAAAAAAACAGATGGGGGAGATAAAAACCTCTTTTGCTAAAACAGATTAGGACTGCTTCCAGTAAAAGACAAGTGTCTACTGTTTTTTAAAAGTAATCTTTGTTTTTTTCACTGTATGAATACCTCATTCTTTTTAGCTAGATTAACCTACTGAATCTAACCACATTTCATCCTTCTGGGGTGATTCTTATTGATAATTTCAGCTTCTAGACATAACTTTAGGCTCATTAGAAGGACATCTTTTACCAGACTTTAGGTGCTTGTAGTACATGCTAATCTCTTGTTATTTATAAATTTATGGTGCCTGCTCTTGCAAAGGTTGAGGAAAATTAAACACTGTTGAAAAACATCAGTGAAGACAAACAATTCAAAAGAAATCTAAAACCCTTTTGTGGTTAGTTCCAGAATGCATTTGCAATGATATAAGTGGTTCAGATAAGTGACTGGGGACGGAAACAGGACAAAGGAAGATCCCAGTACACAAATCAAGAAGAGAGTAGAAGATGCAAGTGACTCTTGCACTTCTGTAACGCAATAAAATAATTTGGGCTATCTTATTTACTGTCAGCAAGTCAGATGCCGTAATGAGTCAGATGCCATCAGGGTATAAAAACATCTCATTTGTTTTCATAAATTACAGTATTTTGTGGGCAACCACAAATAAAGACTTGTTACCAAGGGATACTGTTTATGTGCCAAGACTGGCACACCATCAAATACAGAGAGATAGGGAAGCAGAAGAAACAGTCCTGGTACCTACCCAAGAAATGACTACACAGGAACTGAGTGAAAAGGAGGGCTAGAACAAGCCAACTCAGGCCAGGGAAGACAAAGAAACCTGAATCCTGTAGTGGCTTGGACATCCTTAAATGTTGAGAATACAGATAGTTTTATCAACATGAGAAATTTGTAGATCCTGACACACTTCAAAGAATCATGTTATTAAATACAAGTCTAGAATGAGAGGTTCCAAAACAAAACAACCCACACTGAAAATTAAATGAGCATCATGATAGCTCTTAATGGCATCCATTTCTGAGCAGAAAAAACAATACAACCCCTGCACAGTGAAAGACAACTCAGACCAGCAAATAATTCCAGACTCCCTCAGGCAAAGTGAGAACAAAGCGGCATGCACCTTGTGAAGTTCCAAGCACTGGGACATCAAGCAAACTGCAGTACTTGAACACTATGCCTCAACTCCCGATCGATTGTGTCCCACACAGAAACACAAGACTCCACTCCTGCTGTAAGAGCAGCACCAAGCTCTAATTAGCACATAACAGCTTATTTATAGTAATGACAGCTACAAAAAGCAAACTGCTTCTACAAGGCAGATGCCCATATGCAAAAGGAGATAGTAGACTTTCACTACAGCAACTTGGACCTCTGTTCAGCCCTCTCTAAGCTATCTCACAACTGCAACTTGTTTCTGCTCTAAGTTTAGTAGAACAGATATATTTACTACAATGAAATTATAGACTTTGTAAATGAAAAAAGTAATTCATCACCTCTGTGGTACCTTACCTTTCAGAAAAATATAGCAGAAACCCAGCCCCATCTCTCTTGGACAGTTAGTTACAGACCTAACAGAGGCTCATCCTTTAGCAACCAAAATTCAAGATTGTAAGAACTCTTTTTTAGTTTGGCTGTTGCAATGTTTGTTCTTGAAGCTCCAGAATTCAACTAGTTTTTCTATTGCTGGTCAGCTAAATAAACCTTTTGCATAGCACTAACCAACAGTTTACTAGAGCTCTCGATATGTTAGTAATATGACTAAAAATATTTTGAAGATGGAACTATCACACAAACATAAAGTGTTCCTCAAGAGAATTAAAAATCTTACTATTATATTTTCTTTCTTCGTTTAACAGCCTTTTCTGTTCCTCAGCGTCACATTTATCTACTAAAACATTCACTTCTCAGCCTATTTCACCACCGACTTCCCTTACTTCTGTTCTAATTTCTTGCTCTCCCAGATTCATTACCATCAAAACTCAAGAATGTTGTCTTTCTGTCACTGATGAGATGACATTTGTCTTCTTTTATTTCTTGACTTTCTTCTCATTTAAATGTGAATGTATTGTTTAAAACTCCTACCTCCAATTTCTATTCAGCTTCATTCTGGCTTCTCACTAATTCTGTTTCTTCCTTTCATTCCACTGAAATTTCTCTAACATTTTCTCATGACCTTTATTTTACCAGCTTCCGTTTTACTTTTGACTCTAGTTGATCAGATTCTCAACAAGTTACTGCTTTGGATTTCTTTGCTTTCTAGATTCTTATTCTACTTCCTCTGTGTTTCTTTGCTTGTCCTTCTTCCTTAGCCTTCCGCTTTTCACTGGACTCCAACAAGCCTTTCTCCTTACCTACTTCCCTTTCTCCTTTTTTAGATAATAATATACACTCACATACCTGCAGTTCTCATCTCTGAACAAAGGGTTCAGGTAAGCTCTGGTACATCTAACCCCACTCTTCTGCCTTTCTGTTAAATAACTCATTCTTGGTGGCCGTTAACATAAACTAAGCACAGTCAAAATGGAATCCTTGCTCTCTCCTTCCCAAACTCCTCTTTTCTTCATGCTCTGTCAGTATCACCATTCTTCCTCTTAGTCAGCTAATCTGGATCAGCTGTGACATCTATACCTCTCTCTCACTAGCTCTATGAACTGAGAGAATCTTAGCATCATTAAGATTTGACATTTTTCCACTGGTCATACAGTTGATCTCTTCTTTTTCCAATATCTTCCTTTGAAGTTGATACTTCCCTCTCCACACATACGTCTAAAGAAAGGATGAAAAAAATATATTTGCTTTTCTCCATATCCTTGTACAATCACATGTATCTTCATCAGCTTTTTACACTTCTTCCAATCAGATCAATTTTTTGAGGGCTTAACTGACTCTCCTCAATTACCCGCACTTAGATTACAGAATCACACACAATCACAGAATCATCTAGGTTGGAAGAGACCTCCAAGATCATCTAGTCCAACCTCTGACCTAACACTAACAAGTCCTCCACTAAACCATATCACTAAGTTCAACATCTAAACGTCTCTTAAAGACCTCCAGGGATGGTGACTCAACCACTTCCCTGGGCAGCCCATTCCAATGCCTAACAACCCTTTCAGTAATGAAGTTTTTCCTAATATCCAACCTAAACCTCCCCTGGCAAAACTTTAGCTCATTCCCCCTCGTCCTGTCATCAGGACCGTGGGAGAATAGACCAATTCCCACAATTATCAGCTGACTACTCCTATGCTCGTAACACCAGCCTTGCCACTCCATCTGTTTTTCAATGATGTCTTGCTTCCCAGCTCCCTCATACATGCCCCTTTTGACTTGTCCTGAAAGATGATTTAAACCCTGCTTCTCCCTCAAGTCACATTTCTACCTCACTACCTAAAACAAATCAGTTAATAAACCAAACAGATGGATGAGCACTCCTGCTTTATAACATCTGATAAAGGTAGGTAGACAGCAGATTATTACCTTCAAAACTTCACTTCTCTACAGCATCCTCCTCACTGACTCACTATTTCTTGGCTGGTTTAGACTGATAGTATTTTCATTCAGGAGCTGCCAGTTTTTCTAAACAATGTATTGTATATTTTAATATTACACTAACACAAACAAACAACTCCAAGAGAAATATAGCTTCTGTTATTTCTTTAAAGGAACTTAAACAAACAGAAGTCAAAAGTAGTATTTCACTACTTAGTTTTAGTCAGAAATAGTGTTAGACAATTGTCAGGAAGTATGTGTCAAGTATTCTTTCCTTTTATTTGTTTGATATAAACCTAAAAAAAAAATATGTAAGCTTGTCACTTGTCACAAATCTCATCAAGGCTCTTCAGTATATGCATTACATAGGGTTATTATTGCTGTCAATGTGGCTCCGGTATACGGACTTCAGCATTATGATAGAACCACAGAACATGCTGAGCCAATTCATCCATTACAGCCAATGGTGTTACAGTAGGGATTATTTTGTCCCCCCTATGGTTTATTGTTTAAATGTAGATACTGCATTGTAGTATAGTTTATGCTGTAAAAAACTGTCTAATTTATGCCACTTAATGGATGGTTTAAGCAGAGTGCTATTTTGCCTCTTAGGAATCATTTCCCTGAGATAAAAGCAAATTAATGCATTTTACTTATATTCAAATAACACAGATTTGTATATTAATCACATACTCCTGGCATTCTATGTGAAATGCACATCTACTGCCGCAATACTAATTAAAAACAGCCTTACTTACACAGAAAATACTTTTTCTGAAATATATTTACAATCAATGAAATATGTCTCTGGGCCCAATTCTGTTAGGTACTGAGAAACTTGGCTTACACTGATTGTTTTCATTACTCAACAGGATCAGATGTGATGAGATTAAATATCCAGCAAACAGAACATGCATATTGTGAATTTATCTTCTTAATCTGTGGTGTCCATACAATACAATGCTTTACGAAAAAGTAAAAAGCTTCACTTGTTGCCAGTAGAGACTGGGAATGGCATCTTCGGTTGGAAGAAAACACTCTGAGATTAACTTGCTTGCCTAACACTGAAAAATGTCTCTGGTGAAAAATGAAATTACAAGAGATATTTTAAAGTAAGCATCACTCACCGAGTCTTTTTCCAATCTCTTCTGTAGCCTTGTTTGCCACTGGACAGCTTGCATGACAATGGCTTCCCACCTCCTCTCAAGGTTTACGATTATCAACTGCATGGACTGGTGATCTGCATTTAGGTTGCAGGTCTCCTGGTCATCCAGGAGGTGCTGGCATAATCGCAGCACTGAGGCTACCCCACGACGTCTCTGTTTGATCTCACAGCATAGGGACTGCAGGACAGACAGATGACAGATGTCACAGTGGAATACTTTACATATGAAAACATGAAGTATTATCTGACAGTTAATGGTGCTAATAGTTTTTTCAGCTCTTCCATAAATTCCCATGCTTAGTGCCAGAGCTGAGTGTTTTATTTTCAGATAAACACTATCTTAATTGCATAGAAGGAGTAAAACTACTTTCAGTCTTCTTCAAACAAATGCCATACATAGCTAACTGTCTCAATAATGTTGAAAGTTTTATGGTGTACACTGGTTTTTTCTTCCTTTTTTTCCATTCAGATGGGAAACATCTGAAACAAGTTACCCTGATAGTAATCAACTTCAGAAATTCTTCAGAAAAAAAATAAGGAAAAAAAATTAGCATTCATGCAATGAGAATATATATATATACACTATATATATATATATATAGTGTGTGTGTGTATACACGCATATACTTCTCAGAAAAAATAAAACAAACAACAACAAAAAACACAATAGAAATCATGGCTCACATGTACCCTGTCAGACCTTAAGGAAGGAGAGTAGAGAGGTCACTATAAAATTCTTTACACATGTTTTTTGCTATCATAAAATATTTCCAGGGTGTTTCTATATTCAAGTAAATTTAGGAATACTATGATAACTGTATGCCTCTTAAAGATAGGTTATTCATTGCATTTATTTCATCACACAGATTGCAGTGCCACAAAGAATGCAGTCTGACGTGAACTGCATGATGGGAGACAATCACTAAGCCCTAATATTGCTGAATATTGATGGGAGCCAGGATACGCTGGTTATATGCCAGAAACCTAAATAACTACATTGAGAGTCTCATTGAATAGCAATATAAATAATGCATCTTACATGCCAAAGCTAGAGATCTACCACCCGGAAGCAGTAATGGCATGGGGTGCTTCTGAGCACAGTTTTATATACAAACACAATTACACTCCATAGTCACTCAACATCAAATCAGGATTTGACTCATAATGTGTTTTTATAATAATATCTACAAAGCTAGGGTACACAATGCACAAATACTTCTGAGGATGACTGCTTCAGACCAGCTTCCAAGACCCTATACTTTTATAGCATTGCATGGCTCAAGTATACAACTATTATCAGAGGCCTGTGCTACTCCTGAATTTAATGAGACTGTGCTCCACACATGGGAGCTTTCCAGATAATTTAAATTGTAACTTGCCAACATCTGGTTCCCTCTGTGGGATGCCACAGATGAAAGTGCATGACCCTATGAGAAAATCTCAACTACCATCTTTTCTGAAGACAGGGTATTTGCCCTTAAACTTCCAGTTAATCATAAGAAGCAAATAAATAAATAAATAAATAGAAATTTAAAAAGCAACCAGAGCTCTCAAAGCTGTTCAAAACCGTTTACTGGTAAGCAATCAAGACGTCCTCCTGAATTTCACTAGGAAAACAGTATATAGCATGTGAATTTAAGTTCCAAATTTTCATAACACTTATATGTTAAAAATTGGAAGGTCTACTTAGAAATATCGTACATCTACAGAGTATTTTGCTTCTGGAAGTGTGTGTTTGATCAATAGCATTAAGCTACAAGCAAAACAGTGGTATACACATCTAAAAATATATATCCTTTCTTTGCCTACGGGTAGTGTACAAGTGATTTTTTTATTCAAAGCCTTCAAGAGAAATGATGATTAAACCCACAAACATAGCTGAATTACTAATCTACTTTTACTGGCACAATTGGGCCATTCTAACAGTTAACAGATTGCTTATTAATCAACAAGGGTAAACAAGACAATGCAATCTCATTTAAGGCAGAAGTTTTAATGCCTAAAAGTATTTGTGTTCAAAATGTTAATCCTGATAAGGCTTCATTAGAAGGCGTCTTAAAATGATTAAGTACATTTCATTGTAAAGTACACTGAGTAGTATATCAGCAGGTGGACATTTCATACAGATGTTCCACTTATTGATATAATGCATTCTATATCAATGTAAATTACCCTAACTCCGTAATAGCTGGAATTCTATTACTTCTATAATGAGAGAACTCTGTACCTTTAATATTTCTGAATTTTAAATAAGGTGAATGACAAATTCCCAAACCACTATTTATGGCAAAATATGACCAGGAATTTTATTATTCAATTTATACCAGAGCTGCATTTTCACTTACATTTCCTGAACTTGCCCTTATTTATTTTCCTAGAGTTCATTACTAGCTTCCTACACAGTTCTTTATATAACCACCATGCCTGACACATTTCCCTTCTGATTCTGTTCATTAGCCTAACATCACATCAGAAAAAAAAAAAATGGGGGGGAAGCCCTACCGAAAGATAAAGCCATGGTTCTTACTTTATTCTGTATACCAGCTAAGCAATTCAGTTTTATGAAAGTGATGGTAAGATATATACTGATGGCAGTCAAGTTTGTATAGATCTGCATTAACTTCATGGAAGTCAACACAGCTCAGAATCTGGCCCTATATCATTAACTTACCTTGATCAATCTGATTATGTCATCCCTTAAAAATATTGTTCATTTTTGATACAATACCATATCATATGATGAGGTAAGAAGTATTTAATTCATAAGCCATTATATGGGAGTTTAAGTGAGGCCTTTACATTGTGTTAGCACACAGAGCTACAGGATCTGAGTCATTTTTAATTTACATCAATTTTACACCAGCCTAATAACAGTAGCTTTAGTGAAGCTATTTCTGATTTACATGGCTGTGACAGTACAATTAGGCCTATGGCACTTTTGTTTCAATTTTATTATGTGATATTATGGTTAATATTAAACAGGAGAAGAATGAAGTGCTTGTATATAACAGCGTGTTGAAAGAGTTGGCTACAGCAACAATACTTTAAAAGCCAGAGAATTTAATCATGTTAAGACATCTTTAAACCCTATATAATGACAGTAGCAATAATGAATCTAAGCAGTATTATGGTCTGGTATACAATGTCCTAAAGGGACACAATAATTGTCTGTATCCTATGTCATGACACCTCACAGTGTTGTATATCCATCCGTGATCTGCTGTTAAAGCATGCTTGTATAAAAACCAGTCAGTATGGAAATTGTACATCCAAAGTATGTTTCCCGGACCACAGTTACGTTACTTATTTGCAAGGTACATCATTCTGCATTGCGAATTAACAGCTATAATTAATGATTAGTAAAAAAAAAAAAAAAAAAAAAAAAAAAGGAAAAGAAAGCAAAGGAAGAAAAAAAAATCTGACAGATTATACAGAGTACGTCTACCAAGGCTTCAGCTGCATGACTACAGCTGCTGTGGTAAGCGATTGGGTACTTGACAGTTCAGAAAATTATGAAATGATCTAACAGTAGACTGTGGAGTATCATTTAGGCTCTCGTGTGTGCAAAAGTTTTGCTGGAATACAGATTAAGAGATGAGGCACATTCGACTGTGGCTCCTATCATGCATCTGTTGAGCTGTACTAACTGTAAATACAATTCAAACCATTGCAAATGTAGGAGAAACACATTAACTTGTATCATTTGCAGTGAGACTTAACATATACAACTTTGTTTGCTGCAGGCTGAGGGTATGCAGTAACAGCAGCTACCATGTATGAACCTGACTTTGTGTCTGAGTCCTTTGCTTTGCAACAGATACCCTGGTAACATTGAGGTGTTATTCATTATAACATTATTGCAAGTCATGTTTTCCCATCCTGAGCATTCCTATCTGTGCTGCTAGAATCTTGGGAGATTTTTCTTCCCTCTGACTATTTTCAGTGCTTTGAAGTTATCACCCGCATAGCTAAAAAGGGCTAGCTGAAACTACTTTCACAGCTTGTTAATACCATGCCTTAACTCATGTGGAAAAGCCCCTGCCGAGTCAAATGACATCAAACACTCCTTCCAAGCCATGGGCTAACAGCACTATCTGTGGGGATAGAAGTAGCCATGATTTGGCCACAAGGTGTTCTGCTTGACTGTATGACTCTGAAGTGAAATGTAGGTGACCAGAAACACGTGTGCAGTTTTAAGCAGTGCCAGAGAATGTAAGAGGCATAGAATGGTGTGAAGCTGGGGAATATTAGGGTCCCCCAAGCCTCAATCCTCAGCCTTCCTGCAGTGCATCAGTGCCTGAGGTGCAAAGCACCGCCCCTCCCATGAGTGAAGGACATGGCTGGGAAGTAGGCTTTCTTCTTATACTACATGGTAGGTGACTTGGCCACCAAACCACTTTCATCAAGGTTCTTGAGCAGGTGTTTAGTATTGGTTGTTTAATAACACTAAGGTTCTCAGTGAACTCAGTGGGACTTGTACCTAAATACAGTTTAAGAATTCAAAATTAGTTTAGTTAATTTAAACCTGCATAATCCACATATAATTACCACATAAGATGTTAAGATATTATTTTTGTAGTAACATTTGTTACATATTGTTTGTGGAAATCATTTTTAAGTGATCTGAACTTCTTTCAACCATTTCTGTCTTTCTTGCCTTTGCTCTACACTTGGGAATATATGAGGTCCATGCAGAAATAGCTTTGAAACAATGTTGGAAGATGATGCATGTTAACCTACACAGAAGAATTTTCTTTGTGCATTCAGGTTCAGAAGAAATGCCAATGTATACTGAGACCAATGTTATTTCCAGCTTTATGTTGTGTTTCCACATATGGGGAATACCTAATGGTTTTATGAAAATGAAAGAAGCTCCATTGCAGATAAATCTGGAATGACCCACTCTAAGAGGAAGTTTCTGTCTAACCTTGGTCTCTTAAAAGCTTACTCTTTCTCCTTGCTACAGGACATAAGTTTGTCTGGAAGGGAATGATATCCTTCCTATTGCATCTGTTGTCACCTGATGGAAGATGATAGGAAGATGAAATGATTGATCTGTTGTTCAGCAATCATATACAGAAATGAAAGGCAAAATCTGAGAACGGAAGCTGCCCTTCTCAGTATAACAATCAAACAACTCTTAAAAAACAGAATTTGCGTCTTTATATCTGATTTTTGGCTAGCACAGCACTTCGGTTTTCAACAGTGCTAACGTAAAATTTTAAGAATCACGATTAACATCACTAATACATAAGAAAAGGGGAAAACAGGAAAAAATATGCTTGCAAATACTTGGTAAAATTTAGTTTTTAGCTTTTTCTGTAAAACAGCAAAGCCTATAGGACATTCCCTTGTTTGGGGTGATACATCCTTGTATTTCAAATTCCACTCTTACAGGACAGTTGGTGGAATAAGACTCTTTGTTACTGAATGAAAAACAATAACTCCAAAAAATGTTATTAATAAGAAAGTAATTCCTCAAAAATGCCAAAAGACAAAGATAGGAAGTGAATGATGACTTGCCATCTTTCAGAAAAATACTGCCAAACCTGGGTGCTTTTGCTGATTTCAAGGTTAAAAGAAAATGTCACCTAATATTGGAACTCTACTCAGTTGCAGACTGTGGGACTTAATCTATACTGAAGCTAAATATTCTATAAGTATGCAGTGAAGTGCAAAAAGCAGCAATTGAAAAATGACATGATTAAATGGCACAACATGCAATCATTTGCTCTCAATTATATCAATGTATCTTCTTCATTTCAAGGAGTCAGGCAGAAATATTGTTTTTTAAATGCCTCTATTAAATTGGGCACCAATAATAAAATAGATGAGAGTCCTAATAAGCTCATTTACGTAACATACATCACACACCACAAAACTATTCTCTCCAAACGGGTTTGTTCATAGATTTGTCTCCTGGTTGTCACCAGTCTTGGCTATATTAAAAGATTTTAAAGGCACAAGGCTCACAGACCATTCAGTGGAAAACCTTTGTACTTAACCCTTGAGACATCTTTAATGCTAATTATGGAAAAAGTATTGATATAATATCTTTGCTGTCACATTTTATTATGATGATGGTGACAACAGAATCTAGGACTGACACTTCAGAAATATCATCTAATTGCAAGTCAGAAACACATAATGACAGTTTAAAGTAGACTACGACTTCTTTCAAAACAGTGAACTGTTTCTTTTTATTTCAAAGCCCTATTTTTAATATCATTACAACCACTAAATTGCTACACCGATCATTTCACTCTGCTTTGCAAAGTGTTACAATATCTCTCTTCCAAATCTGAGTACAGTTCACCATATTCCTCGTGAACTGTGTATTCCGACACACTTTAAAATAGTTATGAACTAATAAAAACTATTTCATTCTTACACTGACTTCAAGAGTCTACACAAGAGCTTGTGTTTTATGTATAATCTAGTACTTAATAGATTTGGGTTAATTCTTAATTCACTCATTTAACTATCTTTAAAATAGTACAAGGGAATTTGTATTTATTTGCAATCAATAATGTAAATATAGATAAATATACTTATTTTAAATAAAATATTCATTTTTTAAATAGCCTTCTAAGAGTACCTGTGTTTTTTTCCCATTTTACTTCAGAAGTACACTATATGCATCGGAAAAAAAAAAAAAAAAAAAAAACAATCCAGAATAAATGCTTCTGGCCTCAGTCCATAAAAGCTGCCATTATATCTATACAGCAGCCTTTAATTTCTTTGTTCTATTCCTTATGCTTGTTTTAAGTACTTCAAAATATTTGTTTGTAAGAATATTGTTGAATGGTCTGATATTTAGCTCATATTCCCATGTAACTAGTAATATGTAATATACTTCTCTTCATAAATTAAAAACACTATTAAAATTCCAGACATATAAAACAATATGAAGATTAAGTTACTATAAAAGAAACTATAATAGCTTACAGATTGCTTGTATCATTACTAAAGAGCTGGTATCTATTACAGTGTCTCTCTGGAATAAAGAATGCACTTTTGGCAATAATCTGTTAAAAAAGTGCCCATTATTGTTAAGATGCTCCCATCTTAGCTCTAAACTAGCGTGCAATTACAGGAAGGTAACTTTTAAAAATAAAAGAAAAACAGTTTTGGATGTAAATGCATTTTGCTTATTGAAATACAGCATACATTTTCCAAGCCTTATTTTTTTGTGTTTGAGATAGGGGATTAATTAGATTCATTTCCACAACTGTTTTAGAGCTACTTACTACCTATGGCAAAGTTGGGGTTAACTTAGTTCCAGGGGATAAGCCAAGTCATTCAGACAGAGAAGCCAGACACGATGGCAGGAGGATCCATTTTTCTACTCTGGCACTGTTCGTGTTTATAAATCCATTCAGTTCATGCCCTCTTTTCATTCAATTTGAGAAGTTCTCTTTCCAGAGAAATAGATGCAAAGGAGAAATATTGAAAGAAGCGGTACAATTTGTTAGGGTCTCTTTTTTGCCCCCAGAAAATGCTAAAATAAAAGTAGGGAGAACATCAGACAGGTATGATAAATATTGGGACCGTGTTTTGCTTTTGTGATGAATCCTAAACCACGCTACCCAAAAAATCATTTGCCTGTAGTGGACATTACAAACTTGTAATTTTTGCTAGATAACCACATCAGGCAGAGTTTCAAATGAATTTGTGTTGAAATTCAAGAGAAGAAACAACCTAATGCACAAGCAAAAACCTTACAAAACCCAGTGAGGCATAAATGAGGCTCGACTTTACTTCCAGTTGTTGGAATTCACTTAGAATTACAGCTTAGAAGAAATCAAGTTATTCACCAACATACATCACACATTAGAGGCAAAGAAACCGTCCAATTAGCTAAAAAATGTTAGGTATCAATTTCAGCCATCTTTAGTGAACTATTAAAACTTTGTATCCTGACTCAGACCAACATAAGAGGTTTTAAAGGAAAAGTTCCTTGCATGGAGATGCATCAACACCTGTAGCCCTCCGGCTGAGGTTCAGGTGTTGATATTGTACTTAACCCCTTTTTTATCCAGTTCCCCCACAAATGGTAGACATGTATTTTTGCTGTCTTCGTGCAATGGGCCTGGCATATTCCAAAATGTAGTGAGAATTTAACCTATTCTGAATTACAGGAGAAAAGCATCCTGCAGTATATTGGTATTACCTTTTTATAGGAAAGCAGTGAACATAAAATAAATTGGACTAATCTTTTGGAGACTTCAGGCCAGGCAGGGTGACAGTAACAGGAAAATAAACACAACTAATGAGTAAGGAAAAAGAGATTTCTGTTGGCTCTTTTCTTGTGTCAGTGAAGCAAATTCAGCCTGGATTCAAAAATGTACAGCTTGAGCTGTTCAGAGGTAAACAGAGGAAAAGATATTATGGTGCTTTCATGTGCATCTGTACATGCACAATGACAACAAGCAGGCATCTCTAGAAATGGAGTTCCTCATCTTATTTCAAAAAAGCAACACATCTCAGAATGGATATGTCATTAAAAGATAAAATCGTTATGTACATTCTTTTGCCATGTCTTAATCATGAATATACACACAGACGCACTTTTTTTTTTTCTAATTTCAGCTTAAGACAAAACTAAAAGTGCCCTACAAGAGAGGTTACTTGCAGCAGTCAGGCAGCATTGCACTGAAGTAGGCTCAGATTCATATTTTAAGTAGGCTAGGTTAATTCAGTATTTAACTTGCTGAAATAAGTTTTAAGCAAGTGTTTGCATAAATACATTAAGTTTTAAATTAACATTAACTCGCGTCTTATACAACTGAGGCAGCCATGACTGTGACATACACAGGTTAGCTCCAGGGCTATAAGAAGGCTGGAATTAGAACTGAGGACAGGAGCAGGTGATGTGGTCAAGATGAACAGTGAATGGGAGTCTAAAACCTAGAAGTTCTCAAAAGCCAAACATCTGGATGAGGTGACTGTTTGCATACGGTGGTCTTAGAGGCTCAGCATTACTTGTTTTATTGCACCTTCAACCGCCATTCTTCCATTGCCTGGACAAACAGGATTGGGATGAGGAGGCTAGGTACGACAAAAACAAAGAAAGCATGAAACAGGCTCTTTCCTTCACTGATGCTCAGAATAGAGAACATTATGACATTGTGTTTTTGTGCTCAGAACATGAAAATAAGCATCACCATGGTAAAAGGAGGGTGGTACAATACAAATGACATTGCATTGCCAGCTGTTAGTGAAACGCACAGAAAATCCATCAGAATAGGGGCCAGGCCTTCAGTCTCATTCTGAGGTGAGGAAATGCAGTGCTTTCCTAACAGAGCAGTAAGGGAATCATCCTCCTAAGGACAGGAATTCACATACTTTCTTTCTCCATCAACTGTATGCAGCAGGCATAATCTAAGCCACTCCGCTGTCTCTAGTAATATGTTGCCTGTCTGCAAATCCCATTCCTGACAGACATCTCATACTTGTGATACATAATATACCCGATAGGGATTGCAATAACACTTCAGTGTATATACTGAAGTTCTGTTCTTTTTACACTCATATTCTTACTCATCCTGAATTACACTTTACCCTGCAAATAATTCTACTAAAATCAATGGATTTCCTGGCAGTGTGAAATTATTTTTAGTGTGAGTAAAGGTACTAATACAGTCTATAATACTATTCCCTACTGGGACAATGATCTATTAACTTACATGAAAAGATGAAACTTGGGAAACCTCCTATGTAATGAAACCAAAATTAGGCAACGGTCTACTAGGTCAATGATCCACCAATTAAAGAAAAACCTCATTAGTAGGATTTAACAGCTCCAGAGAACACAATTCAATCAATAATCCACTAATATTGGAGAGATTTGCACCAGAAAATGCAATGCGATGGCTCCAAAGGGGCATTTATAGACAACCAAATAAATCATATAATCACATGCAGTATTACAAAGTGGACCTTCATGGAGACAGTACAGTGAATTTTTGTTAATTCTCTTATACTTCCAGTCCATACCGTACTACTTTTTCTATATGTTATCACTCAAAAAAAAAAAAAAAAAAAACACACACACACAAGAAAACAACTTAGAAGCCAAGCAAAGACGCTCACTTTTTACTTGCACTGTAAGTTAGCGCAGCTTAATCTTGGCCTGTTTTCAGGAAAAATATTTCATTCTCTTTTTCCTTTGTCATCTTTTGCTTTCTTTTCATTCTCCTTTTCCTTTTCCAAGTTGACAGTAATTGAAGAGGAAGTTTCTGGTTTTGCAGTAAATAGATCTCCAAGGCAATAGCAAGAGAATAAGCAGTTGCATTTTCAAGGAGTCATTTGGGTGGGTCAAAAGAAGAAAATCAATTGTATCTTCAATGATAATGACAACAATAAGTGATGAAACTGAGAATGTTCTCTCAAAAGAAGCCAAGTCAGCTATTTTCACTTCCACACAACTGACTCTTCAAGAGACCATCACTGTGAGGGAAAATGTAGCCCAAGGACTTCAGATAGCAATGACACAAAAGGCCAGGAAAGGAACTGTAAGCCATTTTGTCACTACAAAATTGCAGGTTTTACTTCGTAGTGGCTGATCTGGAACTGCTATCTCTGTACATGAGGATGACTTTTGTTTTACTCAGCTTGAGTCAGCCTACTCATTACATGAGAATTAAATGCAAACTATTCCAGTACAGTATGGAAGATAGAGACAAGTATGCCTCAGCCACATTGCCTCCTCATCAGTTCCAGTTAACAAGAACAAAATGATTCAGATAAGCACCTTGATGCATGTTCAGAAGGGCTGAGAGAAATTGGGGCTCAACATTACCGAGAAAGAAACAAGCCAGCACTTAGTGGGGAGGAACCTCACAGATATTAGCAGTCAACCTTCTGCAGTTGGCACAACATCTTCAAGTCCCTCAAGTCATAAAGATATGCCTGATGATTCCTTGAGTAGGATTTATCTGATCGAATGGAGAACTTGATGACTGAACTAATCATTTAGAAGCAGGTATTCTGAAGTACAGTTTGCCTTCTCTGCAGCCAGACATCTAAAATAGGACAAATTAATTGCATCCCAAAAGTGCTTATTTCTTTCCAATTACTATAAAGGAAGCTCAGACCAGATCTCTACAGTGTAGGTATCTAAAGCTAAACTCTTTTATCCTACCTCTACCCTATGGCTATGCTGTCTGCAGGTAATCATGTTAGTATACCAGAAATAAGGGGACAGCACATGGGGAAAAGGAAAAGGAAAAAGACATAAGAAGGAAAGAACGTATGAACTAGTCACCTAAAAACAGCCACTAGGCCATTCTCTCCTCCACTGAAGGACTCAATGTATTGCTGTATCTGAGCTCTTCTGAAGTCAGGCTGTTTCTGTTACAACAGTAACCTCCATCCCACATCCCAGTCTTGGTACAGAAGCCCATGACCACTACTGAGTTAGAAATGCATGCAGATATTTTATGATACCCCTGTGGAAACCTGCAGCATACCGGATCTAACCATCTCTGGTGGCTAGATCTTCTGTGTCCCTTTCTTTCCTGCAGCAAAGGGCTAACTTTGTGGGGAAAAATGGACAACCAGATAGTACTTATAACTAATTTTGAGATTTTGATTAATTAAAAACAAAGTAACAGCATAATAAAAATCAGAATTCACAGATCAAGCTTCACAGTCCAAATAGGATGATGGAATGAAATCTGCTATTTCAGATCAGATATTTTGTCCTCAATGGGAACTGTAAATTGTATTACTGTTGCCTTTAATAGGGAGAGCTTATTGAAACACAAACTGAACTTTCTTTCACTAATAACCATATTAAATAAAAATTTGAGAAACACTTGAGTGTATTAAGTACTGGGTGATTATATATAAAGTATTGAGTATTGATATTTGAATATATTAAAACCAAAATCTGAGGTATAAAACCACTTCTTGTGTTAGAGCCAAACTATCACATTTTTGGCAAAAAAAAATTTAATAAATATATATACATATATATATATATGTTGAGCTCCTTACTATAAAGAGGTGGATTCTTAGTTCTTAGTTAAGTGGCCTAAAAAAATGCTGCTTTGGGATGGTAGGCTATATAAAATTAAGCCTGAATTTGCTTCAAACCTTTTTCAGTGGCATCAAGCTATATTTCACTTTGGAATCCTGTCTGTTTTTCATGAGTTTTAATACTTTATGCCTTCTTGTTTGTTGAAATTTAATCCAAACAAAATTTCAGTAAACATTTCTTCATCTGTGAAAAGACTTAAGGCTCTGAAGTCACACTCTTTCTGAGAAATTTATTGAAATTATTACAATATTTTTATCATATTAGAGGTATAAAAAGGATTAAAACCTGCTTGACTTCTTTTGGACTTTCTGTTGGAAACTATTTTGCATACTTTTGTTATGTGCACATTGAATTTCTGTAACTCTTTGATTGCAGCTCTGCCAGCAACATCATTCCAAAAATTGTAAAGCATCCAAGATGCAGTAGCAAAAGTGATTCCTGGCACCTGTAGGAACATTTTTCCAATCTCTGACTCACCAAACCTTTACTCAAAGTTAATATTTTTCTTTGATTTCAGTATGGCTATAATCTCGTACACTCCCAAACTAACTCTCTTGTGTTTTATTCAAGAGAATTTTGTTTAACTGAATTGCTTTTATGATGTGCAGTGCTGACTTGTGCAAACTTTTCAGTTACAATAAAAGGCATCAGAAGAGGTACTGATTAACTGATTGATTACGAATTACCAATGCAATCTACCTTGCTTCATCAGAAAGTTCAGTTGCTTTAGGCAATGGAGAAATAAGAAATGGTGATCAGAAATACTTTTTTTTAATGACATTGCATCATCTGGCATGCTCAGCCAAGAAATCAGTGGAAGACGAAAACATTTGCTTCTGAGTGAGTCAAGCCATCAGAAATAGTCACAAACATCCGATAAGATAGTGTTTACAAGGCAAACGGATATGGCAACAAATACTACTAGCTATGGAATTCAATACACCATTCACTTTTAGAAATATTAAATGAGAAAGTGTTTCCAACATATTTTGATTCAAATGATTTTGTCTTATTCCAGTAATGAATCCATTGACTAAAGTCAATGGGAACTACAGTGCTGCTGAAAATTGGGCATCTCTATTTTAAAGACCCAAATACAGACTTAGGAGACAGGTATGACAATAGAGCATGCTGTTTCTTTGTTCACATGAAATCAAAAGCTACATGAAATGCAACTTTATTGTTGCCAAAGAACTTTAGGTCAGAAAAATTCTGCTAAAATCCTGTTATATTTTTTTAACTAAGTTTGGAGGGGGAAGAGAAAAGGAAACTGTAAATCTAGCAACCAAAAGCAATAGAAGCTTTTCTAGCAATACGTGACTGAGAAAGGATACCAAGATGGACAGGTACTCACAAGTCTAAGATTGTTCTTGAGCAGCTGGCCTGCGAGCCAAAGCCATAACAACTACCTTTTGATGCTAATGGGTCATTGGTCTATACTGAACACTTGAAGTCATAAGTTTTATTAGAGGTGGCAGAAATATACGACTAATTATTTAAGCTCCTTTGCTGTCTTTTGGTGGGTATTTTGTGCAGAAAACAGCATGCTTTTTGAAGTCCCGGACACATAAAAGCAAATGTGGCAGAACATACCTACTTACAAGCCAACGAGCACACATATTTCTGGCTAGATCTTACTCAAATAATGAAATTTACTAAAACTTCCATGAAAGAATGTGAATTCTTTTTATTATTGCTCCTCATTCTTTCCTGCTCCAAGTCTCTCCTGACCCACAAAATTGCCATACATCATTAGGTTAGGAAATCAGTTGTGCCAATTATTAGTCTCATGACATTAGGTATTTCAGCTGCTAGAATTATGTGTTTACCTGAGAATCCTGTATTTCATTTAAACAGTATGTTTCTAGTTCTGGCCCTCATAGTTTCAGTGGAAAGCAAAAAAACATGAACTCCAGGGACTCAAAAGGCAGAACAGAAATAAAAAAGATGAATAAATAAAATAAATGTATGGTTGTAGTTACGAAGGTCTCATGAATTTAAGTCATTCTCTTGATTTTCTTGGTCCAGATTCATCTGTATTTTATGTTGCAGCAAATCAGGAGTAAGACACCCTCACTTTCCCCTTTACAGCTGTGCAACTCGTGTTCACTGTTTCCCAGTTTTTGACAGTAGCCTGGGTTAGGCTACATTTGGGAGCTCACTACTTAATGTTGCTGTGGAATGGCCAGCAAGTGTCACTGTAGACTGAAGCAAAGTTTGTGCCTCTCCCTCGGAACTAAATATGAAAATACCTGAAGCATTCAGGAGCAGGGAAAGCTGGTGGAATAGGTTACAAAATGGCTCTGCAGACTGGCTGCACACTGTGTTCCACAGAGGTTACTGGGCTAACCAAAGTATACCATATAGTTTCCACAAAACCAGGAAATATAGGACCATACATAAGCTGGCTAATGACCATAACTAATATTCTAATAATTCTAATATCTGAATATGGTAATAATAATAGAAAAACAAATCACCCAAACATATTCAGCAGGATTTGAACTTTGAACAGAAAAAAGAAACTCTGGTTAGTGCAAGGAAGTGGTCTGCTTGTATTACATATGAAAATGGAATATACTGAGAAGTAATCTAGAAGAACGAAGGAAGAGAAGCCTTGTGGTTAGAACCTAAGACAAGGGTCACAGAAGCTGGTTTCTGCCCTAACACATCCATTGGCTTTCTGTGAAAGCCTGGAAAAGTCACTTAATCTCCTTGCATTTCATTTTCCTCATTTATTAAAAGGTGACAATAATTCCTACCTTTAAGTTTTAATGCGGTTTAGTTCATTAATGTTTATACAGCAAGTGCAGATCCTTGGCAGGATAGTACTATAGAAATGCTAAGTATTCTTACTGCACAGCAATATCCCAAAGAAAAGCAGTATATTCTTTAATAAAAAGAACTCTCTAATTAATATGGCATTACTTTTTTTACAAAAGAAAATAAGTCAAAATAATTTCCTACTAGTTATTTTAACAACTCCTCCTCCCACCACAGTGTTCTCATCTTGGGTCCCAACTGCATGTGAACTATTCAATTCATCCTCCAAGTGGAAAATGAAAGGAAAACACCTGAAAAACGAAATAACTGTTTTTCCTAAGGCATAAGTGTAATTTAAAACATAACATTATAGAATGAAAATCAACAGCATTGTTGAGTTTATTTTATTAAAAATGTTTCTGTGTACAATGGCTATGTGTATAATTGGGATGGTGCCATACAATAAATTTCCATTAAGAAACAATGACTCACTTACCACAGTGAAAGCAGTAATAAGGTTAAACTCTTAAGTTAAGTGGAAAGTAAGTCAGACTAAACCCCAGCAGGCTTCCTACTAGTGGCATAGCTAATGTTTCTGAAAATGTTCTAAATGTTCTTTCTCAAATATATGTATTATACATTGCAGTATTGTTAATTATATCCATTTTCTCTTTTATACACTTCCCCAGGAGATCAGTGAAGAATGGAAAACTTAGGTATAGTGGATTTCAGATTTAATGAGACAAAGATGGTTTAATATATATGACAAAGTGATGTGCTCTCACCATATTTGATAGGTAATTATTTTTTATACTCTAATGGCTACCATTTTGAAAATAATTAATGTATTATTTATGTAATTAATAGATAATCAACCAAGTAATGAAATAGTCTGGTTATATCATGGTGGGTGGTACTATCCTGTTTAACATCTCTAGAGCTCTTGGCATGACATCATGGCATATATAAACACTTAACTTGAAAGATTTATGCACATTTGAAATATGTAAGTAACACTGCTGTAATAGTTTTGTTCATATGTATATCCTCATTTACATATATATGCAAAGGACTTTAAAAACAAGTTTGTCTGAAATCAGATTTTTAAATCTCTAGTTATGCCCTTCTATAAATGCCATAATTTTCCACAGAAATAAGAACTATCCAGCATTTCCTAAGAAAACATGGGTCTATTGCTGTGAACTTCTGCA
Organism: Cygnus atratus; assembly: GCF_013377495.2. Lineage (NCBI taxonomy): Eukaryota > Metazoa > Chordata > Aves > Anseriformes > Anatidae > Cygnus > Cygnus atratus. The sequence goes on from NC_066366.1 coordinate 20,899,886, forward strand.
GGTTTATAAACAGTCCTTTTAAGTCTGCTGATAGAACAAATAGAATCAGCTTTTTTTTTTTTTTTTGCCTTTTAGCAGGAGGCCAAGAATTGGGAAAAAAGACAAAACAATTATGGATCTCATAAGAAAATTTAAAATTGCACTCAAAGGGACATGTTCAGGAACCTGGAAGAGAAAAAAAAAAAAAAAAAAACACAAAACACGAGAACTTTATCTACATTGACACAACCCTCCCTCCCACTTAATCTTCATGACTGGAAAAGGAAGAGTTAAATACTGTCTAATTGGGAAGACTGTCAGTTTTCCACAGTTGTTTTCCTGAACACTTGTCTAAAAAAAATATTTGTTTGGAAGTGTTTGCAACCTGCCCTTTGAGGTGAGTATTCAATAAATTGTCCACTGCCTTTAGAGTGTTGTTGCCCTAGACACCCTGATGTACTAGTGGAAGAGAAAAACCTCTTTACCTCTAAAGCTCGACAATTACTTGTGATTCGTTTCTTATTCTTTGGTCAAAGATCACTTGCAGAGTAAAGTGACCTGTAATGAGGACTCAGATGAGGGTTTATTTATAAGTCATAGCTATGAACAGAAGAAAATCACATGGTTCTATCAGGTTTGTTTGCCAACTTAATAGCCCTCTTTCCTAAACTGTCCCACTACTTTTGGGGAATGAAACAAAACATATAATCTCTGCTACATCAGTTGTAAAGCTGAATGATGGCCTTCAGCTGAAGGAGCTTAACCATCTGAATATAGCATAATGACTACAATTCTTTTTTCTACTTTCCATAAAGCTCCAGGCTTAGGCTTAACATGTGGCCTAGACTAACACAGATCTCATAGTGTACATGTCTTTTTCCACATATCTGTTCACAACTTCAATGTTTTCTCAGGTATGCTAAATTTATACCTCTGTAAATGTGACCTCAGATGGGCTATTCTTGACTTATATATGTAGAGAAATAGGCTATTAAACTGGTGGCCACACAACATATTAATTAAAATAACTGATGTAGGAAGTGAAATTCAGAGTGAAGCTCCTCATAAATCTCAGCTTTATAGTGAAGTAGAATTAAAGGATAATACTGCTTTTCAACTTTGGTGAGATTAGCCCTTTAAAGATCTCTTCTGCAAAAAGTTTAAGGAATAAATATTATTGCAAAGATTTAACAAAATCAAATTGAATGAGCACATTGTACACAAATAAAGGTGAAAACATGAATGTATGATTACATATGTACATGCATTGCATTATGCTATGTATAAGATAAATATTTTATCCTACCACAAAAAAGAGTCTCTATGAAAACTATGATTGCTTTTTTATTACCTTAAAATATTGCAGTTGTTTCTCAGCATTCATTGTTCCTTCATTTTCTTGTCTCAGACAGGAATTGAAGATGAAAAGCTCTGTATCTCTCAGCCACCCTTTCAGCTCTTTGATCCTGACCTCCAGCTGCCTTACCAGGCTGCCGCTTTCAGGCGAGAGCAGGTCACGTGGACCTAACCCACTGTGCCCTACCATTGTGTCTTGGATCTTCTCTCCTAGGGTTTTCTAATGCATCAGATAAAGAAAATATAGATTAGTCTTACATACCAAAACATATACAGGTTAATGTGCAGCAAGAAGCATCTGTTAGATGACCACAGATGTTTTTATTTTTAAATTACTACTAATATCAATCAATTTCATTCTTTGTTTCCTTGTTTCAATCAATTTCATTTTTTGTATCCTTGTTTTCCACTTATGCCCCAGAGCTGTTTTCTCTGGGTCATTGACTTTGCTGGAAGCATGATAAATCAATGTTTATTAAGAGCAACTGTGGACAGAGAAAACAAAATGATACATAACTTTGTAAACTAGTTGCTTTACAGAATTTATCAGTTGCTTTAGATACTTATAAACATAAGACATATTAGTTTCTAGGCTGTAAGAACAGAAAATATGACAAGCACTGAGTCCACCAAGCTCTTATGCAAGGTACCATCTATGTTTTTAGGGAAACATCACATTACTGAAATATTTCGTGAGATATAAACTGTCAGGTCATAGTTTCCAAACTTGCAGCAAACTTGCAGAGCAGTCAGGTCACAAAACATCTGGCTTGCTTTTAAAAGTGGATGAACTCATCCAGACACCAATAAGCTAGAAACTGCAAAGCCTTGACGTTCCTGAACATCAGGCCAATTGTTTAGGCAACTAAATTTGGATTTAAGTTCTTCATGTTAAGCATCCACTTTAAAAATAATGGACCAGAATAAACATTCACCTCTGATCACTAATGAAACTAATTTACTACAGCTTTTCAAAGTAGTAGTTCTAATAAAAGAACCACTGAATAACATTTTGATAGTGAATGCTGTGATGGTAATGAATATTCTGAAGAGGCCGGAGATAGAAAGTTACCTTCCTTTTCAGTATTTTGAAAGGCAGTCCTTTAACATCACAAGGGAGATATGCTGTTGCCTGCTTCCTCTATGCCAAGCAGTATTTTATCTGACCTATAAGAGGCTGACAGTCTGACACTTATAATAAGCACTAGATCTGTGTTACTGATTGTAGAATATTGAATATACACTGACAATCACATCCAATAACCTTTTAAACTGATAATTAGTGGTGGTTAATTGTTGTAACATGAAGACACAGTTTTAGGTGACCCAGTCAGCTGAAAATACATGCTTTAGAAAGTTACTAGAATATAATTTATAATACTGCAGTTAGCTTCCAAAAATAAGCTTTAAACGCAAATAAAATTAGATCAACAGACATTAATCTACTATGTGGCATTCTGTAAATAACATCTTTAGGAGATCATAACTGAAAAACATGCTTTCCTGGCAACACCCTTCTATTTTCATGGTGCAAATATTGATAATTTGAAGACCCTCGGTGGAATCCAGCACTAGCTATTGTTTTTATGCTGTAACAAAAGTAGCAGCAGGAGGTGAAATCAATGCCCTTGGAGGGTAGGGTCACAAAAAAGAATTTATTGCCACTTTTTTGTTCTGGAACAGTTTGCAATCATAAATTCTTCATAAACAGAATACTTCAGAGAATGGTCCGTCTTCATAAATATACGACAGAGGACATCAATTTCATTTAATTCACAATTTGTGTCAGCACAGCAGATGCCAATGCCTGCCTTGATAGGGTTGTTTAATATGCAATTGAGACAGAGTAATATTCAGCACAGGGGACAAAATTTCACAGATTAAACTGTACGCACCACTGACATTTCATTCTAATGTATTTCCATTCCACACTGTTCACCTTAGATGAAAGTAATATTAAAAACCATATCCCTCTATTTTACCATTGTTAGAAGTTAAAATCCTTGTCTTTAATTTTTTTCATGCCAATTAAAACGTAATCATGCCAATTAAAACAGTATGCCTACTGCCGTTAGTTTCTGCAAAGATTTTTATTAAATTAAACAAAACTCTATCAAACTCTGCTTATTATTCATGAAGTTACATTTAGCAGGAAAACAGTAATACTTTATTTTTCATTTTTCTGTAAATGCTGAAATTAATGGAAAAACTTAATCGAGAGGTATATTTTGATTTTAACATACAGAGAAGTGGAGAGCTTCAATTTTTTCTTAAGAAAGAGTTTTTCTAGATTTTTAGAATTATGTCAGTTACTTATCTCATAATTTATATACTACCAGCTGTAATCAGTACCACTGAATTAATCTGATTAAATACACTGAAAGTCATAAATGTAAGGATTACAACTAAAATTATTTTTAAAATACAATTTGTCATAATTAGATGTAAAATAATAGGTTAGTAAGTCCTATTTTTATTAGTCAATTTATACATGCTCAAATACTTTGAAAATGCATTTGTTAATGCTACGTATTAAATTTAGAAAGTAATAAGCTCACTAGTTAGAAGACAACTTTTGATGTTTTCTGACAATTTGCACATTTAGAGAATCAAGTGGTTAGAAACAACTGTGCTGAACTAAAAAAGCCCCACCCTCTGTAAAATGGCTATTGCATTACCAAATAAGCTGAAGTGACACAAGTCAGTATTTAAAAAGATGCTGGCAGGTTGCATATATAGCTTATTCGTAATATAGTAGAAATGTTTTTAAACTAAGATAATAGCATGCAAAAATATGCAATGTAACTGTATTGCTCATATCACACATCTATAATTAATCATTTAAAGTAATTTATAAATTTATCTTACCCTTGATTTGAAGTGAAGGCAATTAAGGAGAGAAGTAGATGGAAAAATATATAGTTTGACCTCTCTCTCAGCTGTTTTTCAACAATAGGACAATAGTGTCTCCTGCACAGTGCCATCACTGGTCTCTGGGTAACAGAATCTCTATATTGCTTTTTTTGCCAGATTCTTGTATCTCACTCTTTGGCTGAGACCCAGCCCATCATAGCGTGAAATGAATTACATGAAACTTTTTTGGCTTTTGTCAAAAGTGAGCTGAATACAGCAGCATGAAACATATCCTGGCTGTATTTTTAGCTTCAGGTATTCAGATTTGTACAGAATCTGCATATTTGTTTTTTGAGCCATCAGTGTGACCTGAAATATGCAGTGACAACCCCACTTTTCATCTTAAGAGTATAGTAAATAGTTAAACAGTAGATGTCTCTACCATGTACCTTCAGAATAAATTCTATTAACATTCACTCAAGCATGACAGTCAGTGTATATCAGATATACTGCATTATAGTTGACTTGGTGCATACCCGTAATACATGGCATATTTTACTTACATTTTTTATGTATTAAAGAACTAAAATTATTAAAGTCAGACAGGAGACAAGCATGGAATAAAAAAAAATCAACAGAAGAGGAAAATACTATGGAGTTTTTATAATAGCATGAGTAGCTTGTTTGAAATGTACGTGGTGAATTGAAAGAGAGAGATATTTGTGCCTCAAATTAGAAATCAGACAGACAGCGTACTTCAACACACAAAAATGTACACATAACCCACAAACAGTAATAAAAATGCAAATACCCCGAGCAGTTCCCATTTTTCATTAATTGAATCCACTTTTTCAAGGAGATCATTTGGTAGTAAAACACCACTTTTCTTCAGAGCTTCAACCTTACTGAGCAGTTCCATCTTTTTCGGGTGCCTGATTGACATTTCTACATTGTATCTCTAAAATGAAAAGAAATAGATAATATTAGCTACTGTGAAGAGTCTTCTCTCTAAAAATTAAAATTTAATTCTATGTGCCCAGTTATAATCACACTCACTATGCTATTCCTTTATTTATTATTTAAGCACACAACCTTCTCATTACATATCTGAAGAGACTTAGGTACCAACCATGTTGTCTTCTGGGTGACGTATAAATGCAGGCAGTTAGAAATTGATTACATCTGGTGATATTCACTCACTATATTCACTTGTGCATTCACTAACACTCACTGGTCTGAACCTTGCTCTGCCTCTGTATCATTCAGGTCAGCTGGTATCTTATTTTTCAAATAAGAAAGCAAGTAGCACTGAGGCTCTCCACTGGAAAAAGCCCAAGGAATTAATTTCAGAATTAGACTTCCTGTAAAGTTTATTTCTTCTCCCTCTCATTCAGGATTTTGTCTCACATATGGGCCCTAAGCATTGTGGCACAGGCAAACGTGAGAGCTTCACCTTAGAAAAACAATTAGACATAACTTCCTTGCAACAGAATAGCAGTAACTTGATTTGTAATGCATCAACCAAGAGTGAAATGGCACACGAACAACAACTGCAACGCTCCCACAGTCCAGTACTCTCTTCAACCTGTGACTACCCTTTATTTCCTGCACTGGTATTTATTATTTAAAAAATGAAAAAGAATGAAGAAAACAGGACTAAAACCTGAAACTTCTTTTTAAATTCCTTTAATATGACTTTCTCAGTATTTTAGCTGTACATATATATTCTATAAAGACGTATTCTAATGTAGAGACACACTTGCAAAAAAAAAATCTCTTTAAAACCTTTATTCTCTGAAAACCTGAATTAAGTATTAAATCTGATAGTTACTACAGTGATTAATCATGTTGTAGTAGCTGGCATGGTACCTCAAAAAATAAAACTTAAACACAGGCATACACTTCTATACACGCAGTACTTATAGTCAAGCTCTCTCCGTTATGTGTAAACCCCTCATAGAAACAGGACTTCTGAGACAGTCAAAAATGTACCTTTTACTGAAAGTAGAGTTCAGCATACATTCTTACAAAGGTGTTTACGAGACATATGTAAATTATGCAGAGCTATTAGCAAATTGCATCCTAAACACAAAGCTTTATTTGCTTTATGTTCAGCCAAGAAAGCTGCTACAGCAGCTCATACTGCAAATGCTAGTAACTGGGCTAAGTACAAAAAATTAAACTTGAATAAGGAATGTTTAAAACATGGGTGCCTTTGCCAGATCCAAGAACATGCTCTGTAGGAAAACAAAGCAAAAATACAATTGGAGACAGCTTAAAGAAAATAATAAAGGTGTGAAATCACTGTTTCAGCTAACAGGTCCTCAGCATTTCCATGCATATGTTTGCATATTGTTAGTTTCATATTTTAATCTTTCATTTACACAACACATGCACATCATTTGTATTATGTAAACTTCAGCAAATATTAGTCATTTGTGGATCATAGAGCAAATGTTTTAAATGAGGTGATTTAAACCATTTCTCATTATTAATGAACACTGATCAGGTGTCTGCATATCCAAAATTACATGAATATGCATAGTAAAAAACAAGGAATTGTTTATAAAGAACTTGCCTTTTAATACAGGGAGTATTATGGCTACGGTTTCAGAAACGTACAATACCAGATATCAACCAGATTTGGCACTGGGGAACTGAATTCTTCAAGAGGTAACAACATTTTATTGGACTGAAATGTTCAACAAGTACACTTCTCGGTCCATATTTTTGCCTTTTCAACTAGAATGGTTACTGGAGGTGATTACAATCTCCTTTATGTAATCTGATTTCTATTTAAAGATGATATAGCTGAAAAGGATTTGCATAATTATTTCCATAAGTACATGTAATATCAAGGGGAATCCAGAGTCCAATTTGCTAAGCACTGAAATCCAGTTCGTGCTACTCCCTTTCTTTTGTCAAGTGAATTAATAGACTGAGAGAGTCCTCTAGCTGTGTGACACTGGTGCAGGCATAGCTGGTTAATGGCTGTTATATAGCACCTGTTAGGGGCTGCTGCGGGGTGGACTGAGGTTGGTTAAGTTCCTGGGCAGTGTATGACCAACGAAGAAATAAAATACGGTGCATGTTTCATGACTACAATGTTCTTGTTAACACAGAAACATAAGATGTTTCATCTAATTTTGGACTAGATAAAATAATGCAATGCAGCATAATCCAAATAGTGTGACAGATGTTATAAAATGTTATTACATTAAAAAATAAATAAGCTAGACTTTATGTATACTCTCTGTCTTTGTCATCATGTAACCTACTGTATAAACAAGCATGATGAAAGTGCTGATTGATAGAAAATGCATTATACTGTAACTGTAAAAGATGAAAGTATTCAGTTCATTATTAGATGTATCGGTATGTGACTGAGAGTCTGTATTGTTTCATTTCTGGATATTTAATATGCAGTGTGTATTTTAAGTTAAGGGAAGGGCTTAATGTACAGAAGGTGCAGTTTAAGAACTGATAGCACTAGATGCTATTGCTAATGCTATTTTTTAATCCATTAAACACCTACACTCTAAGCAGTTGCATGGAAAAATTAGCTACCAGCTCTATCAGCGCTGCACAACCCTAGTCTGGTAGGACTACTTAATCCTGCGGTGAGAAGATAATTTAATCTTCAGATTCATTCTTTCCTCAGCTTTAAGTGAGCAAAGGCAGCTCCATTGTGACAGTCTGTGGATGCTGTGATATAGATTACCATTTAATAGGCAAAAATGAGATTAAGAAAGTTAAAGTACCATTTTTTATTTTTTTTGCTACAACCACAATAGTCACTAAATGAGTAATATTTAATTTCCCACAACACCTGTCATATCACAAAAACTGGGGAAAAAAAAACATAATGGAAAAAGTGCAAAATATTTACAGCACGATTAGCTGTGTGCATGCATGGCTGCCTTTGTGTTCCTGAAACCCCTCAAAAGAAATTCAAAACATTGTTATGTAAGTTAAAGAATTTGGGCTTTTTATTCCCTCTGACTCAATATGATCAATAGTTCTCAAGAGAAAAATAGTAAACTTTAGCAAAAAGCTGTAACATTTATCCATGAATAAGTTTGGCAAAAATATTTAAACCACAAGAAGTTAAATTCCAAAACAAAGCAAGTTAAAACCCTATTTCCCCTGATAAAAATATTCTGAGAAACCTAGGCAGGCTAGATTGAGACACATTTTTTGACACTTTAACTAAACTATGCCTTTTCTTTTTTTAAAAAAAAATATATATAGAAAACATTTTTTGTGTGAAAAATCACACCCGAAAATTCTGCCCAAATGGAGACTGGAACAATGCCTTGTAACAGTGTTAATTGTCACCATGGAAACCAGAAGAATAAGCCATTTTGAAACTGGTATAGAAGGCACACATTGAGCAACTCAAGCATTTTTCAGCCTCCCTCAGTGTTAAGGAACAAGATGCCTAGTCACTGAGAGGTCAGAGAAAGAAATCATCATGAAAGGTTCGTAGATGTGCACTGTCTGGTAAACAATAAAAAAATCTGTACACAGTTAACAACTCTGTAAGACTACGCACTGCATCTTTCAGAAAGAGAAACACCACAAAAAGATGATCAGGACTAGGGTGCAAATTCCACCCCTCGAGCAAAACTTTAGGGCAATATTATGTGAACCTTGCCCCTAAAGCTCCCTGGGAATTCTGTTGTTGTAATAAAACTTCAGAAGAGGAAAGGAAAAAAAAAAAAAGCCTGCATGATGGAATTCAAAATAATGCTCTAAAAGCACACAGAGAGATTAAGACATCCATTGTAAGACTTTTGTATGGTGCTTCTGTTGGTTATAGTGAAAAGAGACCAGACATACTGAACACACAGTGGAGCTATGGCTATGAAGTACAGAAGAATTAAGCCAGTGAACTTTCTCCATTATTGGAATAAGGGTGTGCTATTTGTAGATGTTCTGTGTCCCATCATTCACATACTAAAATAATGTCTTCAGTCAAATGGCACCGTATGATAGGCAACTGAGATCAGGACAGAGTGACCTGCCATTTTATTTTACTGAGATTATATCTTTAGATTTTAAAAACTTGCCATTTGCAATGATTCAGCTGCTGCACACACAAATACGTACACACGCATGTTCACGTTTTATGTGCCACACATACTCAGTGGTGGCACTCATTCTCAATATATACTACATGCATAAATTTGAGTACTGAATCCTTTGCAAGCAAATTCACCAGATACGTAACATATAGCAACACACATATAGCAATATTTGTCCATCATCTCTTCACACATTCTCACTTTGCTTTCTGGATAATGTTTGCACTCTTCATGCTAGGCTTCATGGTGGCCCCTTAGGAAGCCCATGCCTAATGCCATTCAGTGATGAACAAAGAGTCTTTTTATTCCCAAGTCCAGGGTCCAAAGCTCAGCTGTATACAAGCAAAGTGAAGGAATCTGCTAGAGGCCAGCCTCCCCTTCACAATAGCTCTTAATGCTTCTATCTTTTTGGTACTATCAGTGTGAAACATTTTAGAAACCATCCAGAAGCTTGGTTATATTTCTTATGCTGTCAGTAGTACTAGAACCTCTGGACAACATTCAGGATCTTGGCTGAGTGATCTGTCTAGATAAATAGCAGTTGATGTTTCTTGCAAACTTCATGTATTTCACTATTAGCAATTTATGGCAAATAATTGCACAGGGAAATTATAAAGACTCCTACAATTGTCCTTGTAAATTAATAATAGGCTTTCTTGATTGGGATAAATTTGCTGCTGAGCCTTTGGAAAAATTAAAAAGTGCAATGTCATTTAAAATTGCCAGAACTCACACAGCAAATTACATCTGAGGTTAAGAATCAGTTTTTCCTCTTCTAGTTTATTCCATTTGCATGATCTGGAAATCATATTACATTGGCTATGTATTGTTAATTGGACATAGATTGCATTATCTTTAATATAAATCAAACTACAAATATTAAAATGAATTGCAAATTCTCTAATAGAAGATCATAAAACAATCTTTTTTAAGTATCTCCCATTAATAATTTAATTCCAATTATATCACTCAGAAAACTCAAGAAGGAGAGCGCTAACTTATTTCCATTTGCTTCCCCCCTACAAATATGCACAGTAGTAAAATATGTATTTGTGTGAGCAAGCATGTGCATATGTGTGCACGCCTGTAAAACAAAACAAATCTTAGCACTTCTGTCTTAAACCCCAACAGACACCTTGCTTTTTTGTTTCAGAAAGTAACAAATGAGGATTACACTTCTGCTGCACATTCCTTTCCCTGGCAGCTGGAGAAATAAACACACTGAAAGAAATATTAAGTAACTTCATGAACTAAATCTTGCCTACATTAAAAAATTATGCAGTTGATACCCATTGTTCTGTATTTTTCTTAAGGAAGGTGATCCCAACCCTTTAAATTTTAGTATAAATGTAATATCTTTTTGAAGACTTTGTATGCCCTTTAATGAATTTATATTAAATATTTAATACTGTTTAGGGCATATCCACTACTACCAAAAACAGTTATATTCCCAGCAGTCCCACTGTTTCAGGCAGAGGGCTTGATTGATCCTCCTAGCCTGAATTGAGTAGAATGAAAAGAAGCAGTTGGAAAATAGCTGCAATCATTTAATGCAGATGACCTCTGACAGGCTCACAGCTCTTCTATCTGAACAGAAATTTGCATGGGGTCTCTGTGCAGAGGAACAATGTAACCTAAATGGTAGACAATCTTTATTCTAATGAAGTGGGTGTCAAGGTCAATGTAAAACTGCAATGATAAATGGTGCACCACTAGGCAAGAGAAGTTGCATAGGCATTGTAGTGCTTTCACATTAATTGAAGGCTGAAATGCACTGAGTGAAAGCACAAGACTCTCTTTTCACCATAATGTGTTAATGCACAAATGTTTAAATGTTTTATTCAAGCCTCTAGCCTGTTGGCTCAAATCTTATTGCAAACAAAAATACAATAGTTGGCCAATAACCAGAAAAATAGAACTTTTTATTAGCTTGCCTTATTTCTTGAATCCCTAACAACTTCCACAATCTACTCAGAGTACCAAAGAATAACAAGTCTCCAGACACCTAATGTAATTCCCATGATCCTTTTTCTATTTAGGATATCTGTCTTTAATTAGTTCCAAACAAGCAACCCTTTAGACAACTCTTCATTAGATACCATTCCCAATGAGCTAGCTGCAAGAAGAAAAGTCATGCTTCAATATTATTATTTCCTAGATTCCACGTTTTCTTTTAGTATATAGTTAACATCTCCAGGTGCCTTTTGTTCTCAGTAAGAATTAGACCAGTAAAACTGGGTTTTGTAATGCAAAGAGTTGTGTGCCTGGAGTGGGGACTAAACTACAATCTGTTATTGTGGCTTTGTCAAAACTGCAATACAACTATAATTATAGTACTTCATCAGTCGATCAAGCAATTTGTAGAAGGCAGTACATTTTGTCTTATAAAAATGAGGAGGACAGTAAGCTGCTTTTTAAAATCCTGAGCTGCTTAAGCTTGTTAAGGGTATATTGTTTGCTAATACACTCATTAGCAGCCAAGCATTTTAACTTCATCAATTAAACGGGAAATGGTGTTGCACCATTAGTTTCACAAAACGCTAAAATATAGATAGCAGTTTGCAGCTAAGAATTTTAGAAATTTTCTTTTTCACCTGCAAGCTGCATTAGACACTTTGAACTGTTTTTTGTGCGCTGACACATACATGGGGGGGTCGGGGGTAGGGGGTGTCTGTGCATGAATGTAGGTGGTGAAAACCCTGCATCTAGTTGTGAAGCTAATTATATATATACACACATACACCCACTTCAAATTTCCCAGGTCCCATAAGGATTGCTGTTAAAGCACAGAGTCATTTCTTGACACTGATGAACATTTACTCCTCCGAGTAATCCCTGGGATGACAGAAGTTTATTCCTGTGAACAGCTAGCAGCTCCCCTGTACCACTATCGGGTGCACAATATGGATGATAAATTTTGAATATTTATCAGCCTTTATAGTTTTAGGCTCTTCTGTTCAAATTGATGCTAACAATACGATTACAGTTATTAGACAAGGAGCTATAGCTTGTTGCTAATTAAGAGGAGCTGCAGTACTTTCAGTTTGTGGAGGGCTGTGAGTGGCACGTAGCGCACAACACCATTTCCATGTTACAGCTCAGCTGCGCAAGGGAATTTTCCATACGGAAATCAGTCTTCGGGATATTGCAATTCAGAGAATAAACTCCAGTGGAAAAAAAAGAGTATAGTGTAAAGAAAAAAAAAGCACGTTACTGATGAAACTGTTTAAAAAACTGTACAGCTTCATCTGTGTGTGATTTGTCAGGTCTGAAGCTTTGACGTGCCCAAGGGGCAGACCCCAGCGGGGAGTAGGCTGCAGAGCTAAATAGCTGTGAAAGAAGTCTTAATGTAGGATGGAATTCAAACTAACCTTGACATGACCTCAGGAAAAATATGCAAAAAGTAAAATGAATGCACTCTGCAAGATACATCCTAATTTTGTGGCCAAGCTGGTTAGTTTCGCAAACAGAACTGGGGCTTTAAAAGCAAAATAAAATACAAGAAAAAGGGGAAACTTCAGAATTCAGAGTAAAAACTTGAGCTGGCATGGTGTTACTGTGGAGGCATATGAACCATTTGGAAACAATCCAAATAAAAACCAACACTGAACAATATTGTTGTCAGCCTGTCTATTCAGGAAAATTGTTTTTTTAGGTTGAATATAAATGACACAAAGCCAAGATTACATCATTGCATTACAAAGTCTGTTGTGGCTTTTAGCCGAACAAGCCCCATGGATCTACTGGCTAATGGCAGTAATTCAGTAAGAAGTTTTAAGGGCTTCTCTTTTTTTTTTTTTTTTTTTTCAGCTTCGTTACTCTAAATATAGAGAAATTTTGTTTAAATGCTTATTATTTATTTATTTATTTTAATCCACATCCTTGAGTTTGTTCTGCAAGCTTTCTACTTGATACCAACAATAAAAAATTGAGTGGGGATATTAAGTCTTGATTTGGCTTTATTATGCATTTTGCCTGTCTTGCTCAGTGCTCAGTTAAGCAGGAAGACATCCACCCTAATACAGCAGCCAAGAACTGGCTAATTCACTAGATATATGGAAATTTTAATTGAGTGTCAACTTGTGTTGAAATTCAATCCCATTACCTTCAGAATGTAATTTTGTAGCAATACCAGTTATTTACAACACTATTAACCAGTTTTTAAATATAATTAAATTGCTAAAAACATATAGCCAAAATACAGCAGTTTGCATTTGTATAGCGAGGATAATCAAATATCAGGTGCATGAGATCCCACTAGATCTATAAACTGTGGCCCATCTACAAAGCAAGAAAAACCCTGGCAGATGATGACAGAACATGGTGCCACAACAGAGGATGCAGTACAGTTCGTGTAAGGCCACAGACTGTGTATTTCACATCATAACAACCTATTGATCCTGTAAACTATTATTTTACTGGGATCTTTGGCTGATATACTAAGGAATTTCTGAGATTCATCCTGTGTTGCTTGCAAGAATGGTGTTAGAGCTTTTACTAATATGAGGTTTATTTCACACCTTGCACCAGAGGTGTGACTTTTGGCACAGACTAATGCAGATGCAATCTATGGAGATGCTTTAAATATCAAATTTGGATTTAGCTTAATTTACATTTATTTAGTTGCCTGAAGAATAATTGATGTAAAATAAATATAAAATAGTGTTCTTTAGGAATTAATAACTACTATATCTTTCAATTACTGCACACGTGTAATTAATGACAGAAAAGCACAGAGTAAAAGGGATTCCAAAATCCTGGAGTAGGCAGTAGTTAGCCTGTTACTGGTCAGAAAAGGCATTTGATGGTAAGGAAACTGTATGACCTGGAAGCAAAAAGGTGGAGATACAACTCTCCCTGGCTGAAAATTCTGAAATGCTGATCCTGCATGTACCACATCTAATACAGCTACTTTTTTACATTTACATTTTTACAAAGTAAAATACAACAATGTAAGTTTATGGGGATTTTTTGAAGAAGATAATCAAAGAAACTAATTTATAGCCTGAAGTTCTCATCTTTTCCTCCCTTCTGCTAAGCTGTGCCTACTTCTTCGATATGCATGAAACACAGAGTTAGAACTCGTCTACACAAAGATTTAATTCCAAATGCACCGACTATTGTCAGGCTGTGTGTTACAGGCATCGTTTTATTTTGAAATGGATGTTCCTATGCATTTATCTTTCACAGACTGGCTCTTCTGAAGTCCTTACTCCATTGTTACTCAGCCAGAATGCTAATGGCGGTCAGTAATAGCCTCCCGTGAGTGAAGCCTGACTGAAAATCGACAAATAAATTATCCTCTCTTCTAGCAGTACCGACTGGGATATGTTTGAGGCTAGAATATCTCTGGATCCTTCCTCTTACCTACTTTCTATACTGTTTCACGGGAGAAGAAATTGTCAACTGCAAAAAGAACCAAATCAAAATCTAAACTGACAACAGACAGAACTCAAAGTCTCTACCAAAGGGCAGGAGAATCCACAAAGAAGCTCTGAGGTCTGGATGGCTCCAGTATCCCACCATTTAGGGCACACTGGCTGTAGTAACCCATGGTTCTAAACCTTGTTAACTGTGAGAAAAGAAAATCATCCCTTGCCTGTGGTGATGATAGCCCTGCAATCTCTGCAGGCTGGTGAACAAACTTGTGTCAGTGTCTAGCTGGCTCAGTCTCTAACCTCAGAATAAGTGGCCTGAGTACTCATCACCTGTAGAGTCTAGTATAACAACATGATCTCTACAGTACTCGAACTTTTTTCTACACAACAGAACTTACACCTCTTCGAGGGCCCAAGTAAGCCTCTGACCAGAAAGGTGCAATCTGGTGCTGACAGCAGATTTCTCAATTTGTCCCAAAATTAAAATGAAAGAATGTCATTCTTATTTTAAACACATATCCTGTACTGTATTAAGTAAAGTGAAAGCTAATAGTTTTTGTAATTTGCTATTTGATTCATTCCTTATAATTTCCCTTGAGTTATTGCAAAGTTGGCACACTCAGCGGGTCCACTAGGAGTGCTGAAACATCTCCACTGACTACCTAAAACACTGGCAATCATTGTAATTTCTTTTATAGCAATGCCATTACAATGTACTACATCAAAACTACTGTTAAAACATGTTAAAAAGAAAGTTATATGGTTAGCCGTGTTTTATCATCTCCAGACAGACCTATACCGAACTCTTCAAGAGACATAGCAGCTAAAATGTGTTCGCTTTCATAAATACAAATAAATGTTATTAAAACAAAAGCAGAAAGTAAGCATCCCAATTCTGTTACCTGTGTTAAGAGTGGACAAATCTCATTTCATAGTGAATTTAAAAAATTGTTAAGAAGTCAATCTTTCCTTTTTAATACTATTCTGGGAAAAACGTAGTACTTTTAAAGTAAAGGAAAAAATACTCTCAAGTTGAAAAGTTATTTTTAAGATCAACTACAAACTGCTTTCAAGAGCAAATTTATAATGGAAATGCTGACACAGCCTAAACCATGGCTGTGTGAATGCTGCAGAAACAGCTATTTCAGAAAACATTTTTAGCATTAGAAGAAGACCAACTTTGTTTAAACCTGGACTTATTTTTTACAATAGCAAGTAATGTTAACAGCATGCTGAAAATGTTAAGGCTAAGTGTACAGTGTCAAAATAGATTGAATCTCTCTGAAAACTGGAAATTCAAGCTTTTTAAACATAATCCAGATGTTTGGCTTTTAATCACATTTCAAGAAAGAGGAAACTTATGCGATACAAAATTCATACATGCATATTTCATTAGTGCCTTTCCTATCACTGAATTAAAAATTTCTAACATATGTTTTCCTCAAACAGATAATGTTTTAAATTAGAAGAGTTGGCAAGAAGTTGTACACCTCACAAATGTCATTGAATTATTTTAACATGGAAGAAAATATTTCATTTTTTACAGTATTAACAGCTTTGATAGTAAACGCTACAGCAGTGACCATTTTTTTCCCTTGTTAGTAGTAAGTCCCTGAAACAAACTAAGCATATAAAGATGGCTGAATGATGAGAACTAACAACTAGCATTCTTCAGAATATCTGATAACACCCTGATGGACCTATAAGTATTTAACACAGATGCTTTCTCTCTTCCTCACTCGTGATCAACACAGCATAATGCTATGCCCAAGCAGCTTTCTCAGTAAGAGCCAGAGTACCTTGAATGTGGAAAAACTTCTTCCAAGATGTAATTCAATCTTAGAACACTTTCCCACACCACTATCTTTGCTGCATAATATTTAAGGGACTATCCTGGTGTGACCATTGTTTCTAAAAACTAACAAACATGACAAATTATGACTTTTTTAACCTCCAGAAACTTAGTCAATTAGGCTCTGAATCCATTTCTAAGAACGGACTTTCAGAATGTAACAATATTTTAATATTTTAAATAATTTAAGACAGACAAAACCAAATCAATAAAATTGGGAGAAGCTCTCACACATATAATGGGAAAAGAAAAGGGAAAATGACGAAGAAATGTTGCCTCTTTCCACCTGCCCATGGCACTGGGCTTGCTCTTTAAAAGCCTCACCATCCGAGGGGTCTGTGAAATGTGATCGTGAACCACCAGGAACAGAAGCATGCACTCTGTTACTCTGTGATGGGACGGAGTGAGATGCTTTTGATCGTTACTATGAACAGCAGTTCTGTCCAGAAATGTTGGAAACTAAACAATCTGGGACATGCTAAAAGCCAGTCTCTCTGTATCTCAAACAGCTGCTGTGCCTAGGAGAGATGCTTGGCCTCTTTCAGAACAGCCATCAGCAAGGCTATGGCTAATGCAGCATTTTACAGGCACAATCAAGCTTGCCATTCCTGTGCTCCAATTAGCTGGGGACTCACAACAGTCCTGTGGAGAAATATAATCCTCAATTTCAAATGAGAAATTGAGGCACAGATGGATGACGTGTTCAGTGTTGGAGATCAGTCATGTGGGAGCACAAGTCTTTCGAGATCTGCACCAGCATTCTCTACTACAGAACATGTTGTCTAGCATAGCCAAGCTCAAAACTACTTAACATTGTTTGTTTCATACTACACTGAAAAAAAAAATGTATTATACTACTTATGGTACATTTTAGTCACTGTAGGAAATACCTCAGATCTAAACTCGGTAAATCTTTATTTCTGTAAGACATTTACGAACTAATAGCTACCTTTAAAAAAATACATAAGCATAGTGACACTGAACTCATTTTGTCTACTGCACAACTAGTGAGACAGAAACAAAAGAAGCTTTTCCTCTGCTTCTATTTCCCTGATTTCAGGTGTCTGTTTTCAGGGCTTTATGCTGCTGCTAAATGTGAACTCTGTTATTTGCTGGCATGATGAAAGCTGAAAGCTTCTTCTCATTTCGAATGGCATTCTGCCAAAATATTCTCTGAAAAAAACTTGGGCTGATTCACAGATCTGAAGTTCAAGAAATTGTCATAATCTAACCTCACCACTTGTATAAAATGTGCCATACTCTTCCCTTCCCTATATTAAACTCTCAGTGTTCTGGGTTTAAGCAAATCTTTTGGTATTCCATCCAACCCTGATTTAAAGTTGCAAATGATGGAAAATTCATAGCATTGCTTGATAAAATGAAAAATCATTGGCTTCTTTAGCTGCTAAAAGCTGTGTGGCTTGTTTCTAGTTTGAATTTGTTTAAGTTTAACTTCCTGCTGTTTTATCTTCTTATACCTTTGCCAATAGTTTGAATGCCTGTGAAAGCATGACGTTAGTATAAGAATCAAATATGAAAACAGATGACTCGCACTGATCTTGGATTTCATGTTTCTGGGATTACTACATACAGAACCAAAACATAGAGAAGCAGAACAATTTTTACAGAGGCTGGTGAAGACAAATACACATACTTTGGACAATCTGAAGGCTTGATTCTTCCTAGTACTGTCAGAAAGCCCATTTTCCATAACTTGACCCTAATATAAATGAAAAACAATGGGTTGGATTTAACTTGCGCTTACGGACAATATTGCCTGTAGTCACATTTTGGCTTTTACTTGTTAGGCTCTCCTGGTTCATCTTAAGATTTTTTTCTGCTTCTTTTCATGCTGGAAAGAAGTATGGGGAGTAGGAGAAAATAACCATAGTAGCAAATAAGCAAGTGACTTGGACGATATCAATAAGTTTTGCATCCACAAGAAGAGTATTTTCTAGTACATACCTGCACTAGATTCACACTGGAAATTTTAAAGTTGAATGCGAAATCATCTTGACAGACTAGGGAATCTGCTTAGCATTCTGTTTAGCATTGTGCAATAAGCTTCTCTGAAACGAGCATACAGTTAAAGGCCTGTATATTAATAGAACCTTTCAGCAATTAAACAAACAAATAAATAAATAAATAAAAATATAGTTCTATAAAAATACTACAATGAAACTGTAGAAGTGAATTTAAGAAAAAACAACAACAACAACAACAACAACAAACACCCTCCTGTTGACTTATGCTGCTTCAATTAAATGCTAATCTTCATGCCCTAAGCAGTCTGATAAACTGGTGGTTATCGATATTCAAACACATATAATGCTTTCAATGCATTGATTTAGATATTGGTTTAGATATTGGCAAATTATTCCTACACTTATGTCTGAATTCTATGTTAAAAAAAAAAAAAGATGAAAAAGACATGTCTTGAAAATATATGCATATATCTGAGAAGGAATTTTTCTAAGGACCGTAGCAACAGGAAATATCAGGACACAAAACCAGTCCTGAAATAATATGAAGCAAATTCAGGCTATTTTGAATCTACTTCAGCTGTAGAGAACACTAGGGTAGCCTTACAAACTTTTCTTTTTCTGGCATTCTCTCAAGACATTCTGGTCCTGCTTTTGTGGTCAACTTATCCTGGTAACCATGCATGCCATGATAGCTGTGTGGCAGTTCAAATACAAATTAGAAAGGTCTGTGCCCATTTAGACAAGCTATACACTTAAAATAATGTGTATCAGTGCCTTCAAATTTAACCGTTCTCTGCCTAGTCAACAAACATTTGCTGTACTATGCTGCATATGTAGGGAATTTAGTAATTCCAAATGAAAATAGAAAATTGAAGAAAAAAGAATGAGAAAAGGCTGACGGGAAGAGAACAAGACCCCATCACTTATGCTGCAATATTCAGATTTTTTTTAAGGAAGATATTCTGTTGAGAATATCAGGAAAAGTAAGTGACTGATTTTTATGGTGACATAACTGTCATGAGTGGTACCTTTATTTTAATAAAATAAATTGTTTTACCCAAACTTGTGCTTCATAGTGTAAAAAATCATTTTATAATTATCATTTTATAATTAGTGACAATTCTAAAAATAATAATAAAAAGTCTACCTTGTTGCCTGCCTCCATGTTCCTAATAGTACTAGGTTATGTGTTTGTTTTTTTTTTTTCAAATCTGCATCTGAATCAACTACGTTAGGTCATTTTCTTAGCTATTATGCTGGAGATATAATATGTTGCTATAGAACTGAAATTTAACGAAATTAAAGTAATGAATACATATTTCAGAACAGGCTATAGAGCTTTTGTACATTAAGAAGCTACACTAGCACTACATTAACCCTATTAAGGATAATTTTTCCAGCTCATTGGTGATTGGCATTTGGTACTGATGTTTGAAGAATTGCCATTGCATTGATTTTATTCTTTGCTTCTTTAATAAAGTGTGGAAGAAATGGCAGAGGAAGAAGTTAACTGTCCTTTGGTAAAGCCATTAAGCACTTAAGAAAAGGGTTGGACATTTAAACCGTATAAAAATCTTTAAGGATATTCTACATGTTTGTTAATTTTGCAACCTTTTCAGTTAGCCCTGAAAAATTCTCACTGGTATGAATACATTTACATTTGACTGGTACAACAAAAAAGACCAAAGTAAGATTACAAATGCCATGCTTGCAGTCACAGAATAATACCCTCTAACAATAGAAGTTTCAATAAATATTATTGCACACCCTTCCCAAGACATGAGTCCGGACATGCACCGAACAACACAGTGTAGCAGGCCACCTGGTGGTCAAATAACCTAATTATCCACTTTAAACTAAAAATTAGAGGACCCTACGAAGGACGTAAGAACATGAAATAAATGCATAAACTCCACCAATTAAAGCCTATTAGAACTAAAGTAGGAATATATAAAAGAGTTTTTCTTTACCTTATCTTAGGCTTTCAGGGAGTGGTCACTGCTTGAGGCAAGATACTGAGGTTGGTTGAGCAACGTTTTCTTGCGCTGAAGGTGCTCATAAGTTAAGTTCCTAGTCTTTTCCCATGACACTTTAGAAAATGAGGTTCCCCCACAGCTCAGCCTATCACACTGTGCTTCTCCGTTCCCTTGATAAGACTCATAACTGTCTTGTAGGAGCTTCCCTGGGAAGCTTGAACACAGGGTACGTAAAAACACATTGGCCAGCCCACTACTTTGAAGGACGCAGGAACTGAGATTACAATGTCCACAGATCGGGGTCAAAATATCTTACAGCCATCCAAACCAATGTCAACAGGCACCAGTGCAAGTTACTGTCCATGCTGTAGATTCAGACTTACCAAAGAAGTTGATATGAAATGTAAGGCAACTGCTGTCTAGTGGCAAGTAGCTGAGATGTCTGAATAGATGAGTTTAGGGTAAAAACTTTGGAAAGATCCTCAATTGTTGAATGACCTGACAACTAAGAGTCAGAACATGATCTGTCGGGTTTGATCAGAATCTGCTGGTATTAACATCTATAGCACTAGGATAGCAAATTCTAGCCCTGGCAGATTAAGTCACCAAGCTGTAAGACATATGTACAAAAAGAACTAAAATGAAAGATGCAACAATTGCTGAAGAACCTGAGGAGGAAGCATATTCTTCAGGAGTGAATAAATTAGAAAGCACCAGAGAGCAAAGCAGTGTGCATGTGACTGGAAATGTTAGGAGTTTGAGGCTATTTTTAGCCTTATAAAACCATAATATCAATATAAAAACCTTTTCTCATAAGACCTCTACATCAAATTTACAAACAAATCACATGCATGATCCAAATGGTCTATGCTGATTTTAATCAAACCAAATGCCTAAACCATCAGAAGGTCTGCCATCACTCTAGTTCGCCATATTGTGAGGTTATCCAAATACGGAGGAAATGTTCAGAACATACAGGCACCATGAGCACAACAGCTTTAAATGATATGCAAGTTATTATAATAGTGACTGGTTTGAAGGGAAGGAAGCACATACAAGATTCATTTTCTGGCAAGAATTCACCTGGTAAAGTGTGGAAAATATACTTCTTTGCTATTTAAACGTGCAGGGACAAAGCAGAACATTTTAGCTGTCATCTGAGCACACCTCAGCACCAAAGTGAGGATTTCCTACCTGCTGGTTTACTATGGCCATGAAGATCATTGTCTGTGGAAATGGTCAGTCTACATAGAGAGAATACCCTGCAGTTCAGCCAAGAAATACCTTGTGAGACACGTTGCTTTTAAAAGAGATGCAAAAAACTCTTCACACATATGTCACCTACCCCACCAATAATTAGTTCTGCTTGTTATTGCCCAATGCTATTGGCCAGCAATGTTCTACCTCCCTTTTAAACTTGCTTCTAACAGGACGAGTAGAATTTTAATTAATGTGAGCCAGACATAAACATTTTCCATGAAATACACATTTTTATTGCTTAACATTTTAATACTGTAACTTTGAAATGTGCCAGGAATAGCTAAGCTCACTTACTTTGTATTTGTGCTGTTAGACAAAATACATGTATACAGATACGTATCTTACAGGCAACTGAAGTAAATGCATTTATTTATCTTTAAACAAACTGCATCCTCTTTACTTTGCACCTATACCAAGTACTCTACTTTGTTCATCAATTTTTAGAGAAGAGTCACTACTGTTCATTAATCAGTAGAAATACAACCAGCATTGAATTGAGACCAAAAAAAATAATAGTTGTGGGTGTGGGTCCATCAGTAGCCAGAGGCAGCAGGTTGTGTCTCAGAGGTGAGACACTGCCCATCAGATAACGCACGGTACATTGTCTCTTCTGGAAGAATAGTGCACTGTGCATGTGAAGGGAGCAAGCTGTGCTGTCGCTTCTGGGCAAGACAGAAATTCATTGTTTCACTGATTTCAGAAACCAGGGCTAGAAGCCACTTCTTTGCAATGATCAGCTGATGCACAGTATTTTGCCTCTAATTCCCATTTCCTGCTGGGATCCAAGAGCTCCTACTCCTCTCAGGGACAATCTATGTATGTTAAGTGAGGCTCTAGTGTAGAAAGTCCAGTGTGGTATTCCCTGAACCTATGATCTTAAGATCTAAAGAAAAGTGAAAGAAAGAAATTTTTACTATCTATAGTGCTTCTCTCACCCTTGGATTAAGCCAACAATAAAATGGCAATTGGGTCATATAAATCAGCCTTCACTCTCGTATTCCAGCTGCTAGTTGTCACTGGGGCCTTTTCCACACTTGGTGATCTGTGTCAGAAGGAATGCTATTTTCATTTTTACTTACCCCTATGTGCATTCGCTATTTCGACTGTGGTGTGGGGAACAACAACAGAGGAGCTAACAGGAGCTCTGTATCACTAGGAGATTTCTGTAAAGCTCCACAGTTCTGCAAAGGGATTCACTTCTCTAAAGAAGGATGCCATAGCTCACTCCCTTGAAATAGTTGTACTATTAAAGGACTGGTATCTCAATATGCCAATTTTGTATTTGACATCACAGTGAACATTTTCACTGTGAAGAAAAAAAAAAATGTCCCAGGCTTTCAGTTCAATGATTTGGAGGACAGTTTAATGGTTTCTGACCACTAGCAGATCACTAGCAGGTCTGCCGCTAAGACAGATCCAGTCTGCCTTAGTTTCTGTGGCTTCACGATCTCTACTTTGCCACATTTCCTTTTTCAGCAGTTTCAGTAGACTCACAGAATTCTGTCTCGGGGAACTCTAGGGTGATTTGTGGGGTTTTGTGCTATCTTCAACTTAACATCAAGTGGTCATCTTCAAAAGTATTATATTCAGCTAGAATGCTAGAGAGGAAACAGCAACTGTCCTGTTTCTTTCAGATACTGCTTTGAATACTGCTTTGCAACTGAAACCAGAGCTTGTACAGATGTATGGCCACCAGCGTACAGAATTCCTGTAAAACAACCATTGTAAACTTTAAGTGATTATATCTCTTATTTCAGGGGTTCCTTATGGACTGACTACATTTAATCCACTGGCCTCATCATGATTTCATTGCACATCTGCAGTGCTTGGTTGCATCTCTCCAGTCTAATTTTGCTCCTTATCAGTGTTGCACTGCAGCTGGCTCCACAATCCAGCTGGTATCAAATTAGTCATTGATCTAATAGCATAGTTGCAAATATAGCAATTGAATGCCTGGCAGCCTTATGCATTGCCAGAACACTGAGAATCTTTAGATCTGCTTAAGTCACATTACAGATATCTCCTTCTTCATTAAAACCTTAAATTCTCTGTGGTTTCACACACTATATTTTAATTTCAAAGGTAACTGCAATATTCAATCTGCCTGCATGGGGCTTTTTTTTACAAAAACATTTTTCTTTCTACTTTTCACAATGCCTGTTCAACTACATATGTTGCACTAAAACGCCTACATTTTCAGCTGATCTGAATCTGCCCTGCTTCACGTGTTCTTTTGACTTATATCTATGTGTGTGTTCTGCTGTTTGTCTTTTGGCACTTCTCTGGATAGTTTGGCCACTATTTGGAAGTATACATTCGACTTGCTTTACTCTGAAATCTTCCCTGTGAATGAGAATTGTGTATTTCACAAGAGATCCCGGGGAAGAGATATAATTACGAAATGTTTTATGTCTTCAGTTACACATGGGCACTCCAGTTCTTGGCGCCATACCATATCCCCTTTTATGTTTCTGGCACTGGTTAAGTAAACCTTTTTATAGCTTCGTATTTACTTTGAATTATATTTGTCATTCTGATCAATTCTTTTTAGAGACTAAGACGTTGTTCCCATTGCCTCAAAGCAAAGCGCTTTTTATCTGGAGTTCCAGTTTTTCTGGTGCTCAGAATCATGCAAGCTATATTAGATGATTTTTAGGTGTATTTTATCTGGGTATTCACAGATACTACCTTCCTGTCTAATGTAACTGTTATCCCAGATCTCATGTGCTACATTTGGGGAAATATGAGGAAACTACTTAACATTTCTAGTCTTAAACTAATTCTTTGTTTACTACCTTCACTGACTCTTGAAATTTGGTGGGCCCAGGGAGGCCAGGCCAGTAGTTTTCATCAGCAATGAAACCTGCTCCCTTTTGTCTAATTCTCTGATCACAGTAAGTTAGTTATCTATCTGCAGTGTGAATACATGGGTTGATGAGGAACTGCTGTACGGCCTCTAATTTCAGTAGGTATGTTATGAATTTTACTCTCTAATAGCCAGGAAACTAACAACACAGAGACTATTTAGCCATTAATATTAGATGAAGGAGAAATGGATAGAAAGGTCCCTATCTCAGCACACAGAGGCAAAGGTACAAGAGGGGTGATTTTCTTCACCTATTTTGTCCTCTTCCTCTCTCTCTTCCCCCTCCACCTCCCCACCCCTATTGTTTATTTTAACTATTACACATTTCAGCCTCTGGCATTCTGGTAATTAACACCTTACATATTCTACATACTGTACATATTCTACATATTCTATTTGACCTAAGCTGAAGCAATAAGGAAACTGCATATTTTCAGAAAGAAAGCTTTTCTGTTTGTGGTTTGGTTTTTCTGTGTTTTTTTTTTGTTGTTGTTGTTGTTTTTGCCTTTTTTTTTTTTTTTTTTTTGCTTTTTGTCTTTTTCCTGAGACCTGGGAAAAGAAAGGCAAAAGTCTTCCATACTCACACTATGAGGCATTTGATTATTGACTTGCTGGTAAAAAATGAAACCCAAGTTTAAATTAGATATGCTTACTGAAAAATCAAAACAAAACACTACAGATTAACTTTCTAAAACAGCAAAGTGGGATCATGGGACAAACTACTTCTCACAGCTGATGGTGTTAATTTGATCTCTCCACGCATGCTAAGAATCTAAGAGGTCTTGACAATTACTGTTCTTCCACTTCCCTAGCAGACACATAGTCCTCCTTGATGATGGCCAGCAAAAAAACATGTATGTCAGTCTCAATACGTCATTCAAAAAGACAAATGTTCACCTTTAGAAAGTTACCACCTGAAAAACTCTAACAGAAATTCTTTATCCATCATCTCCCATTTCTAAGCAAAATCAATTGGTAAAGCAGAGATGATCAAACGGCAGTGTAACGTCTGTCAAATTCTGGATGCATCACAGCAGGGTTTCAAACTGGAATATTGCATAGACGTGACACAATGGTACTAAAAAAAAACTCTTTTCATGATAACTGAGAAAGTCAGTGAGAAGTAATGCTGAGAGAGGCTGATCTTCATAACCCCTTTATACAATCAGTGGAGAGAGAAGAGAGAAAAGGTTTCTTCTGAAACTATTTCAGAGTGCTTAACTTAAGCTTCTGCCCTGAATCACCCCTTGGAGAAGCCTCTATTTCTTATAGACTGGTCTACTTAGCTCTCTTAGCAGTCTAAATTAGTCTTCACAGATGACCCCTTCTCCCAGCGCATCACTGTTCAAACTATAACTGGCCCATAGTTTTCCCTGCAGCAACATGTGTTGCTGGTCTGCACTGTGACCCAGCTGGAGTATGTTCTGCAAATCTGCAATGGCACCGATTATGCTGCAACAATGACGACTGAAGGGCGCAACTGCTGTCTTCCCCCAAAAGCACCTCTCCATAGAAACAAACTTAATATTTACAGTTTGTGATTACTGCAATTCTATAGCAACCATGTTTTCTGCAATGCTAAAATATCAGCACCCACGAATGGTTAGGAAGAGCCACAGGCATTTCCCACTGGCCACAGGAGCTGGCTGGAACCTACCCCAGGACCCCATTGGACCTGATGCAACTACGACTGCAACAACTGTGAATGAAATTATAATGATTGCTCATTTTACCTTGTTAGGAGGAGAATTTAGCACAAAATACTGGAGCTATTTTTAGTAAAATGTATTAAAATGTATACTCACAAAGCAAAACAATCACCTAAACTTAAGTTTGTAAAATGGTTACACGCTTATACAACGAAATATAAATATTTTATATTTGTATATATTGCATTTAAAGAACACATATCTAATAAAAGTATTTATAAAAGTAAAAAATACAAATAAAAATTTGGGAGATTGTAAACTGGTATACTTCACTGTAACTTATTTTTTATGATTTTGCTATGTATGCATTGAATGTAATGCAACTGCAAGTTTATTGAGATTCAGTGAATTTAGGGTTCATCTGGAAAACCTGGTAACAAGGTTTTCTGTGTTCATTTGGGTTTTGTTTATTTTTAATAAGAAACATTACAATATCAATTATTTATGAGGTATACTGAGGAATAGTAATTGGGAAATAAAATAGTATTTCCTGTTATTATGTTTCTGAAGCAAAATATCATGGATAAAACACATAATTTCTATGAGTTTAGAAAACATTGATATATTTTCTCCTGTGGAATGATGTGAAAATATAGGAAAACAAATTAAAATTTGGCAAGTAACATGAGAAATAGGGTAATACTTTTGCCCCATAGGTGTTTGCTGTCATCTAAGGCACTAGTGAATTTTTTCTCTGGATCCCACTAAAAAATCCCAATCCACCAGCCTGCTACAAAAACCACAAACTTGTTCACATACACAGTCAAAAATTATGTTGTCACTGTCCTATTTCTGTCTTACTTCTATATATTATTCACTATATTTTCCAATAAAAAATACTATAGGGCATCAAATTAGACTAGTAGAAGGTAGCTTTAGGACAGACACTTGCACGTGCACCACACAGAAGATGGCTCTTCACTGAGTGGGGCTCCGGCTGTGGAACAGCTCAAGGCAGCATGCTCTATGGACTTCTCTAAGCTGATGGGGGTCAGGATTGCTGGACAACCTCATGATAAGACAATATTTAGAGAATCAAGTAAGATTCACTGTTCTCTGACCTGATTGAGCTATTTCTATGTTACATACTTATTTTAATTTATTTAAATTAAATTAAATGTATTTAAATACTACCAATTTTAATTGGTAATATATGGTTTTGCAACCCAGAACAATGGCTGTGGAATGTAGACAAAAGGCTCTGGGATACAGTGCGATAAAGAGAAATCAGTCCTGTCTTCTTCAAATTTCTACATAGAGGGCTGTTCTTCCTTATTTGGCATTATTGTATATGAGATTTTATGAGTGAATTGTGAGTGCAAATTCCAAAATGACTGTACAAGATTTTTTTAGTCAGCTGACTCATATTGACTTTATTAAAGCCAAACAAGCCAATTTCAATGTTCAGCTTTGAAAATATGTCCCTAGAATCCTAAACCCTATGATAATACATTAAATACTAGCCTCAGAGCAGGCAGCTCTTAGGACTTACATGTGGTCTGCATGTGATCCACTGTGTCAGGAAACAAGAAAATACAGATAACCTAAACTCCTTTAAACCAAATGATAAATTTTTGAGAGGTCGTGCTAAGAACATGTAAACCAGAACACACGCATGTTTTGGGACACCATATGGCCTCTTTATTCTGTTCAGGGGATGGAAGAACATTGCAGCACCAGTACTGGTGTGCCCAGTGTTTGACTGCAAGTATAACAGCACAAGGGTAATACCATTTATTAGGGATCCTTGATCCAAAGATTAGGTCAATAATAATTTAGTATATCTGACACTAATCTTGAGCCCTTTCTAACTTGTTTGGATGCTATGCAGTCCTAGAATATAGAAAGCAATGAAGGTGGTAATTTTCATCACCCATTGGGTGAATTAAGGTGATATTACCCCCCCCCCCCCCTTTTTAAAAAAAATAAAAAAATAAATGAAAAATAAAATGCTTGTTGAACAGAAAATGGTTTGGGGCAATTTACTGCTGGACATATGCACTCAAACCACCATAGCTGAGTGTGCCAGACCATTGCTTCACTGCTGAGTATTTGACAAAGCTTTAAGGTCTCAGTGCTTGGGACCTTATCCTACCATTTTATACCACCAAGGGCACAAAGACAGAGCATGTGGAGTTGACTAAGATGCTTGACGTGATGACTGTAAATTGTCCACATTTTGCAGCTGTAGTAAGGAATGGTGATGACAGCTATGTGGTACACATTTACTTTTGTTTGAAGTCGAATGCCTCTTTCATTCTAGACACACTGCTTTAATCTCCCAAAAGCTGTGCTGGCTTTTGCTACAAGCTCAGTAAATACTGCTTTGCTACAATGTGAAGTTCATCTTCAATGTCATGCTGGGAAGAAATGGGAGAAACCACCCTCTTACTCTTGTGAAATGCATGAAGCCACTTCTTTTAGAAATATAGGCAGTCTTCTCAGTAGAAATTATAACGCTATCTTTAAAAATGCATGTTTACACTTGAAACGTATTATGGAAGCAACCAAGAAAATGTAAAAATATTTTTATATTCTTTCTTTACCCATTCCCTAAGCTTACTTTGTAATTCTGTAGACATGGTCATCAGTGTTTCCTATTGTAATTATACAAGACATTAAAACTTAACATTTATCTGCTTTAAATATGACTTTCTGCCAACAATAATTTTATATGCGGCTTTTTAAAATATAGAATTTGCCAGAGGTAACAAGGAATTTAACCGTATTACAAAGTTAAACATATGGACCACTGAAAAATAAACTGGTTGTTATAGTATGTGTCACAAAGGAGTTTTTACTCTGTTCTCCAGCGCAACTGAAGTGAAAATACTTGCGCAGAAAAAGTTAACCAATTTCATCACACCCTGCAATAACAGACCAGGAAGCTTTGCTGTGTCAGATCCTTTAGTTGATACCCTAATAACAGTCAGACTTTTATTGCTGCGTGGGGTGTCAGATATTTTTGAGACCTCTCATACAAAACAGTCAATTTTCCTACCTAGCGTGGAACGCTGCAGAGGCTCTCAATCTGTTGAAAAAAAAATCCAGCTGAGTACATGGAGATTACTGAACTTCAAGAAGAACAGTAACTGACCTCTGAGTTTTCTGCAAAACTTAGCTCAGTTATTTTATTCTGCATGACAGTTAAAAACATACTACCATGAATAGCTTCTACTGAGGCAAGTAGCAATCCATATATGAAGACATAAGTACTGTAATTTACTATTGCTACTGAGTATCTTCATTGATATTATTTAGCAGAATTATCTTTCCCTATTAATTTAAAAAATAATTACATATGTTTCATCAGATAAAATAAAAGCTTTCACATTGGGTAATAATTTGGGGCATAATTTGTTAATAGTATTAGTCATATTTCAAAAAAGATGGCAATTTTTGCAAGCTAGCCAAAAAGTTTATTAGCAAACTATAATGACTATTCTGATTGCAATTAAAAAAACCCTTCCCAAATGGGTCAACACACCGAAGTGTTATCTGATTTTAACATCATGGTTATTACTTATTATCAGGCTGCACAATGAGATATTGATTACTTTTAACCTTTAGATCCAAGATTTCAGGAAAAGTCGAGGCAGTAGCACAGTCTACCTTTCCTGTCTAGTAAACTTATGGCCTTTAGTGGAACTCTAATGATTCTTATTGGCAAGGCAAATCCGAAATTAGTTTATTCTCTTGGCTCATACAGAAATGATGACATATCTAAAAATAGTGCATGCGTAGCAGATTTGTAGTTACTACCTACAAGGAGCTTAATCCTGCCGTGTGCTGAGAGCTTCCTCCAAAGTGACGATCACCATCTTCTCCCCCGACTGCTTTAGCAGCTCGGTGCTGGCACTGACAGATCACTAGACAGACAGAAGGCAGTACGGACCATGCAGAATACGCATCGTAGGAGCAAAAATCTTCACGTTTTCTCATTTATAACCAATCCCCTAAGCATATTGTCCAAATATATCACTCTTCAGGCTGTTAATCTTTTAATAAGTTTTCTTTATATGGAAAATCTGCTTGAAATAAAGACTGAACTACAATGCGGCTTCAGTAGGTACGCAGGACTTGTTTTAAATGGAACAAAGTAATCCAATTAAACTAATCTGTTTTACAAGTTAAAATGATACGAAGCACATTAATTGATCCTTCTAGGCTGCTGCTGTCTGAGCCCTCTTTCTATTTCAGCAGCATTTGGAACTGCTTCGCACATTTGTATCCTCCGCCTGAAGAGAACTCGGTCCTCCGGTTCAGGAGAATTACGGGCAAGAGAAACATATAAGTGTTATGTGTTAGATTAATTTGCAGAACACTTGGCATTATTATTGCCAAGTAGTCAAATTGTTCCAAGTTGTTCCGGAAGGTTGTTATTAATAGTATGTTTTCTGAGGAAACTTCTGTCTACTTTTGGAACTGCATTTCTGTTGCCAAGGAAACTCCTTTAAGCACAGCATTCTAGGAGCACACTGCTGCTTTTGTTTGCCAGTATCCTATTCATATCATCTAAGTAAGCACTTTACATACTTCAGCCTCCAGTTTCAAATGGTGAAGTTTCTCAGTATTTATATTCCTGTGTTAAATATAGTTCATTCCTCTCGTTAAACTCGGGGACTCTTGCAAGATGATTTTAACAGTTGCTTTAAAGGACAGGTTTTTTTCACAAGTTTTTAATAAATTAGTTTTAATTTGAATAATAGCTCCATAGGTTATAGCACTAGTCCTTAAGTGTTAATTATCTTTTCACTCTGAAATTAATGTAGTCATTTCCTACTGACTCCTCTACACCATTATTGAAGTGCTGAGGAAAACATGTCATTGAGTTCGGAGCCAGAGCTGTTGTTGTGATTAATCCTGGTCACATGGCCGATCTCTGCCAAAAGGAGATCACTGAAAAAAGGTGACAAAGACAGTGATTTCCTGTCAGCAAAGAGTACGACAGGGCTGTCTAGAAGTGATGCAAATGAGGGAAACTTTCACCACGGTTTGTTTGATCCACTCGGGGCCACAGCCCGCCGCGCCAGGGAGCGGCACAATGGAGCAGCAGCACACCCAGAGGAGAGAAGGCGCTGCACCTTCGCGAGGGCGACAGCCTCCAGGAGAGAAACCAAAACTGCTGCCGGAGGTTTTTCCCTCCACTTTTTTTTTTTTTTTTTTGAAAGGTATCCTTCTCTTTTGAGGTGCGTTGTAATGGGATTTAATACCGAGAGCCGCTTCCTGCTGATGAAATGGTTTCGTAGTTAACCTGTCCTAAAGCCGCGTCAACTACATTTCTCCAAAATCTCTGCGCTGCTACAGAAGTAGCAGGGTTTTCCATCTATCTGAGAAGTTATTAGTTCAAGACTTACGGCTTAAGCAGTTCGTATTAAAAACAACATACATCACTTGTAACCAAACAGGAAAATACAATTTCTTTTATTTGATATTTTAAAATGTTTAGTTAATTTTATTCAAACATGCTAACAGTCTGAACAATCATGCTCTACTTATTTGAATGGGGTTTTAATCTAACACAATTAAGTTTTGCAATTAATCTTCTGAGGGAAATGGAAAGAATTATCATTAACGCTTCTGCCTAGTATACTCATTTCTAATGTCCACATTTCCAGTAAATACCGACTTGCTTCATTTTTGAACGTTCAAGGTACAGAATTACTCAAGTTCTCACTAAAGGGCTAATTAGCAGAGTTTAAATTCTTTGGGTTTGATCCTCCAGAAACGGCACATGAATACAGCTGAAGTCAATGCAAGTTCTGTGTACTCAGAGCTTATGAGATCAGGCTCACATGCAGTAGATTAAAATGAAATAAACATGATACATTTGGCATTAAACTGAGCTATTACCACAGTACAAAGAAGTGAGAGTCCAAAAAAAAAAAAAAGGGAGGGGGAGGGGGGGAATGCTACTTTCAGTTTTTTCTTAGTTAGTAGATAGAGCATCAGAGGACAAATAAACTGCAAGTTGTGCATTCCGTGACCGCCATCCCATCAAACACCAGTTGATTTTCAAAACCATTAGCTAGTTTAAGAGTGTAAAGCTGAAATCATTTAGGGCTGCAGGGGAGCACAGGGAGGAAAACGAAGGAAGAATAGTTTTCTATTTTTGCAAGTCTTTGCACTAAAATCTCGGAAATCTAGGGAAAGTCAGCATACATATTCAGAATTAAAAAAAAAATGGCTGTGCTACTCCTCTTATATTAAGGGCAAAATACAACATAGTTAAAGAGAGTTAATAAGGATCCTAATAAAAAACCATGAAGCTCCTGGAATATCACAAAACAAAATTAAGTTGAGAGTTGACTTAAATCTATATTAAATCTGAAAATAGAGTACTGGGAAAATAGTCTAACCGTGAAAATACATTTTATTTTCCCATATGCAATTTTAGCATTTATATATTATGTTATGCTGCTTTAATGTATGCTTTTCCCTTCCGATTTACCTGTTTTATCATTGCTCCTTCCCATTCATAGACTCCTTAGGGGCAGTGATTACTGTTGGTAATAGTGATACCACAGCAGGTTCCCTGGCAGAGACGGCTTGCTGAGCTGGCTCAGATGTGCAATTACTTGTCAGCTCAATAACTGAGAAGAGGGATCTGTGGGTTTAGGAGAATCCACCAAAATGCAGAGAGTGCAATTAGCAGGTTTGTGTTTGAAACTGTAGCTGATAAAGAATGACTAAAGCAAGACCTATGTTTTCATAACACCACACATCTTTGAGGTATTCTGATAATAATAGCTGCTTGAATTTCTCTTTACGGATTTCTTTCCCTACAGAGTAGAAGGGCCGTGTTCACAGTGAAGTGTAAGCAGTGCTGGTGTCCCATTGCTGTGAGCACTAGACCATCCACCACTCTGTACGAAACCCTCCAAATAAAAAGGGTGTCACTAATGATTACACAAGAGGTTTACTGGGATAGTTTAAAATATATATATATATATAAAATATATATATATATATATATTCTGAGGGCATGATTCATTCTTTTACTTGAGTCTCTGAAATTAAGGATGATAAAGACCTACTGATTTATCTGACCTCTCTTTTTCTAGTGTATAATTATTCCCTCAATCATATTTGCTAATGTTTTCTTTTGTCTACTTTTAAATGTCTGAAATTATGGGGCTTTCAACAGTTCTTTAGGAGGTTTTTAATTTTTTTTCCATTGAAAGGCTAACAGATCTTAATGCTATTCTTTCAAGCCTTTTATATTACCTGCAAATACTCATCCTGGTTTATGGACACACCTTAGCCATCTCTTAACCAAACTGCACATTTCTAGTTGCTTAAGTCTTTCCTTCTGTCCCTAGCAATTTGCTTGCTGCTTTCACTGGAAAGGTATACTCAGAGTATTCACTGTGAGAGGGTAAGCAGTCTGTTTCTACCCTTCTACAAGTGGTTTTGCAGTTGTCAGTACTTTTGAGATGGGGGCTCTATTAATTAGCAGATGCCATCACTGTGGAAACTGTAGAGCAAACACACAGTCCCTTTGACACAAACTTTCTGCTTTCAGAAGTGTCACACACATCGTAAGACAGAATTTGGTAATAATGAGAGACCGTTACTTCCCAGTTTGGATAAACAGTATTCCTCATTTTGCCACCATACTCTACTGCCAACTAAGTCATAAATTACTGCCCTCTTTTATTATTCTCACTATGCCTGACCATCTATAATTATTTTTAATGGCTACATTTGGATATCAGAAAGGGAAGTATCCTAAATAGCACCCAGTATACTTGGGCTGGCTGCTTATGCCCTGTTGCTTCTCATATCGATGGGTGGACTTTTTTTCTTAAACTTTGATTTATGCTTATTGATTTTTATTTATTTATTTATTAGTGTAGGACTAAAACTAGTAGCTAGATTAGGCATGGTACAAGCTGGTCATATACGGACAGGCACTACCAAAACACACTGTTTTAGACTTGCAAGAAACTTTTTACCCAATTCTGATATTGCTTATTTCTAAGCCTAGACAGGGCCAGGACTGTTAATGTGTGACTAATCTGATTAAGTATTTAGAAAGTTAGAAAAAATACATTAGTGAAAATAAGAAATGATTGACAAATCAAGAAATAGAGATTACGGAATTAAACTCACTTGCAGCCTAAAATAGTTCAGACCTGAACCATATTTCCATTCCTAACCATATTTTAACTTGTTTGGCAATGCTTTTTCACCAGGTATTTTAAATAAAAGGACTAAAATTAGAATAAAATGCAAGACAGACATCAAGAAAATAGGATGCCAAAACAAGAAAAACTAAATTATATTTAATAAATTATCAAATTGTGCAATCATAGAAGAAAGAAAACAACTTCTATTTGACCTTGAATGTACCATTTATTCGATAAGAAATAAAAAAAAGCTAGAGGGTAGTTGTTTCTTGTCATTATACTGTTGCTGATTCTGTGGTTAGTTATTAATTTTATTTTTTATGATTCACAATCTGCTCTTTGAAATATGCCATATGCTCAAAGCAATTCAAGGATGACAACTGTCAGAATTACTCCAATAAAAATTGCCTAAATGAGGAAGATTTACTGCAGCCTGATATTTCTGTCAAAAGCCCCTCCTTTCTTTTCCCCACTGCCCCTCATTCCCATGGACTATAGCTTCTCAGACACACAGCGAAGCCTGAAACAGTTTTAGATCAAATCCATGCATTTTGGGCAACTTCCTAAAAGTACTCTAGAAGAAGTGACAAAGCTTCTGGGCTAACGCTACCATGATAAATATAATAATCTGCATGTGTGACTGTGTGTGTGTGTGTATGTATATACACATCTTTTGTAGATACATGAAGACTCTCTAATCAATACGCAAGTCCAAAATCATTTTGCTGAAATCACAAGTGTGATGACTTAACATGACAATGTCTGCTTTATGCATAACTAATAAAATTAAATGGGAAAAGTCCTGCATTCTGGCAGCAGCAAACCAAAATCAAGGCAAATTTCTTTCTTCCCAGAAGAGGTCTGAAAGGTGGATAAAAATCCAGCTGAAAGCTCCAATCAAAACACATTTTGTTAAATGCTACCATTTCATTTTTTTCCTTCATTTTGTTTCAGTCTATTTATTAATGCAGTTTCATTTATTTCTATTCATCTTGAAGACAAATCTTTGTCCTTCTATAGAATTACACCAAATAGAATGTGATAAAGGGAACTTTCTTGCAATTATGATGTCGGTGCAGCCTGTCAGCGCACTGGGGATGGAAATGAGGTTGGGGACAGGGAAGGGAATTCTAATAGACACCATGATACATACAATGAACGCAGCGATATCCTGTGAGAGAAAGACTTGTCAAGCTAATCAGATCTTCTATAGCTAGGTAAAGGCAGTAACGGTAGCGCTAACCTTGTAAAGATGCTGCTGCTGCTCCTCTGACATCATCAGGTCATGGCTGTCCATCACAATGGATTCCATGTCAATCAGCCAATCCCAGAGCTCCTGGTATTCTGAATCAAAGTCCAAAAGGCTGTAGATAAGGAACAAAATGTATTATGCATAAATAAGGTGTAGTTGTTAAAATCTTGTATTAGAATAATATATTCTTGAAAACTCATGATGTTCCTAGTTATATTTCTAAAGAGACATTCTGTATTTATACAGAGTGGAGGAAAATGAAAACTGAAATCCAATTTAAGCCAGTGCCATGACCTAAATTCAGCAGCTGATGCCAAATCCTGACAACTGTTGGCATACTGCATTTGCTTCAAAATTTCTGAAATAGAAATCCCCCATAGATAATGTTGATTAATGGTTTTTAAAGTGCTGACTTTATATTAAGCAAACTTTGCAACCATCTTGATATAATTCATATAAAAATATTATTTTCATAGAAAAATGACTCAATCCATTCAGCTATCCCTCTGCTGTCTATCTGCCTATCTCTGTAAATATCCTACATTTATTTTCATGGATGAGTAGCTAGCATTTCAACTTAACGCCTTAAGATAGGCTTGAGTGAATATGGTAAGCCAGTGAGAACTAAGGCCAGATACAGTATTAGACAGGTGTTCCCTACAGACATGTAAGAAACAAAGGTAAGGACAGGAAGTCAAAACAATGAATCCTTGAATAGCCAGCAATCATTAAAATTCAAAGGAGGATCACTACGGTTTTCAACAAAATAAATCATTAGAATAAGGAGCTTAAAAGGATTAATGTGATTCTCTATTGAAAGCCCAGTGAATAAGTAAGGCATAGCTTCTTCTAAAATACCATGGTACAAGACAGAAGGTACATACTAAAAACTGCACATTTGTCAAAAAAATACCCCTTGAAAAGGGATCTTCAAACCTCCAAATCTGGAACTAACAAAAGCCTTGTCAGTAGTATAAAAAAGCCCCATATTGATCAAACAATAGTACATGTTCCACTAAAGCTAATTTCTCCAATTATTAAAAACTTTTCTAGCTTTCTGCATCTTTAGCAACACCATTAAAAAAAAACAGCAGTATTTCAACAGAGAAACAATGAACTAAACATGTTTTTAATGTTATCAATACTACTCCAGTTTCAGTTGTTATTAACTAGAGTACCATGTGCACGGTAATTTTGAAAGCTTATATATAAAGTTGTGACAAGTAGAACTGTCAGAAAGAAAGAAAGAAAGAAAGGAGAAGGAAGAAAGAAAAGCCATTTGCCTTCTATGGTATAATTTTCAATGAGTTGACAACAAAGGAAGTCTTGTATAATGTACAAGTGTTGATTCCTGCTTCTGAAGTAACTCTTAGTTTAATCCACTGTACTTTGTGTACTTTTACTACCCTTTCAGGAGCCATTTGGCTCAGATATCATTTTGAAACTAAAATGAAACTAAACTCCATTTCGAATACTGTATTTGCAGTGATAGTGATTCTTCCTCCCTTCCTCTGAAAACAGTACAACCACACTGTATCTTCAGTATCTTCAGTATCTAGGGCTCTTTTATTCCCCTTCTGTTCTATCCAAGTATTACCCAGCATCATAAAACCGACAAGCAGTTATTAAAACATATGTTTTATGATATAAGAGGCTTGATTTCATCTCATGTAAATTAGTACTGATTCAGTTGGACTTGGTCAGTTTTCACTCAGCAGTGAAATATTTGAATTAAGATATGAAGCTGACTGAATCAAATCTTACATCCAATGTTCATAGCCTTCTGCTGCCAGAAT
This sequence comes from Cygnus atratus, assembly GCF_013377495.2. Taxonomy (NCBI): domain Eukaryota; kingdom Metazoa; phylum Chordata; class Aves; order Anseriformes; family Anatidae; genus Cygnus; species Cygnus atratus. The sequence goes on from NC_066366.1 coordinate 20,937,367, forward strand.
GGGATGGGATGCCTTTGGAGACTGCGCCAGGAAGTGGACTGGGATTTCACTGTAATGTGCAGAACACATGCTGGATCCAAACACCTGCTTTGTATCTATAGAACCACATCTTGGTTACAGTCCAAATTCGTCCATTTATTGGTGTAAGAGAATGAATTGATCCTTTAAAGACACACAAAAGCACTTTTCCCTGACCTTTACAAAACCCAAATAAGCACTAGGAAACAGCTGGACAGTTTGATTTCTAGCTAATGTTCTAAAAAGCATCTCAACCCAAAATAAAGAGTGAGAGAAACAGTATTAATTGGAAAAAGTCCAAGAAGGGATTCAGGACGTAACAGGGATTTATTTTTTTCCCCACAGTTTAGATCCTGTGCCTCTTTCATTTCTTTTTCTTTTTTTTTTTTTTTTTTTTTTTTGAGGGGGGGTATTAAAATAAAGTTAACTGAGACCATTTTTAAGCAAACTGTTTTTGGCAGTTATTTTCCTGAGCTTAAAGACAGTGACGTCAGCATAAAAAACATCTTTTTTTTTTTTTTAATTTGCTATATTCTTAATAGTTCTGAAATAACTCTGATGTTTTTTAAAAAATGCTTTGCTTTGTTTTTAAAATGAACACCTTACATATAAATGGAAAATACTGATTACTATTAAATTATTATTTGGAAAAAGCTATGTTATTAAGGTGTTAAAAAGATATTCAGAAAATCCAGCAAATGTAGGATCAGTGACAGGTAAAGATTAAAATGTACATGTCAGTATTTCTGTGGTATATTGAATATTTCTTTTATATTGAGAGTCTATTTTTTTTTTCTGAGCTTAGCAGATCTTTTTCATATTGCCACAGGCAGAATCAAGGAAAGCATAACTTCTGAAATACTGGGTCTGTGTTGCAGATGCAAGAACTACAGAAAACATCTAATTTTGGTAGATTATCCAAATCCACTGATTGCCAAAAAAAAAAAAAAAAAAAACTTAGGTCATCTGTTTACTGGGGAAAAAAAACATCTCCATTAAAAGTACCCAAACATTAACAACAAGAAGGCTATAACGTTAGTTAAAGGGCAGGAAACTACAGCTTCCTTAATACAGGTTTTGTTGGTTAATAAGCTAAAATCATTAGCTACATAATAACTGAAATGACATTAAGAAGTATATTTTATCTTGGTAAACAGGGAATCAGATATGCAGAGTTGCATGCCTAATCCCTTGAACCCTAAACATATTTCTTAAAATGTGGACATCAATTTATTATTTTGAATGAAAATTCATGAGCACCTTTCTCATGAGAAAACCAGCTCGTCTGTGGCATTAATAAATAAAAAGGCATGTGAAGCTATTTCCATCAGCCTTTTTCCCCATGTTTAACATACACTTCCAGTTTGTATTATTTCTTTGACAGCATAACTCACATGCTATTTAGAAATACTGTAAACATACTGAAATGCTCGCCAAAAAAATTCATCCAGACAAAAAGTTCTTTCAAGTTTCTGGGTCATGATTGTTTGGAACTCCTTTCCATTCACATGTTTCTATTAGGAGAATATAGGAGAGATCAAAATTCTGACCTTAAAATCGTCTTATATTCCATACATACAACCCTCTCTATTGTCATTGCAACATCCACGCTCTGCAGTACATCTTTCTTTACACAGTAACTGGCATCCCCTTATTCTGCAGGTACTACCTTAACCTTACCTATCTGAGTTTAGCTGTTTCCTGCACAAAGTCACCTCCCAAATCTTTCTCCCCACTATATAAACAATTCTCCATCCACAGTAACACTTGTTCCCAGTGTAGGCACTCTTCTTTCTCCTAGGCCAAATGTCCACAACTGCTAATGGATAGATACCCTAATTTTCCCAGTTATCTGAATGCCCTGTTCTCTATAGAGATCTCATTTATCCTAGTAACAGATGCTGGCTCATCCTACTACAGAATTTCTGTCCACATGTTTTGTGCAGTAGGGAAATACTGAATAAACCTTACTTTCAAAGCCGTATATCTGTAGGTAAAAGGCATTTCCATTGTGTTCAATACCTCAGACTGGTTCAAATGGAAGTTTTCCATCTGAATTTAGCCCCCATGTATTTCTATAATAGCTAAATATGTGGTATTCTATCTATCTGCCTCCTGTCTGGCCCAGAAAGGTGGCCACAGCCCAGAAACAGGGAACACCAGTAGATCACCATTGCCAGTAATAAGCATGAAATTATGAGTGCAAATGAATGCAGCTAAGAGCTTCACTATCTGCTTTACACATATGATACGCAGAATTACAGACTGGATTTTTCCATGAGGCTTAAAGCTTTATAGCCCCAATCCTCAATAAAATCAAATGTCTCTTATTGTCTAATTGTCTTATGTCCCATGCAAAATTCCAACCTCAAGTCTTGCTCACATTCAACTCTGGCTGCAAAATTATAAGCTGTTTTTGAACATTTAGCCCCCAGTGCACATTTATATACATATACACACCAATTCGGAACAAATTATTTTTATGGTTGGCAATAGCTGCACTAGCGTGTTTGAGAATCTGACAGATTTCTGCATATGTAATCAAGATCTCAGTAATCCTACATAATTAGCCCACATCAACTTTTCTAAAACAGTCATCTTTCCATATAATAAGAGGGGATGTTTACAAGGCTCATTTATCTTTACAGTTGGTAATTTAATAAAACTATGTTTCCAAGACCTCAACACTGAGTTAACAATTGAAAAAGGAAGTTATGGGGGTAGGAGCGTCTTGGTCAGTGACTTTCCTTGAACGCAAAATTGAAGGTAAAAGTTCTACTGAATTTTCTGGTTACAAGAAAACTTGTATCCAAATGAGGATGTACCCAAACAATGAGCACTAGTTAGCTCCTTTGAACTGCTTTTACCCCGTACTATTATGAACTCACAGGTCTGTGTGACATTTAGAGGAGCTAGTAGTTAGCAGATAGGGTTTTTTTAAAAGCCTCCTAGAAAAAGTCTTAAACCAGAACTACAAAATATTTTCTTTGTTGTGAAAAAAGGAGGGGCAGCCATTCAAGACTTCATTTCAGTGATTAATCTGTCCAAGATTCTTTGCTCAAGTTGTCAATAAAGGGGTTCTTTTAATATATGTATTTTTATATATATATACACATGTATAGGCACTTACATGTATAGTATGTGTGTATGCGTTTACATTTATTAAGTCAGACTGAGATGACCAACTCACGTGAAAACAGTTAAAATTGCAGCTTTCTAGATGTACAAAACTGGGATGCTTAACTGAGAACTGTAAGTTCACTTACATATATGCGTGTGTGTATATATTTATACACTTTTATATATATAGAAAAAGTTTCATATTCAACTTTCCTAGTCACTAGTAGAATTACAGTTAGCCAGAATTGTCTTACAGTGGAGTTAACAAGTTATAAAGACATTTCCTTGAAAGATGCTAAGAAATCAGAAGAAATGAAGACATAACAGGAGAAAAGCTTGAAATGAAAGGACGTTACATTTATTTTTAATCAAATAATGGATTGCTATTAGATAATGTTAGGTAGTCCCATGAACAAACCATGATTTAGATAAATTATCCAGAACTCATTAATTTTGTTAGGTAGTCCCATGAACAAACCATGATTTAGATAAATTATCCAGAACTCATTAATTTCTGCATTAATATATGAAAAAATAAATATATAGAGACAGTTTTCCCCTGCTTCTTGACCCAGGAAGAAAAATCCTGGTTAACTAGAAGCAAGAAAAAGTATATCATGTAAAAAAAAATACAGATCAGTGAGAATAAAACAACAAAAAGAATAGTTCCCTACCCATTACTTCCCACTGTGTGAACTTTTGACATATCAGCAAACTCTTCCTTTCGCTTGCTACTACTGCTGTACTGCTCGCTGTACAGCTTTAAGGACATCTGTTCAACAGCATCTCTTTGTGCTTCCAGATAGCATAGCTGAACCTCAGCCTAGAGAAAGAAAACAAAAAGAAAAAAACAATAGATTAAAAAAAAAATCAGAAAGAATGCATTTAAAACAGCTTTTGGATTGCAACAGTTTTAACACAGAGGAGTATACACACCATCATTTTTCTCTTTGCATTATAGTCAAAAAGGTTGAAGCAGTAAGTACGATAAAAGTACAGTGTATTCCCAAATGCTAGAACTGAAGTATTTAGGTAACTATCATGGAATGTGCTAGATAATCCATGAGATCTATATCCCATCAAACGCTGCATAAAAACGTCTGGATGTTAATAAAAACGATACTAGAAATGACACACTATGTCAGAACAGGTAGATGTATAAACTAACATTTCTCAAAGGCTTCAAGACTGATGTTTTCAACACACTGCCTGTGCCTCATAATTAATGAAAATCATATTGTTGTAGGCAGTTTTATTTCAAATTGCAAGTGTAAACAAAAACAAGCAACTTGGCATTATTCACATTCTTCTTTCCCGTAGCTGTTGTCCATGATTACTCAGCAATTTTGATTGCAATGATAGAGGCAATAAGTTAAAAATGGTGTTTTCCATCAGACTCTGTGCCTGGCCAGAAGAATGTTGAATAATATTTGGCATGATAACTTATTGAAAAGACACTTTATTTATTGCAGCTGTAGTGATCAGTTTGATTCTGGAACTCAGAGAACCAGATGATAAGAGGATGAAATCTGCTGTGTGCCACACTTGCCCCTAGGAACAGGGAAGAGAACAAAGGGCAGAGTAAGTTCAAAAGCACTTGGGGACCAATATGCTATTGTTTTCTTTTAATATGCTTCAGTGAAAGAAAACCGCATTACAAATTCTGATAATGCTTCAAAAACCTCTACTTCTGTGTAACTACATACTCATTTATATTAGTAGGAGAATGCCTGCTGAACTATTTGGTACCATGGCAAGTAAACACAACAAGCATGGAGGAAATTCTGTGCAAGAACTCTTGCATTTTCTGTGGCTGCAGACAGGGAAGTGAAGAGTTCGCTTGGTTGTTGACAGCACAGCAGAGTTACCAGTCTGTGGAAGAATGGCAGCTGTAAAGAGAAAGCAGGGAAAGGGCTAGAGTTGAGAAGGAAAACGTGCAAAATCCAGACTAAGGACAAATATAGGCAAGTGAAGAGAAGCAGGCACTGAAGAATGGCAGTGGAGAAAGTCTGAAAGAAGGTGCAAAGGTCTCAATAACAGTTGTGTATATTTGCATATGCCTTGCTTTAGCATTGATGCAATTTTTGCTGAGTAATAGTGCAGCTATTTGGAAAACTCATTTCCTTCTCTAATTTTTCCTCTTACAGTGAAATTCATTATGTTTGGCAGTAAATCGCAATATGTTTTCAGAAATTAAACAGAAAAACTAGCAAATTTTCCAAGGAGATAGCAGATAAAAATCCCAAGTAAAACATCCAGGTTTGTTAGTGCATACACAAGTGAAATACAAGTGAAGTTTTCATACCTAGTCCAAAACAGTGGAAAATGAAACCACGCAGGGTTACCCATGAAGAAGCATTACTGGCACACAAAACCAGTTGGGACTGTTCCAGTTAGCCAGAGTAGGCTGCTAAGGTTGGAAAGAGCTGTAAAACACACTACTTTTAGAAACTATAATTAAAACTGCTGCTTATTCAACTCAGAAATGACCAAAAGAAGCAATAAACACACACCATTACCTTCCTGGTCCCCTTCTACCTCCAGGTACCTTTTTCTTTAAGGTGATAAACAATCCCCTTCCCTACAGGGATTCCTGATTGACCTTCTTTTTTAGAAGGATTCTTCACCAACCAGGATAATCTTTCAGCTGAGTATTTTGTACTGTCCACATAAGGCTATCAATTTTCTCTTTTAATTTATTCTTATCAGAAAGGACTTATTCAGTTTGTTTTCATATTAGTTATGGTTGGGCATGACACTTTCATGTAGGCATGACACTTTCAGTCTAAAGCCCTATTGTGAAAGACTGATAACTTTCCAAAACAACTACCTTAAAATATATATATATATATATATATATATATATCTTATATATATCTTCTATGACTGTTTTAAGACTAGAATTGAAATCTTCTGGATAATTTAAAGGAAACAATTTCCCTGCTTTTCAAGATGGACTTGGAAGTGGAGACAAGTGATTATACTTCTTGCTTTTTTCCTGATCTTTAACTTATGTACACAGAATAAAACCCTAAACTTCCCCTAAGTAGTCCAAAAGCAGGAAATTCACAGATAATCTAGACTCAGTAACCTCCCATATATGAATTAAAACTCAGCCCTAATCAAACACATGCTATTACTCAAATAGCACAACTATCTCAATAGTTGAGATAAATTTTGGGAGGGCATTTTCTAATTCCTCCCCCTCCCCCCCCAGTTTCCTGTATATTTTAAAAGAAAAGGGGAAGAATAAAGCAAACCTCTTTTACCAGATCTTTCAATCTCTTCACTTGCAAAAAATAAAAAAATAAAATTGTAAATAGGTAAAAACTTAAATCAATATGAAAAATAAGAGAAGAAAATGGAGGACAAAATAGAATAGTGGGAGAAAGAATGTACAGGATGGGCAGAATAAGTAAATATATGGAGAGGGACGCATGTGTTTCCATTGTTTCTTCCTTACAGTTAGAAGGCCCTTTTCTACTGAGGATTATGAACTCCATTAACATCACACACTATGAATCCTGAATACAAGTGATTTTGTCCCAGTCCTTGTAGCACAGAAATATGATCTCTCCATAAATCAACTATCTCTGTTTTTAAACCCACTTGCTGTCTTCAACTATTGCAGATACTTACAGCAACTCAAACTCGGGCAGTGTAGTTTCAGATGGATCTCTCTGATTTCTTGTCTGTATGAATTCATCCATCTCACTGTTGTACTTAAGCATTTTTTTGTCCCTGTTCTACTGATACCAGCTGCAAATCCAAAGAGGCTTTGAAGACCTCAAGTAGGTATTGATCAGTTTAAGTCTCAAAAAGCTACATTCTGCAGAAGCTGAACTAACTGGCACAAGGCACAATCTAGAAAATAGTACACAGCATGTATGCAGTAAATCTACTGCAGTTTATTTTCATCTTAAAATCTTTAATAGGAATGAAGGATCAGTTTTGCAGTATTCTGGCAGAATAACAGTAGCATCTTTATTAATTGCTAACCAATAGAACAGCTACTTGTTTTACCCTCTAGCTTATTTTGAGAGTGCATTTTCAGATTGCCCTACATATGCTTTCACGTTACTTAAGGCAACTCTAAGAACTTAATCTCTATCACAAACACACCACTATAGATGTGGATGTCTAGCAAATCCTAAGAAAGCCTGCTAAGATATGCATCATTCCAAATATACATAATAGAAATTGGATGGGAGGCAATCATTCATTTACTCTTAATGCCCGAATGCAGAAGTGAAAGACTGAACATGCCAAAATAAAAAGAAAAAAAAAAAAGCAAGGAATGATGCTCAGCAGTTGTTTTCCACTTCATGGTCCTCCTATCCTATAAGTGACATTTTTGCAATAAAGACATAATCACAAAGATGCTGGTGATGGTTTGTGGTCTGGTTACACAAACTCTCTAACCGTCACTGTCCTACCAAGAAGGAATGAGTTTACAAGATTCAGTTGTAAATTAACGTGAGATATTTCCAATAATCAAATGACAAAACACTCTGATTTTTCCGAGCCCGGAGGACCCAACCTCTGTACATGACTATGAAAAACAGTAGTCTGTGTCAAAACAGTGAACATTTTCTACACTTGTGCCAAATATTCAGATCTAGTCTATATAGTCTATATAATAGTCTATATAATAGCCTATATAGTCTATATAATAGTCTCTCTATATATAGATTATATATATATAGACTATATATATATATATAATAGTCTATATAATAGTCTATATAATAACAGCAAATATTTTTAAGGCTAGAGAGCTCATTTTCTAAAAAGCAAGAGCTTATAAATAAACTAAGGGAGCCTGGCGTACAGACTCTACTCCTTAAGGCTGGCTTTGCATGACAACATAGAACGTCCTTTCCTATACAGATCACTATATAACACGAAGGGGTAATCAGAGACAATACCAATCAATGAAAATACATTGTATTTCTTGTTAGACCTACATGTTAGAATGACCTTATTGTGAAGTGGAGAAAGACAAGACATGGGATAATGGCTGTTACCGTGGGAGGAGGGAGACTGAAAGGTTATATAGAGAGTGTCAAATGAGAGACTCAAAATTTACACAAATGTAAATTGGAGATAAGAACTCAGTGTTGTGTTGTTGTGCTGTAAACAATTTTTATATCGGAATGTGCTAGAATAAATATCTCTGAATTTGTGTGGAAGGGAAAGTGTTTTCAAACACTGTTTCCTAGCGATCATGTCTTTTGTTAGGAACTACATTACGGTAAGCAAACTATTCTGTTTTAAATATACAAATTATACTATATACACTTGACTTTGAAAAAGTAGAAAAAGCTATACCACTTGTACACTACACTGTAATTACTACAGAATTACATGTGAAATACAGGCATAATTTAATTTTTCTGCCATTGGTTAACCTTAAACTGTATAAAAATATTGTCTCAACTTAAAGCACAAGTTCTAACTTTTGCCAAAAAGGGAAGTGGTCAGAGGGCGTTATGCAGCATGTAGACTTAGAAGGCTCATCCGCATGTGTAGTTTATAGAAGTACAAGTACTCAGCTGCATCATTCTAAAAGGATGCATATCCCAGCTTGGTACACTTTGTAATTTAGGATTACAAGGATGCTTGGTACGTCCTTGTAATTTACATCCACAGATAGAATTGGGAGTAATTCCTTACCAGAATTAAGTAGATCAATGCATATGACCACATAAATGCTACTTGCAAGCATTTTTTTTTCTGTTTTCTGACACAGTATTCTGGTTATCTGTCCACATTAAAAAGTTGTGGAGAAGGTCTAATTATAGGACACGAAACGGACCCTGGCTCTGTCTGCAGCTACTGAATAAAATGATATTGCGGAGTACACAGCTCAAAATATATTCCATGGAGATGCAGCTGAGAGATAGTTATTTGGCAGGCAAGAATTTGACCAAAGACTGTACAGACTGATCATCCACTACTCCATCCCCACAGCCAGCCAACACGTCTTCTGCTTCTGGTAGAAGCAGGTACACTTCGGGTAGAAGCAGGGCTTCCAAGAAGTTACCCAGGTATTTTAACTGGTATTCCCCCACCCCCCTCCCCTTCCTCTGCAAAATGTAAACAGCGACCTTGCTGCAGTTGAATTTCTTCTTAGTCGGTTACCCTTTCTGCTTTTGGCTCCCCTGCCTTTAACATCCTTCATCTTGCACACTCTCTTCAGGACTGAATCAGATTAAAAAATAATCCTATATCGTAAACTGTGTTTACTGAGAGCTGAACATCTGATAGTCCTATTACAAAGGACACACTGTGTTTTGATCATGCAGGAAATTAATTCTGTTAATCAGGGCATGCTTGTTACCAGTTAAAATCTTAGCAAAGTGTTTTTATCATCATAAATCTCAGAAATGCTTTTATATCAGTAATAACTTTATCACTGTATTTTTCAGAGTACTAAAACCATCACAACAATGTGAAACTTCAACACAGGAGAAGCAAAATTACAAGGCAACAACATTCATACTTATCAAGGTACTTAAACTCATTGTGGAGTATAAGTAACAGCAGTAACAGCGCAGTGAAGCCTGTCCAGAGGAGCTATAAAATGAAATTTTAGATAGGTTACAGCAAGTCAGAACTGCCTTCTCAGGCAGTTCCCAGATCAAGAATTAATTCAAGGAAAAAAAAAAAAAAAAAAAGCCAGTAAATAACAGCAATACATTTTGGAGGGTTTCCCTTGGCTTTCAGAACTACATAAGTTTTTTTGCTATAAAGATTAGGAACATGACCTGTGACTTCAGGACAGTGGAGTGCAAATGCAATCAGTTGTGTGGCCTCAACAGTATTGTCTGACCAAATCCATGGAGGTGTCCTGACTATTGTGTTAATTTAAAATCTGGACCTCTGGTGTCTAATTCCTGATCATCCCCCTGCCTTTGGTTCTGTTCAGTATAAAATTAAATACACTACAGGAGAATGGCATGCCCTGTGTTTCAAATAGATCTCAGCTGTTGATCCAGAGAAGTTCCCCTTATCACAAATACCAAAAAACATTGAAGGAAAGTATGAAAGGAATAACCTCTCCAGAGACTTCCAGGACTGTGAATAGTTTTGACAATAGCATCCCAAAATTGTGAGGTGAAAAAGAAAAATCCTCATAAGAATAAAAATTGAACAGTGGGCAGTATATACTTTTGTCTTGCAGGTCATCTCCAGCCGCAGAACCAATGAGTGACTGGCAGGATACAAAAAAAGGGTTTTTAATAACCAGGGACCAGGTGGAGAACAGGTTTGCTCCGACAAGGAAGCTCACACAGAGAGGGCTGGGATGACAGAACAATGCTTGCTAAAAACAGGCAGAATACACAAATTAACATATTCAGATCCAGCTGAATGCATCAATGTAATGGTTAGAGTGCATTTAATCAAAACTGTCACATGCCTTCCAGCTTTCTTCAGTGACACCTCTTGGAATGCCACCAGAATTGCAAGACTCAACGGTCCCACTCCTACAAACTCTGAAGAATTCATCCTATTAAAGAAGCAATTTATCAATACAACCTTCTCCCTTGTTTCCTTTCCAGTCCGACAGAGAAAACAATTTATTTTGGGAGGTCAGAACACAGATATGCTGTATTTAAACACAAGTTTGAACACCTTTCCAGGGCAGCCTCAAGATCTTGAAGTAGTCAGGAAGAGGAAAGACTAGTTAGACATAGAAACCCTTCCCTCGGCCTGCTAAAATTGTAAACTTAATTAAAAACTCCATTATTTGCACAGTTGTGATTGTTCCTACCATTCCCTTATTTGCACTTTTAGAACAATGAAGTGGCTTAAAAAGAGATTGTAAAGAGTCTGCCTATCGTGCAAAGCACCGGTATTTCTACAAGTCACGCCTCCCTAACAGGTTGGGTTACTAAACCATATGTACCAGCCATGCACCTAACTAGATCTGCAGGTCTGGGCATTCAAAATGGCCGTGCTCTTAAGGTTGAAGGTACAAATGGTCAAATTCAGGACAGTGAATGCATGCAGGAGAAACTCGGGCATGATCACATACCTTCCTCTGCCCCCATCCCTACAGTAATGGGCACAGACATTTCTAAAAAAAAACAAGGGAAGGTAGTTCTTGCAAAACCAATACCTCCAAGGGAAAACTACCCAATGCATCCCAGGAAGGTATGACTGAGCTAATATAAAAATGTTATGGCCTTTTTCATGGAAACTTTGCTCAGAAGTCTACTTTGTGCATATTTTGGAGGAATCTCTTCTCACCACTGGGAGCTGTACTGACATATAGCGAAGTGAATTCTGATGACTAATTTGAAGAATTTGGCTTTCAAGTTACTTGAAATTATTATATAAAAAAAATCTCTTTTTGAAGTAAATATATGGTGATTATTTAATTCTTTACAATTACGGTGCATGAATCTGCATTTACTTTGGTAATACACATTGACTTTTAATTACTTTTACCATACTGTAATAGCATTCCTGTTTTATGTTTTGATATCTTTTCATGAACTGAGAATTTTACACATTTCTATTATTTATCATGCTAAAAGGAACCTACATAAAATGCAAAAATGACTATTAAGATGATGCTGTATTAGAGATAAAGTATGAAATGTTACACTGCATCATTTGTGAGCATGCTACATAGTAATTATTTTAAGTAGTGCATAAACAGTTTGATTTTTGCCAAGTAGCTCCATTTTAAACTTTTATATGCTTGACAAATGTTTCATATTTATTAAATTAATCATTACAAAGATTTCTTTTAACAACTTGTTTGACAATTTATTGTACTGTATTGTAGAAATTTTGAGCTAAAATCTCTTTTTGATTCAATATTTTGAATCTGATACTTTGAGAGGCTCAGTAGTGTCAAACACTTTCAAGTCCAAACTCCTACATAGAATTTACCTCAAAGGTTCTTACTGAATGTTTATTTGACTTGTTCTGAAATCGAAGGCGATTCTTTCCACACCTAGAATATACACTAATTTGGTGTTATATTGCCCCTAGAGATAGGAATGTTTTCTTACTATACAATATATATATATTTAAATTAAGATCACTTTTTTCCTCTTACAGGGAGAAATGGTTATATTTCTGACTTTTTACATAGTGAACTGCTAATGATACCAAATTGTGCAGATATGAACACAGGACTCTTTTCCCTGCAAGATTAAGGAAGAACAGGCAGACCATGAAGACTGATAAACCCTGCACGTTACTTAATTAACGTATTTAACAAAAAATGGGAAATGCAGGCTTAGTACTTTTCTACATATATTATCCAAATCCTTTCCCTATCCAAATACCATGATATTTATATACATACATACATACATATGTATGTGTATATATGTTTTTGAGAAAAATTCAAAACTGAAAATTTGCAAAGTAATTTATGAAAGTTTTTAAAAATACTAGTAAAGGCTGGAAATTACTGTAGCAACAGTAAAACATACAGCTTAATATGTTGATTCATACAGTTACCTTGCCATGTATAAAAAACAAGCACACACTGGTGCTCATTTGAGTTGTTTACGATCCTCAGATGAGGAGCCTCTTGAAGCACCTGGCACCTACTGAGGTAGAGGGAACTGTAAAAAGATAACTGTTTTAAACATAAAATATGTGTATTGCTGAGAGGTCAGCTTTGCCGCTGCTGACTTCACTGCAATTTGCATACTATTAAAGTATTACCCATAATGTTTGTAAAATTTAATTTTAAAGCTATGCTGGTAAAGATGTTTGCTGAATTGTAAGCACCTAGGACATTTGGGAAATTTGTTAACACTTTGATAGTTACAGTATTTTAGCCTCAGTTTGCTTTTTATTTACCCCAACCCCACCAAACACACACTTACTATTCTCTTCTTCCACTTTATGACAATGAATTTTGAACACAACAACAAAAAAACACAAGTGTATTGCAAAGGTACAGTAATGGAGATAACTTCCCCTTTTATTTTCAATATATTTAAGTTTGTTAAAAATGTCACTAACTCATTTATTTATTTATCTACTTTTTGCTGAGGGCTGAGATCTAATTATACTCCTATAGACTAGAGGTGATGGTTATGATTTTCTGCCTCACTCTGATACAGGCCTTCTCATTAAATCTTACAGCTTGGTAATCACAGTCATCCAGTTTGTGTTTCAGTGCTGCATTCGTGCTCACCTTATCCTCTTCCCCTGGATTTCCACCCTCCTTCCCCCTCCCATTCCCCCAAGACCTTTATTTACTCCCTGTCAGAAACTGCAAAATTAAAGATGTAGAATATGAAGATACAGTCTTTGCTTCCTGTGCTCTGACAGACTATCACTTCACTCTAAAATACACTTACTCTGGGAAGTACTGATGTTAACTCACTTACAATGGCACATGAACTACAGTTCCCTTTGAAGTTTACAGAAAAGTTGTCTAGATGATAATGGAAAGGATGGAGTAAAGAAAGAATGACAAGAATTGCTTTACATACTAATAACAACGATTTAGTTATCAAAACACTACAGAACAAGCACGCCTTTATACCATTCTCTAAAAAATTTAGCTTCCTAGGGTTCTAATAGGCTTTTCCTATGGCTCAGGAATGCACGGTAGCACTCAGCCCAGTGCCTGTATCCTTATTTCAAAGAGAATCATTCAAACCGACATCCACCCTGTCAAGAATCTTGACTTTGAGCTGCTAATGCAGAATAAAAATCAATATAAATTTTGATCATTTGATGAATATTTACTTCTTTCTTTGGAGCTTGGGGATTTAGAATTGAAAACTGCTGAATCAAGTCATTTTATTTTTTTGTGTTTGTGCCAACACCAATTTACTACCCTCCTGAAAGTTCCTGAACAAGATGTCTCATGTGGCATACATGTTGGTTTTTCCTGTCAATCATAACTGTGTGCCAGTAGGGAACCATAAACATTTTCCTTTCATACTCTTAGTTCTCCAAAAAGAAGTATTTTGATTACTTCCCTGGAAAAGGTAAACTTGTCTTATTTAGACATACTGTAGAATGCCTATGTCTATTTTTCTAGGACAGCTGCTGTGCCTTTTTTGATACTATCTATTAAACATTTTATTGTCAGTATGAATTGCTTCCTACAAAGAAACAGTTTACATAAAGGAGTCACTGCAAACAAAGCTCAGTAACACAAAACAGATAAAGATGTACATTGACATTATCACTTCCCCTATATATTTTCCGAACAACTGCATGGAAATTCTGACCAGTATAATTTACACCAAATGTTTGTGAAAACGAAGATAGCAGGAGATAAATAGATCCCACAAGCGAGCAATTAAGATGTGACTCTAGCTTGCATTTCATCTTAAATAGAAATGTACCTTCAATCTTAATAAAATGAGCTTCTGAAAAATGTATATGGAAAGCTCCTATGTTTCCATAGTGATGGGGGGGTGAGGGGAGAAGAGGGAAAAGGAGAAATGATGCTTCTAAATTTGAAAAAGACCTAGATTAGTTTAACAAGAACTGTAAATGCAAGCAATTTTCATCTTGCAAAATTTTTTTATATATGACTCAGTGGCAGACAGGCTTTATCTTAAAGAGCAATTTTGTTGGTCTCTTATAAATTAAATAAAAGTGGCAGCAGCTGTCTTTCAGAAGGTTGATATAGGCTTGTATAGTCATATGATATTATGTAGACAGATGTTTTAAATAAAATAAAATATTTAGATTACTAGATACCTTGCTAGATACAAAGGCAATTATAGGATGTCTTTGTTAAATTAAATTTCTCATTTTTCTGAGAAGAAAAAAAGGGAATTGTCCTGGAAACTGTACCAACAGGAAATGATCCTATATCTAAAACAGCTGGAGACTGTAACTAATATAAATTTACTTGAAAATAAAAATGCTGTATGCCTCTAGAGACAGGCAGCAACATGCAGTAAAAACAGATGTGATATAAAATTATTTTTTAAAAACTCTGTTTATATGTACATGTAAAATATTAAGATATGATCCCCTCATTTAGAGAGACTGTTCAGGGCTAAGACAAAGTAAGAGAACAATTAAAGCCCAAAAATATAAAAATAGCGACATCTCTTTTCTAACAATAAAAACATTTTCTTGATAACTGCTGCCTTCTACAAAAATATGACACTTTAATTTGACAAGGTTTCTAATATGATAACATTTTATTACATTACCAAGACAAATTTTAGTGGAAACCTTTTATCTCAGCACTTTAAGGTAAGTTTTCATTCACGTCTACCTTATATGTATCAAATTTCCAAAAATAACTTTAAAAGAAAAGCCAATATCCAGCACTCAGATTCTTTAGATACTGTATTTAAGAAAGCTTTCCATGGTGTAAAAAGGGAATTTTGCCAGAGTAAAGACTGCACAACTGGGTCTTATGTTGTGGGTGTCTTATGAACTCTGATATAACAGACCACACATTCTTGTCTATGTCTATCTAATGCCATTCAACCAATTTGCTCCCTACATTTTTGTTGAAAACATCACAGTATAACAGGCTGCATCCGACTCTATGCAGCTGTAGTTGTTTCACTCTCCCAAAAACCTCCATTACAAACTTATCATGACTCTAGACCCAAACCCGCTCAACTTATTAAGCTGCAGCACTGAAGGTCTTGACTTACTCATAAAGCAAACATTAAGGGAGTACATGCACCAAAACATATGAAAAAAGCTCTTTACAGGTATGCCTTTCAAACCATCATTGATAGTAATCTATCCAAATTTGCACAGCTTCCTTTTTCCATGTATCCTTATAAAATGATACTGTAGAATCATATTACTTGGGATGCTTTTTACGTAATATTCTTCTATAATTTTAATAAACAACAATAAACTTTTTTTCTTTCTCACATATAACAAAAACAGCCCTGATAAATAAAACCAAACCAAGACAGTAAAACTACCATATAACAGTATACAGCAAGAGAAGTAAATGGTGTTTAAGATTCCTTTCAGAAAAAAATCATGTTGGATTGCTTTCATTTTTTTTCCAGTAGCCTTAATTGGCTAAGTGCCTTTGGTCCAAGTAATACCCAGAGAGACTGAAACTCAGTAATCTTGTAAATACAATGATTTCAACAGATTTTCATCAAAGACATGACCATTACACAAGATTATTTCTCACTTAGAATGTAGTTAAAATTACCAATTTACTACAAGATTTATTTTTACAGTATTCTGGGCTAATAACAGCCCAATAAGCATGAGACATTTGGCTATTTTTAAGTAAGTTTAAACAAATATTGTCTAAATGTATATGAACAATTTCACAAGGAAAGGGAGTTAGGTCCAAAGCAGACTGAGAACTGCACAATCACCCTTCTCAAGATGAAAGGTCTAAATATGACATATGTGTGTAATAAATGACTACACAATTGCATATTTTAGTGTTTTTTCTTCAAATAATGTTAGGAAGTATAACTGAGATGACAATAACACATCACAGTATAATGCACATACCTGCTGCATCTTTTTAGCTTAAAACCTGACTCATAAAAATCCTATGGAAATTTGATATTTCTGCAGCTAAAATAAGATTCATATTGACTTTTGGAACCCAAAGTTCAACTACCACAAAAAAAAAATCTGTCAAAGAAAGATGCACATTTCCATTACCCATAAACAAGACAATAACTTGTGGCTGTACAGTTCATGTAAAATACATTATACTGTTAAAGAAGTTGAGTACTACTATATGGGAATTCTGGGCACTCAGATTATGATAGAACTTGATTTGTTTCCAATACAAACTAGTGTGATTTCTAAACCGTGTAGTGACCTTGCAACACGACATGAGATAAAGGCTTCTGAAGTCAAAATAGTAGTGTTTCCACAGAGGCCACATAGGAATTACTCTTGGAGATACTTCTGTATTACATGTATGAACAAAATTTGGATCCTACCACAGAAGCTCACATCCATTCTTCATACTTCTTCATCTGTCCATACCAAGAGAAGTTAGCATGCTTTTGAGCTTAGCTTCATTATAATTGAACCATCAACATCTTATTGGAGCAGGCTCAGATTAAAAGTTCAAGTTTGGAGCCATCAGTAATAATTACCATAGAAAGTTGTATGGTCACAGGACATTACGGTCTTGTTTATGGAGCTTAGGTAGAATTTCCAATCAGCATGATTGCATCTATTTCTAGTGCTTTGTTAATCGTTTCCTGAAGCTGCTCATTAAAAGCTCCTGTGTCAACACATAATGCTGCAGTGGCTGAAACAGAGATTGGGAATACAATCACATCTCTTGGCTTGGCTGAGAAGTAAACTGCAACATTGCTCACTTTATCACAAATGCTGCTTTCCCATTTGATAAAATGCCTCACCATGTCATGGAACAGTGGTCATTTATTTCAGAGGAACAAGCTGAATCTTCACCATTAAACAATGGTTGTGAGCAAACATCATTCTATTTTTGTCTCCCTCAACAATGGAATTGCAGTGAGACCCAAGTACAGCAATTTAACATCTCTCTTACAAGATTCACAGAAGTGATGACAGCCCCAGACAATAATCGCTTGCCAATACCATAGCACTTACCTACCAACTGTGAAAGCTCTCATACTGTAGTCAATAATTGAACCGACCAATTCCACTGTGCTGCATGTGATTGGTGATATTATCCCTTTAAGTGTGTTATTTAAGTTTGCAGTGCAGTTAATTGAAACCCTACTAGATGCAAATCAAAAGTTTCAGTCTTAATTGAGATATTTTGAAAATTGAACCCATTGCTTCAGGCAGGTGCTACATGAGATTCCATTAATATAGGTAATTAACATTAGCCTCTGCTTTAATTAACATGCACACTTTAATTAGTAAAGCATTAACCAACATTAAAAAATCTGATCTTCATGCATCACAAAAACTGCAAAGTTATGACTATGTTATATTTTTTCTAAGACTGTAAATCATACAACATATAATTTTTTTCCTTTAAATACATCAATATATACGTATTTTTTAAAAGATATACTTATAAAATGTATCTACTTCTTTAGCTGAATGTTTAAAATGGTGGGAAAGATTTCTTAAGAATACAGAAGAAATTAGAAAGCTTACGTAATCCTTCAAAACTTCTGTCTAAAATTTACTAATATATATATAGGGTGTTTGTATACCTCTAAATAGTTGCTCTATGAATGAAAATAATTCAGTTGCAATCAGATCCATTGCTCCCTGTTAATCCTATGGCAGTGCCCAGAACAGTATTTTTCAGAGCTGGCATTTTTAAAATAAAAGCCCTGCCCTAGCTTTGTTTCCCATCATGCTTGTTTTAACACATTTTAACATCATGCTGCTCCCTAGAGCAAGTAAACCACAGATTTGCAAACATCGTCTTAATGTCTTCTGGAGTTTGCACAAAGCCTTAAACATCCTCAAGCAGGCACTAGCCTGTTCCTCCAAAACTTTTTGTTCTACTGTGTCACAAATCCTCGCCTCTGAGAGAACAAGTCACAAGGGAGCTGTGGTGATCTAACTGACCTGGTTCAAGATCAGCTGTTCTGCATGGCAGGTCCCATTTCTAGGTGTAGAAGCTCTATAAAGAAGGGAACTTGAACAAGTGCAGTTACACTTACGCTTTCAAACCAAATACAGGAATGTTTCGCTGATACAGACAATGTCTCTATTACTCTGGACTGTTTCACTATGCATCTGAAGTTAAGATTCTCATT
This sequence comes from Cygnus atratus, assembly GCF_013377495.2. NCBI lineage: Eukaryota > Metazoa > Chordata > Aves > Anseriformes > Anatidae > Cygnus > Cygnus atratus. The sequence continues at coordinate 20,956,185 of NC_066366.1, forward strand.
TAGAAGTATAGCATGTTCCCACACATATCTAACATGCAGAACTCCATCCAAGCCTGTGAGATTAAATGGTGCAGAGCTGCAGTTTAAAAATCTGTCTTTAAATAAAATTTAACCTCAGTATATTTCAAAATACGTTTCCAAACAATGCAGATACCTTCATCTTCCTAATCCTTCCCTTCTATTATGCATTTACCCATCTGATCCTGACAGCTTTGCTTTAAATATGGTAAGTTCCATTTCTGTAACCTCATTATTACCACAAAGAAGATTTCTGATCCACTCACTTGTAGATTTTCTGTGTTTCCTTTGTCAATACGTATAGGTGGAACATTTATTACTGTTCTATAATTCTTATAATAAGATGATGAATGTGATGGCTTGAATAATAGAGTCAGCTGAAATCTAGATCTGTTTTTACAATTTCTGCACATTCCGAACCTCTACTGCATTTGGCAGTGAAAGAATGGATGATCTTAAAGGAGTACATACTGTATTCATATTGCATCCAAATATCTGCAGATCTCAAAGACAGCATGTACATGTGCAGAGAAAAGAGTATGTCCTTCAATTAGAATTTCTGAAGCTCCTAGAACTACCACATCAGTGTCACATCAGGGTTTTACTCATTTCTTTTAGTTAAATGGAAAAGAATTTTCATGAAAGAAACATGAAGAAAAAACATGCTTTAAAACTGGAAAGATTTACTTAATCAAATTGATACACTTTTTTTGCCAAGGGAGTAGATCCTACCTTGTGTTTCATATTCGTAACACACACATGCAGTTCTCAAATGTAAGACTTCCCAGACACTGAATCTACAATGATTCCTGATTTTTTTAAAAAAGGCTAGATTCCTTTGGTGCAATTTGCCAGATTTTTGGGGATAGTGCAGAACATTTTGTGGAGTTTTAAGACTTCTTGAAATTAAAAGTGTATTACAACTAAATTACTTTGCTGAGTGCTGTGAGCATGCTTAGTGGCATGCAGTTGAATTCACCATATTTTCAATCGTACAAAACGACAGCTGGTCTGATAACAACATAAATAGAGGCAAAATCTGTCCTGACTTGCATTTGAGTTACCCACAAAGACCAGGAAACTATTGTTTTATGTAAAGCAATGTGACAATACTTTAAAAACAGTGATTTTGACAACACAGAGTTCTTCGAAGGCTGTGTGTATTCAAATTTATGAGTCATTACTGAATGAATCCACAAAAAATACCTTTTGTCTTATTACTCAGTTGAATTTGACGACATGTTTTCTTTGCATAGGTAGTAAGAATAAATATGCAACAAAAGTGCTTGAAATATTCAAAACTGCATCTTTAGAGTCAAGCTAGCCTCATCCTGAGGTGGAAAACCAGTAACTGACCACACAATGGTCAACGAGCCACAGAAACTCTGGCTGTTAACCAGTAGAACATGCAATAGCTCCACAAAAGGACAGCTCATCTATACACACATCAAAAAAACATCCTCAAGTCATCACAACAACACAATGAAATAGCTGATTCTATCTATCCCTTCCTTTTTTCAGAGAAATCCTACCTCTTCGGGGGCAATGGGGACAACAGAAGAATACAGTGAGAAACTTCAATTTTGATTGCTGAAATCTTCTGCAAATATTGGGTTTGGGCAACAGAGTTTCTGTTTGCTTTCACAGTTCGCTGTACTACCTACATGAGCTTCAAGTTATGATGAAGGATTTTACAGAATACTTTTCATTAGTCCTGATACCACATAGTTAATATAAACAGGCTTCTGTTATAATACAAAAACAAAAGTTGTAAATAACTGGCCCCAAAATTCTACCATATTTAAACCAGTTTTTCATTCATCTGCGCCACCATTTCCAGGTTTCCTTCCATAAAAAAATTCAGACTCTTATTAAAAATATTTGGCTTAAAACACTCCTAGAACAGTAAAAAACATATATGGCATACATTATTATAAATAAGCAATTTCCAAATCTTCTAAAACCATCAGTTTTAACATATGCAAATCAACTTCTCAATCTGGTCAGTGTTGTAGGTATGATTTGCTTCTTCAGTACAGAGATTTTCTTTATTAAACAGTTGTGTAAAAGAAGTTTCAGGACTCCAGTAACACAAGAATTATAAGCATACAGGGAAGGAAGTAGTCTGCTTTCACAACATTTTAAAAGGTGGGGGTTTGTTTGTTTTTCCCAGTGAGGTCATCCAAGTGCTTCCTTTCAAAATCGTCTAGTACGTCTAGAAGAATAGACTAAATCTAGAAAATTAAGGCTGGATTCTATTCTGTCAAAGTCAGTGGCAGTTTTCTTATTATTTCATGAAATAAAAATATGCTTTTTCAAACCATCTGACAGAAAAAAAATACAAACTCATCATGTCAAAGATTCTTGACACCAATGTTGTATATATTTTTAAGACAGAGAATGCATACTGTAGTCATAACTATCATGATATGGGCATGCAAGGAAAAGTTTGAAAGTAAGTGCAGAGGAGTCAAGGTTTTTCAGCAGTTACAGGAAAACTTAAGTTCTACTGCTCTATGAATAGTCTAGCCCCCTTTTATCATGAGGAAAACAGAGGACAGAATAGGGTTTGGTTAATAATTTGTGCTGTAAATTGAAATGTCAACCTTGCTTCTCCAATACTGCTGTAGGAAGAAAGGGTTGGAGTCAGCAAAACTCTTTTATTCACTGTAGGAAGTGCATTGTGCCTTCCTGTACTGGCTGCCACTCCATCTACACCAACTTTGTTTGCAGCTATAAGCTCCCTGTGACTTAGACACAGACAAATGCAGGCAGCAGGGTCACAGCTACCATAGACAACTGCCTAACTTTGTGCTGAGAGCCACCCCTTAAGCTTTCCAATCTTTTTCTGACTCTAACAGATGGTCTAATAAAAGATATTAAACTTTGCCTCCCTTGCCTATAGTTCATAACTTGCCCTTACCACACTAAAGTTATGAGCAGTCTTGGACCATACAGTTTGACATGTTCTGAAGCATGACTTTAAACACTTCTGGAACACTCCCGTAATTATTAAAAGGAAAATGTGTGTGATACACAGTACCCAATATCCTATTGTTAAGAACAATACTTTTCTTAGGCTATGAAAATATACAGCTAGCATTCTTTATGAAACAGAATGATAACTATTATTTTTGCCTCATGGAGGTTTGAATAATTTGGCAAAACATGACTTCAACTCACAAAAGCCACAATGAATACACAACTTCAAAGTTAACTCACTAAACCAAATTTGAAAACTCATATTTTACTTTTCTAAACTTAAATTGCCATAATATAAAAGACATTGGATTGTTATAAACAATCAGTTGTTCTGACAGGCATTATATTTATTACATGGCACATCTTTTTTTAAAAAAAAGATAATAGAGCAGTGCACCTTATCCGCATGTTCCCCAATGCCAGTGCACACACTTTGTGTGAGCTTATAATTCCAATTAGTATCCACTTCAATACAACATAACCTATGGTAATTAAATTAAATCAACACAGAATTTATAATCCTACCACAAAGTAGGAATAGTCCACTTAAATGTTGATTTTTCTCCTATGATTGTCCCAGAATCCTGGAAAGAGTATTTCTTTCTCTGTTGATCTTGCTGCTTGCTAACACTGACGTTCACTATTTGCATCTCTGACAGAACTTTTGTTCATCACTTTTGATTGCCATCATATTGAGGCACTGCGAGAAGCATGGGAAGTTTCCTGCCGTACTCACAGAGAACTCTGCATTTCTTTTTTCCTTCTTACATATATAATGAGAACACCAGCCTTAAAATCCTCTGTAGTAAAGTTATGTATCTTTCTCCACTATATATGAAAAATACAGAAGCTAAATATTTCATATCAGCAAATATATTTACAGGCTACATTTGTGTTTAGTTTGTTTATTTGCTAATCATTTCCTACCAAAGTTCAAGCACAGTATGCTAACTTCATTTAAGGAGATGTTCTGCAATAAGTGGAAATACACCAGGATTCATGTGGTGCAGCGTACTTTATTTGCATTTTGCATTTTTTAGATAAAAGATAGAAAATAAATTATACAAACTTAGTGGAAACTTCAGAGAAAAATTAAAGGTAGGTAAGTTTTGATCGTGTATTTCTTCTTGCCAATTGGCATACATAATAGAAAATGGTAGAGAATAGGTTAAACAGTCTAAAAGGATTTTAACCTTAAATTTGACAGAAGCTAAATGGCTGTGACATTGGGTTCTTCTACTTTATTCCAGCTAGTAATCCACCTTCAAAGTTCCTGTCAGGTAAATGACCTTGTATTTCATTAACTGATAATTAAATGGATTTATTCCACTAACGGTTTTAATTAAAATGCTAGAAATATTGATTACCCCTCTCATCCTTATTCCCCCAGATGAAAAAAAGGTTTTAGGAATGTTTATTTAGAGAAGACAGAGAATTAAATTAGATTGAATCTCTATGAGACCTGAAGACTGGTTCTTTCATTTCTGCTGCTCAAGCAGAAAAAGGTTTCAATTTTTTGATGTTTGATTAATTATTTTGAAATCCATTTATGCTTACCTTGGTGTTTAATTAAAAATGTCATTTTTAGCATAATTTAATTGGCTATCTGTGGAAGACTAACTTCGAACTTATATTTAAAAAATGTTGTTTTTTTAATTTGGGGTAAAAGAAACTTTTTACTTATTTGCTTTTGCTGTAAAGGTATCATCTCATGAATGAAGAACTAAGAAGGGATGGAGCTTAAATGGATTTTCTACATTTGAATATGAGGATACATATGCTTATGACTAATGCAGCTTTATTTGGCTGTACACTTGAATCCATTACCAGTTATTCAGAATCTCTAATCTAACAAATATGGAGTGTGTGCCTCCAAATATGCTGGATTTATTGTTACTGGCATTAACAAAACTATCTGCAGTTTCTCCCAGAATGCTTTTAGTATGTGTGGGGACCCATTTGCAAATAGTTTAATATAAAGTACGTAGTACTGAAAAGAAGCATTCAGTTGCATTTATAACCAGCATCAAATGTTAGAAAGGAACGCTAGCTTTAAATATTAATTGAAAATTTACCTATAGTTTCACTCACCTAAACATGTGCAAGTGCTTCAGTTTTCATACCATACTTTCTTAACTATCAAAAATTTGCTTTCTGTATGAGCCAATAGTCCACTGAAGAAGCAACTGTTTTCCTTAAGTATGAAGGAGATAAAAATCAAATGGTTTTGTCACTTTTCAATACCAAGTGAAGATATGTTGTGGTCTTATAAAGAACACATTTCGTTACCACTTGCTAGCCTTAAAACATTTGATCTAGAATACTCTGTATGGAAAGTGACAGTACCTTAACTGACAAAACTAAAAACTAAATCCCCAATTCTGTAAAACATGCTTAACTTCAAGCATAAGTTGTCCCAAGGAAGGGCAATAGGATTACACCCCCAGTCACCACTCACTACAAATTGTGGACTTGCCTAAAGGCTTTGGTGACTCAAGACCCTCACACTTATATTTTTGTTCTTTTTGCTGTATTTACTTGTGAACTGAATGCTCCATAAATATGGGTCAACAATCAAAGTAAAACTCAATGTTACGAAAAGACTAATTGCAGTATTTCATTTCCAGTCTGAAAAAGAAGCTCTGCTCTGCAGACAGATACGACACTGGACTCTCAGGCTTGTCAAAAACATATTAATGATCTATTTTATGCAGTCAGTATAATTTATATTTCTCCCCTCTTTCTTCAAGAGTTTAATGAAGAAAAAAATTTATAGTCTGATTCAAAACCCAAGGAATCAATGAAAATATCCTGAATCAAAACATCTGTCTCCAGAACTCCATTTTTTACAGTCATTTTAAAACATCGTGAGTTCTGTGCCTGACCTCCAGCTAGGTGACAGTGTTTGTGTACAGTCATGAGTCATTTAAGAATTGGGTGGCTTTACAGTGATTTACTGTCTAAATGTCATCCTTGCCTTTTCACAAAAGGGAAGGGAAGGGAAGGGAAGGGAAGGGAAGGGAAGGGAAGGGAAGGGAAGGGAAGGGAAGGGAAGGGAAGGGAAGGGAAGGGAAGGGAAGGGAAGGGAAGGGAAGGGAAGGGAAGGGAAGGGAAGGGAAGGGAAGGGAAGGGAAGGGAAGGGAAGGGAAGGGAAGGGAAGGGAAGGGAAGGGAAGGGAAGGGAAGGGAAGGGAAGGGAAGGGAAGGGAAGGGAAGGGAAGGGAAGGGAAGGGAAGGGAAGGGAAGGGAAGGGAAGGGAAGGGAAGGGAGAGGAGGGAGAGGAGGGAGGGGAGGGAGGGGAGGGAGGGGAGGGAGGGGAGGGAGGGGAGGGAGGGGAGGGAGGCGAGGGAGGCGAGGGAGGGGAGGGAGGCGAGGGGAGGCGAGGGGAGGCGAGGGAGGCGAGGCGAGGCGAGGCGAGGCGAGGCGAGGCGAGGCGAGGCGAGGCGAGGCGAGGCGAGGCGAGGCGAGGCGAGGCGAGGCGAGGCGAGGCGAGGCGAGGGGAGAGAAACAGCTTGTGTATTTGTGAGCTGCAGAAGATTTAAGAAGTTGAGGGGTTGAAGAAGATGAATTGCGTAGCACGATGTTGCCTGTTTGAAGTCAGTGGATGTTCCACTCCCCTGATGTGCTCATTGTTACATTTTCAAAGTGCTGCACGTGGTTTTACTCATGCAGCTTTCCATGGCGCCAGTGCAAGTCCAGTAGCCAGCACACCAAGTCAGACTCCTTCCTGCAAGCATGTACTCAATATACAGTCCTTGCAAAGTCATGGCAGCTACTCCAGTGATTTTTTTATTTTTTTTGTTCATGTGTATAGGTTTGCAGTGTGAGGTTGTTAATGCTTTGCTGTTACATATGTAGCTGTGAAAGGGAATGGTGAAGCTGGACCTACCAACTTTCACAAACCAGTCACTGTCCGGTGAAGACAGCAAGGTCCATCAAACCTTTCAGTCAAGATGCTGTTTCTCTGACATACCCAATACGACAACATATTTCTGTCACCTTTCAGAAAAGGACTAAAGAACTTGGTCGTAGCATTTTAATTCTGAGTTTTTCTTTTATCGAGGCTTTCATTCTCATTACTGTGAATGTGAGGAAATAGAGTATAATGTTCTTTTCGTTTAATTTTCTGCTATTGATTTGTTCAATATTTAACAGAATTATTTTGCCTTATTTGGTTACTTATTTGGTTTCTATTTTATTGTGCAAATTTATTAAATTACAGAACAATCTTTGAGCATGGGGTGCCTATGAATTAAAATTCTGACAGTGATGATCTATTGGTAATTTTCCATGTCTACTTTCAATGATGATTTCAATTATCGCTGAAGTGAGCAAGGAAAACATGAAATAAGTAAGACGATATATGTTACTAACTTGGATGTTCATGGACAAAAGAGGATTGAAAACATGTGGAAGCTTTTCAACAAAGAGCAATCACTATTCAAAGCTACAGAAATTACACAAGCGCATCCATGTAAAAATGCTGCTGTTGCTATTGCTGCCATTGGAAGCCATTGAATTAGCTTATTTTCAGAAACGTGAAATAATTTTTAAAGATACACATGGCATAGGTTTTACTGCCTTTTTTTCTGAACTTTGAGAAAATAGCCAAGATGAATAACTTTATTTTTAACACTGATATATGACACATTTTAACCTGTCGACATACAAAAGTAGTGCTGTTAACAACTGCAACTTTCTTCAAGTATGCTATGAATCACTGTATTCCTTTTCCCTTTTTTCATGCACCATTGCCACTATCTTACCTTCAGCGGTTTTGCTAGATTTCAATGAAGATGGAACCAGAGGGCACACATTAGAATTTTATATCAGTTCAAGAAGGGTAGAGAAGAAAGACATATGAAGCTAGAATGACATTCATTGAAGGTTCCCTAGGGAAGATAACACATGTTTTTGTCTTTCACCTGCTAGGCATGCTAAATCAGTGCAATGATAAGCTAATTTATGAAATATATTTCATTGAAACCTGGACATCTTTACTGTTTCTAGTTTGGCTATTAGCTTTTCAGAAATAAAAGATACCTAATTTAAAAAATGCTAAAAGACTTTTTTTTTTTTTTTTTAGGTAATGCTTACAATATATGTTTACCAGGACTCTTGGTTTTAGTGCACAAAGAAACATTTCAAAAGCAGTTAAGATTAGTTGAAAGTTAAAATTTATACTCACTACTCCTTCAAAAAAGGAACAGCTTTATTTCAAAATCAAAGGACAATTTTACCCTATTTATGAAAATGTACTGAAAAAAAAAAACCACACCACAGTAGCTGTGAGAATGGTGAAAGTGTGGCTTACCAAAACAGTGGCTCAGCCACCTTACATTAAAGATACAAAGCAATTCAACACTGAGGAGTTTATTTCTTATCAAGGGAGGCGGTATAGGCTGCCTTTTTGCTCCTCTGCCCAACACATAGAAGCTGACTATTCAGAAAAGACCTTCAGGATACCTGTGTTCATCGAACACATGCTAGAAGATTTCAATACTTTCATTTCAATTATTTGAAAATGTATTACATTGCTGTTAATGGAACATGGTACTGAGGCAAAGCTTTAAAATTTTCTTAACTATCTAAAAGAACACTGGAAAACACCGTGATACTTCTGTTATGTTTCAGCAAACAAAAACACCTCAACACTTCATAATCCTTGCTGAACACACTCTCAAAAGGAATTTAGAGACAGTCCATAACGCGGATGTAGAGACATACAATCCAAAAAGCATGTACTAATGAGGTTAAATTTTATAAAGTAACCTAGCTGTCTTGCAGATAATTGTGTTTAATTTTAACAGTTTCATGATCAGACACAGATGTGAGCATAATATCAAAGAGGATTTAATGCTTACATCAGTTATATATCTTAATTTATTCTATTTATCATTTGTGGTGGTGCATTAACAATTATCTACAATTATATTCCGCCCCCCCTTTTTTTTTAATAAGATTCCAAGGAATAGTTTTAAGAAAAAAAAGTCTTGAAATACTGGGCATAAGAGGTCTCACATACCCTTCTGGCTTTACCATTGGGACTTAAATATTCCTGGTTCTGAACAAAGAAAAAGGAATTTGGAAAAATTGGAACATCTGGAAGCTTAAGCACCACTTATGAATATGGCAACCTTCACTACCCCCAGAACTGAACACTGCACTTCCCAAAACTTCTATATTTAATCTGCCCTTCAACTGGCTGCGTTTGTTGACCTCAATAGAGAGAGGAATTTTAGACTCATAAGCAGCTTCAGCAAGGTCAATGGGGCAACATGCATGTTTTAAGTTTTAGTGCATGTTTAAGCATTTCACTGAATTAGTGCCATGGTCTTTTTCTGAGCATTTATGCAAGAGGTAGGAGAAAATGTGTCAGTTAAAGTTACCTGTTCGTTGTGGGGGATGAATAAAATCTCTTTCATATTTCCCTGGGTGTTTCCACATCTTTTCTGATGTGCTCTCTACATTCCAACATTTTCTTTACTGATAATCCATTTTCAAGCATTCAAGATTTAGCTATACCCATAGTAACTTTTATAAACCTAGCAAAAGCATAACTCTCACTAAGCTTTATTTATTATTACTCCATATTGATTTAATAGCCTCTATAATGGATGAATTAATTCAGTCCAAATTATTACCCCCCTGAATTCACTGCAATCTGCTGCACACCGGCAGACCCTTGTAGACCCCAGTGTAGAAAGCTCTGCTGAAATCAGTAAGTATCTGCTCAGGCATATTTCTAAGATGAAGACTTTAATAATCAAACATAGAGAAGGCTCAAAACAACCAATTTTCAAAGGTGTTTGTAATGCTTAGGGATTCATCAAAGTAATTAATGACAATTCAAATGTATGTATGCATGCAACCAAATTCCCATTATTTGCTGGGGGAATATCTATGCTTAATTCATATAAGTATTTATAGAAAAGCTTTTATAGGTTTGCAGACCCCTAGGATGTTTGGGCACCAAAGCATCTAGGCAGATGTGTCTTTAAATGATTGTGACGGCATAATATTTTATACCATGAAAACAGCATGCTCTTTGACTACCTGAATTCCTCTTTTATGCTTGCTAATTAACAAAACATATACCTGTAAATAGGACAAAAGTAAATGTTCTTTTAAAGACACTACTATGCCTGTCAGATTTCTTGTTACATTGCACCTCACTCTTTCATGACAATACAATTCATCCTCCCCAAAATGACTGTAACGTCAAACACATGGGATTATGGCTTTGCCTTGTTATATGGGAGTCATGAGACAGCCATTAAGAAGAATCATAATATAATATATATATATATATATAAATAAACGGGAGGAGGGGGGGAACAAACAAACAAACGTAATGATAGTTCAATACTGAGACTCCTGGGATCTTTTTTAGAAGTGTGGAAGGGCAGAACTGCAAAAATGAACTCACTCCAGAATGTAGGACTGTCTGGATTCAGACTGGCAGTTTGGCATTTGCACTGTTGCAAAAGTATAAATAAACAATATTCTTGATTGCTTCCTGTGATTTTAATGAAAGGTACTTTTTCAGCATCTACATAAGTATGGCTCTTGCTACAAATAAGCTTTAGCCACTAGCACTTCTTAAAATGTGAACAGATTTATGCATAGAAATTAATAACAGCTTTTTCTGAGCTATTTTCTCAGCACATAGTGTCAGAATGGCAGTGACTCCTTCTGACCTTTAGAAAGAAGGAAGGTCTTTTAGGAAAGCAGATATTCTTCTTTTATAGGGGAACTGTGTAAACATAAGTAATGTGCCCATGAACATTTTACGGTCAAGATAATAACAAAGGATTTAGCTTCAGTATTTGCCACACAAAATAAATCTTTAACGGAGATGACTGTTTTGCAACTTCTTCAGCTGAATACAGTGGTGGTTATGCTAACCATCCCTCCTGTGCTGGCAGCCTTACCTTATGAGAAATCTCAGAAAACCTTCTCTGTCATTAGACATTCTCAGCTGGTCTCTAAGTGAAGGAGTATCCAGCCCCTTGTCAGAGAAAATGTCATCATAAGATTATGAGAAAGAGGGAAGTGAAGGTAAAATTAAGTAAATCAAGGAAAATAGAATTCTGAGGAGGATGTGGAAAGTATATTAAAAAAAGAAGTGAAGATCAGCATCTTGCTTAGTACATATTTGAATATTCCTACAGGAAAAGAGAATATAAAATTGAACTACTGATCTCTTGAGGACCAGACCATCGTACGCAGGATATTCTCTTTTTCTAAATGGACAGATGGTGTGTAGCTGAAAATGGAAAGCAATTCCTACTTACTATCAGGAAAAGGTATGCAATGAACATTACCTTGAAAGCAGGCTCTATTGGCTTATACATACTGAATTTTTCAAACTTGTGAGGCAAATTTAAAATTACTAGCTATAAGTTAGGATACAGAAGGCTAGATCCAGGACCGTTTTCCTAGCATAACCCCAGGACCACCTACAGGAAAATGGATAAACTTTAAGACTGATTTACTTTCTCATGGGTTATTCATACAGTGGCTAACAGGAAAAGCCCATGCTTTTCTTAATGCTAAGAAGGCTGTAGACAATATATACATACATAGCTGATATATAGTTTTCCCTATACATTCTTTGAATCCTTGAGATTCATAGTTTAACTGCTTTTCCTCTTTAATGAGGTGAAAGGAAACTTAAGACCAACAAATGGTGAAGAGATCTAGAGAACCTCAAAGGGGAAATCTTTCTTCCAGGAGACAATCTGATAGATAAGAAGAGAAAAACATTCATGCTTACAATTACATATCTAAACGATTACCTGGACATTACAATAAATAGTCTGCTTGTCAGAAGTGGGGCCTCAAAGCCCTAGTCATTGCCAAGAAAACCTAAGATACTCAGGCATCAAAGTGTTGATTTAAGTATGCAGTCTTAAACACTTGGGTTTGAAAATTTTTATATTTTATTTCAGTGATCTTCCCAAGGTCAGGAAAAATTTTATGCATAACTCTTTGTTGACATATATCTACTCAATTCAGTGCTCTAATACTAGGATTCCAGCTGTGTAATCTACCTTTTTCCAATATGAAAGTTGTAACTAAAATCCTGAATTTGCCATGACTTATACATGTGCTGAACAGTGTGTACCTAAAAGGTGTGTAAAGTTAAAGAGACATGTGAGACCCAGATCCACAAAGAGACATGCACATGGGAAGGGATTTAAAAATAGAATTCACAGCCCAGGCAAGGTGGCCAGCTTCTCTTACAAGGTATGGAGATAGTTTGGTAGTAAGAATGGGATTTCTGACACTCAGTGCACTGAGCAGGATGTTATATAATGAACCAATAGGAAATGATGAAGAAAAGCCAAATTTCACACTATCGCCTATGAGCCTAAAATAGATGTCATGGAAATCTGGAATTCAGACTGTAAAATGCCTCCTGAACAGAAGAAATGCACAGAAGTTATCTCCATAGGTTAGCTCTACAGAAAAAGTAGATCACTGTTTTCTTAAAAAAAGACCTGGGGATTGGAGCTGCTATGATAAATCTGTTCCTTGATAGCTTGGTAATTAGAGCATTCTCTTGGGAAGTTGAAAATAGAGATTTGATTTCTTATCGTAACTGCTCAGACAACTAGACTGCATGCAAGGTACTGTCTGCTCTTCCTGCTGAAGCTGGGCAATGAGAACCAGAAATGCAAGATTCCTGATGCCAGAGAAGCAAGAGAACCTGTCTTCCTGGCCCTAATCTACAGGCTGATATTAATTTTTCAGTGGAAAATCATTGGATAAAACATTTAAACATATTTCAAATAGAAAGAAAAGCTCAGGATTTCTCCTTTCCAGGAGAGAAAGGGTATTTCTTCTATTATTACTTCTTCCTTTTTAATATATTGATATGCACGTTCCTTATATTTGTATATCAGCAATTTTGTATGTACACTAATTCTGTGACAGGCTGTAGTTGTTTTAGCAAAAACAATGAAATAAAGAGAAGACTCATAAGAAAGAAACATAATCCAAGTTTTCAGTTGTATGGACCATTTTCCAATGTATTGTACTACCATCAAACATTTACCCTGGCAAATGTACACACACATATACTCTACTAGGACACTCTTACGGCTTCATTTACACAAGCACTAACACTTATTTTAAAACATAACAGTCTTATTTACAGGAAGGATAATAAATCTTTCTGAATCAAGGTAAGAATATATTCCTATGTTAACAAATTTATTTGAGCTCATTTAATGCTTTCTTAACAATTTACTTTTATGTGTAGCCAAGACATAGCTTTTTATGTAGCATAACATAACAGTAACTTCCATGATTTTATAAATGGACTTTGTTCCAATTTCTTGCTATTCATATCATCCATTTAAAAGAACGATATCTAATTTCAAGGATTTTCTTTACATTTTATTAAATAAAATCTGCACACTGCCAGAAAAATAGACAGCTGCCAAAGAAGTACCAGTGAAAAAATTCTATGGCCTGAAACAGGGAGGCACGAAATTACATTACAATTTTAAATGGAAACAGAAGTTTTCCACCAATGTAGATAAAAATCTTTTAGAGATAAAACTGTTTTGACAAAACTCTGCGAATACAATGCTCCTGACTGCAAGGCGATTACTGAATGCAAGTGGGAAAAAACTAAAAGACTCCAAAAAAGAGCAATGCTAAATTTACAAAATATAGACCCAATCACTGCAGTATAATTTTTCATTTTAATTATGTTCTTTTATCATCAATATACAGTCATGTATAACAAGAACAAAATAGCAATAAAGTTAGTTTACAAACATGAAAAAAAGCAAATAAAATGATACTGATACCTGGTTAATTAGCTTAACAGCCTTTTTATCTTGTGCAATAGTTTCCCGCAAACAAAAGACTGTATCAATCATCTATTGTTCTACTCTATAAATGTTAATACATTTCTAGAAACCTAATGATTCTCACTTTTTTTCTTAGAGATGGATTTTTCAATGGTCAGAGAGCTGGAAGCAGATTTTTCAGCACAAATACCTTAACATGACTACTGTGCCTCTTCACATAAGCAGATCTAATATCAGAGTTCAAGTCAAGATTCCCTCATATTTCTTAACAGGGTCTCTCTCCCTTCCTTCTTAAGAAACATGTATCTGGATCCTAACTCTACTGCATAAAACACAATATCAATATGTTTTACTGCTTTATTCTTCCAGGTTCATGATCCCACAGTCACACACATGCAGAACAACAGATGCCAGCATGATAAATAAGCAGTGACAATAACTGCAATATTATTACTATAACTCTTTCCCAGAATTCCTTAAATTCCAGGGAATTCTTGAAATTTTTAGCCCTTAAAAAGCGATGCCCTACAGTTACTCGAAAGATGAAGAGTTGTAATACAGATGTCACAGTTTCTCAGCCCAGTTTATGTTCAAGCATCTTTCCCAATTCACCCCTTCTTCCTGTCCCATTGCTCTCCTAAAAATCCAGAACCTAGCTTAGGATCAAAGACTATGATACACCCATTTGTCCAGGAAAGGCATTGTTCAGATATCTAATCTACTTGTGACTAATTAGTTCTAAAATAATTATAATTTCTGCTGATTTTTTTTTAAATGTCTTGCTCTCAGAAACATCCTTTAAGTGATGTATGTCTGTATTTTTAATATGTAGCAATGTGTGAATTGCACTGGCTATTTTGTCAATTCCATACATAGCCCACTGGAGTACAGTTCAACACATACTTTCACCCTTTTACAAATAATAGAATATGCAAGACACTCAAATGACACAAAAGTCTAATACCAAAGTATTATAATTTTAAGAACATCTCCCTAAGAGAATGCAGACTTTTATGAATAAGTAACCTTCTCTGAGGATTGATTAGAACAGATGTTTATGTTTGCACTTATATAGCTGTTTAGAGATGGTTACAAATGAAAATGGATATATTAAGTTTCTTTTCAAGCATACAACAGGCTGGAGAGAAACGATGACAAGTATTTGGGGCAAGCCCTTTAGGCCTTAGAAGAAGGAGGGACTATTCTTTCCCAAGGCCCCATAATCATTTAAAATGATGAGGGTTTTTTAATGATTTAATATAGTGAGTTGAGCTACATTCCATTAGATATAATTAGACCTAGACAGGAAAGGTAGATCTGA
Source organism: Cygnus atratus (assembly GCF_013377495.2). Lineage (NCBI taxonomy): Eukaryota > Metazoa > Chordata > Aves > Anseriformes > Anatidae > Cygnus > Cygnus atratus. Next base: position 20,971,334 of record NC_066366.1, read on the forward strand.
AAAGCTAATGAAATATTATTCAGATTGAATCTAAGATTGTTGATTAGGATAAAGCTACCCCTGATTAGTATAAACAAGATAGGTGTTAGAGACGTTCTTTTTCTTTTAATTTCATTTTTGTGTTACTCTGAGGAGAGTCATACCTTGCCATTTACTTTAAAGGAGGTACATCTGGAAATACTATTTTCTGTATACTTCCTAATATTTTTTCCTTTCATATTCTTTTACTTTCAAAGTCTTCATCATTTGACCTCTTCCATACCTGTACTCTTATTTCATTATATGTATTCCATAAGATTCCTACAACTCACCACAATCCTCCTCCATATGGAAAGTGCTCATTTTGCAAGGGGTTGGCACAAGATCAGTGCTCTGCATGAGTCCTACTTAAGCCCCATCATAACTTCTTCAAACAGTTCGTAGCTATATAAACCCCTATGTTGAGGGATTAAGTAAGATCTAAGTGATGTATAGATTTTGTGCTGGCCTTCTGCATTGTAGTGAATTTCATCCTTTATCTAGCCCCACTCCCAGCTTTATGCTTTCTCCATACTACTTCATACACTTTCATCAGCTTCCCAAATCCTATGTGTCAAGCAACCTCTGAATCCTCATACAAATCTCCCTTTAAACCCATTTCTTTCATAAAAATCACCCTTGGTTCCAATGCCTAAATACACGATGCTTTTGGGACTTAGAAAGCACTCAGTGAAGGCAAAAAAGAAAAAAAAAAAAAAAAGCTTTCTAAAGAAAAAATGAAGAAATTTTTCTAGACATTGTATGTGTCCCAAACAGAACTTCTGGCATTGCTGTTCAAATAGTGAATTAATGATTGAGCTGCTTTTAGCTTACCACTTTCAAAACACACTTTGAAAGCTTGCAAATGAAATTTGAGAAGTTCAGAACAATACTATTTTTGAAAGGTCTTTTGGACCATATACAATTTGAATACTTTTATTAGTCTTCTTTGCTTGTAGAGAAATGTTGTACCTTAATTTAGAAGTATTTCTGGAATGTAATAGCTTGGGGTGTATATTAATATTTCCTTAGATTTATTGCACAAAAATATTTATAAAATTATGTCACGCATTATTTCTCATATGGCAACTAATCTGGGAAATATCCTGTGGGCAATAGCCTACACTAGTAACTTTTAAAAGGGACACCTCATCTGCCTCTGGGCAGATCTTCAACCTCAAAAACCAGAGCTCTTTTTAATATATTACTCAGGATGAGATTTTTTGACCAGATGAGTAGTAGTAAATTGACACTATAATAAATTAAATGATACTGGTCCCTTAGACACTGATAGCAACGTATTATGTATGGAAAATATGTACATACATACATACATACACCTATAACATTAGATAAGTTATGCCTTGATAGAAATACACATGCAGAGGGCATGAGGTGGGTAGAATCCAATGACAGACCCAGCTAATTGGTAAGTAGGCATTACTTGTGCTTTTGATTATTCTTGCTAATGATTTTTTTTGAAAATGGGCAACCTAGAGCACAGCTAATTTTTGTAGTCCATGTTGCTGTAGGATCATAATGACATTCTGTTTCCAGTCAAGGATAGAAGTTACCTTGGATTTATCAGACACAATTTCTATCAATGCTATTTCAGATTACATTTTAATTCATTCCTCTAATCCATCTACAAAAGACTATTAGTCACAACTAATTTACTAATATGGCTCTATTATAGGAAATGCTTTCTGAAGTAACTCTGATTTTAATTAATCTCTATTGTGTGCTCAGTCCAGATTTTGGAGTGACAGATACACAAATAAAAATAGACAATGAAATATACAAATACAAATCCTCTTTCTTTCATGTAGTACCTATCATGTTTACATTTTAATATGCCAAAACAGAGAATTTTGTTTCTTACATACTAACACCTCTCTAATTCTTTTTTCTTTTGTGGTCCCATAGCTTTGTGAGAGATATTCAATTTCTTCCAACCTTCAATTTGTCTGTCACTGCAGATGTTTGTGGGAAGGGCTAAGGAATTTAACTTACAGGTGTAATATCAGGATGAAATTCAGGTTTGTTCTAACGTTATAATTGGGGTGTATATGGAAATCAGGGACATAATGTGCCTGCGTGCACACCCAGTGCACTTGGTTGTTAATTCTCTGGGTGGCCCACAAGCTCCTAGCCTAGACTCTGAACAAAGACAATGGGCTGACTTGGGACAACCAACCAATGTGAGAAAAGGCATCTGCTTGACTGCTTCACCACCTCCACAACAAAGTGCTTCACTAATTGTTTCAGGAGCTCGCCAGGTGGGACTCTCAGTCCTGGAGATTCCTGCAGGCTGCTCCTGCTGTGTCTAGACCAACTGACAGACACTACATCTATGCTTCAAAGTGTTTATTAACGTCCTGGGTGGACAATCTGGCAGGACCAGAGACCCCCCAGGCAGTTCTTGCGGCAGAACCAACCAAACTGGAGATGGATAATAGACTTGTAAATAGTCAGTAGAAACTGTCCCTGCAGATGCAGAAATGGTTATGAAGGACACCATTAAGACAGTTAAGGGATATTTAGCACATCATTCAAGACAGAAAGGATCCCTTGCTTGGATCCTTCACATGCTGAATTGGTCACAGGACCATCCAATTACAAGAGTTCAGCAGAACAGCACTTGGGGGACTCTCATCTGGTCTGCCTGAAGCCACCAGTGCAGAACCCTTGCCCATGGCCACCTGGAAAGAAACTGGTCATCTTGCTTGAAAGATTTGATTCATCATGCAAGTGCTACCCTATGCCAAAACCCCAATAAACTGGGGTAGGAGACAGGGGTGGTGGTATTGTTGGGTTCTTTTGACCAACAGTTCACAAGTGTCTGTGCTACCGATTTCCAGGAAAAATGAAGATTAATTTTAGAAACTGAAATAAACAAAATCAGATTAAAGCAGAATAGTCTTTTCCATTCACCCCAACTTTGGTTTGAAATCATTTGAGTGCACTTAAGCTCTGCAATGTGCAAGAAATTTTTTTTCATTTTGGAAAACCATATAGACCAAAACACCTAACCCACAAAAGTAAGGGTTACACTCAGATAGAAAATTCAAAGCGAATATAAATTTTAAGCTTGCAGCTTTTCCAGGTTATCATAATCTGAGTATCAATACAAAGTATATGAATTAGATCTTGTAAAACTTAGACTTCTTTCCAACACTGTCTTTCCCCACAGCATCTGTACAAACCAGCAAGTCCCTTCTTCACTAATTGCTCTGGGCATGTAAATCCATTAGAAATATTTTTCTCATGGAACAATTCAGATTCAGAAGCTTACGGTAAAGAAGCCACAACTGATAACTAATTGCCAACAGCAGTTTTAGCCAACCGAAAGAGACTTCTTATAATGAATTAAAGCAAAATTTTACTGTGCTGCATAGAACATGTTGAAAACTTCCAGGCAACAGAATTTTTCCAATGGAATTTTTTTTTTAATTAACAATGTTTTGTTGTTTTGCAAGAAGTGCTTCACAACAATTTTTATGCCTTTTAATAAAAATTATGGTCTAAAATATCTTAGGTTTCTGCTTGAAAATAGTACTATTTTTTCAGAAACAGTATTTCATGAACACAACAAGAAGATGGGATGTGTTCCAACCAGCAGTAGTTGTGAGACATTAAGATCCCTCCAGACTGTACTTTTTTATCTTTTATGATAGTGAGAATTAAAAAAAAAAAAAAAAACCTTAATTAACTTAAGTTTTTAATTATAGGTATACTTTAATGAACTGACAAGTTTGCATGCATGATGAATAAAGAATTATCTTCTTCCCTTTCAGAACTTATCTTGGTTTTGTTTTGGGGTTTTGGTCTCTTGTATTTTCTTTTTTTCGACACAATCCACAATCTGAGTAATAAAGTATACCAGAGGATAAATGAATATCTACTTAGCAACTAAGTAGGTTTGTTTGTTTGTTTGTTTTTAAGTCCTGTTTTGGACATGTTTTGGCCTGGGATGGAAGAAAACAATTGTATCTTATCGAGCAGTTTTATTTGAGGATTACTTTTATCAATTACACAACTTAATGTTAAGCAACAGGGAAAAAGGCAGAGAACTTCCCATGTTCCCTATTTATAGCTAATAGCTTCCTATTCAAACAGCTGCAGTCAAGATGAACATTTAAGAAAATAACGTCAGATAAATGAAGTCAAACCAGTAACTGCTGTCATTTTTTTTCTTCTTTAAGTGACTCTGTTTAAACTAACGTCTGTTTGGCTATATCCTTCAACATCCAACTTCTGAACAGCTTTACAGGAATTACTTTTATTTTGGATAATAACATAACTACCCACCAGTATTCATTCTTTATTTGCAATACTAATTTTATGTTCTAAATACAAGATATGCTTTGTGCAGTATCTTAAATAAAATAGTTTCAAAAATGAACAAAAATGCTCTGGAAAATAAACATTTTAAATCAAATTCAACTTCATTGCCAGGTTTACATCAAATTACAGGAATATTTCCACATATTGCTTTGCTTTTCATTGATATAGACTAATTTGGCAAATACAGTTGTAATAGCTTTTATATTTAGCTAAAATCATAATACAGTGTGGAAAATGTATACCTAACCCTATGTTTATATACTTTTTTCCCCTTTTAAAGACTATTGTTATCTATTGAATTAGAACAAGTTCCTGACACCGTTATGATTTCAGCAGGCATCATCTAGTTGAGATGGTGTTTTCAGGGTTTCAGTGAGCAAAGGTATGGGACTGCCACGTGTTTGGAAATGATGTGTTTCAATACTGAACGTTAAATATTTAAGAATATGTTCCTTCAGAAAATGTCATATTAGGAGAGATGCAGAAAGAACTAATTCAGCTACTGCTTTGGGAATCATCATCTCTGGAAGCCCTGTGTGGGTTTGGCTGCATGGGGACAAGACTTCTAAGATTAATTAACTAATGCTGCACAACTAATGTGCGTAAGTTAAAGTGCATTAATCCCCCATGTGGACGCTTATTCAGGAATAAAGTGGCCTTAATTTGCCGTAGCTTAATCCTTCTCTAAGGAGCTAGTGCAAGCTAAGGCCACTTTACTTTTGAGAAACAACATCCATATGGGAGTCTAATGTCTTTAACTTATGCCCAAGAACTTCACTGATTTAGTGCAGACAAGCTTTTAGATGCAAAGAAAGTAGTATTGCTGCTGACCACTCAGTGTGCAATCTCTTCCACCACTCCTCACTTTTTCTAATTAAGGATATTATTACATTACCTTCTTCTGCCCTAAATAGCAACCAATAGACTGAAAAATGAAGTAGGCTAGACTTACAAAGTCTACACGGAGCAGAACTTGAGTAAGGACACGCACATTTTGATTTGGCCTTGTTTCTGACATGCTATGAGAGCTTCTTAATAATGTCTCCATCTCTTTGCCTCTGATTCCCTATCTATAAAACAGAACCACATCTTACTTTCTATCCACTTGTTTCTGCTCCACAAACTAATACAGGTTTCCCACACCATAAATTTTCTCATAGCATATACATATGTCCTGAGTGGAGACTAGAAAAGATGAAATCCAGGCACAGGTGCAGGTCTGCACTGCAGCTGTAATTTTCTACATATGTCTGATCAGCACAATTTAAAACTTTGGTTTACAAATGTAACATGCAATGGCAAGATTAGTTCACAATCCCTACAAATCAAAGTCTAAAATTGAAACCAGACACCATGCGACACTAAGCTATTTCAATTACAGTTAAAAATCAATACACGTGGTCATTGGCCTTTCCAGACAAAACGTTGCTCGCATAGCGCATGTGAGCAGAATGGTGGAATTCATACAAGAACTGCTGAAAGATGATCCAAGTTTATTCATACAGTCAACAATTTTTAAAGTGTTTTTTTTTTTCTTCTCATTCTTTTGGGGATAATATTACTAGTACTCTTCTAAAGAAGGAACTCTACGCAAGTCAATCTCACAGAAAATTCTCACAATAAACTAAAGAGCATGAAAACCAGCCTTATTTTACTTGGCACGGCACACTTCAAAGAGACTGCAATCCTTCAGAAACAGAAAATGCATAATGCCATGGTGCTAACAGTGGATGGACGTAATACTCATGACAAACTGCAGTGTCTTCTGCATATAAACCTTACTTCCTGTCCCACTGTTTACTTCTCTGTATTGCTTCAATTCATTACCTTTTTATCATTGCTTTTTCAATTTTGCATCAGATTCGGCCTGCTTCAGATGCCTCCCTTCTCCACAACTTCCCTATTTCAGCCTACACAGTTCCAACAGGAAAATGTGAAAGGACTGTACTAATTCAAATACACATGACTTGGGCTCCTTAAGTTTTAGGGTGCATTGCCATGACGCATACGTGGCATGCTACCCCCATTGTTGTTGTTTTCCTCCATTTCTCCAAGATGCTACTACCAGGACTATTTGTTACCATTTGCCATGGTATGTTTCTCCATACACATCAGTTCTGGCTACCCTTAAGGACTGCTTAACTTTATTCAAGTTAATGGTTCCTTTGCCTTAATTTAGACCATCACATGGAAAAAATCATGTGTAAGCACTTAATTGGTGAAGACTTTAAAGTCTTTTTCCTTTGCCTGGCAAGTGCTACACCTCCGCAGCTATTCACCTGTGTGTCTTCCATTAAGGTCTCCTTAAAAGGAAAAAGCTGAGGATCAGACACCCAGAAGCTGTTAACTCTTAGTGATATTGGGCTTAGACAAGAGACAGAAATAAGATAAGAACAATTGACTTAACCTATCTTTTTTTTTTTTTTAAACATACAGATTAATTTAGTCCAGTAAAAGATATCTGAGGAGAGTTTCACTGAGGAGATACACTGAGAAAAAAGATACACTGAGGAGAGTTTCAAGTAAAAATCAAAGGCATCATGGAGCTGTGAGAAGCAACAGCTACACCACGAGCTGGCACCAGAGGACCAGGGGAGATGGGAGAGCCCTCCTGCAATTGCTGACATACTGAAGGTCCTCTGGCATGCAGCAGAATATTGGGATAAAGTCTGAATCTCAACAGGCACAGAGAAGAGGATCTCACTTCTTTTGTTTGTTTGTTTTTACAGTTGAAGTCATTTATCTTGACTTCCATTTATTTTCAGTTTTGCACTGGGTTTATAGTTTGACAGAGCAACGTGAAACAGAATAGCAAATTGATGACAATCTTCAAGTATGTTAAAGCTTGTCACACGGAATAAAGTAACGATTCCCTGTGTCTTCTGGGCATAGGACAAGAACTATTGTGCATAAACTGCTGTGAGATAAATTTGGGCAAGACAGTAGGAAAAAGCTTTCAGGTTTATTAAGCATTGGAATAAATTGTTTTGGATGTTAAAAAATACCCATCACTGGCTGTTTTTAAGAAAAATGTTGGACAAATGTATAGTTGAAACAGTTCAGACGTGGTTATTTTTTACTTTTTTTTTTGTGTGTGTGCATTGGGCAGGGTAGAGGACTAAATGACCTCCTGAAATCTTTCTTAGTACTTTGTTCTATGATTTTATGAAAATGTCATAAATGTATGAAGCAGCACTACAAAGGCTTGCACATCACTTATTAGAACCTGTCCTGTCCCAGTTAAAAGGCTAATACATTAGAGCACTGCAACAGGCAGGCAGCCCCAGGAAAATGGTCTAAAATACTCAAGTAGTCCTTTGCATGGAAATATGCACACACCACTTTACAATTTTTCAAGAGGAGTCAGCATCTCAGCAAATCACATTGTTATGTTGTGTTATGATGCATGATGTTTTCATAACGATGTGACATGTCTAAATGACAAAAACCTGGCTTCCTACCAAAAATGTAAAGCAGTTTACTTTTTTTTTTCCACAGGAAAAAAGCCATTATCAGTTCATATAAAAAAATTCCCTGCAAGAAAATGGCAGCAGACCAATTTAGTACAGAGTATTCCCCAAATCCATAATTACGAGAAAACAAAGAAATTCCACGAATTTTAGAAGCAGAAGATGTTTTTATAGAACAGTGGATCATTCTATGCAATAAAACTACAGAAATATAAAACAAACAACCAAACTGTAACTCGATCATCATCCTGGAAGTTTTGGAAACAGATATAATATCACCAAAACCCAGAATATTTTTTCTCTAGTAAGGTCACAAGTAATTGCCACAAGTAATTGGCACTAATAGTAGTAGTAACTGAGGTTTGCCTGTTCTCAATTGGAATTGAAAAAACCACCAATAACCTGACAGATAATAATACAATAAATTACTGCTATTTAGCATTATTGTTTTTATTTGCTGCATTAATATGAAAGCGTAAAAAAATCTTTTGGATAACGTGCTCCTTTGTTATAAATAACTCAACCCAGATTCTTTTCTCCTAGCAACTTTATAAGACTGCTAGATCTCTCTTACTGTCACAGTTTTTCATAAACACAATATAGCTTTTGGCTCTCAAATTGTACCTTGAAAAGTTGCCATGACAGCATGGAGGATTCTGTTCAGCTTGCTGTCCTCTGTACGCTGTGCTGTTCCTTCCTACCAAAGTCTCTTAGCACCTGCCCAGACATGCACCAAGCAATGCGATTAGCTCCTATCATATCATTCATTCTTTTGCTCATCATTCCACCGTGTAAATGAAGTGTTTAGTGTTTTGTTCTGGTAGTGCCTTTGCTGCTGTTATTTTAAAATGTGTTACTATGTTAGGTTAGAAAGGCAGGGACAAAAAATTCTGTTGCAAGACTGGAAGGTGGCATGGGATGCAATATTCCTCTGGTCCCCAGAGAGTTCGTTCCAGAGTCTCATACCACTTCTCCAGCCCTCCAGCACTTTAGACCTACTTGGCAGCCTATTCTTAAAATTCTCTAGAGAAAAAGACAACACAGAAAGATGGAGTAGGAGAGCCACAGATGTATTTGCTCAATCCTTCCACCTAGTAGCTCATACTGCAGGTTCCTTGGAGCCCCAGCCATACCCTAACCCTTCCAGTGGCGGAAAGAACAATAGTAATACTGCCCCTACTTACTTTTAGCATGAAACTCTCTCTATAAAAAGTACTTAGCTTAGTATAAAAGTACTTAGCTTAGCTTAACTATAAACTCAATTCAGAACAAATTCAGTGCCTCTTCCACCATGCATCAGGTTTGTGAGACAGATCATTTTAGGCATCAAAGGATTTTTGCTTTAATTTAGCAAGTCTTTTGAGATCATATGCAACCTTATTTGTAAAAAGATGTTCTTTTTGCCTCTGAAAATATACCATCTGCTTTTGCTATGGGTCAAGCCAGGATTTGTTCCTGAATCAGTCACCCAACCCTAATTCTAATAGAATACCTCTGAATAGTTTTATACTAATAACTGCTCTGTAGAGACTCTTGAAATTATAATATATTAAACACCCATCAGCCTATCAGAAGAACATGTAATTTTATGTTCATTACTTCTTGGTTCCTGACTATAGAATTTGGATGGTTGCACCTCAATTAAAAGTTGAATCAAAGTTAATATAATTTAAATAAAAACTTCAATAAAAAGTTAAAGTTCTGTTCTTAATAGCATTAATACCCTCTAATGACCGCTACGGTCATTACCACTAGATAACTGACCTTCTTGAACCTCTCTTCACATAGAAACCTTTCTCCCAACACAGTCAATTATTTAGCAGTAATGAGTGCTCTGTAAGAGATTATTGTTTAACCAAGTACCTTGACACACTGCTTTTTCCCTGTTATCTCTATTCTTCAACAAATGGTACATTTTTTTTCTATTATAGACTTTTCAGTTCTGAGGATAGAAGGCTGTGGTCTTATTCTTTCCAATGCAGAAGTTCACCATGTAATTGGAAAAACTTCAGATATAATTAAAATCTTGAAAATTAGGGTGCTCTGAAACTGCTTGTGAGCAGCAACTGTGGCCCTGTAAGACACAGCAGTTCTGAGGGATGGTCTGAGATACCTAGGGAAAATGAGGAAGGAAAAAAGAAATATTGTTGGGGATGAAAGGACACAGGACTCTCTGACAGCATGTGGACAAAAGCAGGAAAAAAAATAAAGAATTAAAAAAGGCAAAGATTCAGAAGTATAAAAGATATGAAAAGGAAAAGTGAATGAAAGAATAAATAGAAAAAGAAGAGCAAGGGAGGGAAGGGAGACAAAATCAATTAAATTTGGGTGGACAGAACTAACTTTCATAAAGAAAAATCCCTTTGGTAGAGTCCTAGAAGCATTAAATATTAAGGGATCTTTGTAATTCTGGAAGTGTGAAAATTACTGGCTGAGCGAGCTCAACGCAAGGCTGGAAGGCAAAACTCCTGAATTCTAATTCCAGCTGGTCTAATGACTCTTGCTCTAACTGTGGAGAAAGCTCTTCACCCCTCTGCCTCAGTTTCTTTATCTGTAAAACGTAAAAATACCATTTTTTCAAAAGACATTCTGGGGCTAAGGTATGTTGTGCTTCAAAAAATCAAGTATTAGTAACTACTAATGCCATCAACTGTCTCTTCTTCCTCATACCTTTCCTAAAGACATCAGGTAGGTTATTTTGATTTCAAGTTTTTAATAAAACTTTCATGAAGCACCTATCAATTCAAATGTTCAGACTGAAGTATCTCAAGCATTTTGCACAAATTCAGTTGGATATAACATTTAAAAAAAAAAAAAAAAGAAAAAAAAAGCAGCCCTCTTGCCTAATCGAGTTAAGAGAGAAAGCATATTCTCTCCATTGGTTTATTTTGAATGTTCTACTCACTGTTGCTCTCCCTAACTCCTCTACACGTGAAGGGAGCTATAGTCAGATTGCAGAACAGAACTAGATGAATCTAGTAGAAACACCAGTGTTCTATACTTACAAATAAGATAAAAGCCAGATACTTAAAATCTTCCTGGTACTTCTTAGACTTTACTTGCTCTGTGAGAGGGTATTGTGGCACAAAATACAAGAGAAAAGAGTCCATGTAATGTCTCAATCCTGTATATGGAAAAGAATGCCCTACAATGAGTCATTTACTCATTTAAAAGCAGTAAATAGCTTTTAACATCTTGGACAAATTCCCATCTGCTCTCTGCTTCCTTAAAAAAAGGCCTTGAAAACCGAAAGGAGGGGAAGTGATACATTTTGCTATTGCCAACACTAATGCTATTTAGGCAACAAAGGAGGTATTTGTTCAAATGATTTTTTCTACACTAATTTCATGACATTGCCTAAAAAATCAGCTTTATTCATAATATATCTCTTACGCTGGTTGAGGTTTCTGCTGTAATGGAGCTACTCTGCTAAGGGGACAAGAGAGCACAACAGGCAAGAGACCTTCAAAGCAAACTGCTTACAACATCTCCTATGTTAAACTGGTTAAGCTCAATTTTTTTCTTGTCAAGACTGTAGGAAAGTATAATACTCTGTTCAGTTCTGGAAAATACTACAGGTAGGATTGCTGTATATAGAACCCTGTCAAGTAAACAGTTTACTACACTGGAAGAAAATGGAGCAAGAAGGGATTTTTTTTTTATTATTTGTATAAAATATATTGTCCTTCCAGGCTCTACTGAAATAGTTTCTATTTAATTGCAGAGAAATCCTAAGAAGGTTACAGCAGTGAAACATTAAAATTCTAAGGGCAACTAATAACATTAAAACTTTATAGCCCCAGATAGAATAATTTAGACAAAAACAACATGAACATATGTTTTGTGTAATAATAACAAACATTTATAGCTGTCAAGAGAGAAAAACACAGGTTTATGCACACCTTAATGGCGTGCATGGGTGAGCATGAGTATATTTAAAACATAATATATTACAAAATTGACAGCAGGCATGACTCTTCTGGGTACTATGTTAAATCAATGAATAAATTACCAAAAGTGTGCTGTGGCTGTTTGGATGTGTAATTGAGCTTAACGTATGTAGTGTTATTTCAAAAGAAACTGTTCAAGGAGTTTCTAGACCAATCCACTATGCATCTTTACTAAGCTGTTTACAAATAACAATAAATGAAACTGTCTCACAGTAGGAAGGAAGTTTAGTTATACACATTACGTAAATGTAATAAAAGTTAATTTTAATATGTTTTTCAAGAATTAAAAACAAACTTATAATAATATTGCTAGGAATCAGAAATCAACATTTTTCATGTTCAGCTTTAGATTTATTTAAATTAGCTTATGCTCTACAAACAAACGTCTTTGCAGCAAAGGAGCATTTCATGGAGCAGCTCCACTGAGATAAATATGGATGCTTCATCTATCCTGAAGAGTAAGCATCGAGGCCCAAATGAATTAACTAGCAAAAACATGAACGTAAATACATTCCATTTTTTCCCTTAATACAGGGCTTGTCTAACAGATAAACAATGTATTTTTAAAATGTTTTATTATAATAGAAACCTGTGAAAGTAACTTTTAAATCTTATTCTTGTTGACTAGTTAAAAACAAAAAATAACAGGCATTGCAAACTAGCCCATTAATTGTGAAACGTAGAAGAAAATAGCAGGCATATACTTCTACTCCTTGTTTCAAATCTGTTTCATCTTACTGTTCCCAGAGTCTATAAAAGACTGATCCTATTTTCTTGTATTTCTCTTTCTGTATTGCTGTTCTAGTACTAGTTGGTTATTAAATAATGTATTTTCCTCCGTATTTTTCTCTCTGCTTTCTCCCCATTTTTCTCCGTTTCATAAGGGATGATATGACCTGTCAGCATCAGCCATACTTGTGATGTTCTTAGGGCTCATAAACTCACAGATTAACTTTGCATTCAGTTCTAAATGCATGGCTCTTTTCTATAACACGATTGTAAAGAAAAAGAGGATGAAGAAATGAAGTGTACATGCCCAGATGAGCTATTCTTTCTCTCTGGCCTGATGATGGTTCATAAAGCATGCTATGGGGCGATTATAAAAGAATATGGCATACCACCTGTCTCCGGGTCAGAAAGCCCTTTCTTCATTTAAAGCCATCTTAGGTTAACTGTCATTAATGTTTACAGCTGCCCATGGGATATGTCTAAGTACACTACTACAACATCTATTTTTTGCAGTTACTTCCAGGTGTTTAAGGAACAAGTCTAAATTTCTAAATGCGATGCAGTTCCCACTTCATCTCCTAAATTAGTTACATTACCCTGGGTAAGTATAATTATCAATAAATTAGGAGCAACTGAGATGTTATAGGGAAGGTTTAATTAAAAAACCTGGCAAAGCACTGTAAAATTGATACAATAATAGTATTATTTACAAGTTACTAGAGCTAACATACAAACCTGCATATGCTTTTACTATAATCATCTTGAAGTCTTTTAATAGGTAAGTCCAAGTTTCGGCAAGTGTTCTACTGAAAATGCTGTTTATTTTGTCATATTGTAGACACACAAAAAGAAGTCAGGTCACACAACACTCAGCACTGTATTCTGTTGCTTACTAATAGATTAGCTTAAAAAAGTAGCAAAATCTGTAACATCACTCTGAATCTAAAGTTTAAGGGTAGTCAAGTGTTTTATGCCACAAGACATTTAAGAACAAGCCAGATTTAAAATGCAGGATGTCCAAGTAGATTTCTCCTTCAAACATTCTTTTACCTGATCTCCCTTTTGTGACCACCCCAGTGAAGAATAGCTGCTTTATGTATACAGCTGAGACTAGAACTGAAAGATTCTACAGATTAAATCATTGCTAGAAAATGTTGTTCTGAAAGACTAAAATAAGAACTGAAAAAAAGGAAATGCCACCAAATCATACTGAATATAAATGTAATTAAAATATTTTTAAAAGAATAAAAACATGCAGAAGATAAAATTTACCTTTATCTAATAGTATCTTTGTTCACATCAATGTTCCTTTTGTTCTCTATTACACATTTAATCACTCTTAGACATCAACCATAACAGTAAAAACTCAAATACTGAGCTGATAATTAAACGCAGTAATATTTATAAGATGTTAGTTTATTCTGTAGATATGAACACTTAATTTAATGCACAAATACAATGAAAGTAATATTTCTTTTGAAAGATCAGAGGAGTGCCATGCCAGTCACTCTTGAATTGCATAAAGGAATAATTTTTGTTTTCAGAGCGGTAATATAATTTTAATAAAATGACAAAGATAGAATGCTATTAACAGAAGAAACAATCTTTAGTAATGACAACTGGCAATAGCATCTATATTAAGCTGTCATTTATAAAGTACAGGGGGTTTAGGAGGTGGTATCAAAAGGTGAAAACAAGCCTTATAAACGCATTAAAAAAAAAAAATGGTGGAACAGTCTGGCACCAAAAAAAGAAAGCATCTCAGTACATGATGCAAGCTAAGTTTATGCCACTCGACCCTGCACTACCAGAACTAAAATAATCCAAATAGACTAGTGAAGAAAGTAAAGGAAACCTTGTAAGCCCAGCTTCTAGCTCATATGCCACAATATCTGAACAGTCCAAAATATTTATCGTGATGACTGGTAAATAGCACATTCAAACTTTATGGCTTATTTGAGCTTAGCAGAACCCGCTGGTCTGCAAAGCAGCTCCTAAGTCTGTAAAGAGCTGGTTTTCACTCCTGACTGCACATCTGCCCGAGCCAGGTTCTGACCAGGACGAAGTGATGCTCCCAGGGAGAAGAGTCCCCACACATGCCTGTGTTTTGTTTGGCTTGTGATCCTGTGAAATCATGAACTATTCTGAAGAACAACAGACAGCACAGAGTGCAAGGAAGCAGAAATAAGAAATGAGGAATGAAAGCTAATTGAAAAGATAGAAAATTTCCAATAACTTGCTTCATTAGTGACTACTATCTATCACTATCATTACTATCACTATTTACAACCACAAACTTGTTCCACCAAGACATTTTCAGTCAGCTAGGCTTCCTTCTTTCCATTTGCTTATTTATGAATTTGTTTTAGTGCATTCCATCATTTTCTGAGTTAAGACGCAATAAGATAAATGAAAAAGGCTTTGTTTCTTCTGTGGCTGTACGAACTTGGCTTTGAATGGGCACACAGGATCCTGAATGCACAGGGATAAAAGGGAGAACAGCAAGACCTCTGGTAGACTATCCTGCCTTCACTGGTCAAAGAGACACAAAATTTCTGCTTTACAGTAGGAGATGACCAATTTTCAGTAAAATGAATCTGTGCATTTGTGCATGTGTGTTACTAGAAACTCATTAAATGTGGATTTCTCTACAAAACTGAGACGCATGTGAAGTAGGCAGACGGGAATGAGAGAAGTCTTCCACCAATATTCACTACTGAAAATACTTACTATTGAAAATAACAGAACAAAAATGCTTCAGTACAGTTCCATAGAGAAAGGAGAAGGAACAGACACGGGCAAAAATATAAAATAAAGGTCTTTGGGTGGTTAATACTTAGTTTAAGTCACTTAAGATAAATGTGTTCATACGAATACATGCACAAATACACTGATGTGTTTACATTTTCAAATACAGGCCAAACCCAACTGGGAGTTCTGGCTAAATAAAACTTGTCAGAGTTGGTCCGGTTATGCATGTAAAGTTACGATAGCCTAATATACTTTCAGAGTTTCAGATAATAGTGTTCAAAGATTCAAATAGCATTATGATAAAATTTGCCCCTTGGGCGTATGTCAGTTTAAATATCTGTTCTCATCAAGTTCTCAGTCTGCACTTGTTCTCAGTGGAGTGATATAGATTTAAAGCATCTTTCAAACTGAACTTGATCTATGTTTTAATAGAAACTAGCCTTCCTTATTCTTAAAGTCAAAAATAATTTTTTTGCTACTGTTTCAGCATAACTGCTTCAATTAAAAGTGATGGCTGTTAAAGAGCCTACAGCTGCCAAAATGTAATCAATACACAGCATCTAGAATCAGCACTGTGTAAAAATGATAGAAGCATACTATAAAGACCACAGATACTCTGGAGTCCTTGTTCACATCTTCAATTAGTATATGACTTTTGATATTTTTGCAGTAAATATTAGAATATGTTGGATTAAAAATGTACATGTTTTATAACAGGATGAATATTGTACCTAATTGTAGATGTAATTTATCTCTTTACATTTTATACTTTGTAGCTAGCTTAATAAACCAGAGAGGAGGTTACTTTTAGATTAAGTGGAAAAAAATGAGGAGCTCTGGTACAGTTTTAGAAATCTGGCATGTTAAAGATTATTATGTCAGGTACCAGGAAATAGTGTCAGAAAACTCTGTGAGCTAAAATGGGAGCCAAGTTTGCTTAACTAAGACTTCAGGGACACAATTTCATGAAAAACTAGCAAAATATTTATTTAACCAGTGATATGGAGAAGTTTCAACAGAGCTCATGTAACATGAAGAGGTTTAGGATGGAGCACCTACTCAGGTCTTCTGCTATTGCAGCCCAAACACTGGCTGCTTAGCTTCCTTCCTCTCTCTCCTCCTTGAAGGGAGGCTCAGAGTTAGACACAAAATTGTTCCTCCTGCCCACTACAAGACACGGAATTAACAACTTGGGAGAAACAGCTTTTAGGAAATATCGGAGAATCTACCATATGGAAGCTGTCTGCATATCCAAAAGCCCTAAATCTTCTGTTGGGCACCTTTGATGTTTTTGCTTTCAATCATTCAAAAATAAATAAATAAAATATGTGACTACACTTATCCTAAAACACTTTTCTGGTTCTTTTTATTTGTCCACTCTAACATGGTCTCTGAAGTCCTTCCTGAAAATCCTTTCTGTTACAGAAATGACTAGGTCTGTACACATTCTAGCTGATGTCTGTAAAATTAAAATACATACATTACAAAGCAAGGTATTAAAAATTAAGCAAACTGAGCAACCTGAAGTTTCTAGCTACATTGAAAGCCACAAATATTCTTTCTTATTGCTTTGTTCTTAGGTTCTTTTCATTGTTACATCAACAGAGCTTGTTTTGATTAGCTTGTGAATTCTTAATACATGTTTTCAATCCTGAATTTGGATAACAACTAATACAAAAAAGAACTCAGTTGTATTTCTTAAACTAAAAGAAAGTCTTATTCTGTGCAAGACCAACATTTTGCCTACTGGTTTACGGAAGGATTTTGTAAATAGCACTACCTTTTCTATCCATTTTACCACCTCATCTATGGTTCAAACCCCCACCATAGAACCTGACAGAGCAAGAAAGTCACATCCTGAGATATCTCAAACCAGGAAAAATAATCATTGTATATGCATTCTTTCCTAATATGGCAAAATTCATGGCATTGTTTGTATGTAAGAGTAGGATCACAGTATCTTTAATCCAGACTTCCAGAGTTCCAAAAGATTCAGAATTGAAATGTCACATGAATGATTTTAAACCGTTCAGCTGTTAGGCACAATAATACTCTATTTATGTACAGACAGCATTATAAATATTCAACAATTTAAAGACTATGCCTTGATGGCAACATAGCAGAACCTTCTGTTCTAATTACAGGAAATCACTTTCCTTATTACCAGCTTTTGAAGTAGTGAATGGCGAGCTACTGACTTGCTGTAATACTTTTCAGCACAGGAATACTTTGTACGGTATCATAAGGTGATATTCAGCAATGAAAAGTAGTAGCTAGTTAACTGTGCCCAATCCTACCCAGTTCTAAACATAGGACACTAATACATTCAGCTAAAACTGCGAAGAATGAAGGTGGCAGACGGTAATTGGTTATACTGAGTAGGCCTGGATAAAGGTGGTTGGAAATTCAGGTTAATGTCTGATCTACAAGGTGTTGCATTCACAGCATAGAACTTCCTCATGTGTAGATGGCAATGTGGCTTGTTATGGACACATTAGAGAAACTAACTTCTACTAAAGTACCTATACCAACTTTCCTTGTACATCTTCCAAAAAACGATTGATTAAGCTATGAGATAACCATAGACCAGGAGGGCATGTGTATCACGAGATGAAATTCCTTTTCCATATGTCTGTACAATATCAGAGATGGAAGTCTGATTTCCATTTCATTATCTTTCAAACTGTTACTGATGAAGTGATGGCTATTTACGTGACATTTTATGCCACAACATTAGATACAGGATTGAATGCATGTATCTGACCCTGAGTTTGTGAATGTGGAAGAGAGAGACTGCAAGTGAAATAAATTCAGTTTGGAGTCCCCTGTGACTTAAGAAACTCCAGCAATCTAAGTAAAATTACCCCTCTAGCATACGCTATTCCTGCCCTTTTGCCAGAAGCAACTAACTAAAGGAAAAGAGAATGAAATCCGGTTACATATGCCAATACATGTGCCATTTGACAACTTCTAAGTACCAACCACTGCAATACTATATGCAATACTCCAATATACAGTGCATCAAAACCTCAATTTTCAAAGCAGTTATATAAGTAAAAACACTAGATTCTGAACTCAGGCTTTCTGTTGACAATATGTGAGAAGACTATTCCAATAAAGGACTTTCCCTGTTTTTAAATAATGGAAGATAACAAAAACCATACCAGTGTGTTGGCTTCAATATTACTGTATATGCATCATGCTGATGTCTGCAGATTAGAAATCTAGTACTGATGAAAAAGACACTGAGAAAAAGCAAAATATCTAGTCACAAATACGATATTTTTCTGCACTAATTTCAAAGATGCCAAAACACTTCATTTGTACAATCCTTTTACATCAAAGGACAAGTTACAAGTCTGAAGCAGTAAAGAAAGGTCTGTTACTATCCCCAACCTTCACTCTGTTTTGCTGCCCTTTTTGCAAATTTAGCCTCACATTAAAATACCAAGAAGATGTCACGGTTCAGACTGCAGTGTTTATTCCACCCACTAGGTCTGAGACCAGCGTCACAATTAAGACTGTCAAGGACAGTGCCCAGAATCACAAACTGTTGTTAGATACTAAACACCTTCAACAAGTTTTCATTTTTTTCATGAAAAACACTTTTTTGTATACTGAAGACTGTTTAGAATGGCTGCAGAAACTTTAAACTTATGCACAACTGAGTGGGAGATTTCACTGGAAGTGTGGGATGTTTAATTACATATCAAGGGGAAATTACACTGGTTTTCTTTTTCACATTTATACAGAGGTTTGTTTAACCACTTCAAACACTTATCCTTAGAAGAGGATCTATCTACTAATTCTGTGATTTTAGGTTTACTTTATTAAATGTATTTTTATTTCTTCTTCTAATATTATTCAAAACATTACTGCTTCTATCATTAACGTGCTGACAGACGTGCATTATAGAGTTAAGAAAATCTTCTCAAGAGTATTTTTTACCTGTGACAACTAAGTCAGATTTCAATGTTCTAAGCATTAAGCCCAATGTCTTAACCAGTTTCATGCTTATTTCTCTGAAGCTGGAATGGAAAACCACAAATATTTTTACAGTAATTATTCTGGAAATGAACACATTAAGAAGTACAAACTACATACATATTTCTAGTGTGCACCATTTTTTAATGTACCAGCTTTTAGGTTCTCATATTGTGCTCTGAAATGTTACATAAAACTTAATCCAATTTCATTGCAAAATAAAAATGGACAGACCCAAAAATTATAGTCATGAGCTAACTATCCAAATGCATACTGTGAATAGAACTTATATCCGGTCCTAAGAATACTATTCCATACTATTTTGACTGAAGGAGAATGCCCATTACGAACAAATGTTATTAAGACTTGTATGCTTTTAAAATACATTAATTACATGGGTAACTTAAAGCTCTTCAGAAAGCAATGAACTTTTCCACCAAACTACAAGTTAAATAGGCCAGTATCATACTCAGGCACCAGGTAATAAAGTACATTATTTTTCGATACTGTTGTTTATTGAGAGCAACAGTGTCCCAGTGGGCCTTTCTCTATGGAGAGGTGGTGGCCACATTACAAAGATGTCAGTTACAAAACAAGGGGTCTGAGACATCGCCAGAAGGTGAAAAAATATAGATCATACCTGTGAATCATAAGATCATAGAATCATCTAGGTTGAAAAAGGCCTTCAAGATCACCAAGTCCAACCATCAACCTGGCCTACTGTGTCCCATCAGTAAACCCCTTACTGACACATCCACAGATCTCTTAAATACCTCCAGAGATGGGGATTCCGCCTCACATTCCCTGGGCAGCCCATTCCAATGCCTGACCAAATGGTAAGTCTTATGGTAGAGACCAAAATTTGTATCAGGTAATTTAATGGCCACATCATTTAAACTATAAACTACTTAGAAGCTTTCCCAGTTTGGTAAAAAAGAGTTAATTACCAAGATGTATTCAGGAATATCTCAATATACAAAGTTACTCTATTCTGGTACTTATGCTGATGTATCACAAAGATATAAAAACATTCCTCCTCATTTCGAGGTATTTTGGAATTTTACTTACTATTACCATCAGGAGAAAACCCCTATTGTTAACTAAGTGTCCAGGATTCTGAAAGGATGACAGTTGTATTGTATGAGACATTTACCACTAGTAATGTTAGATCTTTGTTAAAATGTATAGTAGCAACTTGAGATTTATTTTTAAACATACTTCTCAATGGGGTAAAAAAAAAACACAAACCTTACATAATCCAATTTAAGATGAATACAGTAGTCATTTGTTTATTTAAAAAAATAGTTTCAGTAAATACATAAAAGGAGATCTCATTGCATTTCTAAGAGATAACGCAAAAAAATGAAGTACATTAGAAGAGTTTACATATCAGCAATATTGAAAATCCCTTAAGTCTTCTATAGCAATCACCACCACACTGACTTTAAAAGTATAAACTACTAAGAAACTTACATACAATTAAATCAAATCTCATAATCAAAATCTGAATTCTTCAACACAAATATGGATGATGTATTTCTAGGAGTGAAAAATCTCCCTCTCTCCCTTCCACTTGCTTGCATAAAAGATGCCACAGTGCTATGAAAACACGCTTAAAAAGTCCTAAGGGAAAGGTTTCCTAGGGTCTTTGAAATTCCTCCTTTTCCTATTTCTTTACAGATTTCTAACACCAACCCTGTTCTTGTAGTTTCTCAAACAAGGCAAAAAGAAAAATACCCTCTAGATATAATCTTTAGATTTTCTATTATACGTCTCAGGTTCCTTTTGGCTTTTGAAGTAAATGCAAACTGAAATCTACAGTTATATTACCAACTGTATTTTAATTTTAGTTAGTCTTTCAGCATGAAGTATATATGGTATTTGACAGCACTATTGGCCATTCTTACAAGAATCATATAGGGATGTGATTTAATTAATGAACTAACCTGAAAATACTTTTTGGTGGATCATGTGTGTCACTTATGTTTTTATTTATACAGCTGTAGACACAAAAAAAGCATTGCTTCAGGTTCCTATCTCTATGGTAAAAAGCACAGGGCAAGGAGCTACTGCTTATCTATAAAAATTTACTGTAACAAAAAACATACCATCATTTTTCCCTTTTCAAGCAAATATAATCATATTTATAATCATTTTGAGCTAGAATTTCCATAATTTTCATAGCAAAATCAAGCTGGATTTTAAAACACTTTTTATGTAGTAATTTTGATCGAACAGTTAGTCTTTGAGCCATGGATGAGTCAAGCTGTACAGAGACAGAGACATATTACTCGCAGGTGTAAACCTACCTTTGAGCTAGTCCATTTACTTTAACAGACCTAACTGTGAAAATGAGAGTTCACCACCACCTAATTCCTAAAGTAAAAGCTATATGACACAAGAGCATTCTCCACCATGGAAGTGACTAGGCATATTAATTCAAACTCGTCTCCTCCAAAGAGGTGTGTGTTTTTTTTTCCTGTATTTTTGTTTCAGTTGTACTTGTCTCTTCCTCTGCCATCTCTAAGATTATTCTTGCTGTGTAGAATTATGGTAAGAAAATATCAGAACATTCAGTATAATCCTAGCCAAAAGCCACTGCACAAACTGCTCTCTGGAAAGCACTGAACACCAATGCAAAGAATTGTCTGGCATCACAATCTGAAAATCTACTCAGCACAAACATCTGTCAGTTCTAGAAACAGAAATCTTGAATTTTTCTATAAATTTCAGCCTACAGCATCTCAAGACGTTAGTGCTACTGGACTCCCTGCTGCATTATTCTTTGCTTAGAATGCAATGGAAAAATCAACACCTTCTAGTGCAGCCTCCCAAACACCTTTTCTACTGATAGTAATAAAAGGGCATGTGCCCTATATCAGAAATTTATATTGTGTGTATTGTCCTTACACTTCTTGTACCACATTGAATAAGCATGCTTAGTATTCAAAACGCTCTTACAAGTTTCAGGTTGGTAAGTACTATAGCCCTCTTTGATAATTAATATCCACAAAATGATTATAGGTGTTGATACTTTATTCTTAAAGTACTTGTTGTATTCAGCACATGCACTATTATGTAGAACTTAGAGGAAAAAGATTTGTGAAAAGGCATATGACCTTCTTCCCACTACAATGGCCATCCCCTAATTAAGCAATGCATCTGATAGTCATTAACAGGAATGAGATAATGAATCACTTTCTCTCTTCTTTGTTAATTTGCTGTAACCAAGCGGCTAATGGATGTCAGAGCTGAGTGATTGCACTGATTATAGTGATTTATAGTTGCAACAAAACAATTTAAAACCATTCTGATTATTCATGTTAAAGATGCTTTATGTTTTGTTTACTAAATGTTTTATGTTCCCCCTCATGCCCCTCTGCACACAATGAGACAGGTCTTCCTGGAAAACTTGAAAGTTCGAAGATTTTTTTATTGTTTCAGAGTCAGGCATTTCATTTTGTTTACAAAAAAAAAAAAAGTTTACCCAGTAGAAATGAAAAGCCTTAGGGTGGAAAGAAAACTTCAGTGGTGCCTAGTTCAAAAGAAGACGGAAATAAGAGGAAATAAGGCAAACTTCAAGCCACTTACCTTAGGGCTCCCAGTCCCATCCTCATTCTCTGCAGACACATCAGTAGCCAGTATCTCTGCTTTGATGATATCCAGAGCCCTAAGAATCCAGCTGTGTTGCCGTTTGATTTGCCTCTGTAGTTCCTTCCATTGACTTGCAATCATCTTCAACATGTCCTTCAGTCCTCCAAAATGAAGGGGAAAAAAAGTAAATTTTAAACTCAACTGAATCTTTAGATATTATTCTTTAATCAAAGAATTAGTAGGATATTTAAAAGAATAAATAATAACAATAATTTAAACATATTTTCTCAGAAACAAGTCCAAACATACTATTCATCCTGTAAACAATATTATAGGGTCAAAACATTTCTTTCAGCTATTATGTTAAATTTTGATTATATTTCAGCTTAAAATTTAAAAAAAAAGGAAAATCCCACATAAACTGATTTCTATGCAGTAGGGTGATTTCTATGTGATTTCTATGGTGCTCACACCCTCTAATATCTAATTTTTAAACATATAATAATCTTCCAAATATATTCTCTTACCTTCATCTCCTGTTAATATTTCCAGTAGTTTACACATTACCACTTTCTAGGTATAGGATGACATGCACTACCCTTCTCTGCTATGACTTTTATACCCGTTTGGAACTATGCATACAAGTCACCGATTTCCTATAGCTTTCACATTACAGGGATCATCTGCCTGACATCGTGAAACAATAGAGGCACAATATATAACATGATCTGAAAAAACGTAAACCAAAGAATAACTTCAACCTGGTGAAAAGCATGCTAAGTAGGCCAAAATTAAGATGGCATTCGTAGCAATATATGCTGATTAAAACCCTATTATCATACAAGTCACGCAAACATCTAAAAATATAGGGGGTGGTAGGGATAGAGAAAGGGAAATCAGTATATCACTCCCCCTCCCCTCGATTTAAGGCCTCTGCAGAAAAAGACAAGCCTAACCAAAGGAAAAAGGCATTTTTAATTTTAATCTATTCCTCATAAATATATTAAAATCAAGTAAGAATTAGTTTAAGTGGCAAAATAAAGCTTTACCAATGCAATTACCCATGCAGGGTATGTAAAAATATATACGTATGTATTTGAAATCCTAATTCGTTATCTTAATGTTATTTCCATAGCACCTACATCAAAGAATGTGTCAGTGTGAAGTTTTCAATGATGTGATTTCAATTGAAACTCAGCTGAGCAGCAAGACCAAAATAAAATGAACAGACTATTTGCAGGCAGTATTTCATTTTATAAGTATCACTGCATTGTATGCAGTATATGAAACATTTATAAATCTTGAAGGTCAATCTGATAATGTAAATATTAATAATACATAAGGAAGTGAATATATGCAGTAATTTACAGCAATGCTTCTTCATTCTTTAATAGTCTGGAGACATAAAGACTTGCAATATTTCAGAAGGATTTACCTGATTTGTGAGATACAATAAGCTCAAGAAGTTGACGTCCTTCTTCTACCACTGCTTCTTTTAAAGCACAGTGGCTATCTACATTCAACTTAAAACTCTGCAAAAGAAAAAAAAAAAAGGAAAAAAGAAAAAAACAACTCAGCATCAGACATTGGAGAGGCAGTTATCAGAAAACACACGTACAAAATTACTTGCTGCTTTTTATCAAGAACCACATCCCCATTTACCCAATAGCCAAACTAATTTGCGATACTAAAAACTATTGATATTTTGGATCTGGGCTCAAAATGTTTCCATTAGATCAGCAAAGTGCATCTGTGTTGAAACAGCTGACAAATCTACAAATTCATTAGGTTTTATGAAAAGTCACAACCCGTAGGCTATATCTGGAGTAACAGTGTTCTATAAAATACACTAAATTTATGCCATCACATATGAGCTCTGTTTTTTTCCGATTTCTTTGAAATGTTGGTGATAGCACTATTTATGAAACCATAAAAAAAAAAAATACAGCATTGAATATATTGGCCTTATGTGCACTCATACAAATCTATTAATATTGTTTCAGAGTTAGCTCTCATATCCGTTTTCAAAGAACAAATCAGACCGCTTTAGATCTCTGCATTCTTAATTCGTAAAGCATGTATTTTTCATCCTTTTTGCACTAACAGTTTTACTAGTTGTGGAATTTTGTACTTTTTTTTTTTTTGACAAATTGCATTGAAAGCTGGTAATAGATAGAGGAACTCGAACATGATCTACTCTGTGTTATGCCATTTTGCAGACTACTGATAATTTAGTTGGAGAAAATTGTGAATTATTTGGCAGAGCTTCTCACTCATATTTGCATGTAAGAAATAGAAACAAAATATAATAAAGAAAGGAGTTCTTGCTGTATTTAACCGTAAATCATGTGCAACCCTGAACACACACACACGGAACCCTTGTTCTCTTTGAAATGCCTACAGAATGAATGAGAACAATATTTGACTCCTTGGAAGAAGAGAGTTTTGCTCTCTCATGGGAATGAATTAACTGGCAGAGATTAAAGGCGATTTTGCAAGTGCACATTTGTAGCTTCTGGTTTTTATAAAACTTATTTATACTTCTCCAAATGCTATCAACCATTCTAGAACTGAAGTAGCAGACACCACAAAATACTAAAAGTCCTCCAGCTTAGGGAAGTGACCATTTCCTTTCTTTTCTAGCTCCTGTAATCATGTTGATTGGCGTAAGAGAAAATAATATTGCCAGAACTGGAATAAAATGATGTTCTTTTACTGTGTTATGGTTGAAAAAAAAGCATGTTGCTCAGACAAACTGTTAACAGCCTTTCAGGCAGCAGTCCAGTTGACAGTAACAACGTTTTTGAGAATTCTCCCTTCAAACAGAGTAGCAAACAGGAATTTTGCTACCTTCAGCATTTTGTCTAGCTCAGTTTTCCATTTATGGACACCTGAAAATAATATTCTGTACCAGGTGTTGAACAACTGGGTCAGCCAGTGAGTTAAAAATGAAAAATGATCCCTTCAGTTTGACTGGCCTGTTCTTAAATCTAGAGTTTTGTGAACCCAAATCTAGAAGTTCATTTTCCTTCGTAAGAGCCCGTCTGAACGAGCACTGACAATATTTAATTTACTGTTTACTTAAAACAGGCTTGTACTGAATAGTTTGTAATCATGCACTTCACAGGAAATGCACTATGCGTGTGCCTCACACAGCAAAAGAGAACCTAAAGGACCTGAGAGTAGGTTGTGTAATTTCATATAATTGAAGTTGAGTATAGATGCAGCTGGATGTGGCAGTGTCTCAAGATGATGTGGATGTGTTTGATAGGAAAATTGGAAAAGATGAGGTATTCTTTTTCATTAGGAAAAAAAAAGAGACTTGCTGTCCTAGAAAAGATTCGTTTAACATAACGCACCAGATACTACAATACAGCTTGATTTTCAGGTGCACCTATTAACCAGTAATAATGTTAACTGAAGAAGTAAAATATGATGAATAAAGATGGGGCCAAACTTTTGAGTTTTGACTAGCAATATTCTACTTGTGCAAAATTCTGATTTTACAGATAAATTATGCATGGCACAAAAACTGTGAACATACATGAAATTTAACAGAAATAAACTCTTATCAGCACATACACATCGAAAGGAGGGAACCATTCACCTAAGTATAAATACAAACAGAGGCAAAGAAAAGTGTCAGTTGATGTAGTGAAGCGTGAGTTTTGGAGTTAGAATTATATGCATACATATAATTTCTTATGAGTGACAATTTCCTAACAAAAAGGAACAAATGGACAAGGATCACCAGAAAGAATAACCTTCAATCAGTGCATCAGTGCTCATGGTTCCTCATACCTGCATGGCAGAAAATGTGACACACGAAAGATGCAGACTTTAACAAGCATTACATGTATATGCAATGGAGAGATGCAAATTCACACAGCTAAAGACAAAATCAGACCAAATTATTGAAATGGAGGAGGACCATTGAAACAAAGAGGTCCTCTCCCGTCCTGGGTATTCCCCATTCCCTACTGTTTACTTAGGGTATTTGGAAAATTGTAACTCTAACAGCGTGTGACCCAGGTACTCTGTTCCCCTCCTGTGATCTTCCCTGATAATGAACGGAGCCCTTGCATCTGAAGAGAGGAAAGGAGAAGAGGGAAGTCAATTAATCAAAGCCATTTTTCCAGACACATTTGCAGCTATGGAGCAGTTTAAATATCACACATGAGCACGTATACATTATGGAAAATGCACGGGCATTGGCCTGACAGCAGCTTTTTAAACAACACATTAATGTCATCCCTAGCAGTACAGTGTATATAACACAGTTTACAAGCTGCAACAAGCAAAATCTCCTTATGAAGGTCTCTGTGGTTACTTCTTACAGTCACCATGCACTTACACGTAAATATCAACTCTTCTTATTTAGCAAGAAAGGAAAAGGGAGGCAAGAATCATGCAATTTTATTGAAGCTACAGAACTGTAAATAAAGACTCCAAAAGTGAAAAGTACTAAGCCCCAGTTGACAACATGGGGCACAGGAGCCCACCCTTAACAAAATGAAGGTAATTGTGTCCTGATTTTTAGGAAACTAATTTATCTATTGGATGACAATACCCCAGAACCAACATAGGAGAGGGGGAAAAAAAAAAAAAAAAAAAAAAAAAAAAAAAAAAGCAGATCTGATCTATACTGGGCTCTGAACACACTGTGACTTTTTTTTAATTTGGTTCCTCCAATGCTATATGAAATGCAGCTGTTCTCAAGAAGAATGCCTTTCCAACAAATCCGCATCTCTCCCTAACAGTTTATTTGTCTGTACAACTGTGGACAAGAAAAAAATATTTGAAAAAATATTTATTCAAGTTCCCCTCAGGATTTCTTTTCTGCCTGAAGATACTTAAAATTGGAAAACCTCTGTTGTACAGTTTTCCTATAACATGTACATATTGGGCTCTGATATGCAATCTTTCTCTGCTCAAACCTCTGTTCTTAACAAATCCTGTAATTTGGTAAAACACAGCCTGGGTCTTGACCTATTTGTATCTTCAGTAAGGACAGTCAACCATTAAATATTCTTGTTCCCAGAGGTGTACAGACTTTGTACAAGCATGTGCTTTTAACATTCATGATGTGTCCAACTAAGTATTTCTTGTGTAATTTGTGTCTCTGAAAGACACGTAAGCAACTAGGTATCATGTGAAGCTACGACATAGACATAGAGATTAGTTTAAGCAGTTACAGTATTAGTATTAGTTACAGTATTATTATAGTATTAGTTACAGCAGTTTACACCTATTGCCAGATCAAGACACTGTACTAAGTGAAATATTTCAATTTGCCAAGTCAATCATAATACTAACATGTGTGGTCTACTGGGGTACCACTGAGGTTCTTGAGGTTCATTTTTATATGTTGAAATACATTTGAGAAAAACATCGCTAAGGCAGTCTTTTTTAGAGCAATGATACAGACGATTAGAGTGATCTTGATTTTCAAGAATTTGAAATAGGAAGCTTAATTTAGGATTTCCTAACAGTCATCTGTATTTTTTGAGAAAACCACAATAGTACTACGATACGGATTTATATATTTAAGTACAGTTTAACAAATATTTTGGGTAAGAATGTAGCTATTTTTTTAATTTAAAAAATAAAAATTCTAACACAGTAAGACTTTGCGGCAATGGCTATACAATGCAAACCAACATATTAAAACTCCCTTTGGAGAATGAACTAACATACCCACATACATAATCCCTGTAACTGACTTTTACAGGTATTTGTCACTGCTTATTGGAAAAAATGGTTCGGGCACAATACCTTTCTACAGACATCTGAGATATCTGATTAGTATTACAGGACTTCTAATAACATTCGAGCTGTGAACTGTGAAGTAAACCTGAGCTGTTCTGTCCAATGCATACAGAGTTTGAAGCAATATAAATACAACATAACTTCAGGGCAACAGAAGAACTATTTAACTACCAGCATGTCAAAATACTTATTATGGAATAATTATGGCATCCCCTGGAATGATTTTACCTTTGACTCACTGATACATGTTCTCCAACTTTCACTTGTTCAGAACGTACTTTTTGCCTGGGAGGCCCAAGCACATTTACAGAGAGAAACTACTGGGACTTCAGTGGAAAGCAAGCAAAATGTCTTTAAAGGTGGAAATGGCAGAAGATCATGAGAAATAAATAACACTGACTAAATGAAGATCAAGAGGAAGGGAAATTATTATCCATTTACATGAACATAAATTGTGTGGAGCCAGGAGCAGGACTCGATGATCCTTGGGGTTCCCTTCCAACTCGGGATATTCTATGATTCTCTGATTCTACTCTGAACAGCAAGCAGAAAGAATACTTTTTAGCATAGTACAGTGTAAGAGGACATAGTAGATGGGACTAATGGAATTAAAGTAAGAGAGAGAAAATTTAAGATAAATACAAGGGAATTTTCCCTTGAAAGCTAGATCTATTAGATTGCGTCATAATCTCCTAAGGGAAACAGTGAAAGCCCTGATCCCTGGAGACCTTTAAATCTCGACTGGATAGAAATGGAGGAGTGAGGACTGCAATGTAGCAGGCTGACATTACAGCAGCCTCTCTTTCACATTCCATAGCATTTGTGACTGGCCAGATACTGAATACAAAGGGACAGGCTCTACCCCCAGTAGTCCAGCAGTAACTTACACTTCTGTGCAACCACCTCACCCCTTTCCGCTTTGTCACAGCCTCTGCCATTCCAGTATTAGGTGGCCAATGTTTTGCCCCTTGGTTACCTCTTAAACATGAATAGAACAGTTTTCCTCACATTAGACCCCCAAATAGTGTTTTTCATTCCTCCTCGAATTTGTCACCTCTTAGGCAACTTAGCCAAGGTTTGAATGCATAGTTTTAGATGCAGAGAAAAAGGACAGTTATCCCAACTCTCCAAGAAACCTATTTTGCAGATTTAGTTTAGAAATCATAGTAGCTATTTTTGCAGATATTCCCTATTTTAAGCTCATGCAATTTTTTCTGCTGCCAACTCTAATCTTTGTGAGTTTCACAACACAAATTTCTCTTTCAAACTGTCTCTTTACACATTACACACTGTTAAAAAAAATGTTAACTTGGGGCTCCCTAAATCAAGTCATAGTTTGTTTATTATCAACAAACAACGGATGGAAGCACAGGCAGGGAAGCCCATGGACAAAAGGACTATGCAAAGAACAACTGCTAAATTACCATAAGCATGGTGAACTGCACATCCAGTCCACCATGGATAACCGTTCTTGATAATTTCTGGTCTTCTAGAGATATTCAGGAAATAACCTGCAAAAGTCACAGTCTTCTGACTCCCTTTTCCATCATGATGACATGTGGCTGCTGATCTTACATGTTTCTAAGCACACCTTTCCCACCTGGACACCTACCACCCCTGGAAAACTATCTGACCAAAATATGTCTATATTATGTTGTCCTACCACACGCAGAAAAAAAAGCCAAACCTGAGAAGAGTTTTCTGACCCAAAGATAAATTTATGTGGCATAGCAGCCTTTGCAAATGTGGAGTTACTAAGGATATTTGCAAATGTGGAGTTACTAAGTTACTAAGTAAACAAATATCCGTGTATTATTTAAGAATAAAATTAAACTTACAGACTGAAAAGCACACATTGGCACTAAGTAACACTATGTAGTTTTAGAACAATCCTTGAAGGATTTTAGTTCTATTAAAATTTCAGGGGAATATAAGACAGATATAATTTCCTTTTTATATATCTGCAGATGTAAGGTTTTATACAATTTAAAGATTGACCTAAAATGCTTCCTGAGTAAAATATATCTAATAAACTATGTGACATCACAAATTATTAACCCAAAACATCTGTAGAATTAAGAAATGAAAAATAAATTCATAGGAGAACCAAAGAGAAAAAAATGCCAATCACAACCTCCATTCATGCTCCGAAGTTTCTGTATTTCTACTGAAAGCTTTGGCATGGCAAATACCAAAACACAGACAACAACTGCATTATTTCCAGTACTCAAAGTATAAATGATACTATGCCTTTGAGAAACACAGCACAGAACCCACAGGAGCAGACCATAGCTCTTGGCAGGTAGGTGAAAGCGAATACACTTTAAATGTTGCTTCAAGTGTGCTTGTTTGTCCTTTGAGATCCTGGCCTTATATTCTTTTAATGATTTCCAATCTCAGAAAATTTTTAAAATAAATTGAATTCTATTTTCAAAAACAATTTACAGACTACATCTACACTGATGATATCAGCATACTAAAATTACAAGTAACAGCACACATTTTAATAGACATAAATTACAACTAACAGAGTTCCTACATAATCATTATGCAGTTTATTAATAAAATAAACATTACTTTCAAATCAAAGTGGTTTTTTTCCAAAGGTGTTTCAAAAGTTGTTACATTGATAAATTAATTTTAAAGACCATTATCAAGTTGTCATTCCAAGACTGATTATTCTACAATTGCTATAAAGCTTTTAAGTCAGAACTTCGATGAAATACTTCTTCACTGATCAAGTTAGTTTAAAACACTGTATAAGGGTAGTTTTATTTCATTATATTATTATAGGCTCTGAACCCCTGAATGCAATTTCTTCTGCAGGCCAGGGACACAATGGACCCTCTGGAATCTAACTTTCATAGCTCAAGCTTTCAGAACCTATGTTTTAGGATACCTTAGTAACCAAGAGTTTCACAATTTTAGGTGGTGAGTCTCAATGGGGGGAATATTTGTAACACTAGCAAATCAAGCCACCCTGCCTGGGCCAGCTTCACCTACAATTTCAAGTAAATGTAATCATTTCCCTAAGTCTGAACAAGCTGGGTTTTCACGTGCTCTATGAATGTGTTTGGACTTGTTTTCTAACAAAGGTACATCAGGCATTTAATACACACTCTGAGGAACAAAACACCCTCTACATTCTTCTATGTAAAAGAACAGTTTCAAGGATCTCATCATTCCCTCTTCCAAAGCAAACATTCTTAGCTTAACAGCATCCTTGATAGTGGTGAAAATAAAATTCTAAGTTTTTCAAAACGTCAAGCATCAAGAATTAAAAAGAAAAAAAAAAATCCAGACATAGATTAAACTTGTTCATACAATATATTTCTATATACGGATCAAAAGAATTCAAAATCATCACAAGTGACAGAGTTTAGATTTTTGACATTATAATTTTCCCTTCTCCTTCAGTAGAAGAATTTACTTTATGATGACATCCTAATATGCTTCTTTGTCCCTGGTTTAATGCCTCTTCTGTCCAGAAACAGTTGCAGATCCATATCTGGGCCAGGTTGTCAGCTTCAGCAGTTATTTTTCTCAACCACCATGCAGAAGTGGACAGAGTCAGGCAGCCTGACAAGTTTTGCTCTTGGATCCTTCACTCAGATGGTCCAAGCTCTCAGAACTAGAAAAGCTGGGATGGTCTCCTGTGGAGTACATCCTCTAATCCACAAATATGTAATTCAGATAGATACATAAACAAGAACACCAATATTTTAATTTTAAAATCCACTCCTCTTAAATAGAGCACTTTTTGTGCTCTGTACGTGCAATTTATAACACAACCAATGTGCTACAGACAAGCCCAATCAACAGTGTTGACTTTTATTACGGCATCCTATCCCCTTCCTATGCACAACTATGTAAATTTCAGTTGGTAGTAAAGAGAAGCAAAGGAGTCCTGGGGAGGTTTGAACCAATCAACAAAACAAGTAGATGCATTTTTTTTATTTTTTTTAATCCACAGCTGTACAGGATACCTACACAAGGTTAGGTAACCACGAATATGGATGACAGGTTTAGGAAAGTGGTACTCTTAACAGTATTCAAGCCATTCAGTCTCTGGGAAAATTATTGAGGAATTTTTGCTTATGCTACTGGTTTGCACAAAGCAGTGCAAAAATGAAACTGGTTTGCTCCTGAGTGGGACTGTGCGGCAAGAGGTGGTAGCAATGGCATGGGAGAAAAACAAATGGACAGTCCCTTCCTTCATGAGAAATACACATAGTAATAATAGAACTCCATCATACTAGACCTCCTATTTCTGTGGTGCTGGGAGGATAAACAACACCCACTTCTCATTACAAAGAAAAGATATGTGTCAGTTCTTCATTGCATTACCTTACAGGAAATAGTTTTAGATCAAGTGCAGTATTTCTGTATTGGTCAGCACAACAGCACCGTGAGTAGCAGAACATATACCTGGATTTTCTTAGTGTATTTTTTATCTCTTAGTAAGTCACCAAAAAAGTCATGGGAAACAGTAGTTCAAAAGAACAGTCCAAATTGTTTTTAGAAACCTGTATTTTTCCCACTGTCAGCAATTGTATGCACTCTGGCTCCAGACTGTACCACAGGTACAATGGAGTGCATTAAATGACAGTAACATTTTGTTCTGAAGTTCTCAGGCACTTTAACTCAAAAACCAGAAAGACTTACACAGATGTTATTTGGTTTCCAGATTTTGTAAGCTGAATACTACAACTGAAAATATACACGTATTCCCTTTGTTTAAGGTTGATTTCTGACTTCCTATTAATTGTTGTGTTATTTGAAAACTGCTGGTTTTAGTTTACACCTCTGAATAGTACATTCTGCAGACTACTTCCTATATAAAATGACAAACATTCAGGAACTGATGCACATGCAAAATACCTTTCATTACAACAGTATAAAATTCAGAAACTGAAACTAACGATAGGCTAAACTGATTTAAAGCAAAATCCTTAGGGAAGCAAGAGATTAGTCCAGTCATGGTGCTCAGAGTCTTTATCATGACCATCCTGCAGATATCATTGTATATTTTGAGGAAAAAATCTAAATTGGCTGCAATGGACATTGGAAATGCCCATCCAGCAAAAGCATAGTACATAACACAGTCATTTCAGAATCTTTAATGCCTTCAATAAAATCACTGTTACCACGCTACCACAAGGACAGCCAGCAGATTATCCCAAGGCATGTGTATTTAACCTTACTTTCAACGAGAAAAGGTATTTAATACTTCTATAAACTGACATTTTTCAGCAAATGTTATTTTCCAGGGAGATAACAATGATTTTTTTTCAGACATAGCAGACTTGTTACAAACAGATGATCAGTTATCATAAGGAATCACAGAAGCATCATTACATTACCAACACAATTTCTTAAGGGTGAAAATACAACCTATTTTCTGTATGAACATGTTTGCTGTTTACAGCTAAGAAAGTGCTGAGCCATGATGTGGCCAGAAACATTTCTATTGGACACAGGAAAATTTTTATTCCATTTTCCTTTAGATAATACAACTCTCAAAACTCCCATATCTTAGGAAGAATTTTTTTTTTTTTTTTTAAAGAATAGCAATGCCATCTAAACTTTTGAAATGAAAACTATGCTCCAGGTTGAAGATCATCTGTTCTGGCACATCTCATCCTAGATGTAGCCTACCCTTCATTTTGTAGAAAAATTCACGCTCATCAAACTTTATGGTTACTCATCGTGGGAAATTCTGTGGAGTTTTAAGTTGTAACTGCAATAAGAATGAAATTCCAGTTTGTCCTATGGTTAATAATTAAAACTGTGGTTTATCTGGGTATCAGGGCTGTGCCTGTGTGCACACGCAGTGCACTTAGCTGTTAATTCCCTGGGTGGCCCAGGAACTCCCCAACTTGCGTCTGCACAGATGAGATAACGGGCAGATTGGGGACAACTGCCCACCTTGAGAAGCGGCAACTGCCTGAGTGCCTCGCCACCTTCACAACAAAATGCTTCGCTAATTGTTTCAGGAGCTCTCCGGGTGGGACCTTCACACAGTCCCAAGGAATCCTGCAGGCAGCTCTTGCTGGGCCATGGCCAATAGATAATCACTACCCGTATGCTTCGGAGCACTGATTAACATCCGGGATGGACAATCTTGCCAGGCCATATACAAGAATTAACTAGAACATGAGTCTGGGGAGGCCTAGCAATTTAAGCTGAAGATGTCATTACAAGGACACTTGTAACAGAAACTTGCATTGCCATCCTGTTCAAGAGATTTGGCTCCTCATGTGAGCATCACCTTATGCAAAGATTCCAGTAAATTAGTGTTGTAGGGGTGTGTGGTTTTTTTGTTTTCAACAAACATGCTATCTTGAAGTGTCTACATCACACCATTTCTCAAAGTGGCAAAGATATAGAAAAGCAAGGCTGAGAGAGGAGAAAATTTTAGATTTAATCTTTTACCAATCATTTACATTGGGACTCTAAAATGACAATCAAGAATTTTACACACCAGAAATTCTGTAGAACATTCACAGCTTTGTCCTTGTCTCCTCTGCCAAACTTTTCCCAGCCAATAATACGAAAAGGAACAAGTACATTTTTCTGCTTTCTTGTTCCCATATTTCCTTTTCTTAGATTTTGACAGCAGAGATTTTATTCATGAATGCAAAATATTCTCTCTTTATGGCACTAATTTTGTTATTGTAACAAACATACTTCCAACAAAATATCACAGGTGGTGAAATTGATAATTTTTGCCAAGGGCTAAGGCCTTGTCTCTACTAATAAAAATACTAATCTACACTGAGTTTTCACTCTTTCTACGACCAGAAAATCTGCATCAGTGACGAATAATAGTTATGAGATTCACTACTGCAGATGCGATTTGTAGAAAAGAACCAACATACTTCCTTTCTTTTTCAGGTTAGTTTGCTTCAGGTGTCTGTACTATGAACTCATGAGTCTGAAACCTAAATTTATATATTTATTAATTTAATATTAAGCTCCTTTTAAGTTCACCAAATCTCAGTTTAAGGTGACTACCTGTATAACTGGCAAAAGAAGAAAATTAGTGTAAGTATCCTCCCAAAGACCTTGATCAGCATTGTCTTTCAATGCTCCGTCTAGGGAAATTTTAACATTGAGCTTAATGTGAATTGAAGTTCACATACTTCTGTTTAAACACAGATTAGGATTTCTGTCAGACAAATGCCACTGAAAAGCTGACAATCTAATTAATACAAATAACTCTATCTTCCCACTATAAAAATGCTCTATTTTAATAATTCTGCTGTGTAGAAACGAATGGTAGCATATGTTTCCTGAAATCCAAAAGGAAAAGTCAGTTACTGTTTTTCAGGCTCTGCAATGATTTTTCACTGACTGTATATGCCATAAAAATAATTATATCATCAAACTGAAATTGGCTGTTCTTAAGACATTTTAGTTCTTCACAGAAATAAAGAAAAAAAACAACACCCCAAATATCCACCTTGTTTCATAAAATGGTCACCCCAAAACACACAACATCTCAGGTACACTCCCACAATTAGAAAAAAAGATCTTCTTATCCCAAATTAAAATAATTATCAGCAGATACAATACAGAGTACAGCTGGGAAACTAAGTACCTACAGGGGAAATTGGAGTTGTGCAAGTATCCACATACTCATTTATTCTGACTACCCTTAGCAATGAACCAGAGCCAGGCTGATGGCCACCAGTCCACATTCCAGTCAACACATTAGATGGTTTTGGCCTCACCTCCCAAAGAACCACAAGGCAAAGCTGGAAGCAATTTGCAGCAAAAGAGCTACTGCTCTCCTCCACATGGAAGAAGGGGGAAAAGAACCTGAGCATTACTGGTGCCAGTGATTTGTCAGGTTCCTGGGACAGCACAGGTATATGTTTCTTTTTATCCAGTCAGAACTGAAAATTACTATTCTACTCATAAGAATTCATGTTTCCAAAAGTTTCATGTTGTAAGGGGAAAACAAATTGAAATCACTGCCTTTTTGGAGGTCTGATCTCACTATGTACTCTGTATTTTCAGAGCACCTGCAAACATAATGGGAATCCACATTAGCACATGTGAGTAAATACATGCAGTACAAGGCAAAAATCCAAACTCTCTGCCAAACATTCTAAAATCTGCAATGTAAGGCAAGACTGCACAGTCCTCATATTGTATTCTTACAGCCTACCACAATGTGAATTTAATCTAGTTGCTGCCCATAGGCACTACTACGATAGAAATGTTTAAGAAAAGACACAAAAGAGTTTGCCATATAGCTGAAATTCTGAAAACACGTTTCCGTTAGGTTCTAATGTTATATGTGGTTAGCTTATGTTTAAATGATTAATTTAATAATGGTCACTCCAGTATTACAGTAGGGAGTAGGATGACATTTTTTCCTGTAATGCATCATGTGACTTCCTGGGACTGTCAAGCAATTTCTCACCATCAGATTATCACACAATGGCAATGAAAACAAGCTTGGGATGTTTGGTTCTCTGATGCAGGTTCACCTAATGCACTGTTTTATCCAGCTACAGTTTCTAGCTCATTGGCTACAAATAGTACTCATCACTTCTTCCAACTTACTTTGGCAAGAGCCTAAGATTTGGGCAGAGGGAGAGGGAAATTCTTAATTTTCCATTCTTTTTTTTCTTTTTCCCTTTTTGCCAGATATACTCATTTACTTATTGAGATTACCTATCCATTGAACAGCATACATTGATCTCTGTTCTCTACCTACAACATAAAATGTTGGTTTTGAGGACTTAATATTTGGTTTAATTCAGGTCTTTGTTTTACCTCCTCATAACCAGAAGCAATTCTTGGAAGAACTCAGTGTAAGCTTCATGATGTTTATCAAATATTTCTCAATCTATAACTCTAGCCTGTAATATATTCTGAAGATTATTCATCCAAGTGTTTTCTACTTCCACCCAATGTTTTAGCTTTTTGCACAAGAACAAGGTTAGCGACAGTTATATTAATTACATGACAGAAAAGCATATCAAGTAAAATGATTGAAATCATTATTTCAAATATTTTATTTACATGACTCTGTGCTATATTAAAACTATGGGGGAGAGAATAAGAGTTCCTTTCTAGTATGGAAGCTTTCTTAATGTTATAACATTGTAAAAACCTAGAATTATACTCAGAAAAAAAAAAAAAATTCTTTCTCCTTTTGCTATCAAAATTTTCTTTCAATTTCAGAGATAATTTCTGAATTGCAATTTAAATTTGGCTTTTAATTTCGTTGTTAAAAAGCAATCAGTACATATTTCAAATAAAGGAATAATTTGTTGGTGTTTTCATTAAAATAAACTGCAATGCTGCAAATCTTACATTAAAATATAGATGCACACTAGTAATTAAAAAATAATAATCAAATAAAAAGCACAGCAGAACACTTCAATTACTGATAGCAATCATAGTATAATCTTGTCCTACCAAGTGTGTCTCCAGGTACAGTTTAAGGCTGTCTGTCTCTGCTTTAGGAGGAGTCCAATTCTCTGTTGTTTCCATGGCTTCATTTAACCAGTGAATGAATTCATCCAGCTTGCTTACAAACCCCTTACCAGATAAGAAAAAAGAAAGAACAAGAGAAGCATATTCGTTAGTAAAATGGCAATCTGAAAATGTATGCTCTATTTTCTTTTTTATGCTGAGAGAGTATTGTACAGTAAACATTTGCCTTTTGCAAGCATACAAGGAAAAAAAAACTATTAGCAAGTAGCCTTCTAATAAATGAGGAGCAGAACAGTGTTTTGGGGGGATAATCTAAGGTGACATTTTGGGACAGGACAATGTAAAATCCATACGACTGCGATGAAATGGAAAAAACAGCAAGGTTTTAGAATATATGAGGGGGGTATATGTAAAGCTGCATATAGATTACAATGACCATTGAGCTGAAGACCTTGCACTGGGGAGACTGGGTGTAGCATGAGCACTTTTCTTTGAAAAAAGCGCCAAACAGAGCTGCATTAAGAAGATATACATTGTTAGACTGAGGGAAGAAACTACTTGGCAGAACTTGGGTCTTGTGATTCCTGTTTTGAGACTCTGAGAGACGAAATCAAACAGTAGGTGAGGCAGAATATATAGCATTTAATATAAATATCACTGATTGCATATGAGCCACACAGATGGTGCTCCTGAGAAGACAGGAGCTCCTGCTTCTCAGGAGCACCATTTATTGCAAGATTAGTACCAATTATATTGTCTGATTAAAAATAGTGCCCCTGAATTTACATGATTGGATGATACTATAGGCACATACTGAGTAGAGATAATTTTACTGAAGTCTTATTCACTGCAAAGCAAGACAGTAAATGGAATAAACTGACCGTGATGTTTATAGGCAGCCTAAAAATTAACTCTGAAGAGGAATGTCCATCTATTACAAGCATCCTAAGACTGGATTAAGTTAGGTGTAATGCTGGTTATATTATTGGCTATTGACTCAGTTCTAGAGTCTGGTGTGAATTTTAATTTCCAGTTGGTCAACAACTCAGTATACACAGTATCTCACTGTTAACACTTTATTAATGGAATGATTTCTGGTAATTATTAGTCCATTCAGATAGCTAAAATGAAGCTAAGAATAAAACTTTAAAAGATCCTGAGTCACTCCGGACCCCAAATCCCCTTCTCCAAAGTGGCACATGGAATTCAAACTGAGATAGAAACAGGAGTTTGGGCTTTGGGGGCGCAGCTGTGCTACATAAAGAAGTGCACTGGTAATAAAACAGGTCAAACAGAGCCAAACACCCTTTAAAACTCACAGTAGTATAGTCATATTGGCCCAACACTGTGCCAAGAAGCAGTGTCTGCTAGTCAACTCCTGTCTTAAGGATCAAGTGGCAGTCCTCTGGCAGGATGCTCCAGTGCATACTGTAGAGATGTCAGCACTCACCGGGCACTCTGAAGGCCTTGTTTTAATTATTATTATATCTTTGATAGTCACTGTGAGCAGCCAGAATGAGAATGAGTCTATTGCCACTTCTGTCCATGGAACCCACCATATCCCAAAGCACTATAAGGAAAACAACTTGTTCAACAGTTTTAACTGTAGGCTGTTTATCAAGATGTTCTACAATGGGGGAAGGAAGACAGGGGACACAACCCTGCAGACGTGGTGACTGAGATCATGGGTGTCTACTCTGGGGCAAGCAATGAAGGTGGCTGCATCTCCTCTCCCACTACAGGTCATGGCACAAGAACCACATTCCCCATGTCAGGCTGTGTGACAGAGTGGGGAATGGGTAAGGGACATGTTCCGTCGACTCCTTACACAGCATTGCTTGCTTTTTTCTAGCTTGTAGCAGAGCGTTAAGAGATGCCAAACTGGCAGAGGAGTGGGAGAAGTGAGCTGACAGGGAGAGGAGCAGGAGGAGTAAAGTCCTTCTAGTCCCTCCAATAAATCTCTGCCTGCATTTTAGCAATGTGCTGTCCTTGAGAGACAAGGTGATATGGTAAGCACATGAAAAAAATGAAGAAAGGCTCTCTTGTACACGCATCTTGTATTTTACAAAGACAGACACGTATAACATCTGCCCGCAGTACATGATGTCTGTATGCCTTCAAAAGGGGGCTCAGAAACATTGCAGGTTTGCACAAGTACTAAATGCAGCTATCGGCAATGGGGTTACTTCTGCCTTCTCACAAAACCAGTCGTGTTTCAGAGCATATTTTACACCCATGTTTGGAAACACTCGAGCACCAGCAACCTGGGCCCTTTTGCACGCGCTGGGCAGGCCTCTGGCCGCCACCGAGCCACAGGGCCCGGGACAGGCCAGGGCCCCCAGCAGGCCGCGGTGCCGTGCAGGGAAGGCCCACAGGGCACTGTAAGAAATGCAGGCACGGCCTCACAGGGAACCCACAGGGAACCACGGTGAGGGGAGCCCTCCGGTCCGCCATGGCGGCCGGGCACAAGCCTCCCGCCGGCCGGGGAGACGAGAGGGCAGCCCCGCTCCCCCTCTGCCGCGGGGAATTTTCTCCTGCCCGGCAGCGCCGCTCGCAACACTCCTGCTATTTTTATAGTATTTTCTTTATCACGGATATAACATTTTATTGAAAACGTTCGGAAGAACACATCTGCAGAGACTGAAAATATTGGAGGGGAAGGAGGAGAAGGCCGGGCCGCGCGGGGCCGCCGGCTGACGGAGCGCCGCCCGCCCGCCGTGCCTGGCCCCGCAGCGCCACCTGCCGGCACGGACCGGCACGGACCGGCTGCTGCCCCTGAGGGGCGTCCCGGCCCCGGCCTCGACCCGGCTGCGGGTGGCCCCAGCCCCCGCAGTGCCCTCCCGGGAGACCGCGCAGCCCTTTGCGGCAGAACTGCGGGCGGCGTGCTTTAAGCCCAGTGGATGCCGACAGATCAAACCATGCTCCGATTAGTTTTGGTTATTTTCGTTTGCTTGCTTTTTGGTGGTGGTGGTTTTCTTTTCATAGCAGTGCCTATGATTCCAGGTTATTTTTATAGCCCGATGCCACCTCTATCATCCGACCACCAGCCTCATGACTCATCCCTGCCTGGAAGGCAGCTCAGGACTACAAATTAAAACCTGTGCGAATATAATCAACTGCAGCAGCTTTGGAGAGATGCGCGACCCTACAGTTTGCTCGTTCTGCTGAACTCTCCCTTCTCCCCTTTGACTTCTGTCGTCCAGGGATGGCTATCTGCAGGCTCTGAGATCCAGCCCAGCCCTCACCATCAGCCTGTATCTGACACAAACGATTCTGCCTCCCCCGACTCAGCTGTCAGTTCAGCCAGCCAAAGGCAGGAGGCCACGCGCTGCCTGGC
This sequence comes from Cygnus atratus, assembly GCF_013377495.2. Lineage (NCBI taxonomy): Eukaryota > Metazoa > Chordata > Aves > Anseriformes > Anatidae > Cygnus > Cygnus atratus. Next base: position 21,012,739 of record NC_066366.1, read on the forward strand.
ACCCAGAGAAGGAGCACCTGCTGTACCGATGGGCCAAGTAGCCCTGTCAGATATACAAAGCCATGTCTCTGCTCTCCTCAAGTCTCATGAACAGAAAGGGGAGGCCAAAACATAACTTAACCCCTACAGAAGGGCCACTGCCCCTCCACAGATCGAACAACTGGTGTCCTTTATGGCCTGGTTAGTTGGAATGGAGAATAATCAACAATGCCCATGTACACAGTGACTCAAATTACATGACATAGTTGCTTTTCTCATCATTTAGGACACTTCCTGGAATATACATGTTTTCAACAAAAGATATAGATAAAATGAGTCTTAAAAAGTAATAGGGAGAAAAGAGTCTTGCAATAGAGAGAATCTACTGTGAGACTCTGACAGAGCATAAAACTATGCTTTAAAAATAGGCTACAGCATTACTTTTATCAGAACAAAGGATAAGACCTAATATGCTAATCCTGAATCCAAATCGAGTACTCAGTGAAGGAAACTTATAGGATGACAAATTATAACAAATACAGAATATTTTTCAGTTTCCTTCATTTTATACAGATGCACAAGAAACCACTTCACATCCCTTCCTAGACACTTCTTACCTTCCTGCTTTTTCTGTTTGAGCTTATATATACATATTTTCCTTCAACAGTCTTTAGGTGTGGAAGAGTTTCAATCAGTATAAACTTCAGTATAGTTTTGCTGATTTATACAAATTAAGTGTCTGATCTAGACACTGTCATGCTTATAATGAAAATACTGTAAAATCTACCCAACTGATGCCTTGGTAAAAGAAAATTAAACTTGTATTTTCCATCACAACTTCTTGGAAGTCAAAAACCCATAGTCATCCACACTGAAGCTAGAAATTAGTGTACAAGAATTCCTCAGGGAGAAAAAAGGGGAACAGAACAGAAAAACGGAGCACCAGTATAATCCAGTCTTTGCCTCTTGACCAGCTGGTTCAGTTTTGCAAAAGTAATAGTTTTGTACTGTGCTAGCAAGCTAGATGTTATTAAAAAAACTCAAGCCCCTACATGACACAGCATAATGCTATTCTTATTCTGTGCTGTTTAGTACAGAAAAAAAAATGTTGCGCACTGGATGATTTGTAGCAACTTCTGTAGTAAAGTTTGCAAATAACGATAAAGCTTTTCCTATTCCCCATGCAGAAAATTTTAAAACATCCACCATTAAATCATTCAGCTTTTCATTTTGTTTTATGACAATTTTACAGATTTTCCTAGGGAGAGGAAAAAGTTCTAATCACACATCCCTGAACAAAGCTAGAGCAAAAATGGCTTAATTTGAAATTTGGCATGTACGAAGTTATTTTTTGTGGTCTAATTCTATTTGCTCTGGATGGATAAGAATGAAAAAGAAAGACAATTGTAAGAACTGAGAGAAAAACAGCTATAACTCAGTGTCTCTGCTTTGGTTCTGGCAGTCTTATAAAATGAAAATATACTTAATTCATTTGTTCTATAAAATTAAAGGATTAATTAACCAAAGATTTTTATTTTTTTTAATGGTGGGATTTAACTAGAGATCCTGAGACTTCCTCATTAATGACCAAAACTCTCACATTTTTTGAGCTGTAAGACATGAGAATTTGCTTGTTGAGTCACACAAAATGGTAGGGATGGATCAGGACAGAGGCCAAAGGCATGCATGTATGTCAGGCCAAGGAGTGGGGCACCTGGAATGGTGCCTTCCACCCTGGTTCTGTTAGATGTAAGGGCCTACCAAAGACAGACATCCCCCAGGTGCTACACGGGGCTCCCTACAGCCTGTATAGTTGGTCAGAGGATCTTGGGTTAGGCTGAGTGGTTGTGTTGGGCATGTGGGAGAGCAGCTGTGGTGGTCTGCTGCCAGCACAAGAAACCCTGGAGCAGGGCAGCGAGGCCTCCAGAGGTGATCAGATGAACAAGTCTCACAGGCAACTCATTACACTTACCAGGACTGTGCAGTCTATCTATCCCAAATGTGTGTCAGAAAAATTAAATACTTCAAATGATCACAGAAATTGATCATCTTTGGCATTGCAAGTGTTTGTGCCTGACTCCATTTCATTTGCCTGTTTTACCAGACCCTGTCTGCACATTCCTCCTTGCTCACAACTGTTCAGCACACCTCCCTGCTCACTACCCGCACCCTGCTGCTGACTCTCTGGGCACAGCCCAGGAGTTCCTCGCGCCTGCGTCTCCAGCTTCCACAGTCCCCTGCTCCACTTTCCCACTGAGCTTCAGATGCTCACCCCACCTCTGGCCAAAGACCAGAAACAAACTGGCAACAGACTTTCCACTTCGTAGCTTGTGGAAGCAGAGCTGAGGTTGACGCTCATCACCATCGCATGAGTCAGTCAAAGGAGTGTTGGTACCACCGGGCCTAGCCACAGTTTCCCTGGAGTTGTTGGCACAGCTGATGCCCGTATTGGAAAAAAGACTAAATAAAGCCCAGGAGAAATGTTACCGGCTGTCAGCAAAATAACAAGCAGTTGATCAACTTCAAAACTTTTGAGAACAACTGTAGAACTAGTGCTAACATGAGTGCTTATGAAACTGTAGAAAGTCTCCAGTCCCTGATGACATCCCTGCTTATTTTCTTAGCTTGTCAGGGGTGTTACTCAGACATATTCTCCTTGGATTGCATTTTTCTGACCAGAACACAACTAAGACCTCCCAGGAAAGCTTTTACTGTCACAGTCATGGAAAAAAAAAAAAAAAAAGGCATGACTATCAAGTGAGTCACTTAAAATTATGCACAAAATGCCTCTCAACTCAGAGAACATTGCTTCTTGCACTAGAACTTTAAAGTTTCCTAGCTTCATTTCAGTGGACAAATTTTACTTTTACATTACAATCTTTCTCTTTTTTTTTTGTCAGATAGGAAAGTAAACAGTTCTGGTGTTCAATAATTTTAGCACTTCAAATGATCTCATTTAGACTTTGAAGTTCAGCTTTCATTAATTGAATGGAGTGGGAAAGGAGGAAGTTTCCATCTTAGCTGCAGCTATCACTTTACAAATCCAGCCTTTTATTAGACCACATTTAGAATGGAAACAAACTAATGCCCAGTTCTGTAATTTTGAGCTCTAGTCTAAGAGACAATACATTTATGATTACAAAAAAAAAGAGAGAGAATGTGAAAACATGGAATTTTTACACTACTGAGAAATGCAACCTTTTTTTTTTTTGCGCTAAAACCAGCAGTATCTTAGATGCTTTCTGTACATTTTGATACAAGATTTCTTTACATGCATGTAATATGCATGGGTATATGCACTAAAGGAAGCTAGCATTAGCACTGTCTAAACTATGATATAAAATTTGGAGAATGCAACTCTTAACACCATTATGAAAAGCTGTATGTATACCCTCTTCCTATGCCAAATTTTGCTTTTGCTTTTTATAGATAAAATTCCCCAGATGTATAGTGCCTCTGTGTGGCACAGGTAGGAACATTAATTCAACACTTTTTGGCTTGTAATTTTAAGCTGTGGAGTGCTAACAGTGTTCAGTTTATTAGGCTAACATTTTTATTTAACACGCATGCTGGCTTATTGTACTAAGGCATACTTAAGGCACTTTTGGTCATTGCATTTTTGAAAGTAGAAAACCCTTCTAATGAGTTGAACTAAGATTAAAAATGGAATAAAATACAAGCGTCAAACCATTAAACACAAACATACTAAACTCATCTGTTATGGTAGTTAAGAGTGACTGTGGAATGTCTACTGTGTTCCACAAACCTCAGTATGGAAGCGCCAGGCAACAGTGCTTGTTAAATCACTACCCCAGATCTTTTTTTCTCTCCACCTTCCCTTTTATTACACAAAGGGAGTTCTCTTCTTAAAAGAATTGGTTATGAGGCTGTGCGCTTAAAAATGAATGTCCAATTTTGTTGCAAGCAGACAGCGTTGTAAAGTTTGTTCCCAATTTACAAAAAGACTGAGCTCACAGAGGGGTCTGTGTACAAGGGTGGGCTGGCTCTAAGGGTTCTTCTATCACAGAATGCATTAAGAAAACCCTTTGTCTGACCACAAAAGGACTTGCATATTAGTCTCAGGAGGAACTCATTCCTGCCCATGGACTTTATTTTCAAAAGGATAAAAGTGCACTTTCTTCATAGGCAAAGGTAAGTCAAATAAATCCAGGTACTCAAGAGGATGAGGCTGCAACAAACTGCTACGGTCAATTTAATTGGAGTTAGACCCAGAGGCAACAATAAAACCATTAGCAGTACAGATGTTAGGGATCTCCAAGGAACTAAGATGCCACAGTGGAAAATATTGTGTGATATTGTCAGGATTCTGTGGCAGACAAAGACCTTGCAAAATACAGAACTGACCAAATTCATCAGGGGGATGGTAATACTTAATATGCATTTCAGGATACGTTCATTCACAAACAGCTTAGAAATAGAACTTAGCAGCTTTTGACTAAGAAGTTCCACACTTACTCAATAACCCCAGACTATGAGAATATGTCACTCTAAACAGGGAAAGATAAATATTAAAGACTTTTCAGAGCAGATATTCATGTAAAGACATATCATAGTCTTCTACTAGATACTGTTTAGTTAAGAATTTTTAAAGACCAACTATTACACTATAAAAATCTTTCACAAGTGCCACCTTTAGGTTTTGTGCCCAACTACCACATACAGAATTAGAAATGAGTATTGAATGTATTTTCTCTAATGGACAACTGTCTTATTGGCTATGATTTATGCAGTTACAGAATGAAAAACCGTCGCACAGGATGTTCACTGCCTCATGACTTTTCCTCATTTTAGAGTTTCCATTATGCATCCTGATGCTGGAAAACAATAAGGATTAATATGTAAAAATACAGGAGTTATATCAAGCACGGCCAGTCAGACATAGCTCAACTTTTCAGGGAGATGTCACCAGAGAGTTGAGAGTCCTTCTAGACTTGAGTAAGAGTGAAAAAGCACAGTTCTTACAAGCCTAGGAAAACACTGGAAATTAACTCAGTTCTAGCTTGGTCCCTAAAAGTCACTGGTAGAATACTCTTGACCCTAATTTTTGCAGACCTTACGGTCTACTACTAAATCTGCAGATTTTACTAGCAATCCTGAGTTATTTTTCCATACTGCAGTCTGACTAGAGCAGGAATGGCAGAAAAGATTTTTAAGAAGTTCTCAGTTCCCTAAAACTTTCTAAGGTGAGAGAGTCACAACCAAAAAGGGTTTAAAAAGCAGGATACAGACGGACATGCAAAATGTTACTTTTCAGTCCATTTAAAATAACTGCATTTGAAGACAGGGAACCTGATTCTGCACTAAAAATGTCACTGCCCCCACGGGATTGTTGTGTGGTAGCAGAAATGAAGTCGAATGGCAGGTTATGCTAATCTGAATATTAAGAACTGTTCCTAAACATATCTCTGTAGATTACTTAAACCTTTCCATGGTACCACAAAATGTTTTTCTTTCCTCACCCTATGCCTTGTCTTACCTTTGCTCAAGGTGAAGATCTACTTTAATTTTAAAAGAACCACCACAAGGTCTCCAATGCTATTTCAAACTTTTGAAATAAGATCTAAAAATGGACATTTAGACTATCGACAGATCGACTCTGGGGCAGAGCTAAAGATAGACACAGGAAGAGCAAGCCAAACTCTTCCCAAGCCCTGTTCCTGAGAGGTATATTCTTAGACAGCAGACAAGCTTCCAGCACCACTGATAACACTTCCCCCAGCCTTTTGAAGGATCAGTGAACACCTACAACCATAGAAGCAAAATCTGGGGGCTGGAAGGACACTGCTGGGCAGCAGAGCTCCATGCAGCCTTGAGGCCAAGTCAACTATGCAGACGAATGCCACGTCGCAGCATAGAAAAGGCCAACATCCTTGTGACTTTGCAAGTGCTTGAGAGTAGAGAGGAGTAGTGAAGGGAAGGGAGGGGAATGGGAAAACTCTCCGATTCATCCATCATTTAAAGAATCATCTGGTATGAACTTAACAGCAATATGGATTGGTTGTAAACCTCCAGAGATGCCATCTGCTCTGAAAGCAATAACGCCAGGCATACAAAATGGCTGCTGATCCTTTCTCACACTCATGTGACCGTGCTTTGTAACCGAGACATCATGTTAACAGCCACAAAGCCAGATAAGGTTTTAGGCTTCGTGCGTTCATTCAGGTGAGGAGAGAGTTCATGCTGCAAAAATAGGGGAGGCCAGTGCTACATCTCCAAAGTGGTATGAGATTCAAAGCAATCCTGGGAATCAAGCAAATAAGTACATTAGCATATCTTTCTTTGTGTAGAAAATTTTTACATATGTCTACACATTTTAGATGACAGAAAAATTCTTTTGCTTATCTGCCTCCTAAGTTATCATGCAGAACAACTCAGAACTGGGTTCTTTGCAGGGCAATAAACCGCAAACCTTTCGAACTCCATGAGAGGCCCAGGCCGGAGCACAGCTGCAAGGCAGCCTGAGCCAGCCCCCTGCTGGAGGCAGTGTGGAACGCCTGAAGAACTTCATTTTGCCAGCTACCTAAATCACCATCTCAAAATGATGAAAATAATATGGGAAAAAATATAAATAAAAATAATAATAAAAAATAATTAAAAAAACACTTTTATTCACATAAGTTTTAGCACTGCTGGATTTCGCAGACACAGATATAGTAGTTAAAGAGGTAAATACTCCTCCACTGTTCCAATCAGTACTGCCCTGTCAGAAAACCTCCTCAGTGTAAATCTGTACCTGCAAGTTTCTACCACTCATCTCATTCAGCATCCCTGGTCTGTGCTCCACTGAAATTCTGAGGCAGAGTGGGAAAAGGTTCCCAAGGAAACAATCTGAAACAATGGAGTGAACAATATAAGCAGCAGAGTTAAAGGATACCTGATACCCTGATATGAAAGTTAGAGGATACCAGGATAAAAGGGTACCAGGATACCCTGAGAATGAGACAGGACCAGGAAAGAAGAACAGGCAGTAAGGAAATGGGGCATGAACAGAGAAAAAAATAAAGGAGTAAGAAATACAGGCAAAGGGCAAAGTAGTTCCTTTAATTTCATTACCATTAAAAAAAAAAAAAAAAAAGTGATTTTTTGGGGACTATTGGGAATAAAACTGGCACGCAAAAGCTCTTAAAGGCAGAACAGTCAGCAAATGTGATACTGTGAGTGAGCCCTGAGCAACATACAAACTTCTGAATGACCATCCAAATGGTCTGGTCAGTGCTAGCAGCATAGAACATTGCTTCTGAAAATATGTTCATTCACAAATAGCAATGCCTGATATTGGTCACATCTCCCAGTAGCTCTCACTACTCTTAAAATAACTTTTTCTGAGTCATTTCTTCTTTACATAAATTCCAAGAGGCCAGCTAGGGAATAAAGATAGGTGCCCCAAACATGTTCCAGTACAGGGTAAGTTTAAGTTTCTCTTACATGTCACAGCATCAAATATCTTAAACTAAGGCATTTTTAGATTATACCCTTATGCGACCCTAAGTCAAAGACTTGCCATATCTAGAGATCATCCAAGAGAAGTGAACATTTTTAGGTCATCAACTGTTGTCTCTCTAAGCTGGTAAATCCGGGGACAAGTTATGACCACAGAGTCTCCACACATTTGTAGCCAAAGACATCCCAAGGGAAGGACAGAAGCAGCAAATATGCCTGAGACAAGAAGGATAGTGCAAGCTACTCCCAAAAGGAGGAGGTCAGACCTGCAGCAGTGGCTGGAAGGAGGGTCTAGATTCTGGAAGGACCCTGGGCACAGTACAGGAGAGGGGAGAGCAGCTTGGCTAGAGGAGAACTGGTAAAAATACCAGGCACCAAAATGAGTTGCTATGTCCTGTGTATAGGATAGGGGCACATTGCTGTGATATATTCACATGGTCCCAATTTCTTTTTTCTGTCTACTGTGAGCAACTCTAAACTATAATAGAAAATTCAGAAGTTGGTTCAGGATCTGTTATTCCTAAGTACAAATGTATTTATTCAATAGATGAACCTATAACCAAATTTCCTGATCACAACTGTCCCTATTCTTTCAGTATGAAATATCTGTTGTGTAGCAACCTTGATTCAAACTCTGTGGTTAGTGTGAGTCTATAATCAGCATCTTCATTTTCAGTGAAGCTAGTCATCTGACTCGCTTTTTCTAAAAATGCTGCCAATATAACCATTGATGTTGAAGCAACTTATGGTGATGTAAGGGTACTTGGAAGTACTGCATTGCCTCTTCATATAATTATTTTAACTGTTGTGTTGGCAACATACCTTATTTTCAGATTGTTTTACAGCTACCGTATGTATTGATTATGCGCTGAATTGCATCCAAAAGATGAACTAATATTCATTTGCAATTTTTCCATATAATGGCCTCTGTAGTATATTAGACTCCAGCTTTATTCTGCTCGGAAAAATAGGCAGTTATGGACAAGCATCATTCCTTGGTTTGCATGCCCCGAGTACTGGGGCATCAGATGGTGACCTGGGGGAGGAACGTCCCTGTGCAGCTGCCAGCTCTGCCGGTGGCCAGCTGCCCCCCCCTTGAACAGGCACTAGCAGCACTGGAGGACACTCAATCACATCTCCCACCTCCCCCAGCTGGTCCTAACGTTTCCTTACTCTTTGATCTCATAGTTGCTGGAAACAAACCTCGCTTCCCCAGCATTTAATCCCCGTAAAGCTGCGTACGATATACATGCGCCATGGCTGCTCCTGTAGCCTGAACAGAGTGGGCCCATGGCATGATCTCAAAGTTTTTAATGTTGTCTCGGCACTTGCAAGAAGTTTACCTTTTCCCAAAGAACAAATCACATTAAAAGAATTACATTAGGCAAATTGTGGACCTTCACCTAAAGGTACAAAATCAATTTAAAAGGATTTGCAGTGCCTTTGAAATAAAAGCTAAATTCATTATTTTTTACATAACATTTCCAGTAAGTTAGCCAGTAAGTGATAGATAAAGGAAGAAAGCCACTGTATTCTTGGCCTGATGGTCACAAAGTAGGCTTAGACATTGCTTATTTATATAGTGTTAGTATAGTTCTCTAAATAATAATAAAAATGGCAGCTATATTTGCACAGTGAGACATTTCTTATTTGCAGAGGACAGAGTATATTTTTGAAATGTATTTCCCAAAATCTGTAGAAGTGGAAGTGCAGGTTATATGTTTTAGAAGTTTAATGACAGGCATATTCATGCTATTGCTTTTTAAAATCAGAACAATATTTTAATATTTAATTTCTTTGGAATAAAATACATAGCAAGAAAATAGTTGGAGCCTACACTAAAGAAAAAGATCTTCATAAGGAGTTATACTCATAAGGTCAAAGCTATAATTTACAATTATTTAAGCTCTGAATTTCTAACGACTCTGACTATGAAGTTACACAAGTCTCATTCATTTGAGAAACAAAAGAAAAAATCTGTAAAATAGGTGCAGTAACAAGTTTTGACCTCAAGAGGGTGATATATCACCATTTCTAAAAGTTTTCCAATTTGAAGGAAAAAAAAAACACTCCTTTTTACTAAAATAGAACGTATGCTGTTTGCTTCTGGGTAACTGCTGAATATATTGACCTCTGCTAAATCCTTGACATGAATTAAGATACAATGGCCACGATTTCCCGTCAAAATCAAAAAGTTTATTTCAACATCTCCTATTGAATAAGGCTAATTGGTGCGAAGAGGTTGTCTGTCACCTCACAAGAGATATTTAAATTCTTTGACCCATGACCTTGTTTTGCAGTAAGATTTCTGTGTTTAAAAACTAAAAGAGGGAAAGTAGCAATTGCCACTATTCTCCAAATATGACAAGAGCAAGAAGAGATTAAGATTTGTCACCTTTTTTTTTTTTTTACTATATTATTATTCCTCCAATTCCCCAATTTAGCTTCCTGTTATGCGCTCGGTTTTTGTTCACCTGCAGTCTCCAAAGAAATCCTGTCACTATTATTTCCTCCACTAATTGCCTTTTTTTTTTTCCTCCTAATTCATCTACCTTCCCTTTCAAATAGTTTCTTTTTTCCAGTGGTTGTTTGTGGGCAGTACTGTACACCCTCTATAAACCATAACTCAGAGTTACTTTTATTTTTCACCAAAATTTGGAAATGTTTACAGAACAAAATTTAAAAGATTCTCTGTGGGAAAAGTGAGAGATTTGCACTGCAATGCACGGATGAGGTTGACCTTAGTTTGTATTTATCTGAGCTAGTTTTATGCCAGCTACTATAGTTCAGTTGCTGCTCATGGTGCCGCAGTATTTACATTTTAAATGACCCTATGTGTCTTTAGTGTTGTACAGCTCAGTAAGGAAACACTTATGTAGTCAGATGCTGCCAACAGGAGAGAAAATAAATATTATGTTTTCGTGACCTTAATGTCTACACTATCTACTACTAAAAATCCATTTGCTTGTTGGTTCTCCCTTGTTTAACCTGCACTGTAGAGTTTCCAAACATTGTCCAAGGTAAACCAGAAGCAAACCTAGCCCCCATTCTGGTAACCTTATTTGACCTACTTGAAATCAGGGTTCAAAATACGTCTCTACTAGCAACAAGAGAATATTCAGATAAGATGCCAGTTTGATTTGCCAAGGATAGCTCAGCTGTTTGTAAGGATTATCATCTGTACTCCAAAGACTAAAGCAAGGATGAAATAAAAAACAATTTTTTTTGCCTCTCTCATTGCTTTCAAGATGACCTTCAAAAACCTGTGTAAGCCTACAGACAGTCTGAAATAAGCCTCTGAAAGACAATTTCCTGTCTGTATTTGCCACGTGTTCACTCTGATGCCTAATGATGACAACTATGATTTAAGAGTCATCATGCTTTAATGTTTCACTCCTGATCCTAACATACTGGAAAGGATGGAGGAATGAAAACCAGTTGCTGTCGAAACACATAAGGATAAACAAGAAGAAAAGGATATGAACATATTTTGAAGAGTTATGCAATAATCTTACATAAGTGGACTTGATCTTTCCTCTCAGGTTAATCCTTTTTAGACCCTTGAACAATTCTTCTGCTCTGACTCATCTCCAGCATGTACAAATTTTAAGGCAATGATGCATTAACAACAGTAGATAGACTGGAATCTGATTTAGTTGGAAGTTAGTAGCAATGTATTATTTAAATAATTAAATATTTAGACCAGACCATGGCGACTTCCGTATACTGTATCTTTGTGGAATATCCTGTACTTCCTCACAGAGGATACATAAAACATCAGTGTGCAAGAGCCTAAGTATATTATGTAACAGAGCAGATAGACTTTAAACCATTGGGAAAGGCACCTCTATGGAAATATAAAGTGATGAAGAGTCTTTCTCACCCCTCTGTATACACTGTATTTAAGGGAATATTAGAAAATGCAAATTTCAGTTCAACAGTTTTCTTTTTAGTAATGATGGCACTTCAAGGAGTACTAAAATCAATGCAATGACTAATTAACAGGGTTGCTCAGAAGCTATCTCAAACTCAAAAAAAAAAAAAAAAAAAAAGCCCTCTGTCCAGTACCTGCTCCCTGTAAAACAGCATTTATAGAGGATTCAGTGCTGAACACCACAAGAGGATTCCTCTTAAACCACCATACATACCCAAAAGTAATTTCCCAATACCAATTTGATTCTTGTCTGTGTTTGGGAAGATTGTGCCATCACTTCAAGCTTGAACCTATGTTAATGGTTCCTGAATGCCTTCCTCTGCCTCTGAGAGAGAACTGTAAGCACTGAATAATCCCAGACAATAATGGATGTCTCTGCACTGATAGAAAGGAGTTGATCTTAAGGTCATCTTAGAGTCAATACCAATTAGATCTTCAAGACATTTCTGTGTCCTTTTTAAATCTAGAGTCTCTAGAGGCTTTCCAGGGAGGTCAGCCTCACCCACTGCTCACCTTCCAGCTTGCCCTTTGCTACAGAGAGAGCAGAAAGTCCACCTCATGCAGTCTCAGCGTTCTCCCTCTCCATCAGCCCAACTGTGGGCTGGGCTGCATCAAAAGAGCTCTGATCAGCAGGTCAAGGGAGGGGATTGTCTCCCTCTACTCTGCCCTCATGAGGCCACGCCTGGAGTACTGCGTCCAGGTTTGGGGCATCCAGCACAAGAAGGATGTGGACCTGTTAGAGTGAGTCCAGAGGAGGGCTACGAAGACGATCAGGGGGCTGGAGCACCTCTCCTATGAAGAAAGGCTGAGAGAGCTGGGGATATTCAGCCTGGAGAAGAGAAGGCTCCAGGGAGACCTCATTGCAGCCTTTCAGTGCTAAAAGGGGTCTTATAAAAAAGATGGAGAATGACTCTTTACTTGGGAAGATAATGATAGGACAAGGAGGAATGGTCTTAAACTAAAAGAGGATAGATTTAGATTAGACATTTGGAGGAAATTCTTCACTCAGAGGGTGGTGAGGCACTGGAACAGGTTGCCCAGAGAAGTTGTGGAAGCCCCATCCCTCGAGGTGTTCAAGGCCAGGCTGGATGGGGGCCTTGGCCAACCTGATCTCATGGGTGGCATCCCTGCCTGTGGCAGGCGGCTTGGAGTTAGATTATCTTTAAGCTTCCAACCTGAGCCATTGTATGATTCTATGTTTCTATGATCTTCAGCTCTGCAGCACACTTTCCTCTTAGCAGAGATCCAGAGGGTAAGAAATAATCCTTGACCTATTTCTAGAAAGTTTCTGGTTCACAAATAAACAATGTGGATGGCTCTGGTGCAGGCTTGTGGCTATGATAGAGATGATTAAGACATGACTCAGAGTTGTGAAACAATGGTCACTTAAAGCTAATCTATAAAAATGCATAGAAGAGGAGGGCTCACAGAATCATGTACACAAAAACAGCTGTTCCTTGTTTCATCTAAGCTCCCATCCCCAAGCTGAGATGTGGTGTCCAACTGTGTACAGAACAAGAAAGAATGGGGAGGCCTTTTGGAGCAAAAAGTTTCACATCAGATGTGAGCCAACAGTTGATGTGGACATATCACTTACAGTCAGTTCTAAATACCAGTAAAGACATATCCTTAAATCACTGGTACTAAAATTATTTGTGAGCAGATTTTTTCTAGTTCTATCTTTTTTTTTTCTTTGAATTATTTGGCATGACTTGCTAAATTATGTAAAAAATCCCTGATCTAAAACTGCTCACTGCCAAATTATTCTGAGGTCTTTACACTGGGAATTCAAACAGTTTAGAACAAGCATATGCTTCACAATAGACGTGTTTCATTAAGGAAGCATAATTCCTGCAGTCGGTTTTAGATGTACAGTTACAAATTCAGAATTTGCACAGCTTGCAAAGAAGTTGCTGTTTTCACAAAGATTCCTGGTGACAAACTTGCTCAGACTATTTGTTTTAAAGCAAGTGCCAAAGAAAAGTGAATATACTTGGAGGAGCTGCTTAAGATTCAAGCAAAGTGTTAGGAACCAAACATTTTGGAGAAATAGAGGGTTCACTGTATTTCAGTATCATTTGTCTGAGTAAAAGTGAGAGCTCCATATGCATTACAGCTTAATAATAGTTTAAGCAGCTTGAAAACTGAGGGATGGGCTTTCAAAGCAGGGGAGTATCATTGGACTCAAAGCAGCAAAACACAGTTCTTGACTCTCATTGCAGAGCATGGTATGACATCCTCAGTTATGCTGTACAAAGCAGCAAGGCTGCTGAGAAAACTGTGGAGTTGCCAAGGTACTTCTGGATCTGATACCAATTTTATTTTTTGGTTTTGTTTGTAAATTGTTCATCAACAAAGAGCAGTATGTCAACATAAATGGTATAAAACGGTATAGTAAGTTTTAGAGATGAGAAAATTTTGACAATCGCTTTATCTATTAGGAAAAAATATGCATTCCATTAATTCTAAAGGGCTCAGAATTAAAGCACCAGTATGTAATTTATTGAAAGAAAGAGGGCTGAAGAGAACACTGATGTCAACATAAGTGTTGACTTGAAAAATCCTTTATCTGGTAATCTGAAAGAAACAAGTCCTGCCCCCTACCAATTATCTTTGCTTTTTCCATCTGTTCTGCCATTACTGGTTTCTATTAGGTTTTTCCTGTATTACCAAGCCCCATCAACATTATCAGTTCCCATTGTTTTTCACCTTAGCCCCACAGCCCAAACTTCATTTGTCCTCTGTGCATGCTCATTACTCTAAAGATGAAAATCATCTTCCAAATTCAGTTCTCCAAATATTTTCCACCCAACTGTCTCTCCGCTGTCCAAATGCACTCCCAGCTCTAACTCCACAACGTAATTTGTTTTACCAAGCCTATCAAACATTTGCATAAACCAACAGCTTAGCCATCTTTTGTGACTACCCTCTGAAAATGCAAATCTTTCCCACCCAAATACACAAGCTATTTGTTACATGAACAAGATCAGCTCTGATATTACACTCTTCTTTGCAGACTGCAAAACTCACTGATCCTTAGTTCGTCCTAGACAGGAAAATTAATCCCATTTCTCCAGTAACTTGCAGAAAGGGACTTTAATCTCTGCTCCACTGAGAGATCTTGGGTTTGGAGGGGATAAATGGTTGCACAAGGGTGACGGTGCCCTGATTGGGCCCTGGAAGGTAGCAAAGTTTTTATCTGACTTTTCGATGCAGGATCCCTGGGGTATTATTTAAGCCACACCAGAAAAACATGTCAAGCAGCTGGGTAACTAATGCCAAGGCTGGCTGGGCACCCCTGACAAAATACAGAGCCACCAGAGTTGAGGGCAAATTCATGAAACGTGCTGAGCTGAAAAGATGGGATTGATAGATATCAAATTGCCACTTTCAGGAGAAATTCATCTGTTCATCTGCCTCTTACAGAAAAGGAGCCTGCAATAAAACAAGCAGCAAGTTTGTAAACGAGGAAAATTTGGCAATTTGCTCCATACAATAAGCCTTGAGGCCTGAAAAGCAAACGTATCTTCATTTAAATGCACTATCTTGCAAATAGTTACCTTTCCACCCTTTATAATAATGTTCTCAAAAATCAAATAGAATGGGACTATCAGTGACCACAGATTACAGGACAAGGATGTCAGTACAGTCATTCTAGTATTGCTTTCTAGAGGAGGAGATAAAGCTGGCTGAATGAGTTTTTTTATTGCTGTTATTAATTTATTGGTGAGATGATTTAAAATCCATTATCATTGGATCAGCCCAAGATCACCTTCTCCTTCCAATTTTTCAGTTGGCACATAAAAATGAAAAAAAAATCAATTATTAGTATGATTTTAAGGAAAACTTAGATTTCTTACAGAAATTAAACCTTAAAACCTTCTGAAACTGATACTATGGAGTCCTAATTTTAAGTGTGAAAACTGGCAACTGGGCATCACGGAATCACAGAACGGCTGAGGCTGGCAGGGACCTCTGGAGGCTACCTGGTCCAGCCCCCTGCTCACGCAGGGCCACCCAGAGCAGGGCACACAGGGCCACGTCTGGGTGCCTTTTGGAAATCTCCAGGGAGGAGACTCCACAGCCTCTCTGGGCAGCCTGTGCCAGTGCTCTGACACCCACACAATAACAAAGTGCTTCCTGGTGTTCAGACAGGATCTCATGTTCCAGTTTGTGCCCATTATCTCTCATGTCCTGGCACTGGGCACCACCGAAAAGAGCCTGGGTCCCTCTTCTTTGCACCCTCCCTTCAGGTATTTGTACACATTGATGAGACCCTCCCTGAACCTCCTCTTCTCCAGGCTGAACTGTCCCATCTTCTTACTGCAAAGAACTCTATTGATTTTACCTGGAAGAATGATGATGTTGTATCTTTTCCCTTTCCAGTTAGTACATCAGAAACTATAGACCTGAATCTGCATTCTACAATTCATTTGGGACAGCTACTAAAAGCTCATTTATGTTCTTTTTCATAGTAGAACTATACTTTAACAATAAAAAGAACAATCAGAATTTTGCATCACTCATTCTCACATTTATCTCTAAAAAGTAATTTCTGAAATGCACACAGAACTGCCACAGAAATTGCAATGCACCACAGAATGGAGATACCCAGCGTTAAATAAGAAGCATATACTAAAGAATTAGCTCCAGTGGAAGACAATATATGGCAAGAATAGGTAGTATTTAACACAAAGCGAGACAGTGTTCCTTCCAATTCAACTGCAAATTGGCCAGTCAAGTAGGATTCTGTCTGGGGCTAGACAGAAAGGTTAACAGTATGTTACTTGTACAGTATGTTACTTGTTACAGTACTTGTGCAAGGGCATCTGCATAATTTGGAAGTATGAAAAAACACAGTTTATCAATTTCGTCACATGACTATGCTCCATATAACTGAGACAATAAGTCTTTCAATAAATACTTTAGCATACGTTCAACAAATTGCTTACCATCAAGATATTTCCGGATTTATATGAATTCAAAATTATTCCCGTTGAAGCTTCCTTGTTCACTCTATTACCTTCACTCTATTACCTAGCTAAAATATGACTCTCAGTGATTTTCAGGCTGGCAGTTGTTTCTAAGCTGTTGTTCTCCCAAAAGGAAAGGTTGAGTTATTTTAGTTTTGTTTTACAACCTCAATAAATAAAATATATTAGGCTAGACATTTGTAACAATGTAACTGAATTGCAAATATGCATGTTTCTTCTCTCCTTAATTAAGTTCTCATTTCAGACCTGACTTCTTTAGCACAAAACCACCACTAACAAAAGAAGAACTGAATTACTGCTAAGACGCGTATTCATGCAATTAGGAAATTCCTTTTTGGGGCTGGAGGACTTGTTACATAACAGAATTAATGTAAATGCCAAATGATGATAATTAAAAAGCAATGGCACACTTTTCCTGTTCTGCGTAGGGAATTATGAAACAGGAGATCTGCCAAAACAAAGGACTCAGCTGTGACACAGGTATGGTATTTTTGTGGAAGATTTTGTTTACAGTACTTCATAGAATCACATAAGGGAAGAATTTTCTATTTTTCTATTAATTATGTCAAATTAAACTTGTTCAGTAAGGCACCACTGTATTACTAAGGCAGGAATTACCTCAGTAAGAGTTCTTGTATTCAGAAAATGATTCTTTACTAGTCCTATAAGCAGAAGACATAATTACTAGAAACAATGAAAAAACTAAGGTAAATAAGCAGCTTTGGAAAACCTTGTATTTCTTTAAAATATATATATATTTATTTTTTTTTTGCAAAACGTGTCAAAACTTTTCTCTTGATAATTTTTATTCACAGCTCAGGAGGTACATTTTCAAGCCATTTACTGTAACTAAAACAGACTTTTCTGCATGAAATAAATATGAAACTTTCTTGTATGCTGCTTTTAAGCATGTGGATTACTGAGCTCTCTCTTTTCCTAACAGTCCTCTTTGCACCTGGCCTTCTTTACATTTACTGTCCTCCTTCTACTCTGAGCCCCATACTACAACATACTTCGTAAGATTATTTTCAAACTCCAAAATCATTGTTTCTCAAACAGGAGAACACATTTCTCTGGGGCACAGGAATTTTAGAAAAAGCAGGGTCAGCGGTAGCAAAGTTCACCAAGAACAAGAGAGGCAGCTGTAATTACCGTCTGGAAGGGCTGACTCTGTCCAGAGAGCAGCTGACTACCTATAATCACTGCCAGGAGCCCAACGCACCCTCCAGAGGAGGTGAGGAGAGGATGACAGATGAGCAGAGGAGAGGAGACAGATGAGCCCAAAAAGAGAGAATTACCTTTTCAAAAAGTTTGAGGAAAGTAAACATGAGGATTTGGGAGGGCAATGAAAAAAAAAAAAAAAAAAAAAAAACTCTGCCACCTGCTTCTTGCCAAAAGGATGTTATCTGCCTCTAGTGGAGGGAGTTGGTCCCTAGACACTCAGCAACTCCAATCCTTAAACAAGCTCTTGTGGCATCAAGTGAAACAGCATCTTACATATTGGCAAGCAGCTTTGATGGGATTTTTTGCTTACACGGAATGAAGGGCTCTGTATCCACAAGCTTCACCTGGACTAATTTTCAACACTGTACAAACTTAAGCATAGAAACAACTTGCACTTACAGAGATGGTTCTTTCATCAGAGTCCAGAAGATGATCCCCAGCCATCTGAATGGAGGGAACAACTCAAGTCATTGAGTACTGCCCTTTGTGCCTGAGTGTTTCAAGGCTGACAGCTGATGCTCCCTCCTTAATTTAAGAAGAAATTTCTCCCCCTGTGTTTTCTACCCTGAATAATGTTTCTATTCAAACATCTCTAGCTCAACTACCTTTATACTACTGACGATACTTTAAATATCTTCAAAAGTTATGGAAATCGGGAACTGTTTACTAAAGTTATAAAGCTAAGTCCCTATTTTTGTTTAGCTCTTACAGAGCTTAATAACAAAGAGGATAACGCAGACAACAGATTTAGCATTTAGATGCCAAGATCACCCTTTAATGCATTTTGTGAATTTTAAAGGCTTTTGGATTCTACCAGAGATGGAGGTTTCTTTTCTGACAGCCATTTTAGAAAACTGTATTGAAGATGGATATGAAATATTCTGAAGAGGAGAGTTCTCCTCTACAATAGAAAGGAAGAAAAATGCATTAGAAAACTGAAAAAAAGTATTATGAATGTAAACTAATAACTTTATTATTGAGGTTGTTGGGTCATTATTTGATTATTCATTCAAACTCAGCTCCCTTTGCAAAGTTTATACTTTTTTCTCTAGAAGAGCTCTCATAGGGTTAACTAATGCAACCTTTGTCCTTTCTGAAGAAAGAGTTAGTTTTGAAGTGATTGCTAGTAGCTAAGAAAATCCTATCTCATCTGAAGTTAAATTGGATAGTATATTGCCACTATTGCAGTAGCACACTGCACTAGTAAATTGCCATTATTTAGGAAGGTTTACTTAAGGAAGAAAAAAAATTAGTAGATGCTATGCTTAGTTCCACCAACGCTGGAAGGGCTATCACTTCAAGGGAAGAGAAATGGTGAAAATGCAGTGTGGGTATTATACATGACGTGACAGGATTCAATAAAATTATTCCCATACTCTTGGACTAAAGCAATTCTTTTTTAAAAGAAAATAGGCAAGTAATGTGAAGCATCACTTCATCCAAACACAACAAAAATTCCTTATTTTCCAATGCTTACTTGTCATTTCATCCAAAAATAACCTGTTACATACCTGATCTTGGGAAAGCTCTACTCTCTTTGTAGAGTATGTTTTGCCAAGTTTACAGGCATTGATGTAAGTAATAATGTAGGCAAATTCTGTATAATTAAGGTTAACTACAGTCTATCATAATCACAGTGATCACTGCTGTTGTCTACTTCTAGGAGTCACTGGATGATGCTATTTTCAATGTTAAAAGAAAATAAGAAAGCAACTTCTCCCTTGCCCCCAGCTCCATCTCCAAATATAGGCTTATCAAGCAGACAGCAGAAAAACACAGGATTTCTGCCTTACCTCAATTTTTTCCCATATGGTTTCATAATTCTCTTGATGTTGTATATCTTGCATGAGTTGATGAATTAAAGCTGATTTATTTGAGGCAGAAGTCTCATTCTCCGTGGGCTGAGTGACAGCAGTCCTTTCTGACTTTTCTTCAATGTATTTTTTAATGCAAGATACAGGCATAGAAAGATCTTCATCAGACAGAATATCACTGAGAGGCCCAGATTCAATACTGTCACCCAAGGAGGATACTATATCACTTGAAGAGCTTGGTGAAATTCTACCCGTTTTTTTGTGCTTTTTAACCTGGTACGTTGGATACATTTCTGAATCTGAGTTCATTTCTGACAGCTCCCAGTCATCAATGTTTTGAATGGTTTCTCTTCTGGGCTTTTGGGGCAGCAGCTTTGTCAAATTTTCTAGTTTTAAAGCTAATACTTCAGTCTGTTTGAGATGTGAAGGAAGTGCTAAATATTCGTCAGATCCATACCAGACCTCACCATCTTTACTGTTTGTATGACTATAACTTGGTGATGAGCAGAAACTTTTATTTTTCTTTCTTCTCACTAAAAGAGGTGATGAGTTGATAAGTTCTGAACCAGCTGAGGAAGCACTCTTTTGGCTATGTGTTGGTGAACTGAAAGGCTCAGTTTTACCTTGTGATTGCCCATTTGGGTCTCTCTGGTTACAAGAATCTGATGATGCAGAAGTAGAATCTGTTTCTGTCCCCTCAAGAGACTGAGAGTTACATGAAGCAATCCCATTTTGTAGAGAAGAACGTCCCCTTTTTTTGACTTGTATTGGTGGAGCTGTTTTACACATATGTCCAGATGTTCTGCCACCTTTCGCTTTCTCTGAAGCATCATGAGACTTCTTGTGCTTTGATTTTTCTTTAAAGGTGTAGTAAGCAGGTTTCCCTAGACTTACAGGACTGTCCTTAAAGTGATTATTTATTGTGTACTCAAGATTTCTATCACCTATTTTATTTAAACACTCATATGACTGACTAACTGCAGATGGACTGTGAGTGTAGGGTGACTGTAAAGCTAGGCAAAGCTTGGACCTATCTGGTGGATCTAACAATGAGGGTGTACTTCTACTGATTTCATTCTTTACTATCTGAGAGATTTGCCTTTTAAAATCATTGGTTTCCATATAATCCTTAAAAACATCATCTTTCAGAAATAGACCTCTTTTTGGCAATGTAGGCTGTGTAGGGGAATCTTCATTATAGTTAAAGCAGTCTCTAATGGACCTTTTAGGAGTTGAGTTTTCACAGTGAGGATGTTTGATTTTTTCACCAGTGAGCTGAGGAAGATTGCATTCTGCTTTCTTTGATGGGGAAACTGTTTTGCTGTCAGTTGATGAGATACCATCTTCAGAGCAAGGGCCTTTAGGAACAGAGGAATTTGCAGGAGGACATGATAGTGAAAGCTCTTGGGGTGCTTTCCTCTCCTTGCTTTCATCCTCATCTTCCACCGAAAGAGGTAAATGGGTTTCTTTCTCATTTAATGCTTCATTACACTGGGGAGCAATGGAATCAGTTGCTACTGCAAGTAAACCCACACTTCTGATAAGTCCTGGAAAGTCCTTATCCATCTCGCTGTAGTTCCAGGATTCAAATGATTTTGCTTTACCTTGGCTGGAGGTCATATCATCCAGAGCACCAAGCAAATCCTCACTTGGACTGTAGTCAGATAGTTCAAATGCAGTAATACCACAATCCAGTGACAAGTAATTTTGAGAACATTTGATAGTTAGCTGTCCAGAATCATCAACTTCAGTTAAAGAGTCAAGACGATCCTGAAATAGACAAAGAAATAATACCTTTTTTAGAAATTTAATTTTCATATATAGCACACACAAGATAATGAACTATCAGCTTCTGTGTTTCACTACCTAACAGCTAGAAAAACATTCATCACCGAACTGCCAATAAACTGAAAGCATACTTAAAAATAAAAAAGCCAACATGAGCTCAAGTGGTTGCAATGACTATTTAAAAAATATCATAAAAGGCAGAAACTCATGTTTTAGTATTCTAACTTTAGGTGCCTAAATCAGTATGCTGGTCTGTATTCCCAAGTTTGGTCTTCATAACAGATATTTTTCAAACTCTTTCATAAAGAAGGTGCTGTTACCCCACAATCTCACAATAAACCACTTGGACTATGGTCTGAACAAGAACAGTCTTAATAAAGAAGGCTATTGTTTGCTATCTTCTATAAACATGTAAAATTTGAGCCCTGTACTCTGCCCACCCCACTTGTATTAGTCAAAGTAAACATACAAAAAATTCCTCTAGTTAAAAATATTATTTATAGAAGAGAGATTAGAAAAATATT
The DNA here is from genome assembly GCF_013377495.2 of Cygnus atratus. Lineage (NCBI taxonomy): Eukaryota > Metazoa > Chordata > Aves > Anseriformes > Anatidae > Cygnus > Cygnus atratus. The sequence goes on from NC_066366.1 coordinate 21,034,457, forward strand.
TATCAACCAAAACCTTGGACTTTGAAAAATATCTTTTATTTAGCATATTCTAACCAGATGTAGAACCTATGCCACAAACTGGACTATATCAATAGTCCAGAATTAAAAGGAGAAGTTTCTATAAAACTGTCAATTTTGTATTTTGGAGCTGCATTTATTAAGGAACATAATGACTAAAAAATGATCAGTATTACAGCTGCTTTTTTCCTCTAATCTCAAGAAAAGATTAGAAACTGTAAAGCCATATGTAAATCAAAACCCTTTCCAAGGCCCTAGGGGCCTTCATTTCTCCTGAGTAATGAGCTCCATTCCCTCATCTCTTAAAACAGTGTTTATTAACATTAATAAAATTTACAATCAGATGCATTAAACCATCTTGCTCAGTCATTTCCTAGGCAGCCTCTTAAATGGGTACTTCAGAGGAGCATTATTTAACACCAGTATTAACATTGTTTTTATTTCAGGAAAATATTATATTTAATTATTTACACAACTACCAATAGGAATGCCTTACTTCAAAAAATCTGCCTGTTTGCACATAGTAATATTGTAAAATTCTGTAAATACTGTAAAATACCATTAAAAAAAAAAAAAAGCTGTAAAACTCTGGGCTGTATTTCCAACACCTTCTTGTATTTATATTTAAGCCAGCACAATTCTGCATTTTTTGACTCTTTCAAATAAGCTAAATTAATTTGTAAGGTTGTTTCTACTCTGAATTTACCAACTGTTAGAGAACATTAGGATTCACTGTATATTAACAGGGTCTTATACTGGTCCTTTCCATATTTCCTCTCTTTATCAGTTGTGGAATAAAGCTCACAGGCTAGGTTCAGCCAGACAGAACTCAGGCTGCACAGAAATAGTTTTTCTTTCCTTCTTATCTACCTTTGGGTAAGTCCTAAAGGAGAAAAACGTCCTTCAAAATATTAACTCTGAAGTTCTTATTTGAAAAGTTATTTAAGCATAATCCATCATGGATAGAAGTATATCCATCATAGCAGGTCGCCTCACTGGTTCCTATTCTATTTCCTCCAAGCCACGAAACCTTGCGTACCTCCTCCTGCAGCACCTGATTCTGTATGGCACTGCTGAGATAGCCAAAAGCACACTTACTGCCTGCCCAGCTAATTACTTGGGTTCTAAAGCAAGCCAGTACAGCCTGTGCTGCATACTTCCACATTTTGGTAGCCACTTTACAAGTATTATCCCTGTTGATTATGTTGAAGCTAGCTTGCGCCCATTTGTGCTTGTCACAGCTACAGTGTAAACAGAGCCCCAGCAGGACTGCTGCCCGCCCGGACGACGGGCTACGTGCTCCATGAACCGAGGGAGCAGTGAATACCAGCAAGATGTGATTGTCTTAGTGAGCACGGAAGAAACCTTGGCAGGTCACTTCCATGGAGCTCCTCAGTTAACATTGGCAGCCAGAGCCACTCTTGACCATTACGCAGAAGACAGGTGACTTACGGAACGAGCCAAACATTTTGTGAAATGGTAGGTTCGTGGACTACAGAAAAGCATACCATTTGCTCTACTGGTTCGGATCACATTTCCTTCTAGCCCAGTATCCTGTGTCTGCAGCAGTTCCAGACATTTTCTGCTAGCTGAGCTGTAAGACGCGGGTGTACCTACATGACCCTTCCATGTATCTACCTGCACCCTCAGCTGCTGCCAATGAGCAGCATAAGGATTTTCTTTTCCAGAGGTTATCATTCTTCCTATCTTTCCTTAGTTTTTACATTTGTTTTTGAGCCCAGCTACACTTTCCACCTCTAAGTGTCCTGAGGTAGTAAATTCCAAAATAGAAGTCTTTGCTTTGTGTGAAAAATTTACTTCTATTAACTACAGACCTGATAACTTTCAGGTCTTCTAGGAGAAAAAATAAACTTTCATACCCTGTTCATATTCCCCAAGAACTGAAAAGTATGAAAATGTTTCTGCAAGGAAGTGTTATTTGTATGGGCAAAGGTTTCTAGGTTTGCTCGGGCAGCTTCACTATCCCCATATGCCTCGAAATCCCTAATAGATATGCTACTTGTATCGTGAGGCAATTAGTCCCACAATGTAGTCCTAGTTAGGGAAGGATACAAGGGAAACACACAATCAATAAATAAGTAATGGAGTTAGATGACAGCAGATAAATTTTTTTCTACTTCATCTTGTATTTATTTATTTCAGTCAAATAAAGCCACTATTATTATACCTGATGAAAAGCTTGAATGAATACCAGCAGGTTAAAAACTGCAGAGCAGTTTTTGTGAACCCATACAAGCATTAGAATAGAAACTTAATATTAATATTGTGCCCCTGCTATTGCTAACCATTAATTTTACGAAATATTATTTATGCCTTACTTGAGGGTAATTAAAGAATTGTGATAGGATATATTGTCTTTTTTATTACCATATAAGTCTATCTGGCAACATTTTCTTCTCCAATGAAAAATAATCCAACCTTCATGAGTCAGTCCTCCCCTTTTTTGGAGGGATGTTTTTTGTAGCAGGTAAATCAGATCCATATGGGACATTTTCTGTTTTTAAGTATCTGAATCATCCCCTTCTCTATGTCCTGAAATCACTATGCTCATGCCATAAAATAATGACTGCACCCTAATTCACCACTCCGGGCGTTCTGACAAGCGTGGATTTCCTTCAGACTTGCCAGAGAAGGTTTACGAACAACAGCAAAGCAGAAACTGAATCTGAAGCACCAGGTATGTATACATCAGGAAGAGGGGGGTGTGGAAGGTGGGCTTGGGCATATCTAAGTATTGATTTCAGGACCACCCACTCTTGTGTAGCAAAAGCACATATAAAACTCACCAGGGAGTAGAAAGATATGTACTTTCTCTTTAAACTTGGGAGATCTGAAATGAAGGACATCTTTAGGGGACTTGTGACTTCCTCCATAACACAGGTCACAGAATCTGACTGCACTGATCTAGATGTCTCTTTCTGTAAACGCTTTTAATCCTAACAGAATCATTTTATCTTCATTTTAGGAGTTTCGGTGAATGAAGAATCCTCTAAATGCTGAGGTATTTTCTGTTAACCACTAATTATCCCCACTATTAAAAATGTGCATCTTCTTTCACTTTTAAAAATTGGGCCAGCAGTGTTCTTCTAATTAAACTAATTCAGTAACAATGTGTTCAAAGGAAAAGGTACTTTAGCTAAATGAATCCAGACTTACAAACCATTTACATGTGTGTGGATTCAACATTCCATTAGAGGGAAAAAAAAAAAAAGCATGATGCATGCATAATTGTTTCAGGCAAAATGTATGACTGTTTAGAAACATATTGCAGAACAACCACTCAAACAAATAAAAGTCCATGTCCTCAGCTTTAAAGCAGTATTGACCTAGCCTGACAAGTTTTGGAAAACATTGTGCAAGTCTCTGTATGTAAGAAGGGAAACGCCCAAGCTTTTCATTAGAGAATTCATTGCATGTAAAAACTGGGTTTTAAATTGGATGTGAACCTTAAATTCAGGAGTGAACTAACCATGGACTTTGGACCAGATGCCCCTCTGTAAATGTTTCCATTCCTTTATGAAAAATATTTCAACCAGGAGATAACATTGTTTGCCACTAACATAGTATTTCTGAAAGCTGGCCTTATACTGGTACTTCCTTTAATTTGGTTCAGTGAGAACAGATATCAACTGAAGATAGTGAAGACATGCTCTTACAAAATTAGTACCAAATATCTAGATGTCAAGTAAGCCATCCTTAAAATTGTCATCCTAGCAGTTTTAAATGTGCAACAGGGACAAGCTGCTTCAAATACAGATGAAATTCTCAAAAATGCTGAATTTAGCTACTGTACCTCTTTCGTCTCCTCAGAAAAAGCTTGCAGAATATCAGTCTGCCTGGTGTAGTTTCCATTGGCGTCTTGTAGCCCCTGAAGAATACGCTCTCTCAGAACCAGAACAGAAACACGTAGCTGGTGCCAGAGTAGTTGCACTGTATGGATATCGACTATCACGTTGACAGAATAAGAGAGAAGCTTCAGGGAAAACTCAGTCTCTAGTAGAGCATGGATTTGTTCAACATGATCAGATATATCTTCACAAATATCCTGTAATGGAAAAATAAAGTAGGTATTTAGCTACAGGCATGGTCCTTCCGTGGATCAGCTCTACTTGTCAACCACTTTTTATACCACCCAGTAAGTGATAGCATATACATACATAACACCAATAATAATTAAGAATATACAATATAATATTGATTCATTTCAAATTTGCTTCCCATCAAAACAATCCTATCAAACAATTACAATAAAAGTTTGTTTCTGATGATACTCATCATTTTGTGTACAGCACAAGAGTAACAAGATATTCAGTAAAGCTGATTCCTTCTAAGTTAATAACACCGTACAGTAATTTTTATCAGCTCAAATTTGACATCTTCAGTCTGAAAGTGAAGCCAAATTATTGAATGTGCAGTTGTGTGTACGTAAATTAAACTAAAATCAAATTTCAAGTTAATGTTAAGAAATAAATTTAATACAACAGATTGCAGATTATTAGCCCCAAAGAAACTATTATGTTTGAGTAATATCAGCATTTTAATATCAGCATTTAACTCATTTTAATAAAGCCCTGACAGTTGCATCAAGTCTCTTGCAGGAGTAGCTCCCAGAAATGCCAGAGGAGAGCCCAAAAACATTGGAGTTTCAATGAGCAGAGTTTTAGGGGTGCTTTGAGAAGGAGCCAGTATCTCCCTCCTCAGTCACGACCAAGTGGTCTTGACAACCAGCTGCTGTATTTTGACAACCAGCTGCTGTATTTACAAGTACAAAGCACACAGCCTCACCCGGCAATGCTCAGGGCTGCAAGTGCTCACAGCTTCAAATAGTCACATGCTGCCAGGTAGGCAAATTGACTTGAGAGTTACCAGATCAGTGCACTAAACCTATTCTACAGGCACACAAACACAGCTAAAACTCTCGGTAAAATCTTTTCCAAACTTTCTAAAAGATTATTATATATTTATTGAACCACAACTGTAACATTACGGGAAAATACAGCTCTATTACTATGTTGTTTCAAATATTTTAAAGAACATTGTAAGCAAATTAGTTTGACTGAATTTGCATTCAGTTCCCTAGTGCTGTTCATGTCTTTTCCTTCTGGCCATAAAGCAGTTTAATTTCCAGTTTCAGTGACAGGACACTGTGCAATAACTGTAAGTTTATAAATTAGACTCGATTTATATGAATGTATTTCATATATCTTCAGCTGGACTACTCATGTGGTTACGCCAACCTGCAAAAATAAGTTGTCATTGTTTTCTAGCTTCTCAAGCTCACAGCCATGTGCTGAATTCAACTTCCACAAGGATTCTCAAAGAGTTTTAACATGGAGCTCCTCTAACAAGGAGCAATTATCTCCTGACAACTGTCAGATAACGTACAAAAATATTGACTAATGAATCTAGGTAGTACTGTGAATCGAAAGAGTTCAGAGCCATACTTCGAACAAGCTTTCCCTAGAGTTACTTTACTGTAGCTACAACAGCATCTCAAGTTTCTGAAGTAGACAAACTTTCCACAGCAACACAGAAAATTTTTGTCCCAAAATGGAAATGCCAACACCACTGAAGGTGTGAAAAAAGCATAAATTTAAGGACATATTCTGTTAATTTTTACACAGCTTGTTATAAATTGCACATTTGCCTCAACAATCAAACTTCAAAGTACTTTACAGCCCACTAAGAGCATTACAGCAGCCAAATCCTTTATGTACTAACAAGGTAATTAACCTCTCATGACAGGTTCAGTAACACGGAGAGAACCTAAGGCTGGACTAGCCGATATCCAAGTAGAGGTCACGTACTCTGGCAGAAGTCTATAATGCAGAGCATGATATTAAAATGTAAGATTACCATCTCAGTCGCAGTGAAACAAAGTGCCAGCTCTTTAAAGGATTTAGGAAGCTATTTTCTGAGTGGCTGAATAAGCCAGGAAGGAAATGGAGTCCCTGCACACCTTTTCTAAACCATGAGCTCCATTTTGCAACTTTTCCCTTCCAGCCCTAAAATTAGCCCAGTACTGAACTTCTATCACTGTAGCCTTGTCTTTGCTTTCATGGGAGAATATAAAGGACATTTTCCTTTCCTGACAAATACATTGACATGATGTGCTTTCTACCTCATGTTTTTTTTTTTCTTTTCTTTCTATTAGATGAAAATCTGATCGAACAAGTCAGGAAGTTTGATTTAATTTGCAGCCAGGCCAGGCATCAACTTAAAGGGATTTAACTCCCCTATTAATAGCTCCAGATACTCAATGTCCAGAAGTCCTGGACAAATATCTACAATGCACGCACAAGTCAAACATGTCCAGGTCACATTGCCCATTATGTATATGTTGTGCAGTCCACCTGCACACACACTCCAAATATGAAAACTAGCAAGAACTGCCTGGATTGACCGTGCGCTTACAGACAGGTAGCATCAATGCGACAGTCTTACTGAACACACACTAACCTCGTGTGACAGCTACTGGTAGATCTGCAGCCCCTTTGCACACAGGGTACTTGGCCATATACTTGGCCAGTCTATTGGGTATTTCTGGAATAGAATCACAGGAGCCATAATTTCCTGTTCCCACATCACACAGCATTGTTTTCGTGGGTGACTCTTCAGTTTCAGATGAGTCTGTGGCCATTTTCACATGAACTGGATTTCATTTCACCGGAGGCCAGGTTCTTGGATAAAATGGATGAAAACTGGGTCTGGAACTCCATCTTGCACAAGGTTTGGAAAATTAGTCCCCTGTTGCTATCCCCCTTTCCTTGTTTTGTAACTGTCATATAATGACAGAAGGTGAAGACTGAACAAAGGACAGAGGAATAGTTACATAAGGCTCACGTCAGCCCTTTGTCAATAGAAAATGATTATGAAGAATGATGACTTCTGCCATATACATTACTGCTACTTAGTCCTTAGCAGAAGAGCATTACTAAGTCTGCAGCCTATTTACATGCCTTTTCTTTATACTTGCCTGGCAAAAAATAGCATCTTGAGAGGAAACAATCTCAAATCTAGTTGGTAATACCTAGTACACTTTCTTATTACTGTATGTGGTATTTAGATTTACATATAATTCAGCAAAATGAAATCTAGCACAGCTATGAATTTAATATTTTTTCTTTAATAGTGAATGCAGTTTAAATACTGCATGGAAATGTCACCAGCAATTCTGCTAAGAGTAGAAGTAAGTCATTTGCTTTCAAGAGAATTCAAGGTCAGTGTCTTTGCTGTTAAAACTGCAGGAGGAAAGATATTTCCAGACTTTATTCAAGTCTTGTCTTCAACAGTGGCACTTTTGAAAAGTAGAGATGCTCATGGCAAGAATTTTTTTTTTTAAGATGAGTAAGAAGCCAGTGCAACTTACTAAAACTGTGGGGGAGAAACAATGCTTCAGAGAAATTCTGACTGTGATAAGGAAAAATCTTGCAAAAGATGGTAAACTTGAAAAGAAAAATGAGAACTTATTAGAACTCCTTTGTCTCAAGCAACTGGTATACAACTATTACAGACCACACTATTCGTTCATTGCCTAGGGACATCCTTTTCAGGTGCTGTTAGTTCAGTTTTGCAGTGATGGTGTTCTGCTACAGTTTTTTGCACAGCAAAAGGTGCTTCATCCCCTCCACACCTTACACCCAGTCAACTGCACAAGTCTGTATCAGACTGAATGCAACGATGGCCTCATCCTGCCACGGACACTCACCTGTACATAAGCGATAGTGTACTTGTTATAAATCCCTGATTGAGGCCCAAAATTAAGACCTGGTACGATATGGCCTCATTTTCCTCATTCTTTCTAACTCCTTGTAGGTGATTTAGCATTTAAAAAAAGCAGAACATTGTCATGTGTCCTTATTACACTTTGTATATTTAAACAAAGAAGAACAGTATCATAAGATGGTACTGAAATGCTGTAAAGATTGCCAGTGGCTATTACCAGAAGCAGTAGATAGATAAAATAAACCATATACGATAAACCATGTAAGAAAGTTTTATCTGCTAGCATCTATCTCTAAATACACATAGCTCTACATCAAGTGCAATGATACATAGCCTACAAATAAAAGCATATAAATTCTTATCTATTTTATCAATAGTTTTATTTTAAGAGCTGTTATAGCCTGAATTTTAGAAAGCACCATTTCCAAATGGACTTTTTGCAATCATTGATCTCAAACATCCACTATGCGTTTTTATTTTTACACTCCATCAGAGTGGTGTTACAGTAAAAGTTTTGTCATCCTTCATGAACTATCCTGTGGCAGGGATTGTGGAATTTCTTATGCTACAGGGGCTGTATCCATTTGGCTGCCAACTGCCCACTTCACTCAGTCTTCCAGACAGCTGATCCTGGAACTTGCAGCTGCTGAATCCATCAGCTAGCTCATAGCTCTCCACGTCAACTAAAATAGCCTCAACTGCAAACATTGCAGTAGACAAAGAAAAAGTGCATAAACAAACCCTCCAGAGTCAATGAAAGCTAAGCTTTGATGTTAACTGGGAAAAAAAAAAAAAAAAAAGCTCTCTGCTCTGCTCTTCAAGAAATTCTGTTACAACATACATGAAACTACAGAAAGATGGAAGATTACAAATATGTTGCTTCAGAGTTAATATCAGCAACAGAGAAGCTATGCACTCAATTTCTTTTCTTTGATCTCACAGTAAAACCTCAGTAGAAAAAACAGATTGCCATTCAGTCTTACAACTACTGTACATGCAAAAGAAAAACTACAATTTAAGAAAATGTCTATTCACTTAGTCTTTCCTTTTAAGTGCATTTTAATTCCTCAGAAGACAAAGTTTCTAATCAGAATGTACAAATGTTTTTCTTCAGCAGAAAAAAAATGAATCTGCCAAAGAATTTAGATTTTTTTTTTAACATACTTGCAAATTATGAATTAAACTCACTCTGCATGATTTTATATGCATATATAAAGAACACAAAAGAGTTTTCATGGCTAAACAAATAAAAATTTATAGCTTTAAGTAAGTTATTTTTCCTTTAAAATATACCCTTTTCACAACAAGAAAGTTTTTTTCATGTCTACCTGCTTGTACCTCCAAGCAGTTTTCTAATAAGGATAAAATTGTTTTCTTCTAATTTGCTTTATTATTGAAACTTTAAGAACAAACACTATTTGGACTGTTTTGCAGATGTCTTTAAGTATATGATTAAATCAAAGGAAATAGCCATGCATGACAAATCCAGAGTTTAACCAAGCAAAAACAACTGCCACAGAAAGCTCTAGACTCACTGCAAGTTCTAAGTCAGATAGTCGAAGTGCTTAAGCATGGTAGCTGGTGTTGTTGCAGCATTCAGGGGCTAGGGGAAATGAATACAATTTACTGGGTGAAGAATGCAAAGTGCAACAGTAAAACAGCTACTAGGAGTCTCCAAGATCACTGACCTTGCCTTCCACTTAAACTGGCAGCTTGGAAACATAGTGGTCCTCAAAGTAAGTTTCTTCACTCTCATAATTTATCTACTACTGAAAGTAACTCTCTCTGGTGTGCCATTCTTTTCTCAACATTATTCTCTTTCCCATTTGTCTTTTACTTTAGTTTACTGTCATAGTAAGTGAGAGACAATTTCATCATTTCAAAATTCCCATAAGTAGTCTACTTTTAGCAAAAGTACCTTTTGCTAAAATTCTCAAACTTGTTGAAATATGGCAAAGCTAACAGTTTGGCAGATGTCTTTTCCTTGCAGAAAAATCTTCTTCCCCCCCGCCCCCCAAAGAGCCTTGCTTTTAAACAGATTTCTTCAACATAAATTATCAGGTGTTACAGGTGCCTGCCTGCCTTGACACACTTGATCCATTTTCTGTTGTGCAAACTTTACTATTACAAAATGCTCAAAAAAGTTTTCAGAATAACTATCCAGTCCAGTGACCTCTAAGCAGGCACATTTGTACTGTAGTCTGTCATCTCTGGATTCAATTGAGTTACATTCTCATATCCCCGTGTTTCAAAATAATGTGAAATAGATGTCATATCAATGGTTCTTTGACAGAGCTGCTGAAATAGTAATGGTTTGCCTGGATTGTAACAGACATGAAGCTGTCCTGTAATAATTCATTAGTAGCTTATGCACTGTATGTTATTAGGATGTTTATTGTGCAAGTATATCAGTCTGCTATCGGTGTGCAAGGAAAATGACAGGAAGAAGGGAAGAAGATATGATATCACTCACTAAACACTTCAGGCTGCTAAGTAACGATGCTTGAAATGTTAATTGTGAAGCTCCTGTCTCAGGATTCCAGCAGCTTGCACTTGTGTTGCCATATGGGCCACTGCTGGGGCCAAGGGTTCAAACATACCGTGAAGAAGCAAAAGGATTCTTTTGTCCAGGAGGGCAGTTGCTGCTGGAAGATATTCCAGCTAACTTCCAGGACCAGCTGCAGTGCTTAAAAACCTAGGCTAGCCTGTACCTTTACTGCAGGAGGGATGGGCTGCAGACGAGACAGACTGCTTTCAAACATTTATTCCCCTATTAAGCTTTGGTTTAAAAAGACTTTTTGGTCACAGCATTCACCACAGGCCAGATTCTTAAATATAAGGCATTGTTCAGTCCACCCATCAAGCTTCAGATAGCTGATGCACAAAAATACAGCAATAAGGCCTGGGACATGATGGAACTAGAGAACCATATCAAAAGTTTACAGCAGTAAAATTAGAGACCTCTGAGAACTTCTGAAAGAGTAGCATGTAATAAATCTGGGCTAGACGTTTCCAGGATGTTCCTGACATTTGTAAAATTGATGCATGAATTTCATTTGTGTAAGAGATCAAATATATTAACTGAATATGACAAATAATTTGATGTGAAAGGTGATGTGACATCTGTAACCCAATAATGCTTTTACATTCTTGAATTTCCACCGTTTCCACTGTGTAACGTCCCTAAAGTTATGGCCGGCAAACCATTTGAAACCTTCAGAATAAGAAATATTTGTGCGCACCCCATAATCAGCCAAGACCAAAATAATCAGAGACTCTACCCACTGAAGTTATCACTGTACAATATATCTTCGATGACTAACATACAACTTATCTTACTTCAAGCAAGTAAAGCATACTGATTTTTAGTGACTAAACTTTTTTTTTTTTTTTTTTTTTTTTTAAGTGTGTACAAATGTTTAGAAGGTTGGTATAAAAGGTGGTTATTTGTGCTTATTGAAATCTGGTTTTGTACTGCATGCTGCAAGACAGTCTGGCACAGCTACTCTAGAGCAGTTTTTCCTGCAAGAAGACAGATAGTAGCTACTTTGGGGAAGCGGAAAAAAAAGGAAAAAAAATCAGCCTTTATGAAAATCTAATCAAGCAATTGGTAGTAGAGGCAAGTTTTGAAAAACAGTAAGCATTTTCCAAATGCCTACTCATCAGAATTTGGTAATAATACATATGCATTTTTATCTTGCACTGATCAACTGATCATTTAAGATGACAAATAAATGAGAAAAAAATGATGAGGTAGCTTTATACTAAGTGCACTTGTCATATATATTCATATCTACTGAAATGGGAAAGTTAAGACTTTTTAATACATCCTTCAAATACCTTATAGATCTCTTGACACAACACTGTACTTTTTCTGCAATAGTGGAAATATGCAGAGCATGTCTTGCAACTCTCATACATGACTACCTTTACTTTTTTGTTTGTTCATTTTGTTTTAACTCTTTGCTGAGCATTTCCTTGCATTCTTCAAGCCATATATGCTAAATGAAAGTTAAAAAAAAATTTCAAACAGGTTCAAATTACCCTGAAAATTGCACATGAAAATCGAAGATGCAAATAGAAGGGCATCTTACTCATGGTAGCCATATACACTGTGTTGTAGCTACAACAGCCTCATAGTAGCCTGGCTGAAGCCAGGCAGTTATTGGTTGTTTTTTTTCCTGTCGTTTCATAGAATACATACAAAACTTGAACGTGATAAATAATCATGTCAGCTGCATGAAGAAGCAGAGAGAAGACCACTCCTATTATTTGATCAGGACTTTCATAATTTGATCTGCAGATAACTGTAAATAACTAGCAGAATTCAAAGTTAATGCAGTAACAGTTCAGTAATTTTCCAGCAAAATGGTTATCCTTTTGAAAACACCGAGTTTTCAAAGCTTTATGCAGCTAGCCTGTTACTCTGACAACTCAGCTTTAAATATATCCTGTTCTTATTCTCTCCCCATTTTTAATTTGAATATTTGGAATTACCCTCAACATGGAACAAGCCCATTTCTAGAAGTCTTCAAGGTTTCTGCAGGGCCCTAAAATATTTGTTGTTTAAGCTCTATTTGCTGATAAGCAAATCTCTTTCTATTGTTCATATAAGAAAATAAATAAGTGCCATTCTCTTAAAATATTTACAGTTTTCAGTTTATAGACTTTTTCAGAAAGATTCCTGTTCTTCCTAAACTTAATTAGGGCCTTCAGTGGAGATGAGCTGCTCCTGAAGACAAATTCCCATTTGAGACAAAAGAGAAACATCTCTTGGTGAAATACAGAAATTTCATTCTTGAAATAATTAAGTTTCAAATAACAAAGCATAATCCCACAAATAGCACAAAATGTTTCAGGCACCAACAAACTACTGAAATGTAAGACACATCAAAATAAATGAAAGGATCTGCAAGTTCACACAGGAAAAATAAACCAGTCCTTCTGTACAGACATGCAGAACACAAGCGAAAAATTTTAATCAAAACATTTTGACTTCCTCAAGCCAAAGAATGCTAACCTCGTTCACTCTGACTAAGGCTCAGTGGCTCCAAGAGCATTTGAGAAAGGACGGTAAGACTTTTCACTCTCTCGTCAAACACTTAATGTGACTGCTCTCTTTTCTGGAACAAGTCAAAAGTGAAGAGCTGCCAAGTTTTCTATAATGGAAATTGATAGCATGGCAGAAAGTTTGCAAGATAAGGGCTATCTCAGTGCAACTAAACCTCCAAGAGCTTCTGTAATGTGTTTTTGAATTTGAAGTACTTTTCCAACAGTCATTGTTGAGGACAGCAAAAAGGACACAACTCTCGTCTTTGGACAGATTTTACTTTATTAATACTGTTGCTCCCTTTTAGGTTGTTCATTGAGAGCCAACATTTAATCTATGAACCCTTATGGGGATCACAGATTTTTTTTGCTGTTTCAGAAACATGGAAAGATTGTATAATCTTACAGACTGTACTGCAGGCTGCTCGCATGGAAATGACCTTCCTGCCCTCTCTTCAGAATGACAAGTGTTCAAGTCAGCTGGAAAGCTCTTGCAGATCCTCCAATGAGTTAGTGACAAGTACAAAGCACTCCAAGTGTGTGGATGCACTTTCAGTAGTCTGAAAGAGCTACCACCTACGCAGTGTACCAGGAGGACTGTTTCACCCTGGGTATCACTCACTCTCTCTTACAATAATCAAGGTTAGAATAGATGTGTGTGTGTGTGTGTGTATATATATATGTATATATGTATATATATATACACACACACACACATATATATATCAGTGCTATTTTTTTATTTTTTTTAAGTAAAATAGAATAAAATAAAATAAAAATAAATAAAAAAGTGTTTGTTACATCCAGGAAGAACATTTTGAAAGACTAGAACAAAGCACAATTATTATCATACAAACTTGAAGTCTTAAGTGAATGAAGAAATAAAAGAGCAAGTTTTAGAAAAAAAAGACAAAAGGAGAGCAGACTGAATCTTAAAGACATCTAAAATGTACAATTTACTAATATTTTTATTCTGATTTGACTTAAAGTGCACAGAGAATTTTTTGATGTACTTCGAAAAATGTGCTAACAGGCAACTCAAACCCTGTACTATGGTTACTAGTTAGAAAATACATTAGGAATCATTACTCGTTAGTGTGCAACTGGTACAATATAGGTCATGTACACACAGAGAATGTTCTTGTGTTTCTTGGCCTCAAATGTAATAAAGATAAAAACTAAACAAAAACCCTTATCTAAGTCTACAGAGGGAAAAATATGGTAGGTTTTTACAGGTGTTTTTGAGAAGGAATATAGCGGAGATTAAACTGGAAACCTGGAGTTATGGGATAGGTATGATTGTAACACGTGTGAACTATCCGAACTACTTTAATTGGTTTTAGGCAAGTATTGAAGTGCTTACTGTAGACTTTGCATATAAAAACAATTAACATACATTATCTGGTAGTTTTTACTATCTGATTTAGTTGATCAATTCCAAATCTCATTGGCATCCCACAGGCGGCTTGTGGTTAGTAAAGATTTGTATTTAAAGGTTTGTGTGTGCTTCTTTTCAAATAAAGTAAGCCATAAAAATCTTGAAGTTTTGATTAGATATAAATAGCAGAATATTGTATAAATATCAAATGATCAAAACTCATTTTATACCACATCTGCAATACTTTAACAAAAATATTTCTAACATAATCCAATAAAAATAGACACAATGAAGCATGTATTTCCAATTAAATCAGAATCTAAAACTCAATATCATTAATAATGGATGTTTGCTTGGGCTATTTATAAGATTCAGAGTGCTAGAGGTTAGTATTTTAACACTGTATCAAGAACTAAATATTTTATTTAAAAATCAGACAAAATATTGCTTCTAGGAGTACTTAAATTTAGAAACAGGTTACAAGACTGTAGAGTCTGTGCTATGCTCATACATAGCCTATTCCAATGCAGTAATTCCAAGAAGCCAATTTGTGCTCTATATAATAGATAATTGTCTTAAAAGCAGATAAAAATAGATAATTTAAAAGTAGATAAAAATGGCTAATTCTCTTAAAATTCTCTTATAATAGATAATTCTCTTAAAATTCTCTTAAATAGATAATTCTCTTAAAATTCTCTTAAATAGATAATTCTCTTAAAATTCTCTTAAATAGATAATTCTCTTAAAAGTGCCAGTTTTAGCTTTACAAGAAAACTTCCCAGTGTAAAGCACTGGCAGGCCTAATGGCTGTTAAGATGTTCATGCTGCTTGAGAAAGTACACTTGTGCATTACAGAGTAGGACTGAAGTACCTCAAAAGAAGCAGTAAATGAACAGTACTTTTTAAATATTTATTCGTTTATACGTATACACAGTACGTATAAGCAAATGTTTTTATTCCATGTCACTACCCAGAATAGGATCCTTGATTTATAAAGCACTTCACAGTCAGTGTCATTCACATCTCTAAGCAAGTCAGCATGACCTGTGTTTGCGGTTGAGACAAATCGTTATGCTGAGGAAGAAAAGAACAGTTTTATCTACCAGCAGCCTTACATTTCTTTCTAGGCCATTTCGTTTTGATCTCTAGTTATACAAAGATAAGTTACAAACTGTCTTTGCCTAGACTGTAGCTTTCAGTGATGAGTGTAACTCTTACCTCCGAGCAGGAGCAATGAGAAAAAGAAAGGCTGTTTACATGTCTGGACCTGTAAACTATCCCTTTGAAATTCAGTAGCTGAACTTGTCTGCGTGGAAGTTAATGAACATAAGTGACTTCAAGCTTCAAATGCATTTTTTTTTTAATTCACTTGTATATATTTACATTTCCTGCAAAAATAGTCTTAATCAATTTAGCCTTATTGAATCCTGAATTTACACCATGCCAAATCTTCTCTCTCTCAGATAATAAGATTCACAAACAATGGCATAGGACCCTTAGATTATGGCAGCCTGAAGTATATACAGAGAAGAAATAAACCAAGAAGCATGTGGAATTAATTCTGATGAGAAGGAAGTCCTACTGTAAATGTCTCTCTACACTTGTGCTTTGTTAATTTACAAAATAGAACATTTAAAGTTTGCGCTCTGAAATGAAATGAAACAAGAAAATCAGAATGTAATAACTTCAAACTTATTTTATCGACTTGGGTAATTAGTTACTTTTATTTCTCTAGATTACCCTTAATTTCAAATAAATTAATATATGGGATATAGCAATTATCCATCCAGCTGAATTAGAAAAATAGATATCAATCATCTTATACTAAATCCTAGTTTATGTTCAAGTCCTATTCTTGTTAAAATTACAAGGAACTTTGCCTCCAGCTATCAGTCAACTTCCCATTTTCTGAAATCAGGAGGATTGAAATGGAAAGGTTATGGCAAAACCCAAAGTATGACGACTTTGAAACCTTTAGAGTTTGGCCTTCTACACACTGTTCTAGTAAGTGTAAGAATATCGTAGTGAAAGGGATATCACTTCTGGGACATCTTTCCCATTTAGCAAATATGACCGTGCAAATATCAGCTGAGGCCATCTACCAAACAAGCTCATACTGATAATGAAAACACATCTGCAGCTTTATGGTAACACTGATACAGATAGCCAAGCACTACAAGAGTGGTCTATATTCCTCTTTAAGATCACCATTCATTTAAGAATGAAATTTCCATAATTTGTCCGATATCCAGAAGTCATCATTAACAACAGCCATGCCCTCACCAACAAGAAACATTAGTTTAACAAGAAACATTAGTTTATTATTCTTCAATGTAGGAAGGACCTAATAAATAAATGATTGTATTTATTTTTAGATAACCTGAGATTTAGAGAAGGAAAAAAAAAAAAGCTGGACTTCACACCTACATTGCTGTTATTTTACTATTTTAGTTTCCCAAACATTAACAACATTTTGAAAAACATATTTTTATACATACATATACAGGAGAAGTGTGTATGGAGCATATTACAAGAACTTGATAACACAATGTCATCAAAACAAGTTTGGAGACAACTTGTCAGCGTATTGGGACTCTTAAAATTCTAACACTGCCTATAATTCAAAATCCTGCCCTCCAAAAATATATTAACCAAATACTAATGTTTTAAGTAGGACACAATGACCACTCTTACCCATTACTATATATTAACTTCCAGCAAGAAAACGTACTAAAACCCATATTGACTGTTTAGCCCTCTTAGCAAAAGGCTGAAGGAGGCCATAAAGTTAATGACCAGAACAGTGTCTCACCCTGAGATTGAGGCACAAACACTAAAGATGACAAAATTGCTCACTGTAATGACACTTTCCCAAAACATCAGCCATACCTTCTTTTGAAACTCAGTGTGAAGAATTTCTAAAATCTACCATTTCTGTTTATCTTTTGTTATTATTACTTTAAAAAAAAATATCAAATGGGATTTGGAGCATCAAAACAATTCAAAAAACCTCTCCTGAAGGTATTTGCAACTTGAATTTATAGAAATTATGCAGACTTAAATTAAAACTCAGGTAATAATCAAAACTGAACTTGACTCTCCACTTTTAGATTTTGTCTCTGAGACAAACATGCTGCAAAAACAGTAACATCAGAAAAAAATATTAACTTCTGAGAAAGTTTCTCTACTTATCAACACATGCAAGAAATATGGGAAAGGAAATCCTATACTTGCTAAGAGTACCTCTAACTCATTCAAGGAAATTACATATCCATTACATGTAAGAACTACTTGCACAGAAAAGTGTCAAATGATGAAAAGCAAAAGAAAATATCACTACGGATACAACAACACATAAAACATGAATGAAGACAAAGAGATTGAGGAAAGAAAGGAAGATAAGAAACCCTTAGTCAGCAATGGCTGAGCAGTAGCAGCAGTAGCAAGCAGCTTTCACACAGTGGGTCTGCTCTCCAGCATGAACACAAGACAGCAGAACGAAGAAAAATAGCAGATTGTTTGAAATCACACTCTTGACCCAACCTAAAATGGTTATATAGATATAACCATGGAAGAGAAAAATAGAGCTTTCTAGGTCCTGTATGGAACAGAATAGATTCCAACTCCTACTTTAATGATACATTTAAACATCTGAAAAGCATTCAGAACCTGATAAGAAATGAGGCAATAACATTTATGTAAAAAGCCACTACTACACTTCCAGTGCTAAGTACATTGGCTGTAGCAGAATTTTCCACTGCTCTAACTTTCACCAACAACATTTAGGAGAAGACGACAGTGTGCACTACCATTATAGAGATGAAGGTTGTAACTTACTTAGCCAGCAAAGTCTAATCAAGAGCAATTGGTAAATGATGCATGGGCAGCAAAACAGCAAAACTAAAAACCTTTTAAAAGGAGTGAGAAATTCCTACCCAAACAGCAGTTGAAACAGTTGCCGTAATCTATGGCTAATTTCCCATTATTCTGGCACTTTGTACAAAACAACACACCAGTCAACAATTTCCCGTCCAGTGCCAACTTCTGCTTCAGGGAAGTCAAAAGGCTTTATCATCTTATTCCAATGCAAATCTTTGAAGAAAACCACCTTGTTTAACCAAAAATTCCTAAATTTTTCCTGTAGATGCAATTTCAAAAGAATGCAGAGGGAACAGACACTTCTGAGCAGTCTGAACATATTCCTCCATACATGGCACGCATGCAACTTTGTGAGCTGAGAAGAATAATAAAACAAAGGGCCTTTGGAAAAGTTACAGCTCACAGAATATTTTGAAAAAGATCTCCTAAAGGACTACGACAGTATTAAACAAGTGTGTACTTCATTAGCCACTGTTCATATGTCACATTCAGTCTCCCTCTGAAGAGCTACAGAATTCAATGAGTTTCTAACACAGATAGCAAAATATGGATGTAGTGACAAAATATTTTCTATTATTAATGCTATATTCAGTATGTTTCCTGAAACTTTACTGAACACAACTCTTCACAATATAGGTCAAAGTTTTCATCAAAGTAATGTAATTATAATCCTACAGTGTCTATTTCTAATCATACTATGACCTATAAAAGTTAGCTGAGTAATGTCTCAGGGAATAGAGAAGACTGAGCATTAAGTTTCAACTACAAAAAAAGTTATAAACTCCCCATCGAAACAAGGGACACATGACATTGAAACATTTACACACAACAAACATCTTTTTCCTTTCAGAAGTGAATGACTTAAATTGTTTAAACAAAAGACTGCAATTGCAGAAAGTTTACATTACGTAGTACAAGGAGTGAAAGAGACCAAACACACTTCTCTCAATGTTCAGAAATATACATCCATTGGGGAAAAGATCTGTCCATTTTGCATGTTAGATTTACAGTGCACAGGAAATGAAACATTATTTCAAACCAAACACGTTTAGGACATGCAATACTTCTTTAGAATTTGAAAAACTATGGATTAAAAAACAAAAATTGCCTTTACTGATAAAAAATGCACATGGACAGTTTATTGCTTTAGATATTTCCTATGTTTTGGAAAGCTTTCCACTTTAGTGGTGTCTTACCTCATTTATACTGGAGGGAGAGTTTTCAGGTATCAGCTTTGCAAAAAAATGACTGTCCCATTTCTTTTCCTCAGCTAAAGGTGTTACACACAACCAGCAATTCAGAAAAAAAGGGTCTGTTTACAAGACAGACATGTAAGCCACAGATGATATGTAACCCAATCCATCTTCAGTGCCGAGTCAACAGCTTTTGTTTTGCATGAAATATAGCAAATAATCTGCTGCCTCTACCTGAGCGACTGTGTAGATCAAGTTTAGGCCTGCCTGCTCTTCCCTTGCACGTTCGGAGCTACAGTTGTGATTTCTCAGCATCCAGATCTGCTGTATGGCAGCTAACTGAAATTTCATCCCACACTTGTAGACTTGCAATTAGCAAGGTTATTTTAAGCAGTGACCTAAGTTCCAGCAGAATGCTCATGGCATTATGACAGGAAGGAATCCAGTATGATATCGGTCACTTGGTAACCCCATAAAGCTGATCACAGAGACAAGCCAGCCGCTAATTCACAGGGTAAAAGTAAATATCTGGCCCCCAGCTTATTCTGATTTTCATTTTTGAACTTTGAATAGAATGGAAATATTTACTGGGTTACTGTTAGGAAGTTTAGAATTTATTTTAGAACCTGGTAGATCATCTGCTTGGAACAAATGTATTAATAGGAAGTTATAACTTCCCCAATGGAGTGATTCATCACTTACAAAACAGAGGCTGTTACTTTGGTAAGGGTCACATTTGCAGGCATTACCTATTATGTTATGGGTGGGAGGAGAAAACCACTTAAAGAGCTGAACTTACTACAACTGGACTCTCTTATCTTCCCCTTAGTTCTCTTGAAGAGGGCTCCCTCTTCTGTACAGGGCCTCAGCTTCCCCCCCATTTGCCCTGAATTCCTTCCAAATTCCCTAGCTGTCTAACTATTTCAAAGTCATGTCGAAAGGCTCAGTCATACCTCCACACCCTCCATTCGCTGTTCATTCCCATTCCTCTCCCCCCTCCTTTCTTCTTTTTTGTTCCTGGATCAGCTTTCTTGCTCCCACCCATTCTCATACTTCCAATAGTGGCAGATCTAACCTCACAGATGCAACCACGACAAACAGCTCCTCCGACTGTCCCAGATGACAGCTATAATAGTCAGCCAGCTTGTGCACACGCACACAGGACAAGCTTTTCTAAAAGCATCACAAGCAGGAACACCATTAAGAGAAAAATTTCTTCTAAAGGAGATTGTGAATACACACGAGCTGCAGACAATCAAGGAGCACGGGTGGGTGAATGGAGTTGGGAACGTGAGATCATCTTGTTTCAAGTTTTCCGTTTATATAGATCTTCAGGGGGGAAAAAAAAAAAAAAACTTGTTTTAAATCAAAATCTTGTAAATAAACTTTTGAAGCACTTGACTGGAAAAAGTCAAGTGCTCAAAAGCAGCATAGCCTTTCTCTCCGTGATACCCAGTTTATATATGTGACTCATCACCCATGATCTAAAAAATGAGTTTTACAGCCCAATATGTTTCTGTGATTCACAAGCGGGATACAAGAGACCAAAATTAAAATCTCTTTTGTACTTGGCTTTTACTGATTTGCACATGTGCAGCTACATGTGGAGTACATCATTACATCATTTCAGATAATATAATCGAGTCTAAATACCAGAATGGACATGTTCAAATTTAATGAAGTTTAAATTAACTAAAATTTTCTTTATTATTAGGTTGCTCATAATTTCACCTAAATTTTCCCTAAGCACCCCCTAAATCATCATAAATGAAAAGGGGAAAACACATCAGTTACAAGCAAGAAATAGACCAAAGCAAACAAAAGAGATAAGTTCTAGCATGGCAGATTTTGCAGTCTGAGCATCATCATAATTTAATTCAAAAATCAAATTAATTTAACAACAAATCTGTCCCAACTGCTGGTTCTATTGAATGTATCTGTATTTATTTAATGTCTTCAGAAAAAATATGCAAACAAATGCACCTATGTGAGGCACAGAGAAGTAGCAGACTTTAAAATCTCCTTTTGGTTAAGAAAATACCAGTGAATAGTGCCTTTGGCATTTTCATTGCTGGCATTTAAACTGAGAATCACTGAGAAACTAAATCATTTTATGCACTGCATATCTATCTTGTATCCCTTTGTTACAGCATATCTTCCTTCTGCACACAGCAAAAACTGAAGGTTTAATCTATTCCTCCCTACATTTTCAAATTTTAAGAAATCTAAGAAATTAAGAGGGGTGCTTGGAATGCACATGCTGGCTTCCTATTTATTCTTCTTTATTCTATTAAAGAAGTGCACAGAAAACAGATGAAGCTGCAGATTTCACCCACACTTTTCAAGCTGATTATCCTATTAAAAATTTCTCAATGTGTTACCATTACAAAGTATGACTTGACATAGTCAGAGATATATAATGTAATTGAAAGACGCTAAGTGGAGCCAGACTTTTCTGTTACAACATTTCATCACCCTCCTGAAAATCCAAAAGCTGAGTAAGGCTACTGCAGAGGAATGCTTTGTCTAAATTGCATTTCTAATATTTCAGAGAACAAATAGCTAGACAAATGACAGTTTCAGCTTTTGCCCTGAAGGATTTAATCATGCGAAACTCTAAATATGGTCTTTCCTAGGAAATGAAAGGCTGGTTAAAACTGGTTTTCCCTCTCCTATTCCAACTGACTGTCACATTCCAGACATTTCTAGGCAATAGGATTACATCACTCAATTTTTTTTTAATGGAAACAGCTGTTACATCCAATATTCATGACCTTTAAGTTTTCAATATGAGATTATTCAGCTGCTCTTTCAGTCCATCTGAGCTACAATGAAGTGAAACTGCACAAAAGACCAAATAGTTTTATTTCACAGTTATGTGAATGCACATATTGTTCTAAGGTAAGAGAAAGAAAACAGAGCTTAGGGGAAATGCGACATACGAAAATCTTGGTCTTATCACTGCTTCAGCGGACTGCCAGTCCCTTATTCATCTCACACTGAAAATGAGTACACTGTTTTGTTGCATAGTTCACATTGCTTCTTAGTAGCATTTGATGTGCACAGCTGTACATGTTATGTGTGAATAATTCTTATAGGACTTCATAGAAGGAAAAAAAAATAGAGAAAGCTCACATTTTTAAGGCAGAGGACAGAAATTTCTGAGGATATGTGCCAGCTCATATGGGCTGAACTTAAAATAAACAGCCTGTTTTTGAGCTTCATCTCTTTTTATCGCCTTTTTTTTTTTTTTTTTTGACAGTGAAGGAAAACATGAGCACATTTGGATAAAAGGATGAGTTTAGCATGCTTCCAAATTTAGAAAGGTATTTAGACAGTCATTAACTTATCAAAGGAACTTAAGCAAAATCCGTTATGGTCTACTTAATGTGCATGGGCATTTCTCCTGCTGAAATTTTATCATGCTGGAATACTTTCTATTACCAGGATGTTGCTATATTGATGTCTGCACTTCTCCCAGAAAACTTGCTTTGTAATAATGCTTACTACAAAAGCCCATTTTGATTAAAATACATCGTCAAATGTAAACAACACAGTTAAAGAACAATGCTATTAAAGAGAACAAGCTTGCCTTAAAACAGCCAGGGAGGATTGAGGTGATGACAACAGCAGCGGTCCAGTGGATTGGTGGGACTGAAAGGACTCGTTCTTGCTCCTGATTTTGCTACCAGTTTATTTTGGACTTCAGTAAAAGTCCTGTTGTGTCTGTCTGGTCTGCATTATATCAAGTATTCAGTGGGGGGGGAGCATGCTAACTCACACTGTGTAAACAACTTAAAAATAGTGTGTAAAAACTACTAAGATATTTTTTCTAGTGGCCCCTGCAGAACGGGAGAAGCTGCAATTCTGTAATCTCTAAAGGAACATGGGTTATACAGGGGCCCTCTGTTCAGGGGCATCTTTAAGTTGCATGCTGTCTCCCATTAACATCACAGCCAGGCAGCTATTTTTTTCATCTAAAGCATGGTAGAAATGTAATATTTCAAAGGAGTATCAGTATAAATATTTATAAATATCATTATATACACAAATGCAGACATGCTTCCCTAAAGGCTCTATATCAGCTTTACCATTGCATGACCAAGCATTTTATTCTGTAAATCTTATTATGCTAATTTAACATGTTACAAACATTTTTTTTCATATAAACGTTTAAAAAAAAAAAAAAGCTTGCATATTCCTATTGATGCTCCAAAGCTGTGTGCATGCGATACCAGCCCAGCTTTTTGCTTGCCTGGGTTTTGCCCCAGCAGCAGCTGCTCCGACATTCATTCATTCCCTCAGCCGCCGGGAGCACCAGGTGGTGCTGCAACACAACCACAGCTGCGCCGTGCTTCTCGGCTATTCCAACTCACTCAGCGTTATTACTAAAGACTAGTACGCAGAGGCTCTGCGTTCTCATGTTTTGATTCATTTTTACAGAAATTCTAGCCTTCTATGTCACCACGTTCACCGTGGTCTCACAAATGTGTTAGGAACAGAAATAAAGGAAAAGAAAATGAATGTACATAACAAATGCAGTTAACTACACACAACATCAATATTATTTAAAACTTATAATTTATCTCCCTAAAAGAAAAATCTTCCTAGACAATGAACCAAGGAGACAAATTACAAAGATTTGCCTACAATACTACATGAAACAAAACTCGTGCCTTGCAAAAGTAATTGCCCTATTGGGGGTGTAGTGCAAGAAAGCCAATTTAATCCTTTGTAGAAATAACTCAACAAGGTACAACATTATAAATGTGTTATTTTCATGCTAAAAGGAAAACGTTCAAATGACTCCACATTTAAGTGGTCCCAGATAGTTAAAGAGCTACTCAGGAACACAAAAAACATCATGCATGTTTGCAAAACTGTGTCCTAATCACAGATTAACTATCCAGTTTACTGAGTATTACTAATATAGATGTTTATAGATGTACAGATGTTATAGAGGTAGTATTTTTGTTGTTCATTTTGGCACTGACAGGCAGACTTCCACGTGCCAGGTGATTTCCCAACTGCAAGAGTGAAGCCCACCGGCACGGAAGCTTGATGAAGGGAGTCCTTCAGAGTGGACTTGAAGCATTCAGCAATTTCAGTTTAATGGAGAATTCTGGATGAATTATTGCACATTTCTAATGTATATTTGCTTCTTAACTGCCATTTTGCCCCACCAAAATTAAGCTGCCGCCTTTGTACAAACATATTTCTTATTGAAGGACAGATTATTCACATGGCAAGGCAATAAAAGCCGTATCCATTCTGATGAAATAACTGGCCCTTGGTCTCTAATAAGGTAAGATGCAAGACGAAGCATAAAACCCCCGTTAGAGTCCCATAAGTGGATTCTAGTAATGCAGGGACAGTGTGAACATGCATCACTGCTGGCTAGCTGATATGCTGCAGGAGCATACCACGATCGTACCAGGAACTCTTTGAAGCAGGACCAAGTCCTACACCCTTAAAATCTCTGCCTTTTTTTTTTTTTCTTTCAGCATACTAGAGAATGTATTAAAGATTTTAAACTGAATTTCCTATTTTAATTTCTATGGTCATAGAAAATGAACAAAATCAGACTTTTTTTTTTTTAAAAAAAAAAGCCTACTAGAATGAAATATGGCCCATGCACAGAGACTGGCATTGTCCTTCACTTCCCTGCTTCATTTCCAATGCAGTAAGCATTACTTAAACACATGCTCTGGCAGGCTCTTGCCCTCTCCACAGAACATGGCATTGGTCCAGGTAAGGAAAGAAAGAAAACTGCTTTTTAAAATAGCAATTCAGCATGGTAGCAGATGACTCGGCAATGTGTTTCAGTGAAGGACAAGCAGGAAGATGAAATGAAGAAGGACAAGAATCAGATGGGAGTTTGGAAAGAGAAAAATAATGAGCACTTGGGGGGAAAAAAAAAAAAGGCAGAAAGAAAAAAAACAGAAGGGAGAAGCTGGAAAAATAAAGCTAGCAATGTGAAGAAACTATTTGGAACTTCAAAACTGAGCTGCTCCACGCTGGTCAACCCCTATATATTCTCCTGAACAGAGGAAAAATCTCTTTCACCAGTTTCTAAGATACCTATATATAACGCGGGTTATTCCCTGGTAACTTTTCAAGTAACTGCTACAATAATTGAAACCTATTATGAACATTGTATTAATATTACATTGTCATTCCCATTCAATATCTTTTTCAGATCTCCTACATGGGACAACAGAGTAGCAAAAGCCAGACAACTAAGAACTGGTGCAAAATTCACAGATCAGTCGTGAATATTTTAACTATAAAACTGAGAACAGTGGATTAAATTGCAGTGGAGATCACCATGAAGTCAGAAAAAAAAAGGGGGGGGGGGGGCAGGGGGGAGAAAGGGGGAGAAAGAAAAAGAGGAATAGATGTAGAGAAAAGATATTGTGATTGTTTCACTGGTAATTAGGATCAAGAAAATCTGGAACAGATTTGAGTCAGTAAAGCTATCCTTTCAGATCTCAGATAAAAGCAAAAGCATTTAATTTAAATTGTAATGCAGTAAAAGTATGGTTTCAGCATTTCTTACTTATTCTACCTCATGCTTGAAAAATAATATAGCATTGTCAATACTTTGGGTTTCTTTGAAGGAAAACAATGCTATTCGTACCCAGAGATGCAATGTGCCTCTTGAGAAAAGAGACTGGCTCCTTTCCCTTGTATGCTTTTTTCTTTCTTACTTCTCCATTAATCCTTCGTGTTGAAGTGCTGGCTGATATTCATAAACAGTGTGGATGCTTAAACTACTCTTTGAAGAGAAGATTATATTTGTGTGCATCATACATGAGAATTCATATCATGTTACACACATTTACAGGTTACACACCGTGTAACATTTGCCAATTCAACACAATGTACCAAAATTATCCACTGCAAGATACAATGCTAGCCCTATGTGAAAAATAGGTATAGAAGGGGTCCCTGTACCTCCTAATGCGAATGAGAATAAATGTGTAACAAACCGTTCTGTCTCCACGACGAAAACAGGCATCTGAACTTTCAGAAAGTCCCTATAAACGCTGTATGAAAGAATTCCCGATGACCTCACCAAAGAAATATTTTCTCCCGAGGTTTCATTCCATCTCTAAGCACCACCATATGAACATTTTCACAAGCACAGCGAATGCAGCTATTGGCCCTTCTTGGTGGGGAAGGGGTGGGGGTACAGCATCTACGCACTCCACAAGGAGCCATTTGGCTCAGATCATTTCCTAGCCTGAGCGCACGCCCCTCTGAAGGAGCGCCTTGCTTCTTCAGTCCTTAGCAAGCCAATCCTACGCTTGCCCTGGTGCGCTTCTGTGCTGATGTGCTCTTGACCTTTCCACTGAATCATCTGTTTCTTTGAAATTCTTAAACCTTACATTTCAAGTCACCTTATCTTCATTATTTAGTTGCAAACGTAACAATTTCATGGCAAAAAGGACATTCAAAACACAAGATAGCTTAAATGGTACCACACACAGACAAGTTTTACTGCACTGTCCTTGGGAATATCCCTCCTCCTTTTGTCCTGAGTCTCACGATACTTGATGATAGTCTTAAGTGCCCAGACTGTAAAATTCATGTATTACCCCCAAAATCCTGCACTTATTTTTTCTAGTCCTGCTTGTTTCTCAAAAATATAGCCTCAGAATAATTGTTGAAGAGCAAATAAGAATATTCAGTTTAGTATTTCAGCTCTATGATTATAGAGCATAGCTGGCTACTGATTTTGCAAACTTCCATTTGATGATTTTGTATCCTAGCTGCTGGAGAGTGTTGGGATATAGTGACAAATTCCAGACGTGCTTTTCACAGAAGGTGATGGAGTGGTGTATGAACCATTCTGCTCATCCTGCACAGTTTAATAGCTTTGAAAAAAAAAAAAATTCTGTCCCTATTATTCTGGGAGTTATTTGGATAATCTAGCGTATCTAGAGGTACAATATAACATTGCTCCTCAAGTACAATTCTTGCTTACATTAACAATATTCCATCATATCAGATGTTTTTCTTCTGTCAGTGTGCTAAATAGACGCATAGGCATAGAATAGCCCTCAAAAGCTATGGAGAACAAGAGACCAGTTATTGAATTATAGTTCAGCTTGTGGACAACGGCAAGCACAGAGCTCTTACAAATACACATGGGTTAAGTGATGTATTATGGTGAGTTGTAACACAGTAGATCAAACACTTTAGGATGGATAAATCAGAAGAATCTTGGATGAGGAATAAGCAGATATACAAATACTGAGGTAGTGGTAGCACTAAATTTCTTTTATGGTATTGTAAGCATGCTATATATACACACACATGCATTTATGCACATGTCCTTATACATATGTTAATTAATAAGAACATATTTCAGACTGTCCAATCATAATCACATTGGAAATGCAAATATAAAATCAATGTCCTATACATTACCATATAAATTATAGTAAAATCTGAAGAACCTATACCACAGAAAGATTACTTGCTTTCTTGCTTTTTGAATGTTTGTATAATTCATGGCCAGAAGCCAATGCACTCATCACAAACAGATAAATGGCATTACCAAAAAGATAAGACTGTATATTGTAATTTGATTCAAGTCCCATTTGAAGTTTGTAACCACTGATAAGGGCAGGTACAGTTGTGGGGCTAACTAAGGAGAAAAGAATCAATAAATTTTACTGAAAGGTGCAAAGTGTGTATTCTCAGCCAGTGCAGATTATGAGAAGCAGGCACACTGCTCAATAGGAAGGGGAAGTCAGGATGCATTAACAGATTCAGTAGATTTTCTGTTTCATGAAAACTTATGAAAGGTCTGTCAGAATTTTGGAGTACTACAACATCTAATGCACTGCTGCTTTAGGCCTTCTGCATTACACGTGTTTCCCAAAAAGAAATGGAAACATTTCCAAAAAAAAGTGTTCCACCTTTTGAAATGCAAGGCATAGAATTACAACTGCCTCCACAAAAGCTATTGTCTTCCTCCGGGGAGTCCTTTACCGGGAGAAAGAGGAGAGTGCATTCATAAAGGTTTAACAGATGGAACCCGTAAATATGAATTCTTCTGCTCCCCATTTCTGCCCATTCCATTGTAAATGGTTCTGCTCCTGTTCAAAGCAAAAGCTTGCTCTTCCGTCTCTGATTCTGCACAACTTCACCAGAGATAGTTACGTGGAATACATTCAAATCTTTGGATCTTTTGCACGAACACATGTAACACTGCTAACACTTCTTTACCCACAACTCAGGGAAGCATAAAACAATCCAAGAAAGATAATCTGGTTTGTCTTTACAACCTTTTTTTGACACAGAGGACATCACAATAGTGGCACTGCCTGAAACTACGCTCTCGCCCAGCCGTGCAGCCCAGCTGTATTTGTTAGATACAGACAACGGGCCAAGGTCTGGAGCAATCCCTAGGGAAAGCTCAGGGCTCAGCAGTTCCCGGTGAGTTCAGAACCTGGTTCCCAGGCTGTCCCAGGGAGGCAGATCAGGAGCGGGCAAGGCCACGCCAACTGCAGCTCAATCCCCTGGAAGGCACCTCACACTCAAGTCAGTTATGGGATGGGAGTTGTGTCAGAGAAATGGGAAAACAGCTGATGCTGTGGATAGAAAATGTAGGAAATGGGGCACAGTAAGAGTATTTCCATCTTTAGGGCAACAGCTCAATTATAAGTATAAGCACAGCTATACAGACAGGCACTTGCCTTCTCCAAGAAAATGCACAACACCTTGTTGCTGTGCTTGCTTGCTTATCAACTGTGAGAATTTACTCAATTTGCAAAGAAATCACATCAGTTCACAGAAGATTCACTCTTTACTGGTTAACTGGTTTACTGGTTAAGGGATTCTGGAGGAAGAATTCATCTAATTCAAGAGGCAAGTACTAAAGGATATTTAAAAACTACAAACTTGTGGAACTTGTTTTTGCTTCTTACTGAAACTCAAGTGTTATGTTACTGAAATATTCATGTTGCATTTCTGACATTCAGACAGCAATCATCCCATAACCCAAAATTTCTTTCAACTCTCTCGTTATAAAAGCTCATCAGGCAATTTTGACAATAATAAAGCAAACAAAAGAATTCCTTACATTTTGTGCAACTTTCTGTGTCTGTTCTTTGACTACTCCCCTAAGTCATATTACAGTTTTTACATACCTACTATAAGGGACATGTAATTATAAACTGAAAAAGAAACAAACCCCACCAGTATAGCGACCAATAAGAAATATGTCCACAAAGCCTACTAAAACATGCAAAGTAAAAAACCATGTGTAAACATAATAGTTCGCAATGTGGATCAGAACCAGATGCATGTTGTAAAACATAATAATATCCTTCCTTCTAAGCTATATATAGACTCAAAATAATCCCCAAGAAATAAAACACCAGGAGGATTTATGTGGCACTGCTTTTTGTATGTTGATGTATATATACAAATGTATAATTACATAAATGTGTATTTATAAAATTAATTCCTTCAACAGTCATAGGTACTCTAATAAAAATTCTCATTGGCATTATTACTTTCAAGTAAGAATAATGATATAGTGTCACTTATATTTAACTTCAAAAGCTGACATTATTAACTCTTACTCATACCTTCAAAATGATATCAATTTATTTTTTTCCACTAACTCTGGACATCAGCAGTGTAATTCTCATCACATCTATGTGTACTAAACAACAAAATACATTCCCCAGCAAATGTTTTCATTAATTAATTTGTATGATGAGTTAACATACAACATTTCTCATCATACTGAAAAGTATTTATATCATTACATCCAATAAACATTTGTGTTTCAGTCAGATTAGGATAGAGGCTAGAGAAGACTAATAGGTAACATCTGTGCAGAAATTTGATATTTACTGTAAAATTTCTCCAGAGACCGCTGGCAGAGTACATTAGCTCATGTTTCTAAAGCCTGTGTTAGTGCAGTTTAACATAGGAGCAATATGAAGTGAGAAGAGGGGAAAAATAATCATTATACTTGGTCAAAGTGCACTTCCATGCATTTGTGCATTGCTGAAGTATAAACCAGAAGTTCTGGAATACATATATATTTCAGAAGTGTAGACATCTCAATGGGAGTGAACTGTGTGGGGTTTTTGTTGTTGTTGGAGAGGGTTTGTTTGTTTTTCCTGTGTTTTGGGGCTCTTTATTTAGAGCTAGGAACTTGTTTCTGGACTCAGATTTGCACCAGTCCTAGCAAGTCTGAACAGCTTTGCACCTAATTTCTAAACCTAGCATCTAGCAAATAGACATTTGTGTTTACTTGAACATCATTTTCACCTTGAAGGCACTGACCCAGTAGGTGAGCCAAGAACATGCCTAATACCTCCAGCATTGTGCTCTGTAAAGAATAGTGCATTGGCTTCTGCTTGTTTGATAGCACGCAGCCAAGGAGGTACAGTTTTGAGGGATCCAGAAGTGGTTTTGTTTTCATCAGGCGGAAGAGAATTTAGCCTAAAATTTACAAAGACAAGATGAATCTTATAACTATGGTAAAAAAAGAACGTGTGATATTACTGTAGTAAAGCATGTTAAGAATGCAGTAAATAAGTCACATCTTTTTATTAAAAATGTGAATCTGAGCAAGACTGTAGAAACGTTATATAAGTTGGAAGGCTTCTAAACAGTGAAATTCTTTGATGAAATAGATTTTGAGAAACTCAGATTTATTTCTGGTACACCAGGTTTTCCATTTTGGCTTTTTCCAAAACAGGAATACTCTGGACACAGATGGCAAAATCATAATTATATATAATAGCTACATAATATTATATATATATATACATATATATATATATATATAGGCACAAAACTACTCAGATAGTAAGAAAAGCTAATAAAACCACCTGATGTTCAAGTACCAGTGGAATATAGAAATATTTTAAATGTTTATATAAATATATTCCACTGGCAATGTTTTATATAGATAAATTTATTACCAGTCTTTCACCATACCTTCATAAGAAAACTTGTTTTTGATTTGCAGCCAGTCAGGTAGCATATTTCTGCCTATGCAGTATTTATATTAAGCCATCTGGCTAAAAAAATATAAACAAACTCACATCTGCAGTTACTTAGATTGTAATCCACAAAGACTGTCAAATCTTTGGAATCTCTGCACAAAGCGCAGTGTAACACATGATATGCTTATAGTCAAATCACTATTTATTTGGTGTTTAAGTGCTTCAAAAACATATGACCTGTCAACAGATGGGATTTGGGGTTGGATTTTGAAAACGAAAATTGAGGAATAAGAGCAAAGTAATTTTATACATGTTTTCCTTGAAGTGATTTATCTAAGACAGAAGTATATTTTACATAGACGACTAAGATCTAAAATGTTATTACCAAACGTGCCGAAAGGAAGTCCCTGATACTCAGAACACTGAATCTGTACTAAACCTGCAGCTAGCACTTTATTTTTATACCTGAAGTTAATAAGGAACTTGAAGATTCTGAATAATTTCATAATTGCTTCAAATCTTCAGTGGACATGCAAGTCAACTATTTTAAGAAAATGCTCTAATAAATTCTTCAGTGAATTTCTTCTTTACTTATGCCTGTTGAGAGTATGAAGAACTCCCTTCCCCCTAAGCATTCAACTGAAACATTTGAGCTCTTTCAAACTTTAAACTTCGCAGGTGAATGTTTTCTGAGAAGCTTATAGCTTTAACAGGATTACAGTGACTGAGATTTATCAAGTGTCATTAGTTGAAAAGATTCCTTTTGAGATACAGTCTCACACATTTAGGAGTTGTTAACTAGTTCAGAATAAATGAAGAAGTTACATTTTCTCTACAGGTCTGGACCACTTTCACACCTTAGGAGTTTTTGATGATTAAATCCTCACTAGCTGTAGACTAAAATAGTTCTTAAAAGCAAAATCACATCAGAAACAGTTATCATATTGCAAAGAGGAGCCCTGAATGTTTATTTTTGTTATCTGAATTTCATTTCAATGAACTTTACCTAATTTTATATCATATGCAACTTAAGGTGGCACCTTTACAAAATTGTTAATGATGCCAAAATCAATGAATTACCATACCACTTGCTTTCACCCTATTTTCTAGACCTGAGAGTCCACAAATAGCACCGCCACACATTTATGAGCAACAACTTGTTGCTCCTCAGATCTAAATACAATAGCCTCTGCTGAGCAACAAGTCATACTTTATAGCCAAATGTTTACTTCTGCAGGCATTAATACTAACATCCACACATGGAAGGTATAAAAGTCTGTCAGAGAAATCTGTTTCTTAAACCGTAGCTGTTGAACACACCCAGAAATCTCAAGAATCAATCTATGCAGTGACGAGTTATTATTTTCTGTCATCTTCTTTTGAATAACTACTCTCATAAATTTGCATACCAAAATTCACTTGAAGTACCACAGTTGTATCTTGCTTACAAGCAAAACAGCTGAACTTAGTTGCCGTCAGCCTCTGCAATTAAGGTTTTATTTTCATTTCTCTCTTGTGGCAAACTTCTGTCCATCAAGATAAAACATTCCACACAGCATTTCCATTAGGAGCTTCATATACACAGCCTTCTGTAAAGATTGTCACTAACATTTTCTGTGACCATTTGCAAAGTGTCAGTTATGGTAACATGAAGAGGCTTACTGCCTCTCCAAGTTTGCTTACAACGTGCAGAGGTGTCTGTACAGTACAGAGACAGAGACATAGCACCCTTGGTTAAAGGTGGTTTGGCACAGCCAAAGACCGTATAGCTGCAGCGGCACGGTATGCTGTCATAAGCCTCAGAATAATGCAGCTGCTGAGAATCATCAAACTCAGACTTAGAAAAGTAATTTGGTCCAGCTTTCAGTATTTATTCAATAAAAGCAGCAATACTTAATATCGTGTAGACAATAAAAGCCTCCTGAATTTAAGTGGAGGGAATGAGAGAGAAAGACCTACAGTACCCTGGTTTTCACATTTTTGCAAAATGTTTGTAATGAAATGAAAAAAAAGGAATTACTAACTGCAGATATATTAGAAACTAATACCCTTTAATACCTTGCTTTGGTAATTCCTTGTACTTTTATCCAGGGTTTAAGTATGAAGAGAAAGGCAACTAAAAATTGTCTCTGTAAAGGTGGAAATAGAGGTGGCAAAATGAAAATGGCTACGTGCTGTTTGATTTCCATTCAAGGTTCATGAAAATCACATTGTGAAGAGTCAAGAGGAAAGTCAGAAGATCCAGTCAAGACGTTTGAGGATGGCCCAGGTATCTCGGAGAAAGATGACTGAAGTCTTTCTACTCAGAAAGAGAGAAAAGAGCCATGTCCTGCAAATATCTAAAGACATAATCAGCAGAAAATGTTATACTATGCCTGCTTATATGTCAACAGAAGGTATGTGGTTCAGACTTGTAAGTCGCAAAGTGGCGGTGGAGTACTCTACTCCACAATAAAAAGCTATTTGATATCTGAAATACAGAATTTTAATCAACCAAAATGACTTTTCATGCAAAATGAGAGGTTTTCCAAAGCCACAGATAAAAAGCAATAATCAGTGAGATGAAATGCTAGAACCCTCCCCTGAGAGGGTTAAGGAATATACAGTAAAACAGAAGAATGAGACAGATCCAAGTCAGGCCTCAGGAGGATTCCAAGAAGGAATTTACTGTAAAAGCAAACATTCAGAATAAAAAAGCCACATGGATCATGAAAGCATCTCAGCAGGTTAACACAATACAAGGGCAGAGAGTGGGCACTTTTAGATTAGCTTGTAGTAAAAACAAGGGTTTTTTCCATCTATTTTACAAATATTTTCAATTGTTAAGAGCTTCAATGAATGTGTTAGAGAGATGTAAATGCATCCTAGCACAGCTTGAGTTAAGACTGATGACCAGATAAATGGCTAATATAAGGCATTCCAGACCCCAGAGAGTTATGATTCATGCATCTAGTGTAGTGAAGCACTCATGTGAAGCTGAGCTTTCCAGGAAATTTCCCAAGGGATGACATAAGACAAGCCTCCCACTCCTGCTGCTCGGCTAGTTCTGAGAGAGGGCATTGCAAAAGGGAGAGAAGCAAGTATTTTCAAAGGATTGGTGATGGCTAATAAGTTCTATGTCATACAGCAAGACAAGAGACTAGCAGCAAACACCCAAACAAGCCACAGAAAACAGAGCTCCTGATTACAAAAAGAGCACAAGCACAGACTGATCTGCACCAGGAACCCAGAGCAAGCCTTCACAAAAGAAAGATTATCTGTTTGCTGAGCAATTTTTCCAAGGAATAACATGAGGTTCCTATGGGCTCGATCGTCAAGCCAGCCCATCATCACCACAAGCCAATTGACAGCCAGAGGGAGGAAATCAACTTTAAGCACCTGAAACAAATAGAAAACAGCATGAAAATGCAATTGCACCTCTGCTGGCTGAGGAAAACAAACAATGAAAAAAATTGTCTTGCTGCCACATTACAGTGAAAAAAAAAAAAAAAAGATATTCAGAAGCTGTTATATTACAGACTTCTACCCTGAGTCTATATCATTTGTTTCTGTCTTTGATTTGGACCAAAGAGTAAAGAGAAGGCTCATTCAATCTGCAGATGACAGCAATGTGTGTGCTGGAAGGAGATGCTACTGGAACACACCAGAAGGTTTGGAACTGAAAAAGTCACAGACACAAGAGAAATGGTGTGGGGAGATTAAAAAGGGAAAAAAAGAAAAAAGGAAAAAAAGAAAAAAAATAGCCATACGAAGGCAAAGTTCTACAAGTAAAACAGTACAGATAAAATAGATAAGAGATGAAAAAGCCTTAGTGCAGCAAAGGAGTTTGGGAGTTACGATGAATCACAAGCTGAACATGAATCAACCATCTCCTGCTGCTGTGAAAGAAGTAAATACTAAATTGGGACACATCATCTGAAAGACGTGTGAAATACTTTTTCCAGTCTACTCAGCAGTAGCGAAGCCTCACACTAAGCCCTGTGTCCAAGCCTGGGCACATCATTTCCAGAAGGACCCAGATCAGTTGGAAGGAATCCCTCAGGGAGAAGTGAGAATTATTATAGCATACAAAAAAAGAGGACCTGTATGAGATGTATTTCTTTCGGTATTAGAAAAGTATGGTTAGAAGGGACCTACAAAGACTGAGTCGAACTTCCTAAGCACAAAAGTTAAAGCACATTACTAAGGATGTTCCAAATGCCCCTTGAACACCATTCTTTCAACTGAAGCCACCGATCAAGAACTCAGTATTCTGGGTGCTGCGCAAGCACAAAATGATAAGACCGTCCCCAGCCATAAAGCGCAAATAGAAAATATATTTTAAAAAATCTAGAAATCTAGAGGGAACATAGCAATGTTTATGAATGTTCTGTAAAACCTCCTAAAAGGACAAAACATTTTAAATGTTATGTTTTTAAAGCAAGGCCTGGAGGTTAAGCTAGACAAAAAAAAAAACACCTAGGGATTTATGTATTTCAGTAAGTATAAAATGAGAGACTACAGAAAAAAAAAAGGCAAAAAAAAAAAATAGCTTTTCACTTCAGATACTAAAAGTGACCACAGAATAAGATGAGACTGGCTCCTGTAACCACACAGTGTAAAACTTAGGAAGGCTGGATCTAACCTGCCCTGGGGTAGGATCACAAATTAAGAACGACCCTTCGCCAGGCCTGTAAGAGAGGCACTTGTTTACTAGCGATACTAAAAAAGACTTACATGTATATTTATACTGATGTTTCCACCTGTATATGTATATGTATGTGTGTGTGTGATGTTAGTACTTCACAGGTTACAATGTGAAGTACTGATAAAGCTAATGTGCATCATGCTGGCCATAATCCTACCATATAAAAGGAATCTTATATTGCTGTTAAATTTAATAACATTATATTGTAAACATATTAATTTCATATAATGTTTGCATAATTCCTTTAATTCCATTTACTGAAAATATGAATTATGGAAAACAATTAATTTTAAAATCAGTTATGTGAAGTATTTTGTTTCTCTGGTTCTGATTTCTAGGGCAACGAAATAGCCTAGAGAAGATAGCTTTCTTTTCACGATGCATTTACAGTTATAGCTGTCAGTTATCCTTGGATGCAATGAGATAACTGTACTCATGTTGACCACTCTTTACTCTTCCAAACATGTCAGTTGTTGCCAACAAAGAACAGATTATCGTAGTTCCATTTATCGTATACTCTTGAGACTATTTCTAGAGCTTTAGCTAAAGGATTTTTATACTAATGTTTAATAGCAATATCTGTTCATTATGCGTTATAATGTAAGAGGATACAAAGACGACAAATGATTTGAAATATATCTGAAGTCCAAATAAAAGCAAATCCACAGCATTTGTTTTTTTTGAAGTCGTACTTCTTTCTTGCCTTTACACAGGCAAGCAGCTTACACAAGTTCTGTATTCCTAACGTCTTTAAGATTTTTTTGAGCTTTTTACTACTAGTTCAGATGACTTTTTAAAAAACTATTTCTTGCATTACTCTTTGAATAATTACAAAATATATCAAATATTTTAAAAATGTCTTAAAATGCAATCATTATCTTGCACGCACAAAGATACATGCACATATAGATATGCAGAAGAAAAGCACTTCCCTGCGAGTCCAGGGTCTGTACGCAGGTTATTTGACAGCCTCAGTGCCAGCCCCCTACCCCAGCTGACATCCCACGTAACTGCACATAATTGAGGTACTTTCACATTGTCCTTTTTCACGGTTGCATTAACCAGATATCTTCCTAGCCCCAAACAATCCCTAGGTGCTACAGTAATTGCTTACACAGGTTAAAAAAAAAAAAAAAGTATTTTTTGAACTACCATTGACTCTTGCTACTTCACAAACTCTAAAAAGGAGAAAACTATGAGGAACACTCTTCATTTCACAGACCTCCGTTTGGAAATAAAACATTTTACTGAATGTCTGATGATGAATTGTATGTACAGGGCATTCCCATTTTGCCAGCAGGCATAGCTCAGTCCTGCTTGTGCCCCGAGCTGGCCCAAAGCTGTGTGCAAATGCCATCCACAAGCTCTCCCGCTTTTCAGTTTCAGCTCAGCTCTGCACTGATTTGGCCACAAGCGATCCCAGATCAGCGTGGCAGTGTCCAGCAAGATCTTTTATGTCTGCTCGCATTATGTAAAAAGCACATCCTCTAAGAGGCTACTGCATGTTGGGGGCATAGGCTAGCATAGGTTCAATGGCTAGCAAAGTCTACCCCAAATTTTTCAGAAAAATGGCAGGATCATAACAACCTTTAGTTATGACCGATTACAGTACAATTGCTCTGTGGTGAGCACTCATACACAGAGTTGTATTTTAAGATATCCTAAAGCCCCCGTCCTAAAATAAACATAAATAAAATACCATTGCGCTGAGTATGAAGGAAAACTATGTTCGCATAAACAGGCCTCAGAATGCAGGACTCTGAAGACAGCTCGGTCTGAAGAGATAATATTTGCTTGCTATTTTTGGAGGTTGTTTGCTGCCTTCAAAAGCATGCTTAATGTACTGCAGCAAACCAAGCCTTGCAAACAAACATGCGCAAACAGTCCTGGAGAATATTTGATTGAATTTCACCTTGAATTTCTATAAAATGTCTACAGATTCAGCATTGAATTTTAAATTTGCAACCCAGACAGTAATAATTACTTAAACAGACTTGATTTCAGTTGTTGAATTGGTGGAAGGAAGATTGTTGCTCTTTTGCTTTACACAAAACATTTTTTTTTCCATTTTATTTTATTTTTTGACAAAGTCCAGTCTTGCTAATGGGTTTTCTTGTTGGAAAAAAAAAAAATTGATTTATTGACTGTGACTATTCAGATCTTATCGCTTCATATTTCTTCAAGACTCAGAAATGAAAAAAATCTACACGTTTACCACTCTGTATGTAGTCCCACCTGAGTTCAATCGTGAATGTAACCTTTACATGACTGAGAAGCCAGGTGTTAGACCCTATCCTACTGTCCTTGAAACTACATTTAGTTTTCAAATGAGCAGCCATGTTTATTGGGACACAGATTTGGGCGTTTTAGGGATTGAAGCCCATTAAAATCAATGGGAATGTTTCTGGGCATTTTCAAAATTTCCAGTCAGATAACCTTTAGTGCTGCATTAGCTGTTCTCAGAGTTTGAACGTGTTAACTTACATGGTTACGACTGTTGAATTAAGTGATAATTACTTTGAAAAAAAATCTGAGAATGATACAGTTTCTATTATCCTCCTGAAATTAATTTATTTACTTTTTAGCACAGTCTGTCAGACGTGCTATAGCAATCACAAAAAGGCTTATTGTTTACTTTGCCAATAGCAAAAATACAGTGACCACCTTCACATAAAAGTCTGCAATAAAAAATTCAACCTACCTTTAGCTGTACTAGATGCACATCCACATGTTTGCTATCTGAGTCCTGCTGGACAGAATAAGTCAGATCCCTGACTCTTTCAGATGTCATCCGAAGCCATGTCTCAATTTCTGGCAAATGGAGAACAATCTTCCAATCTGCACCAGTGTGTAGAGGAGGCGGCTTGTCATACTGCTGGCCAGAATCAAGCTCCTTCATGACATCCTCTTCCCCCTCTCTGTCCACTGTAGGAGTCATGTTTATAAGCATGGGAGATGCGTCAGATGGCATGGGATCCAGGTCTTGTGTTCTCATTGGAGACAGTGCTACATCCATGGCTAACATGGGAAGATCTAAACCGTAATTCTTTCCAACATAGCTGCAAAGATAAAAATAAAAGAGTGCTGTTATGAGACCGTATTTGCCCTGAAAATATTCACAAGACAAGGAGTAAATGGCAACATGTGAGAGTTATCATACTTCATAAGTTCTTCACCCTGTCTTCACCATATTGGAACTTTAGGAATAAATAGATTTTTCAAGTTATCTTTCACAATCTGAGCAAACAACTTCTTTAAAAAGAATAACAGTATTTTGTTTCTCTTACTGCTGCAGACAATCACCTTGGAAATTACAACTTTCATTAATGAAAAGTGTGCTGATTTTCTACAACTGCAACGTAAGTAAATAAGATGAACATTGACAAAGCTAGCAGAATTTTACTGAACACCACAAGTTAATAAAAGTCTCATATTTGTAAACTAGCATTTATTAGAACATATTTCTTGGACTGAAATTTATAACCAAAGACAAAATATCTCAAGTTTATGGAAGTCTTTTCCCAACTGCCTACTCAACTATTGGTC
Organism: Cygnus atratus; assembly: GCF_013377495.2. NCBI lineage: Eukaryota > Metazoa > Chordata > Aves > Anseriformes > Anatidae > Cygnus > Cygnus atratus. Next base: position 21,073,937 of record NC_066366.1, read on the forward strand.
ATGTACAACAAACATTTTTAAGGCAAATTTGAGGCAACTATTGGACACACTTGGTTTATCTGTTGTAGGCATATTTTAGTTCTGAAATTTAAGTCCTTGTAGTTCTGTTAGATTAACAACTGTTGCAATAAACAACTCTCTATCAAAACTTTATAGATAAGAATTCCATTGTGTCAAAATACCTAAAATTAAGATGTCTTTTCATAGGAGTGGCTTTATTTAAGCCCTAAATCTGTGTATTCAACATACACTTACGATATTCACTGGAAAAAGTAAATAAGGAAACATTTTCCTTTATTCCTCTTTCTCTGTATGGTCTACCTACATATAGCACAGAAGGCCACAGTAAAACCTATGTCCAAGAAAAAAAAAAAAAAAGCTCAATATCATGAAGCCAGGTTTGGAACTAAGTACCTAAAGCATTATGAAAACTTTCATTTAGTACAAGGTATAATTTTTGCTAATTTTGGAGCGATTCAAATTTGATACATGCCTGCCATTGATATACTTCACTAAACCATAAACCAGCATTTACTTGCTTCTGCAATGCTTTGCAACCCTAACCTGTATTTAGTAAGTCAACTTCAAGAGGATTAAGAAGAACAGATCCTTTTAAAGTCACTTTTCTTTGTTTTAGCCAGTACACACCAGAAATACTTCCATATTTTAACAACCTTTTGATTTCATTTCCTTTCCATCATGCTAATACTGCAAAACAAAAGAACGCAGTTATGCAGATATTACTTTGGGCATCATTCCAAGTTTTTACAGTTTTACCCCCCACCCCTCCCCCATAAAGACTGCAGTTTAGTTTTTGGCATAACAGCAGTAAGACAGCAGAAAAGAGACCAGTGCCTTTCACTACTAAATCTACTACACTGTAACTACCAAATGTAACTACCACATTTCAGATAGACTCTCAGTATCCAAAGACTATTCTTGCAGGCAGTGAGTACCAATGAAGCATCCAAACATCATTCTACTTCTCATAGCCAGGAATGACAAGACAGAAGAAGAAAAAAAAAAGAGAGAGAGACATTTACTGTTCATTTGATTTTATTTCCTATCCTGCTACTACTTAGTAAATTATCTTTTGCACATCTATCACCCGCTCAAAACAACATTTGGAACTGCTATCAAGGTGTTAAATATTAATTTGGCACGTCAGAACAAAAATTTCTGTCAGTGCAATCAAAGGAAGGCAATGAAAGATTCCAATTGCTCTCAGTGCCTGCTGCACAATTTCCAACTCTTCTAGCTCATTTTTTAAAACACTTTAGAATTAGATGGTGTCAAATAAAAAGCTCTGCAGCAAGACTCTGTGTAATTAACATTTCAGGATACTGAGCATTTCTCACATTCATCTCTTTCCGCCACCTGTTTTTCAACTTGAACACTGTTGCCATACATTCTCGAAATATATTGCTAGACAAATAAATCAAATTGAAAACATTTTCTTTCAGATACCACTGCTCACAGCCCAGTTTTATAGCATGTAAATCAACTGTTCCAACAGCCAAAAATATCATTATTCTAAGCATATTCTTCACATTATTTCCTCCCCATAAAAAATGACATTTTGGTCAAGCGCATGTGGTCTTTATTTCTGCATGTTTACCATCAACAAATTAAACATGCCCACCAACAAAATAGTTGGTCCTGAATTGCTAAATGATGCAGAAACGCAGGAAGTGCAGCACTTGCTTTGTAGTTTGTCCACAAAAAAAAAAAAATGGTGCTCTGTGAGAGTTTTTCAACATGACTCAGCTCTAGTAAGGACATTACAGCAATTAGCAAACAGAAATTAAAACATGCTCCTGCAGAAGCAAACAAAAGCTAGTCCATGCTGCATGCAGAGCATAGCCCTAGCTTTGATATGCTGAGCTCGCAATTAGCAACCATCTGGAACCTGCTGACCTGTTTTTTGTTACGATGTGCTTGACTCTGTATACTGGCTCTCCAGCATTACAGCTAATAACTCCTTAATCCTAGTTGCTCTTAAAGTCAAGTCCTTTGAATCTTTTCTTTCTGCCAGATCACAGCAAGTTGCAGCACTTCAAGTAAGAAAAGGAGGAGAAATTTTTAAAATAGAGCACTCTTTGCACATTTAAAAAAAAAAAAAGCTTACAGAAGTAATAAAACTTACTGTGAATACTAATTAGCAAGGTCTGGGACAATTTTAAAAAGCCTACGCATGCTTGAAAGGAGAAACTGTTGCAGCGAGACCTGACCGAATCTGAACGCTAGTAGGCAGATTCATTATAGCGTTTCTTGGCAGAATAAAAAGGCATCGTCACGCCACGCCACACCGCTGCGAGAAAGGCAAACCGAAAGCTTCTCTCACTCCCTCCGAGAAACCGGGCACGAACATGGTGGTGCCCCAGAGGGCTCCTGGAGCCAGCGGGGGACCAGCGAGCTCCTCCCGACCAGCCCCAGCCCTGGCCCCGGCCCCTCTGCAGGCACTGGGGGACGGCACCGTGCCCACATGCGCCGGGCAACCCCAGGCCACGGGGACGGAAGGAAGGAGCCAACAGAGGCAACGGTGCAAAATTCAAGGGGTTCTGCTCTTCGGATCGCTGACCGCGCGTACAGGCTTGGCTGCCACGCTTCTAAGCAGGTCGGCAGCCTTGCAGGGGACTGCATTCACAGGGGTGTGTTAAGCTCCTGGAGGTCACTACCTGCTCTGCTCTCCGCACCGTTCTCACACAGACACTCACATCCGTTGACCTCTGGCTATATATCCGTTCCCCTCCAGCATTTAGGATATTAATTTATATCGAAGCCTGAAAGCCAAAACCAGCAAGATGGGATGTAGACGTCCTGCTTTAACATTTCCACTATTTAAATAAATCACCATAACTAAAATATATCAAATTTCAGCAAAAACAATTGTGAGATTTGAAAAAGTGCATTTAAGAACAATAGTGCGTATATCAAGCTGTCACAGACATCTAGTGGATTGAACATCTGCTAAAAAATGTATATGAATGGATGATTAAGCCAAACAATGCTTTGGGGTCATATATTGCACTGTCTGACGTTTTAAGTAACTGACTTTAAATGCTCAGCTTAGAGTTTGTTATATTCCTGGAGTATTTTGTTTTTCCAGATTTTGTGAGATGCACAGAAATTGAACTGTAAACAATTATCTTAGGTGCTAAAACACTTATGAAGAGCAACTCTAGAAGTGTATTCAGTTTTAATATGTTCCTATGCAAAAATTATTTTTGGAAAAAAAAAAGTTAAGAAGCTATACATTTCCATCTAACCAGGACTAATATCAATGGTAAAGTGCTTTATAAAGATAGTTAAGTTCCGTCTTGTTTGCTACATCACCAAATCCTGTTAGCATCGATAACAGTTCTGAGTGGGCAAACAATGAAAAATCAGAGTCTAGCTTTCCTGTAAACCAAATCCTTTCTGTACCTAGAATAGTTGTATAAACAAGATGGCTTTAAACTTGCACATGAACAGCTGAAAATGCATTTTCAAATGCCCTGATCAATAAAAGTGGGTCTCAATATTTTCAGAGTCTAGCCGTATTTTTGCCATCACAATCAGAGCATAAGAGATTTTTGCTGCCATTATTAAAAAAAAAAAAGCTCGAATTATTTGTTTCTGTCACTTCTGAAGCTACTGCTTTAGTTCACTGAAAGGGCACAACATTCAGAAACTACACAACAGCTACGAGCTTGTACTCTTTCTTTCTGGTGGTAGAAAAAAATTACACAGATGAATTCAGAGTTTTTTTTAGTTCTGTATATACAGTTCTATCCATTTTCATGGATACTTGTATAAAAGGTGAGAAATCCTGTACGAGCACATGCACACATATGCTTTCTATCTTCATCTTTAGTAAAATGCATTATGCCTAACAGATGGCTGATTACCTTCCACTAATCACATAGGCAATCTCACTTCCCCCTGGTTTTCTGCTCAATCAGATGCTAACACTGTTATGCAAAACACTGAGCATGTGTGTCAACCATAATACAGTTAATCAATCATCACAATCCTTGAAAGACTTCTCTCACTCATTTTGCTTCCCAGTTATTCATATTTTCCTTGTTTATAAAGTGTGGTGCATATTCACTCTGCCAGCTACCAGATCATCCATGTTTTCCTGCAGCAGCAGTTGGTTCCTGTCAAACAAAGATTCATTAAGCATTTTATGCCATACAGTAGTCCAAGCATTGATCAGTGGTGCAGACACTGGGTCGAGTGAATGTTAATGAGCTCTGATTTTTTCTTACTGTCACTTATTGTAAAAATCAGCCATAAGCATTATACAGCCACCTGTCTGTCAAGTAAAAAATTCATTTCATTCTACAAAGTGTCAAAGAAAGAAGAAAAAAAAAGAACAATTCCATCATTAAATAATAATGTCTGTTTGCTGACTGAAATATAATGAAATATAATTTTAGCATCATGAGTTCATTGATGTTGAGTTAAACAGATACACAGCCAACTTTTATTTCCATTTCTTTTCCATTTCAATAGTATCAGGAATTCCTTGGCAAGTGGTAAGGCTCATTACATTTTTACCAGAAAGATGTTATCTACTGTATCTTCTGCAGATAAACTACGGGTATAAGAAAAAAAAACTGAAATACATTATGTCAATAACTATATATAGAGCAACTTCAATTTAATCTCACATTAACATTATCCATGCTACACTGATTCCATTGCTGATTTCATACACTATTTAAGAAATGCAACAATTTCACAAAGCTTTCAAAGAACTGAATTCTAAGAGGGCCAGTTTATATTTTTCTCTTTATGTCAGTCTCTGTGAACACATTTCTGAAACTCTTCTTTTACCATTATCCTACTATTACATCCAAATATCAGAAAAAATTGGACAGGAAGCACAAAACTTTTCATTTTGCATTGCTGGGCCTCCTATGTGATGTGTGTTGACTCTTAGAGAGTGTATCTGAAAAGGAAGATGATGACGATTCAACTCATGCAGGATACAGACCAGAGACTTGTATAGTAAAGCCAATATTAAGCCTGAACAATAATGGAAAACATGATTAAAATTTAAAATGTGACTGACTTGAATTTCATTAAACAGCCCATCCCAAAGGCTTCAAGGGTAGCAAAGCCAGACCACAAAGAATTATCTGCAGAAATGCCACCATGGATGTTTAAGTTCTTGATTACATCTATAAACCAGGAACTAAGACACTGCAATGACCCAGCACGCTCTTTGGTAACTGCTGTTTTTCTTTTTAATGCAAGGTGAAGGAAAATGTAAAACTTGCAAGTCCGAAGAAGGTATGAAATTCTCTGAACATTTATACTCTGAGTAAATGCATGAACTTCCAAGACAGCTTCCAATCAAGCAATAAGAAAGCAGATGAAACTCACTTAAGGTAGATATGATGTAATGTGCATGAGAAAAAACAATCCTAATTGCATACAGCACCATGGAGAGAAAGAATACTTGGCTCCTTTTAAACTAAAGGAAATATCCCATACATGCTTATGTGAAAACATAAATACTGTAATGTAGAGCAAAGTCTTGCTTGAAACAGTGCATTAAATTTACACTCTCCAGACTCATATCATTTTAGGTCCTCACTTATGAAGAAGCAAGAAGACTAGGTTAAAATAATCCCATTACACAACTGTTACGAGGTGCATCAGAAAAAAAAATCTACACTACAACACATATAGACACTGAAAAAAGTTGTTTAGTGCCAGATTTATTCAGATATAATGATGTACTCAGAAAATTAAACATATTGGGATGAGTAGTAGTGTTTCCTGTCCGTTTCTGATTCAGCACAGGTTTGCCCTACAGTAAGAAACAGTGACTGGGTGATGTGGTGGGAAGAGATTAACATTAAAATGGACAAAGACAAATTAGCTGCTTCATATTAATTCATCATTACTTCAGCAGCCTTTATTAGCTAACTGCACCCAACCACCTGAAGGCATCTGTTGTCCTGATTTTCACTCCAGAACATCAGTAGTGCATAGAACAGGCAAGTTTCATATGCCAGTTCTTCAATACATGTGAGTGGCTGGTTTTTGTTTACCTCCCTGGACAAACCACACTTGCTTGTCATGCTAGTGGCCAGAAATAAGCAAAACATTTGCAGTCATAACTTAATTTTTCCTTTCAGCAGTGACATAATACAAGTCAGGTAATGAAGGGTGCAAAATACTCATGTGGTCCCCGGTTCCAAATTTTTCCTCTGGAGAGATAATACAAAAGGTCTTCTAATTTGTAAGACAGCGAAATCCAGATTAGGTTTGGCTAAATACTAATCTGGATTTGAAATGGTGTTTAGTATGCACAGAGGTTTGTTAACAAGTACCTCCTTATATTTTAACCTATATTGAGGGAGAAATTTAAAATTAAAATTAAGTCACACACAGACACACACAGACCCTACATTTTATAGCAACTTCTTCAATTGTTCCCATCAGCATTATTGCCAAAGACCTAAGAGAGACAAACATCCTACAAGGACATCGGAAAACAGTTTCATCATCCTCTGTTCATACTCCTTGTAACCATGACCTTTGATGTAAGAATGTATAGATGTTGGAGCAACAGTTTGATCACTTCCAGTTTTACCGAGATACGCTGTGTTACATTAAGTAATACCTTTTCTGGTTCCCTTTTCCTGCATTTGAAAAGGGGGTAATATATGTCTCTTTAAAATAGCATACTTAAATTTAACTAAACAATGTTCACCAAATTGCTATAGTGAGCGCTCTGTTGCATGGGATAATTGAGAACCGGGATGGAAATAAATGGAAAAGCCTATATAATGCTACTGTTTCCACAGTGAAACTAGAACCAGACCATATGTCTTCACTCTCCAGCGCGTTTGCTTACAGCAAGGCTTACTTATTTCAATCCAGTGAATAAAACAGCAATAGTTCATAAACAGTATACCTACATTCATGCAGTGCCACCAGAAATCCTAGGAACCAGGAGCATTAGGGTGTCTCATGCAAAGTCAGTTTTTCCAGCACTGACCCTGAGCTAGACCTCTGTTAGATGCCCATAAGCTGCTTAACCAATGCTGAGAGGCACCTCCTTCTCTGAAGTATCAAGCTCCATACATAGGCAAGGCTCTCAAATTTGCTGTCATTAATTGCTCTTTGGATTCACCTACTTTTTCTGCTGGTTTAGAAAGACCTACATTCTTCTCTTTATTTTAGATACTTAGTGTTTCTTCCTTTTCTCCCCCAAAACAACAACAAAAAAAATGTTGTGGTTTCTCCGTTTTTTGTTTGTTTTTTCCCTACAATTACTGGCAGTTAAAAAACGCAGTATCTTGATGCAAGCAAATTTCACTAAGCCAATCCTGCTCTTTTCCAGGTCTTTCCTCAAAGCCAGTACTTTCATGATGTCTTCTGTGACAGCACAATGAAGGCACTGATGCAAGTCTTAGTTCAAAGTTAGGTTAAATAAAAATAACGTCTTTCACTTCAATCTCATACTCCAGTTTAATAATAAATACATGCTAATCACTTAAGAGAAATCTTAATATTATTTCACAGAAAATTATCCAGAGGTAAAACAAGTGTATTCCTTTTATCATGGAAGATGATTATAAGCAATTCATTTCTTGTATCAAGCAACATGACCTCAGAAGAGGTCAGACCAGTAGAACTGGACAACCTTACTGTAGCCCATTTTCAAGCTGCATCATTTCTTTTCTTCTCATGCAACTGGCTTGGCTACACTAAGGTTTGATTTTCTTATAATAAAGATTTTTGAAGCAACTGCTCCTTTTGGGGGAGAGGTACGATGCAGCTGCTGAGAACAGAAAGCCTGATCCATTTTGAAAATCATTATTCTGTATTTTATGAGACTCAAGACTGTGGCCAACTGACCCTGAAAGTTCTTGCCATCGTGCAAAGTTTAACTATAGATAATCTAGCTTTTAAATATAATATTTACACACCATAACTTGAAGAACACCACAGGCATTCCTTTTGTTTCAATATGGGGCTTCACAGAAGACAACTAAGCTCTCTGGAGCACAGACTGCTTTTCTGTACTGAGTCATACTGAGGGTTCTGTTCTAGAAGGTTCTGCTCCCTTATTTTGGTCCCTGGTACTACCTAATATCAATAATACATCATAAAATGCACACATTCAGTTATTTCAGGCATTCAGTTATTACAGTAATAGGGCACTGTAAAACATTTTCTTCATTTGGGGATTAATTTTTCATACACGTGAAAGTAATAGACTTCCTGTACTCCAGGAAGGAACCATGGCTTGGGTAACTATTTTGCAAACTCTTTCTCTCTCCATCACTACTTGGATAAAATCCTGACCTTTGATGTTAACTTACTGGTCACCTAAAAATAGAAATCTAGTTGTGCTGTGCTATCAGTTGGATGACACCATTACCCAAGATAACAAGTACGGTTGCTTTGTCCCCTTCCTTCACATTGTGTAATTTCACAAGGTCGTTTACAATTGACTCATTAGCGTCACAAAGGCATTTGCCCATCCCCATGCAGAATTATTATTTCTGGATTACACTAAGTGACAGAGACAAGTTCTTTTTCTCCAGATACATCAATACTGTCTTTGTACACAGAGCTTTCTAGTTTCACCATCAAAAACACCACCAATTTTCTCATCTCATGGCATCTTACAAATTTTGGAAAAAAAGCTACATTGTAAACAGTATCACGGACATCTCTAAACAGGGTTCAAGCATCTTTCCAACCTAATTTTGCACCTGAATTTTTGTTAACTTTAAAAACATTGGCAATTGGAGAAATTTATTCTTATATTCAAAATCTGTTTCAACACCACTGATAGCAGACAGGACATTTTTCAGTATCAAATTCTCTCAAACATGCATTTTACGCACTTTTATTAGTACACAAGCACATAATATACACCAAGGCTACCCATCAGCACTGTTATGGACCACATCTCCAGAGACAGATAATTACAGTTCTGATCTTTGATTATTGTTTACTAAAACAAGCTTTATAGAAGTCAATAACATGAAAGGAATAAGAAAGCAGACTTTCAAGAGCTCTCACAGCCAAATACTAAAAAATAAGGTGCAAATGTTTCTACCCTTTTAAGTCACTCTCAGCCACCTGATGCTTTCTTTTATCATAAAGAAAGATGGCAGTCTCCAGCCACTAAAACTACTTTTACATAGGAATAAACGGTTTTGGATATTTGTGGTTCAGATTCTTGGAGCCTAACAACTCATAAAGCATTGTCTTTGTTGGCTGCTGCACTACTCATGGGCTATGCTTATTTTGTCCAGACAGTTGTGTTCATTTGGGTTTCTTATCTTTCTCCTGATAGAAAAGATACAAGTTCTAAGATTTCTCTGAACGTTTTCAAGTACAGAGGATTCTCCTAGCAATGTGACCAGGGACTTATATTTTAATTTTCAAGAGTCAGTATTAATCGTATTGCCCAAGTAGGTACAATTTGCTTCATAAGAATTGCTGGAGAATGACGGATCTTACCCTGTCTGCTGCCACCAGCAGGTAAGACATTGACATCCACACATTTTATGAACAAATGAGCTGCAGACTCCTTGTGCTTTGCACATAGATGGCATACTTTGGTAAATCTGCTTAATACTCCCATCATTTTATTAATATTTTAATTTTTCTAATACTGAACAATTCACTAATATGAATAAACAGATTCCATAAAGCAGTCCACAGGATGCCCATGCAATTTGATATACAATTTAAATTTTAGATCAAGCATCTACACAAACCATAGATAGGATCTTTATACATTCTAAGGAAATACTGGTATGAACTAGCATTTTTCTTTGATTATATTTCAAGTCTCTCTCTATATATAAATATATATATATATATATGTATATATATATATATATATATAAATAAATAAATTCAGGTAGTTCCAACTCAGAGACTTCTTCACCCTACTACCAATTAAGTGTGCAGTACATGAAAGGGGAAGACTATTATATAAAGGCAGAATGGAGAAACATTGTTCCCACTGCTATTTTTCAGTTTTATTTTAGATATTCTTATCTTGTATGATCTCCAAATATTTGTTAAAAAACATTGTTACAATGAAATAGTGCATACTTCAAATAGTACCCTTTCATCATTGTTTAGAACATACTGTTACAAGTCAATTGCATGTCTTCAGTTTATGTCTGCATTTTATTCACAAACATTTTTACACCACAAAAGCAAATTATACAGACAAGAAGAATTTCTCCAGGAATCTAGGTAAACACACAGCTATGAACTATACATACGCAAGAATGTGTTTAATATTTCACACATCCAAAGAAATATTATAATGGAAAACTGGTAAAAAGTAAAATAAATAAATAAATAATTTATGGCCATTTGAAAGTTGTGTGCATTGTACATGAAGACAAACTACATATATATATATATATATATATATATATTTATCCCAGGTGGATTTACTGTAATAATTTTTCTCATGTGAGCAGCCCAACTGAATTCATACAAAGTAGCATGTTTCCTGGTATGTTTCCTAACCTCAAACAGCAAATCTATATTTAAAATATTATGTATCTATATGTTATACGTAGCTTTTAGTCTGGAAATTGGGATTGAAATTCCATAAACCTCCCCCGAAGCCAGATCTTCCCCTTTTTAGGTTTGTAACATTCACAAAAGGGAATATTTTTAAGATACTTATTTGTTCCTGAACTAGACTAATGATTTCAGAGGAACGTAAAAAGTTTAACTCCCCCTCAAAAATAAATAAAACCCTGTAGAACTGTTTTCTCAAGGCTATATAAAAAAATTAACAAACATAAGCCTTAATTCATTCACTCCTACTACATCATTTCAAAAAAAAAAAAAAACAAAGTCAGTGTTGCTTTAAATATTTAATTGTATATTACCATTTAGGGCTTCTTTCAACATAAATTAGAATACTGACTTTTTGACTCAAAATTTTGGCTACTCTAAAGAGATAAAAAAGCAAACATGATTTTACAGACTCCACAGTACCCTGAACGTTTAATATAATCACTTGGAAAGGCTCAGACCTATATTCTAGCCACTGTACTGAAGAAAAGAAAGTATATAAAAAGTACAATTAAACCAGAACAACTGAGAAATCTCCACCCAAAGCACCTCATAAAGTTCTGCTTAAAGCTCTTTCTTTGACAGTGGATGCCACTTCCAAGAAGGAGGAGAAAGCAAACCTCCCACTTGGTTTACGATTTCTGTAATCGTCATCGGTGTATGGAGGAAAAACCACCACCATGGCTTTCTTTTGCCAAACATGAGAAAGTGTTTCTCCCCCTGGGCACGTGGCCTCAGATTTAGCATGTGTTATTTACTCATGCACATTGAGTAGCCAAGCCTTCAGAAAAGTGGTCAGGCATACAGGAAAACCAACGTTCTGCATTCTTTCATACAGAACATGGAACTGGAAGAAAAAAAAATCTTGAAATCCTGAGTTGTAGAGTGATTGTGGCTAATTTAATTTGGACAAGATGTGAGGTACGTTCTTGTCCTTATTATCCTTCAGTGCTAACAGAAGAAGCAAACAGAAACAACCATTGGTTAACTGCTTGAGCAAAGTAGCAGTAAGGACACAACCTGTACTAAATAAGTTATCACTAGAGAGTTCCTATGTATGATTCATTAAAAAGTTATGGCCTACTTAAGCTACGTTCTGGGTATATAGTTTTCTATCCTGCACTGTCCATGGATATTCATCTTGCTGTTTGGGAAATGCATGAGCAGCACCTGACCCTGATGACCAACTTATTCAGTGGTAAGGAGTGGAAGCCCAAACAAGCAGCTGAAATAAATTTGAGGGCAGTTGGTGGCACAGGTCCCTGAGGTTTACCTGTTCTAGGTCAGACACCAGGGCTCCAGAACAGAGGAGGAAAAAAAAGGAAAAAAGATCCATGGTCTGTCTTGTAAATACAGAAGAGGCTGTAATGAACTTCAAATATTCTGGAGTCTAGTAATAGAAAACAACAAACATGGATGTTCCAGCTGCCAGAAACTACCAGCAGAAATGATGGAAAATGCTGGAAATGTCTGTGTTCTCAACAGCTGTGGAATTAAATGCTGTTTATAGAACCTGTCACAAATGATGCTATTTTTTCCAGAAAAATCTTGAAAGCAGTGAAAAAGCTAAGAGGGAGGGAGAGATGAACAGTCTGTTGGGAAGGTAATTTTCTTTGCAGTTGCCAAAATCTGATAAAATTAAGATGACATGGATGTTTTCTGCATCACTCTTCTTCCAATTGGTAACTACACCCCTTGATGATATTTTAAAAAGGAACAGATGCTTCTGATTTAAACAAATTTATTTTGGAAAGGCAAACTGCATCATGGATGAATAGATCTGTTTGTCCATTACATTGAGAAAATTTGATTTTAAAAGGGTTACAGATGATTCTTTGTGGAATGAAAACTGTTACTCTGTGACAGCTTAAAAAAAGCTTCTTTAAGCTTAGAGTAGTCATTTATGATGGACAGTGTCATAAGATAATTGCCTTCACCAAGCTTGTTCTTTCACTCCCTGATCAACATTTTCAGGAGGAAAAAATCGTGCTCTGATAAGGAATGTTTGTCAGGTAGGGATTTCTGCAACATGGAAAGTACTTTCCCTCTCACTAGTGCTGTCATTCACAACACTGCTCATCTACATTCTTCATTCAGACAACAAACAAGCCATGTCAGACACCTTCACTCCATTCCCAATTCTGCAGTTTGTTGAATAAGCAAATCACCTCTCCATGCCATTCTTTTTCTATACTTTGACAAGCAAGGTCCTCAGATCAAAAAACTCTTTCTAGCATGCACCAACAGTAACAAAATGGAGCCAAATTTTAACTGGGAATTTTAAGCACTATGGGTAATAAATACTAACTTGCTGTGAAGAAAAGAGTAAAAGCAAACTAACAGCTGCCCTGAGCATACAGTACTTACCATCTTCCCTCCAGGCTGCCTGAGTTGACTCTCTAGTAGCAATGACACAACAGTGTCACACTTTGAATAGAGAAGCGGGAACACCTTATTTATGAAGGGCAACCCAGTTTCGCTCCTGTTAAATAATTAAAATGGAAGACATACATTTGCTAAACAGCAACTGTTTCCATGGCTCTTTCCTGGGAGAAGACTACCCCTTACCACTTGCTTAAGAAGTAACATGAAGTTATGAACATAACTTTCAGCTCTTCCAACCTTAACTCCACCCTTCTTGACATCAGTGATTTTTTCTTCCTTTTTACTGTAATATGCTTTGCAATCTGTTTGAACCAAACTGGGAATACGAATGCTCATGCGTACATGTCATAAATTACATCTAGTTTGCTCTCTGGACTGATTTATTCCAGGAAGTCATCTTGTCTTTGCAAGTTTCAAAACTAGTTTATTCCATTTAAATTATCATATTCCAGCATTTAGCATAATGATTTTATCATCTAACCTGAATGCAAAGGGTTTTCCCATAGTTTTGATCACATCTGTATTCAGATTTGCATTTTCAAGTCTGTATACTGTATAGTGTTAACATGCATCTAGACCAGGGATTTCTTTGTGTTATTTTCCCTTCAATATTTTAATTACTTTATCTGGCTTAATGAGAATTTTGGCCTATGCTGAAGCTGTTCTGAAGAAATACCAAATTGTGTGTTTAATTATATAAATTGTCCAGCTAGACTTGTATGTGATACCTATTTATGTGTCTAAGTACTTGGCCGTGTCAAAGCATTTTTATAGCTAAAGAATCACCCAGATTCATCGCTTCATTGTTGCCTTTTGAACTTCGAAGATTTTGTCAGGTGAGGAGAATTAAAACCATATTGGTTTTTTTGTTTGAGCATGTCACCTCATATTTTCTGTTCTCTCAGGTACATCCGGAGTGACTCAACACCTATAAGTGAATTTAAAAAGGTAATTACTGGGATTTATTATACAAGTTGTTTAGTGTTCATACTTGACATTCTAGACAATCCCAGTCACTTGTAATGGAGCTGACTAGGAAGATTATAGCAAATAAGCAAGTAATATGTTGCTTTATACAAAGACTAAAAAATATCCATGATAGTAAAATTTACACAGACCTTTTACAAGTCTGTTACATGCAAATTTAGATGTTTCCTTCTTTGGAGTGCCAGGAAAGAACCAGAACTGCAAAATAAATCCTAGATTTGCTTGATACTGTAATTTACTTGTGTTCATTTTCAGCCTTCCCATGATAGTGCACTTGTATCTCTCCCTGTTTCTTTGAAGAGCACATAATGTAATAGTGTTATCATCTTAGCAGGGACTACACTTGATACTATAACATAGATAAATAATGATATCACAAGCTAGTTTAACATCCCTTTATACAAGCCATAACAGTATGTGTAACAAGAAGGTAGTTATAAAATCTGCCATCCGGTACCCCAGCAGTGAGAAAAAATTCCTTTCCCAACAGTTGTTTGCTGTATAAAGGGAAGGTCTGTAAGCATGTGGCCAGTAAGTAACAGAAAAAAGGGTCAGTCTTGGAAGGATGGAAGCAAAATAATGTAAAAAACACGAGTCTCAGAAGCAACTCTAATAGTCACTTCCCATAGAGCTTTTTTCTTTGATAGCAAAACCAGGCGTGTAAAGTTCCAATTTGCACATAAAGTTTAAACTTATTATGTTTGTACTCATTCTGAAAATTCCCCATGTGGTTTTGTCCAAGCTCAGTATTCCTGTGCTTCCAACGGTTACATCAACAATTTGTTCAGACTGCTTGAAGCCTCGTTAAATGTCTGTGGTTAAGTAGCTTTCTGTCCCTCCCCTTGTTGTGATGCTCATATCTATTTGGATTAACTTCTCACTCCTAAAGTTAGTATATCTTAGATTCTTAAACACCCCTGGAAACCAGCGTGGTATCCAGTAATTCTTAAAGTCCAACTAGTTTCCCTAGCTGTTGCATCCCATTGATTTGAAGAACCACAACTCATTCATTCAAACATCAGCACTTAGGACCATACCCTTTTAATCTCTGATATATTTGCATGGGACTGATAGCTGTGACACAGGAGCTATGGGAAACCTGTGATCTTCCAGCCAGAGGCTATGTAGGGTATTTTAGAGCAGAGGCTGCTCTTACCTTGGAGACAGTCCCTCTCCACTATATCTTCATAATCCTTGCTAAAAATTTATTTCCTGCCTAGCACTATGAACTGCACCCATGCCAGCAGCAAGCCTTGCACAACTTGCCAGCAGCATCAGGCCATGCCAGAACAGGGTGTATTCTGTCCTCGTCTGCTGAGATGCCCACCAGCTACAAGCATTGTAGCTGGTGCTGCTCTTGACCCTCTGAAACACATATTGGCAATGGAATGAAGCCCAAACAGTCCCTAATACTGTGTGCCCACCTAACACCACTCGTTAGAACATGTTTTCTTCTGCTCAGCTGCCTTTGGCTTCTAATTATGTCCAGCATAATTAGAATCCTAATTGAATCATAGAGTAGGACCCTGCAGCCTTATGTTTTGAGTCTTGTCCTGAGTCTCTTTCTACTTAGGACAAATGAGAATCCTCCTTGCAAATTGTGTCCAGCTGGAGATAATCTTCATCAAAACTTAGGAGAACTATGCTTTTAGCAATCACTGAGAAACACACATTCCTCAGATATAATGCGTATTACCTGATGAACAAATATGTTCTGCTAACCGACAGATTCAGTTTGGAGAAATGTGGTCCTATTTCAGCTGTCTGAAATTCCTTATTCCCTATTGTTGCTTTCACTTTTGGTTAAGGAATTTGCTGTCTCTCCAAATCAGGTATGCTGTCCTGTTCATACTCTAGCCTGATTGCACATATAACACTAGAGGCGGCGAAGACAAGCACAGAAACACTTTTCAGCTTAATTCAGCCTGTACCATTATTCAGAAGGATGAACAGTACAATAGAATATGTTGGAAATTTTGAATAATATCTTTTAACAGAAACTTGAGAAAACTTCCTTTGTGTTACAAAGCTGTTGAATCTGTCAAAAATATTTTTACTATGACTTTATTATCTTTTCCTTGAATAGCAAAAGTTTCAAAATTAGTTACACACTGCTCTTGGGGAGAAAGTGAATAACCAGTGTAAAGAGTGAATGTTAAAGAGAAATGAAGAAAATAACATCACTGATGTTAAAATAAACAAACCAAGCCAGGGAGGAAAGGGTGCAAGGATTTGACAATGAAGTCTTCCATTTGGTAAGTTACAAGTGTAGTTTTAAACGATTTTAATCACAAACATTATGTGGATATCAAACAGTGCGGATTAATTGCATCCCGAATGTTCATTAATTAATAACACTAACTGAATGTAGTTGAATAGTCATCCTACAAAAATGCCCCAAGTTCCAGCTTCCTACTTCATACAGGAAAGAAAAACGTCATACAAGGCTAGGAAGTCCCAACCCACACAGCAGAAAACAGTTATAGCACTTCCAGATATGTAAGACATGCAATCCTTTTTGAATTACACCAACATCAAAACTCACTGAGTATTCTGAAATAACTCACTCACATAGTCCATGCATGTATGTCACCAAAACACATAATTGAAATACAAAGATGTAATGAACTGATAAATTCTGTTCAGTGCTAAACACTGGATGAACAGTGCTAAAGGAGTATCAGCCAACTTCAATTCTTTAAATATAAATCCACGTTAAACAATCAGAAGGACATAGCTGTACCAAAGGAAGAGGTGAACTTTGGCATTTGCACTTAATCCCTGTAGAAGTTTTACTGCATATCTGGTTTCAACCATCTTTGGTTGTTTGTGAAACCATCATTTTACATTACTATAGCATGATAGCAATTGGAATTCTCTTCTACCACACTAACGACCTTATTTTATTCTGATGTTGCCAAACAGCTTTAATCAGTATAGAAATTAGATTTTTGTCTACCAGAGATAAGGGATAGTACTGAATATTAACACAATGTTAACTGAAACGGTAACTCCTTAAAATAATATGCAGTGACAGCCTTTCCCATCGCTTTGTTGCTCTGAATTCCTTTCTGGTTGAACAGATCTAGTCATCTCTAACAGATACAAGTAAGACATGCTTAAAGATAGAAAATTCATTTCTTCAGTGAGGAAAGAAGAAACAAGCTGAAATAATGCAAGTTTTCCCATAACAACCTACCCACTTTTTGAAGTGATTACTTGTATTCAGGCACGTAGGCAGGGTTTCCTGTGGGAAGAGTGAAGGCCTGTTAACCCCAAGGTCATGCTTACAGCGAGGAGGGGTACAGCGCTGGAGCCCTCCTATCTCGACAGGATGTGCAGGGAGATGAGGGGAAAAAGGAGGATGGAATTTTATATCACCACTTCCAGACAGAGTAATTTATTTCACATTCCCATTCAGAACCAAGACTTTGGTCTCATCTCTGAAGCATGCCATAAATGAGATTCAGGGCATCTATGTAACTGTTGACAGCTCTGGGATGGAGACCGTGCAACTTCTACAGAGCAGCAGAACCCTATAGAAAAGATAAAACTCATCTCTGTGTACAACAGGACTTTTCCTTAGGCTAAGACAGACTGAGTTAATCCCACCACAATGATCCCTGGCCTCGCTATTTTTTCAAAGGCAAGGCACACGTTCTCATATATACAGTACTAGCCACGTTTATCTTTTTCTCTTGCTTTTTAAGCAAGAAGACAGGTCTTCCACTACCTTAGTTCTCCCTGATGGAAGAAAGGTCACTAGAGAACACACTAGACACCACAAGGAGGTATTTCCCCTGGCTAATGACACTGAAAAACACACGCAGTGATGTTAAGTATGACATCAGAACCTCAAAGAATAAAGCAGACTGCACAACTAACTATGCCATTTATCACATTTGTTGCTTCTGATTAGGCTATGTTCCCAGCCTACTGAAAAGTGAGATGAGAAAGCACTCATTCTTTCCAAGGCTGTGAACAATTTTAGCTCCATTCTCTACTGATATAACACACTAACTGGTAATTATAAGTCAAGAATAATAATGTACTTGGGTAAGATAGGTGATTAAGCACTGTGCTAAACACTGATAAAGCAGGTAGCATTTATTCAACAGGAATCGAGCTTATATTAAAAAGAATTAAGAAACAGGTGGATAGCTGAGGGATCTTGGGAAGAAGCATTTGGTGAGGAATCAAACAAGGCTGTTTCAAGTGAGACTCCACAGGGATTAGTGCAAGGCCCAGTACTATTTACCATTTTCATCAGTCGTCTGAAAGCAAATACAAAAACACTGCAGCTAATGTTTGCAGATAGACTGCTGGAAAGCTGAAGAAGGATGAGTACAGTTCTGTTACAGCAAGGAGTGTTTCCACGCTTACACGACTGCAAAGAAGAGAGCCTCACTGGTGACTGAGGTCATACTTTTTGTAAACCAGCTCCATCGAATAAAATGTATTTTAGTCCAAGCAAATGTAGTTTCACACCCAAGATCAAGGAATGAAATGAGTAACTAACATATGGGGGAATCTTGATTCAGGAATGAAAGTAAGAGTTGCTAAGGACAAACACAAAATGAGTACTATATGTTATGGTGTGAAAATCTGGGTTAATAGGATTTTTGGAACAAAACAGGTGCAAGGAACAATACAAAAAAACCTAGCCCTACTCCTAGCCAGTGATAGTGAGACCTGTAATGGAATGCTGTGGGAAGGCACGGCGTACACATGAAAACCTGGCACGCACGTGGCAAAACCAATTGAAATTATCAGAATGAGAGAGGTGTTTAAAAGTGGAAGACTCAAGATGTATCTGTTTAATGTATCAACAGAAAAACAGCAATACATTTTCTACCAAGAGCACATGAACATTGGAAATAATATGCTTCCTATTATAAAGCAAAAGAACTCAGGTTCAAAGGTTGAAGCCAGGTGGGTTCAAACTGTAAAGGAAATCTCCCCCAATAATGGTGATTTATTGTGATAATCAAACTACTGAGAAAAATGTGGGTTCTCTGCCTGAAGCTGATCAAGAATGGAAAATGAGTTGACTGGTTGAAGACCTGCAAACATCTAATAGCATTAAAACCTAGGAACTATTTAGGAACCAAGAAAGTATCAGAAGAGACTGTCACAGACTGTCTTCCGAAATTGTTTTTAACTGCTAAATCAGAAGAACGAATATTGAGTACAGAAATCTGAAGCACTAGGCCATACCATGTTTCACAACACTATGGCAGAGAATGCTGAACTACTAGGAAAATAAGCACCTGAGTTCCTCTGATAACACTCTAGAGTTCTTGTCTTATTGTCATTACTGTGCTGAGCAGCTGAAACCATCTCCATTCTATTGTTCCTCTCCCCCACCAAGTGAAAATATCCGTGAGTAAACACATGATGCTTTGTAAACAACGGGTTTTGCCATCTGGTAACATTGCTGAAACATTTTCTTTTGCTGGAAAGAGAACATTTCATTTCAAAGCATTTCTGAAAAGAAAACAGTGTAAAATGAAAAGCAGGAGATTTTTGTGTGTGTGTGTGTGTGTGTGTGTGTGTGTGTGTGTGGTTTTTTTCTCTGTATCTTTCTATATTTCCTTAGTTGGAAAGTTCACTGTGATCAAATATAATGGGGGAAAAATGACCTGGATTAAGAATTTTCCTTGGATACAGCAAGCAAACACCCACATGTACGACATGTATTAACACTGCCAGAACCAAAAAACATCTGGATTAGGAAAAAAATTGTACACTTTATACCATACCAAAGCAGAAGAAAATAGTCCAATAAATTTCCAAGCACTACTTTTTCCAGAACTTCAGAAAATAGATAATCAAAGTATCATCTTCAGAATAGCCTTTTAATACTCTTTGCTGAAACACAGCTGAAACAACACAATTACTAGTGCAATGAGAGCCTGTTCTGGATGCTGTCGTTTGGACTCTCTCTCTCAGTGCATCACACTGGTTTGATTCAGCCCATTAGTACTATAAAGTTCCTGACACTGAAAACAAGTTTCAAAAGGAAGCGTTTATTTGTAATACACAGTTTATAACTGCAGAGAATAGCTCTGCTTCCAGAAGCGCAGAGTCAGAAAGACAGGAAGTGTTAGTCTGCATATCATATCCCATGAAAACACTGACAAAGTAAAGAGACCTCTCATTCCGTTTCTTCTCACTTCTTTATTTAAGGATTAAGAAACAAGTTCATAAAAGGAAAGGAAAATAACTTATATTGAACTTCACAGAACCTAACCTCAACAATGTTTCCATGAAGAAGAAACTACAATTACACTTCGTATTTCTTTTTTCCTCCATAAGGGACATGCTCATGGAATGCTCCTGTTCAATTCCAAACATTTCTGAATGGACTCTGAAAATCCTATACTTACAATCATCATTTCAAAGGCACTGAAATATATTCTGTAATTACAGCAGTCTTCTGGGTATCGCTACATTCTATGTTACTTAAGGTTTCATTTTGCTAGACATTTTTTCATTTGACATAGAAGCACTTCAAAATTCACTGTCTCACGGAACTGCTCCATCTTTGAAGAGCTGCGGACTCGTTTATATAAATATGACTCTAGGAGCAGCAATCCTGCCCGCAGTTCCTGTAAAGCTGCTATGACACACCACGTGATTGTTGTCAAATCCCAACCACCATATATAATATAGGCTCAGTTTAATCCATTTCAGAATGAAGGATTTACATCTTCCCTTCTACGCTGCGCGAACTGTATGTTGGATCTCTTCCACTGAGCTTCACAGAAAAGAATAGCAAAGCATGACTCATAGCCTTGAAAAACAACGTGACCCTGTCTTGGGGGAAGAGTACATGCAATCTATACACGATCTGAGCTGACATCAAGCAAGAGAACACTGGCACAGCTAAACAGTAAGAATTTATATCAGCTGCCTTTACCACAGCTTTTGTTTGACAGTTCCATATTGCTTATTACACAACTGCAGGTATAAACAGCCCCGATGCATTTTGCATCACAAGCTCAGAAGCTTTGCTCTCAAGTTGTTGGCCATGGCCCACAGCAGAGCTGCTGACCCCCAAGTAATCCCCACAGGAGTTGAGAGTGCGTGCCTGCTGCAGGCAGAAACCCTGAACTTACCCCAAACCCACATTGCTTTGCTAAATCCTAACATCTGCCATTGCCTGATTTTCCTATAATACTGGTATCTTCATCTGAAGGTCCTTTATAGCCACCTTTGCCAGCTGTTCAGCTATCACTTTCAATACATCAGAATGTTATTTGCTCATTAACACAAGTTCTCCTTATCAGCTAATTTGCACATTTTAAGGTTCACTATGTATTATACCTCTTGAACACAATGCAACCATTTTTACTATGTTCAGCTAAAAAGTGCCCTTAACACCGTAAACTTATTAATCACTGTTTCCTCCACACACACTTTGCTTAAAAATCTTCATTAAAAATGTATGCAAAACTTCCTGTCTGCCTAGGTGGCTCATCAGTAAAGCAAACATTAATAAAAATGCATCTCCTCTACAAAACAGATGTTGCAAACAAGCCTTGAAAATATGCATTTTTATTCATGAAAAACAAAACGCATCAGAAAAGCTCTAAAATATGGACAGGTGATTCCTCCTTATCTGTGTATGTCTCATATCTATGAATACTCCTCCAGAATGTTATTCCTACAAAGTTTGTCTGAAAAGGAAATTGTGGTAGTTCTGTTCTGTCACTATATCTATGATAAACCTGTCACTAGGATTGATACTGCATATACAAAAAAAAAGGAAAAACTGTTTCTGTACCGATCTGAACAAGCCCCATCATTAATGATATAAGATAGTAAGTACATTATCCACCTTACATAGTTCGTACATAGTTTGATTTGTAATGCAATGTATAAATCAAGGTAATTTTGCAAAACTGGTGTAAAATAAAACACGTGTAACCAAAATAGTAATTGCTATAGTAAACTCTAGCAATATAGAGTGCTGCATAAAATTTATCTGAAGATGAGGCTGATAAAAACAAGTCACATGACCAGGCTAATCATAGCTAGTTTGTGTTATACACCAACAACATACATTGGACTGTCTCCTTTTCACGAATTCATTTATATGTGTACATGTCTATATTCATAGAATGGTGTATTTAGAATAGAATTCATATATAGGTGTATACCTGCAGAAATGCATATTTGTTCTTTTGTTCCGGTCACTGCTTTTTTTCATCCCTTACTCATTCCACCCTGGACATAACACTGTTTTTCCCACAATACAGTATCTTGATCTGCAGCAAGAGTTTGTCCTTCATCCTTCCTCTAGACCGCTAATATTTCCTTTATTATAAACATTTAACCATGTTTTTTCCTTTTCCTTTGTAACTGTATGTGATGACAAACAATTTGTAAAAAAAAAAAAAAAAAAAAAAAAGCATATTACATCTACAATGTGGATACATTTCATGTGTATAAACCAAGATACTAGTTCCGGGCAAGTCACTTCTCAACTGTATTTTTTCGCTTTATGGTGTACTTGTTCCAAAGAACGTTCCAATACTATACAGTATTGGAGAACTTTAGGAGCTCTGTTTTGTTATAGTGGGGGTTTTTTGTTTGTTTGAATTTTTTTTTTCATTCAAACCCTACATTAACACTAACTTTTTTCCCTCTTTTGCAGAAGGTATTACCAACGATTCCCATTTGTTCACATTCTAAAGAACGTGTGTGTATGAAATTACCGTACTGATAAGGGCCAAACAACTATGCTAATTTTGAAATTCACATTCTTGTTTGCTTACATATGGTTGGAAGGAAGATACTGTATATGGAAGGTAGGACTAGAGAGTATTTGGAACAACAACAGTCATTTGAATAGTATGTTTGAAAATATCCCTGTTCCCCATCATCCAGAGACAATCAAACGTCCAAAGACTGAACTTGATCATGCTCAAAATTGGTCCATTTGGTCCTGAGTGCTGACCTGCACTCAGCTTTTTATTTGCAAAATTTATTAGATTAAAAAAAAAAAAGCATGGGTGAAATTTGTATGCTAAGTTATTTTTATACATAGGACCACAGTTCACCAAATGAGATTTTCCATAACCAGAAATTAAAATCTTTGAGGAAGTGTCATTATATAAGTAACTAGCTACAACAGATGTGAGGCATAGGCAGACATCCCAGCTCTAATTTTCATCCCATTTGCAAACAAATAATTCCTGGCTATTAAGAAGAAAATTAATAAGTGTGCTTTTATGTGATACCACAAGATAAAGCAAACTAGAGAATTCAGTTTGCCTACATACTACAATCTGAGTAAAAACAAGCAAGGGCAATAATGAGAAAGAATTCAGCTTTCATTCAAAATTTCACTGGTGCACATGCAAAAAATAAGAAGCTGAAGATGAATACATTTCTTTAGCAGTTACTTTTATTTATTACATGTTTTAACTGAACTCTTGTTTTCTAATGTAACTCATATCCACAGCTGGGTTCTGTCAACTACCAACTCCATCAATCACAGCTAGCTCTTGTGGCTTATCACATCACCTCAAAGAGGTGAAGTTCATTACAAAAAGGGGAATGGACAGACAGGTTTGTTTTATTTTGTGTAGTTTTATTTGCCTTGTTTGTTTGTTTGGGGTGTGTGGTTTTTTTGTTTGTTTTTTTTGTTTGTTTTCTTTTTTTTTTTTTTTTTTAAACAGACTAAGTTTTGTGCCCTTAGATGCAAACCACTGTTTAGGTAGTTCTTTCAGAGACTCCTGTTGCAGCAAAATCAGATCTAAATGTTTATATAATAATAATTTTTCTGTTTTGTATTTTAATCTACTGTTGTTTCAACAGTTTCAGTTTATTATCATGCCACCTGTGCTCTACAACAAAACACTTCTGATCAATACCCTACTACTTTTTTAATGTTGATGATGGACACGACTGGATACAACATGCAGAAGCAAAAAAAAAAAATACAGAGTTTAATAAGTCAATTCCAAGCTGTCATACTGTGCCCTCAGTCAGAGATGAGAAGGGGTTAGTTATTACCCACATAAACAAAAAAAGGATTGGTCAATAAGCCAACAAAATGAGATTATCATACCTGCTTCTGGCTTTAATAGCATTTTGATGAGTAGCTTTTGATTGCCTGAGATCATAAAGGTATACAAAAATCACACAACCATTAACATTATTCAAAAGTATTCCAACTCCCTTGGAAGTTTATGAGACTCAGAGCAAAGTACTTTGCACACATTCATTTAAGTAAGATTCACAAGAGATGTCTGTTCATTCAGGTGCCAAATTCCAACACCTAGCTGCTAATTTGCATCAAACTAACCCAGCTCTAGAGGAGTCTGAAATCCTTAGCATCTGGTAAAGTCCCTGAGATAGCTACATTCCAGTTCCTGAGCACATATACAGCCACCTAACTCTGTACAGTGCTCAGCTGCTGAGCAGTTGTCTCAGACCCTAACAGGATGCAGAGATTCTCCAGGGTCCTCCATATAGCACCTGCGCCAGGAAATGTATGTGGTCCAAAATTTCAGAGGCTGAATGAGGACTATTTTAATCAAAGCTTGAATTTACAAAAGGTGATAGAAGTTGCTTTCTTGGGAACTGAGATTTAAATGTCCATAGTGGGGAAGGAACATGAAGGCAGATCTCCCACTAGATAGCTTATCCTCTGGTGACTGGCTTGCAATCTGAGCTCCTTCTCTCAAGCTGTTTCATCTGGCTGTAATAACCGAATACACACTGAGCAATATGAAGCACAGGAACAACTCTTCAACCTAAAAGTTTAAAGAACCCGCAGGAGACTGACTTATATTTCATTCCCAAGGTTCAATTTAAATTAAAGAAAAAAAACACAATAGAGATAGCATCATGAAATCTTTTAGCTCACTTCCTACAGCTTCATACTTAGAACATTTTCCTGGGAAACTGATTCCAACCAGTCATCCAGTGTGATTATCTGCACATGGTGTGAAGAAGTGATCACCTCTTATTCCATGACAGAAAAAATAGTTGTTCAATGCAAAGTCATGACTCTCTGAGGAGACATCTACCTCTGAGCTGAAGGAAGGAGTTCGAGGTCATGTTTAAATTACAGCTTTAATTTTGTCACAGTTTTGGTTTTGGAAGTTTTGTTTAAGCAGCTCCTTGCTCAACATGCTGGACTCCATCAAATATATTTTAAACCTCTGTGCCCCTGGAATTTGAGATTATCAATTCTAGAGGGCAGGAAGGCTTTTGAAGTTACTTAGCAACCTTGAGCAATACTGTCCTGTTCTCTTATACTCTCCCATTCTCCTGCTTTGCTGCTCTAGAAGAAGTGTAGATCAAGATAAACATTAGAAATTTCACAGCTATTCAAAGTTTTTAATACTCATTTACTTCTCTCCCTGCATATTATCAGGTGGTCCAGCAACTTAACATTTCCCATCATCCTGCCTCTGCCAGTCTCCACAACTCTTTCCATACCCAGAAGTACACTGTAGCATTACGATTAATAAAAGTTAAGAAAAAATCTAAGCAAAGACACTTCAGTATGACACAAAGAAAATAATGCTGTAAATGTTGTATGTTTTGCTACTGCCCTGTTCAAAAAACTACATACACTTTGGCTTCTGAAAACCCTCCTACTGCTACCCTCAACCATGGTCATATCTACCCGAACTGTGCATGCCTCTCCACAAGCATTAGCATGCCTCTGAGCTGAAGCACTGCCTTCTTTAGCCTGTTCTCGCCACCTGTAAAAAGCATCTGCTTTGTAATCTCTGCTCCTTTCACTTAATTAGGGTTTCTTCTTCAACTATTCATTTATCCTGTAGAAGTATCATAACAATAAAACAAAATAATCCCCATCAGATATGTAAAATCACTAGCTTTTTGTTTACAAGAGGAGTATCCAGGGGTGTAGGCAGTCTGCTAGTATTTTCTTTTTTTGTGTGTGTTTTTGGTGGTGGTGGTGTTTTTCTGTTTATTATTTTGATGTATGCTTTTTTTTAAGCTTTTAAAAACACCAGTAAAAATGCAATAGCCAAAAGGCTAAACAGAGGTGAGTAGTGTGCGGTACAGATGCTCTTCAGTGGAAGGAACAATTCTTTCTGAATAGAATCATAATGGTCACAAACAAGGGAAAAATATGTAATTTTAAAAGCTTAGGCCGATTTCTCAAGAAGTGAAGTTTTTAGGAGGCTCTAGGCAAAATAACGTAGCTGCTTTAACTCTAAAAAGAAGAAACTGCAACAACTGCCTGGCTCGCTACTTCTGTGGACTGTCCTGCAGTTTCAGCTTCAGTAAAGCGAAGCACGTAAGAGAACCCTGATCCAAAGCAAACAGCTGTCCTTTGACAGTATATGCAAGATACCCTGCATGGGCCAGAGCAAAGGTGACAGTCATTTGTCAGGGAAAAATCTGTACAGGAAATAGTGCTAGCAGGCAACTTGGAAGCAGGGCCAGGCATTGCTCAGAAAGCTCCCTTCTGATAAGGCTAAAAACCCAGCTGTCAGCTGCCTCCAGCTGCAGACAAAGAACCACAGGAGTCACTGTTTGGGAGAGATGGAACTTCAGAGGGAGAAGGAAAAGAGACCACAATTGCACAGAAGGGCAGCTTTAACTGCTCTGCCATGCCCCACTGTACCTTAGGGACAGGCTGCCCACAGGCAAAGGTCTGCAGCAAGCAGGGTGGAAACAGCTGGACATTGGGATGGAGAGAGCAACCCTGCAAGTCCCTGAAGTAATAACGCATGGTGTTGGTCCCCAATCTTGTTAGCCAGCTGTGACAGCCAGGTAGGAGTTTATGTTCCTCCTGTTCCTGGGTTTCAGACTGCTCTCTGAAATATGGATGCTTTTTCTAAATTAATGGAAACACCAGCTGAGCATGAGGCCACAGCGTGCCAGAAAGGAGCACACACTGCCAGGGATCTTGCTTCTGAGTAACAAATATATTATGCAAGTGGCAGGAGCAATGGGGCATATTGCAAAGATAGGAAGAGAAGAAGAGAATCATATATGCAAACAGTTCGCAAGCATTAACTTTGTGTTTGTATATATAAAACAGGTTAAGAGAAGCCAATTTTTTTTCCAAGTACAAATACAAAGACAAATCTGTTTGTTTAGATTAACAGAAGACTGACTAACATAGCTTTGACAAAAACTTTCCGTAAGTGCTTTCCAATATACACAAAACCAGCATCACACTGGTCTATGTTTGCAGTAAAGCTTTAATGAGAAAACATACCAGACTTCACATAGCTGGTAAATTTTGCTCACACAAACACAACTGAACCTCTTAAAAGCCTTAGCTTGCTTTCTTTGAAACATACTCCTATCAGGCAAGAAATTGTGGGCCACCATAGCACATAGGCAACACACCAAAGAAGAAAAAAAACAAATCCTCAAACTGGCAACATTTGGCTTCATACACAAATAGGTCATTCTCTGATGAAACTGCACCTTATCTTTATAACTATAAGCTGCTTGCATATAAATTATCTGCATCAAAATGAAATTCAAGACAAGAAACCTTCATATACACAACTTGAATTCAAGGCAATAAGGATAGTTCATTTTATGGAGCAGTTACCAAACAATAAAGATTAACTAATGAATTGATTTGGAGGGGGCGGGGGGGATAAAAGACTTCTGTAAGGGAACTGGAACACTACATTGTAATACCAATTAGATAAATAACAGGTGGTAGGCAAAGAAATTCTCTGCCAACTTCAGCATTACAAAGAAGGGAACAGATCCTCACCATGGGTTCTCTTAGGCACAGCGTAATTCTTAAAAGCAGGACCACTTCTCTGAATGTGTTTAACCAAACTTCACTGGAGCATTTCAAGTTTGTTTCGATACCTTATATTTCAACAGAATTTGAAAGGCAGGAAAAGGCAGAAAAAAATGCATTCAGATTTTCATAGGAAAACTCCACCAAAAAAAGACCTTTTTGTTTTCTTAAAGAAAAATGAAGGTGATATGTCACAAACTTGCCCATACATACATGTGCGCTTCACCTGTTGTTTGTGAAATAAAGCAACTCAGCCTGCTCCACAAATAGAACAGTCTGTAAGTGCACGTGCAAAAAGGATGATAACAGCCCAGCTGACAAACAGCTCTAACCTGATAGTATATCCTTGTCCTTACTTATGAACTCTAACCAAACAAGTTTATGGAAAAGCACAAAATGTTTATTGCAGTAGGGCACGAAATTCAGCTATTAGAATAATAACCAAGTATTTGCATCAAATCTTCAGCATAGTTTCCTTTTCTCATCAAATCTAAAATCACAGACAAAAAAAGCAGTATTAGTTTAATTCTACTAAGTACTATTTATGACAATTGGTATTCTCATTGATTTTCTAATTAATCACATTTCTAAAAGCAAGAAAGCCTTTGGAAGGTCTGACTTCTGAAAAGGGAAAGGAGAGGTATTTAATTATATAAGCAGCTTTTTTGCAACACTGACATTGGTGCTGAGTCTACAGAAGAGTTACAGGATATCCACACATATCATGCTTGTCTAATGTTTAATGGATCTGAATTTTGGAAATTGGTTGGAGGTAGAGAATGAAATAAACCACAGGAACTATTTCAGCTGTATTTTCTATGGAGAGTGGTTTGGGGGAAGTTATACGACCTGTAATGATAAAAGAGTTTTTACTTCAACAAAAGTAAACCAATAATTTTGAGCTTAAATACTTGCATAAAGAGGAAATTCTTAGGGAATTGAATGTTCCATCAAGAAGCATGCAGTCTGAGGCTAGAATGCTGTTTTGTGATACGAGAAATCTTGTGCTTTTTGTGAGACGCTTTTTCCTCTTTGTTATTTTCACAACTGCAAAGGGATCATCAAAACATAGGAAACTACATTCCTGCTCTCATTTCAGTGCTGAGCGCAAGAATTAGCCTTGGAAATTTCAAGGAGCAATGCATGGCAAACTGTAACTAACTCTTAAATTTCACTGACAAGACCATGCTTTCTGACCAGCTTGGGAAGCAGAAACACACCCGTGGCATAATAAGCCTCCTGCAATACCACGTTCTTACTTTTTCACGCTTCAGTATTGTTTTCAAGTATTTTTAAAGATGCTAAAACATTTAAAAGAAATTCTCTATTATTATTAGCACTAAAAAAAAAATCTGTATTTTCTTTCACAAGGATTTCATTTTTTCAAAAAAGCTGTTTCTTCCCCCCGCCCCCGCTCCCCAAAAAAAAAATCCAGAGAAAGTTTAGTCTGAGCCATTTATCCATCTGGAAAACTTCACGTCAAAATGATGAACTTTCATCAAGGTTTTATACACCACTTCACACAGATAACCAGAAAAGTCTGCCCTCATATAAATGCTTTTATATCTTCATGTGACCATCCAGGCACAAGTAAACAGGTCTTGTACAGGTCAACATCTTAAATTTTCTTAGATTGTATTTTTGTTTGAATGGGTACAACTTACATATCTGCAATATTTTCAACATCTTAAGTATGTTGCTGCGACCTGGCTAATCCTACTCCGCACAATCACCAGATAGCCACTAGATGAGTTAAATGACTAGGCTTTTTATCAAATTTTTGCAAAACTACAAGCTAAACATACAAGAGAGTGAAAGAGACTTCAGAGTGGAAGAAAAGGAGTAAGCTCAAAAAAAAAAACCATAACCCCCTTTGAGGTTGATCCTCAGAAACAATTAGGTTAATAGAGGCACACTGATTTGCTCCACTTGCAGAACTGGTTCAAGCTTGTCTTTAAAGATGCAAGAGAAACACACTGAACTTTGTTCCTACCTGGACCTTGTTCCCAATCATACCCCATTCCTAGCTAAAATTGCAGCGACAAACACACACCACGGTCCTGGGATTACAATGCTGCCAGTACTTTTCCTAGTAGAGTTGAGAACTACCCGGATCTCATTTCCTATAGTCTTAGTGGTGATTTTTTGTCTTACAATCTCATCAGAATATTCATATATACCTGGTTCTCTGTTCTGCATCATAGCTTTAGCTACAAATCCAAGCCTGCACACACCACCATCTTCAGCGGTTTCTTAGCACTTGACTCTTCTGATGAGTCAGAGACTACTGCTCTGGGTGGTATCCAACCTGCAATTTGAACATAATAGATTTCCAGCATGGCTTAAGCATAGAAAAAGCATTCTGGGATCACCATCACTGCACATGTAGCTATTGAACATGACCAGAAATATGCATGTGCTGTCTGCATTTTCACCACTTTTGCTGCACTAGTGTAAATAGCACATAGATATCACTGATTAAAATGCTAGCGGCTGGTCTATGCCAACGTTCCTGTAAATGCTAATACGAACACAGCTACAGTAGAGGGAAATAGAAAGAATTAAGTAAATAAAGCTTGAGATAAAGAACACATTCCCTTTTAAAAACAGTTTTCAGTGAGAGTTAATTTTGGCTTTTATACAGCTGTTATCCAAGCATACCTTCTGTTCAACACAAACCTTTCTTACTGAAGTTAGTACTTCACCACACTCCAGTAACAAGTTAAGAGAAGTATCTGGGGCTGGTGCCCATACCCACTGTGCTGACAGACCCATGGCTGAGAATATTTGAGGAATACAGTAACGGAGAAAAATTAGAAGGCATTAATTACTGCAGCAAGTTAAGAAACAGGTAGGTACGTTAGTAGTTAAATAATAACGGAAAGCAAATCCTGCTTTTATTATAATCTCATTTTGTTGATGAAATTAGAGCCTGGAGAATTATGGCTTTCCACTCTCGACTTTCAGACGTTCAAGAGAGAATTGAAGCTGGGAAAGACATTAGGTGCAGAAACTGCTGCTGTTAGACAGAACCATGTGTAAAAAGTAGCGCAAGCAAAGCAGAAGGTACAAATACAGGTATACATGCTTGTGCATTCAGTACACGTGCTTTCTAAAATCAACACCAGCACTGAGGAATTTTCAGAAAGACCCTAAGTATTAAGGCCACTATCACCTATGCCACTAATCAAATCAGGAACTTTTCAGAGTAATCATATATGCAAACAGTGATCAGTAACTTTTCAAGGACTGCAGGCCTACAATACCATCGCATGTTGAAAGGATGCGACAGAACCATTCATCTCTGGTTCCTAGTGCTTTTTGTTAAACTCACAAAACCTCCTATGGAGGAATCTCTGTATAAGTCACCAGACAATACGGAACACTTCAAAGGAGAATCCTGAAAAGCCTCTATCCTTTTCCAATCTGGAACTCACAGAAAGTGACATTTTGGTCACACAGTGCAACTGCTGCCTCAGTTACCACCAGGATGGTTTCTAGCTACTGCAGGGTCCCTGCCCTGCCGCCAGCACAGCCGTTCCCGATTTCCATTTACCATCTCTTATCCTGTTCTGTGGTCAAACTGGTTCCAACAGTTTTTGAGCAAAGAGTCCAAGCCTACATCTCAGGTAAATAAAGAGCCAGCATTTCCTCTTTACTGGAGCACAGTAAAATCACAGGGCAGAATTTCTCCTCCGCTTCCAGACAGAATAAAAAAGTTCTGTTACATTGCTTTTCACAAAACCCTGCTCCAGCCCAAACAAGATGTGCCTACAGGACCAAGCGTGTCAGCAACGGGAACAAGAGTGCTTTGAGAAAAGAAAAATGGCTAGAGGCAAGCTGCTGCAGGAGCTACAAAGAGAACAGACAACAAGTCAAACCAGCTCCTGGAGCAGCACAGCAGCCAGGGCTGGGCTGCAGCTGAGCAGGTGCTGCAGGAGGATGTAGCAAACCACCTTGCCCTTTATCGCAGTAAGGAGAGGGAGAGGAGAAAAGGCAATGCTGACAACAGCTGAGGAAACAGCAACCCAGGGAAATGCTGAAGCACCTGCTTGGCAGCAAACAGGCAGCAGCAGAAAGTACCCACCATGGTGAAATAGGACAGGGTTATGCTATTGTATCACACCTCCAATTCACTTTCTACCTTAATTACAATTAATTTTCAAGGTCCTAACAGAAATCCATGGCCTTCCACACTGCTGCTCTGGCAGTAATAAGGATTAAAATCAATCCTTTCTTCCTTCAGCTCCCCACCAGGAGCAAACATATGGCTTTTGAGAGAGTTTGCCTCATTTCCCATCTGCCAGTGACCAAACTGCAGGTGGTGAAGCGAAGCATTGTCACCCCTCTATGAGAAGAGGCGAAGAGATGTTCTCAAAGAAGAATGAACTGACTCATTGAGCAAAGATTTTTAAATAAGGAAAAATTTTTAGTACACCAGAATTTTCCATGTTACATGTGTATACATATGTATGCATAGGTGCATTCATTGGGGTTTCATATAAGTTTTCTATCAGCTTGTGCTATGATAACCTTGTCCTCTGCAACTGAAAATTCCTCTTTTCCAATAGAGCACAAAGTGTAAATTCTTATACAGTGAATTTTCACTTAAAGCAATTAGTCACTGTTTTCAAGATTCTTTTTTGTCATTACTTTAGTTTCTTGCAGGCACCACATCTGGTCATGTATGAGGTGGACACTCCAATCGCCCATGCTGCACATCCTCAAGCTCGTGAGTTTGATTACTCCAAAAGTAGCCATATTCCCCTAGTAATAAGTCCCATTGATAGATTAATTTATTGCCTTGAGTACTCCACTAACACAGCATTACTGCTTTAGCGGCCTGAGCTCACCATATTATATAGTGCAAACCTATTAAGTCCACTTAATGTTATTTCAGGGTTTCTATATTGCATTTCATTATAAAAATGCCAGTGCCAGACTTGTCCTGGGACTCTTACAAATATGCATTCCAGGTTTTAGGAAAACCATTAAAGCATTATTCTAACTTTACTTATTTATATCCTGATACTCAGATGTGCATCTTTTAAAAATATGCACAAACATACAACAAATATTTTAGCCCAAGCCACGTTATCCAAGCTCTAACCAGCCACAGCTTGAATATTGCCCCGCTTGGAGCTTTCAGAATGTCAGTTTTGCAAGAAGCTGAAGATTTGTATAATTTAGGAGCAAGCTATTAAAGGACCCTCCCTACTTACCCAGTTCTCCAACATTCCTAAAGGAATTCGCTCTTTAAGACCTCCATAAAAAACAATGCACTGAAACCTGCATTAATTCTATTGACAGTAA
Source organism: Cygnus atratus (assembly GCF_013377495.2). Lineage (NCBI taxonomy): Eukaryota > Metazoa > Chordata > Aves > Anseriformes > Anatidae > Cygnus > Cygnus atratus. Next base: position 21,106,968 of record NC_066366.1, read on the forward strand.
TGGAAGTCATCAAGAGCTAAGTGACTTGTATAGATTTAGATTGCTAGCTCAATTATCAGTGGTTCTAATTCCAGACTGTAATGCATTTTGTGCCAGTCCAAACTCATTCACTGAGCAGCAGCCATTACTTCTTACTTCATGGAATTAAACCAAGGGTACTCTGAATGAAAGGTGATGGTGGTGAAAACAAAAATAAAGCAGGCAGCTGCAAGATAAATTCCAATCATTCAGAAGTTACACCTGCTACTTACATTTTTAGCAGAAATGAAGTTTGGTGAATGCCACTGTCTCACCTAAATCTCAAGAGAGAATAAAATTAGAAACAATCCTTCTTACGCTCAGTAGCCACCACAATATTTCCTAAGGTAAGGGGTTTCATTGACGTAAGAAATTTATGATGGTAGTAAATCTCACAGAACCAATAGATAGCAGCACACACGAGAAGTGAAAATGTCTTCTAGTATTTTATTTTTCATATAAGATAGGTCAGAAATGCCACATGAATGAGCTCCCATAGTACTTCAAAATTTCCAAATGCAGAAAAACATAAATAGAGAGCAAAGTAGGACAAAACTTCCCAGAAATTCACATCTCTGATTGTTTTGAGGCCCAAACAAATATTTAGGCTAATCCACGTCATCCATAGGATTTTTTCTCCCCTTTTGAGAAGACTGATTATTTTGATACCAAATAGCTTGAAAAGACCAGCATCTTTTTGTATACATTAAAGTTGCAGACTTCAAAGCTATTAATTTTTAGCTGCACTTCAATTTGTCACTTAAGTTTGCAAAATAAAAACGCAATGACAGAATTAAAAAGCTATCAGTGAAAGAGACTGGAATGGCTACCAACATGACCACTCTTTCAATTTTACTATTACTGCTGATTTTTATAGTCTGGAAGTGTTTTATTCTGAAAACTTTTACTCCTAGAAACATAGATGGTTCTGAATGAGGGAGATATTTTTTCTAAAAGATTAGAAAATTTGAGTGAAAGGGGTTGTAGATACATGGCCAGTGTTATACAGTTTTTGCTACTTTCATGTCACTTAACGTATCATCTATTGACCCCTGAATTGTCAGAATTTTTAGTCTCTTCATCGCTGACCGGAAATTTCTCTCAGAAGTGAGAAAATAAGACAAACTGCAAATCATTCTCCCTTGCTCTTTAACATTTATAAATAAACTTTTAACTGTAAGCCAGTGTACTAGAGAACAAGACTGATCAAAAATGCCAAAATGTGGTATTAGCTCTGTACCTACATTTCTCTGAATAAAGTAGATTAAGCTTTTGTGTGAGCCCTCCAAAATATCTTTCAGAATCTGTTTCTGAAAGATGGGAAAATTTTGAAACAAGGAAAATCTCTACAGCAAAATAAAATTCAACTTTTTTTGACCATTTTCTTATCACTTTGACCACCTATTATGATGCTTTATAGCACAATCATTCCTAGTGATTTCATATATATGTGAAAGTAAATATTGTTTTAAAAAGATCTTCAGAATGATTTCAAGGCAGGAAATTCAACAGAAATATAATTTTCCATCGATATCATAAGAAAAAAAAATATGATGAATCACTTCCATCTCATATTTCTGAAAGGAAAAAACGAAATTATATAAAATGTGCTGAGATGATTTAGCTGTGGTACATGCCTGTTAATGAACAAGTTGCAATAAACTTTGTCATAAGAAAGTTTAATTAATGGGAAACAGTTTTTTTCGGTCTTGTTCCAAGCAATTGTTTTTACCTCTGAAGGAATAAGGATCTTTAAATTCTGGCACACAAATGCATTGAAAAAAAAACTAGGTCTTACTATGGATAGGTCTTTGGGTAGTTGTACTAGTGACTTATGGTACTAGGTCAATATACATCCTCTCTGATATCTTGTCAAGAGTAAGTTTCAAGCTATTGAAGAAAATGGATTATTCCCCAGAGAAGAGAAAAGCATTTGCCTATTTGCATACAAAATTTGCTGAGAAAAGTATGCCTAACCTGTACACTCCAGATGTAAAAAACAAAATTTGAATCTCAATTTCACACACACAATGTCTTCTATGACAGAATTTTAATTTATATCTTCAATGGCTGTTTAAAAAGCTACTTTTATTATGTTTGGGTTTATTAAGCATATTACTATATTTGGGTTTATTAAGTAGATCATCACTCAGTACAGTGACCTAATAGTCCAGGAAAACAAGTTCCTAATATAGGATGCAAAGTCAGCATTGATTAAATTGAGCTCCATGCCAGAAGGAAGTTGCTATTATTTTCAGAAAATAACACAACAATTTGTATTAGTAGTTTGTGGTTTTGCAGATCCAAACAGCCTATTCTTTACATATAATATTTCGGTTCTTGCAAAGCCAGAAAAAACATTTCTTCAGTTCATTTTAAAAATCACAGTGCAGATCTTTAAGAAAGATCTTTCTCTGGATACTGATGCTAGAATAACTACAGTACAAATCTATTGTTTCATGATATGTACAGAATCACTGATAACAATCAAAGATAAAGGTTCTGTAGATACATGGAGTTTAATTGTTTTATCTGTTTCCATATTTATCTACTTATATTTCAGTTTATTCATCTATAGCAAAGCACTGAAATACAGGAAAAAATTATTGCATGTATTTTCTCCACCATTAAATATTCATTAGTTAATTGACTGAACACCCCCATAAAATTCGGTGGAGGATCCATCTTTGTCAGAGTTCGGGTAGTATTTTTGACTGCGAAACACATCTAAACAAAGAAGTGAAGAACAGAGGACAAGGTACCAAACGCATCATCATTTGCAGCATTACTTGAGTTTGTGAGCCTAATCATTTTAAACATGTCACATCTACCTTTAAATTTTATCAAATATTGACAAGATGAAATGTTGCTAAATTACCTTTTGTCATTTTTTGTTATTTCAGACAATGGAAAGTTGAATTCCAGAGATTTGAAAAAGTTAATAATGTCATCCTTTTAGCTAAGAGCTGTTCACATCTTAAAGGCTACCGAGGGTATTTCAGAGAGAACATTCCTTATTTAGCAGCTTTCTACATCACACCATTTCCTTCTTTCCACCCAGAAAATAGGTTTCATTTATGGTTTCAGTATGGTTCTCTGTTAATCTGTATAGCACAAAGGGAGAGTACAATATCTTTCTGGGTGGCAGTGATATGCTGATTAACTTACTCCTAATTACAGACGACTCCAACAATTTATTTTCTCAATGACTGGCTTCAAAGGATCCCTCAAATCAATGGGAACTGTGGTGGAAGCACGGTTGTTTTTTGTTTTTGTTTTTTTTTTTGATATATAACTATGTATTAAAGACTTAGTATTAATTGCAAGCTTATATATATAGGCCTAAAAAGCTTTGTAATAGGATATGCAGCATTTCACTCTTAAACCATTCATCCACATCTGGTGTAGCTTAGCAGTGACCTAAAATCATTACCGTATGAAGGCTCCTTTCTAAGTTATGCAAAATGAACCTACTTAGTCCAGTTTTTAAACTGAGGAAATATCCACATCACAAAAGACCCATTAAAACATCCTGCAGAGTCTCCAAGGATTTAAAAAATGAGCTTACTTAGCTGAAGTAAAATTTATTATTATGTTCTTAAATCGCTGCTGATTCATTTTCTGCATGCTGTAACCATACTGGATAATGCCATTAGATATATTTTGTTGCATATTGTACTTTAAACTTCTTAGGTTTATTCCCAATACGACTGGAAATAGTGCATCATACCCATTAGATGGCCACAGAGGAATTTGCAATGCTCACGTTATTTTGACAGGAGCCGAATGGAAGTCGGAGCCTGTGGAGTCTTTGAGCAGCAGTTAACTTGTGGCCTGGTTGTATCAGCTGTTAACTCATTCTCCCTCGGCCTCTTACAGCCCACAGCAAGCCCCTTCAGCTGGCAGCAACCCAATTCCCCTCTCTTTTACTTGAGCTATCTCTTACCGAACTCTTTCTTCCTTCTCTCTTCCCTTTATAACCCTCACCAGCTGGGTTGCCCCCAGCCACCCCCCTGTGTTGTGTTGGGCAGCAGGGTGCCCATGTGTCCCAGCACAGGGTTTGCCTCAAGCCCCCTGCCCTGCCTGTCCAAGCACCCAGAAGGCACCGACTCCTGTGTTCAGCAAGAACCACTGAAGAGAAATCTTTTTGGTAACCACTAGAACAAGCAACATTACACGGCAGACTTCTCTTCAAGGCAGAGCCAGGAAAGAACTCTTGTCAGAGGAGACATTTCATCCCCGGCTCCTGCATTAATAGAGGGACTTGGAAGCTACCATCCACTGCCACAGCTAGGAAGGATATCACAAGTCCCTTCTTCAAGCAACTGGCTTCTGTACTCACAGGAAAGGTCACACGTTCCTTTGGGTCCTATTTCTTTGTATACACAATGCAACTTTCTCACAGACTATTGGAAACACTTGACAAATCAGATGGACTCAAAGCTGAAATTCCCTGTCTCTCTGAAAGAGCACAAGTTCCTTTGCTGTCAGGGTATTCATGTTTGCAACAAATTTTTGGAGACAACCTTCTTTAAAAAAAAGGTAATAATAATAAAATATCTGACTTGTCAATAACTGATAGAGCAGCTACCTAATAGGGCTGTTGTTAAAGATCACACAGGAGCTCACATCACAGACCATGAATATCCTCTCACACACCTGACAGTATGGGTCGTTCCTTTGCAGGCCTGCACTCAGACACACACACTCTGTGTTTGGGAGCAGGGAGGAGATACTTGGAACTTCTGTGTGCATCCTTGTATGACTTCATCTGCCAAGTCTCTCTTTCCAACAGTGTTCAGAATAACAACACCAATAACCATAGCAATATAAAACCAGTACCAAAACAGATCACAAATATTGTGTTCAGCTTATTTGCTCTTAGGGTCTACAAAAGTAGCCAACATCTGCTGGACCTACTGCTAGGCGCGTCCAAAGTTGGGTTGAGCTACCTTAGCAGATAGCACTGTGCAGCTTAGGACTAGTGCTTTTACCACCCACTTATTTTGTCACTGTTGTCCCGCTTTGTCATTAAATAAGACTTTGTTCTCAGAAGCTATCATAAATAATTCCTGTAAATTCACATTTTAGGTTTGTAATCAAGCTTTAACTCAAAAGAACTCACTAGCAACTGATGTGAAACTTGGCTTCCTGTACAAGAAAATTCTGGTATTTGGTATTAGAAATCTTTCACATTTCAAATAAGAGCAAAACAATATCAAGCAGACTAGCCCTTCTATGAAAAAAAATCAATGAATTTTTGAATCTCACTTTCAAACCACAGAAATCTTACTTGGCCTTCCAGAAAATAAAGTCATCCATCTCTAAAGCTCTTGGCACGTTCCTGAAAACTTTGTTTCAAAATGTTTCAAAAACTTAGCCAGGATAAAATATTTCAAATTTCGTAAAATTTTTGCAAAGAATTCAAGTTGACTTCTTGAAAAATGAATTTAAAACCCAGCTGTGTAATATTACCCATGCTCAGTTCTTAACCAGTTTTCTAGCACATAAGAAATACTCTAGCACTCCAGAACACTACAGCAGAAACTTGGACTTCACAGATGATACCAAGAGCATTTTTGGTTTTTGGCAGAAAACAGAGGAGCAAGTTTATTCCCAGATCTTTACGGCAACCCAACCCTTTTTCAAACCTTTGAACCTCACGTGAGGCACATGCATTTCAAAACGTTTTTCCCCTTCCAAGGATTCTGCTTCCGCTCATTCACTTTACCACATGACACTTTCCTAAGGGAAAATAAAACAAAAAGATAACCATCCCCACAACATGAGCAGATTCCCAGCTTGACACTCATTAATGACTCCAATAAGCCTTGGATAAGACCCACAGGCTTATCTTTCCATTTTAAGTGAAACACGAGAAGTCAACAGGAGCAGAGTTAGCACCAAGAGCTAAACACCTGAGGCAAGTTTCAGTGGCATACGAGAACGAGTCCAGAGGAGGGCCTCGAGGATGATCAGAGGGCTGGAGCACCTCTCCTATGAAAAGAGGTTGAGGGAGTTGGGGTTGTTCAGCCCGGAGAAGGGAAGGCTCTGGGGAGGCCTTATAGTGGCCTTCCAGTGCCTAAAAGGGTCTACAAAAAAGCCAGGGAGGGACTCTTTGTCGGGAGCATAGCGATAGGACAAGGAGTAACGGTTTTAAACTGAAAAAGGGTAAGTTTAGGTTAGATATTAGGAAGAAATTATTTACTCAGAGGGTGGTGAGGCCCCATCTCTGGAGTTGTTCAAGGCCAGGTTGGATGGGGCTTTGGGCAACCTGGTCTGGTGGGAGGCATCCTGCCCACGGTAGGGGGGATGGAAGCAGAGGGTCTTTACGGTCCCTTTCAACCCAAACCATTCCATGATTCTATGAAACATGAAGATTTGTATCAAATTGATGATAAATTGAGCTACATCTACATTTTTACATATCCTCTAAAGAGTCACTGAACCAAAGTTCGTTATTGGAGCAGTGCCTATTTCAACCCATTTGAATCTAAGTTTGATCTGTGGTATTTGAAAGATACATCTTGGAAGATACTTAAAATGCCACAGACAAACTGCAGCAAACTGTTGCTGAAGTTTAACCAACTTGGGAGTGACCTGATTACAAGTAATGCAACGATTCACAGAGGTTTCACTGCCATAAACAATAACATAGGAATAGTATACTACTAAGTACTTTTAAGTACAAATTCCATGTGAAGATATTTCAGGATTTCTTGAAACAGTTTTTGGATGGAAATTTGAACCATTTCTACGACACATTCCATTTACCCATTCATTCTCTAGGCTTTGTTGATCACTGTTGCATTTCCATTTTAGCAAATATAAACTAATTTACTAAATTATACGTAAAACACATGTATTAAAATTAAGTGCTTGTTTACGATTTGTCTGAACACAGAACTAAACAATAGCAGAAAATCCATTTTCATTTGGCCTTTTAATCATCAGTACATTTCTGTGTGAAATTTAAATTGTAGACAAAGATGTTCACTTTTGGCTTTAATAAAAAGGCTGAGCTTTGGTTATCATGCAGCTAGTAGTTATGAACCACAAATAAGAAGAGGAAGGCTTTAATAGAGTCTTGTAGCACAGGTCATATTTTCCCTCACTTTCAGTAAAACGCTTTGAAAGGCTGGGGAAAAAGCACTGTGTATCCTGGCTCAGGAGATAACCACCTTTAAGGATTCTAGGCATAGATCATTACTTCTCATAAAAGGGTTTAATCTACCAAAATGATTCTTGTCCTGGTTCCCTGCAGGGAGGAGGGGAATCTTGGACTTCCTTCCACTAGGCTGTCAGGATATACTATTTTGCTGATCCAACAGTCTTCAAGTACCAAATGCTAATCAGCCCAAGACACACTAATTATAATCCCCGAGGCTTTCTCCAGTCTAAGAAAATATTGTTAAAAAAATAAAACTCAGAGCCCTCCCCACACCAGCATATTTCCTGGTTCCAAATGCTATCAAGTTTCACTTTCAGAAGCTCGCAGATTGGGTGTGGAGTGGGAAATACCCCCTCACAAACTCAGGGTTTGCTGAGGTTGTGAACAACTCTACCTTCACTGTGGTTCTCCCATAACAATGAAAACACCAGACACATCAAAGAACATTTCTCAGAATTGTAATTCATCTTTACATACATGATTAGTTTGACTGCCCAGAGTCTGAACTTGTCAGGGATTAGCTATAACCATAAGACATTGGTTTGTAAAAATGCTACAAAAAAAAAAAACTTTTCACACTGCAGCAACAATTAGCACCCAACAAGAACACTGAGAAACACACAATTTGATTTAAAAGCCATTCAGACAAAGCTTAAGAAAAAAATGCTGTTAGAAAAGTGTTTAACACTAATTTTAGGTGCTGAGACTATATTACCTTGCTTTATTTATTATATTACACACACAGATTTTTATTTATTTTTTTTTTTTAAAAAAGATGAATACGTGATTCAAAGCTGCATGCCAGTACACAGGTCAAGGAAGACTAAACTGAATGAATTCTAAACAATACAGGTCAACCATGGGGTCTACTATTACTTTTTACCACTCTTGAAATGCCTTTCTTGTCATGTTGCTCTTACTTGGCCTATTGGCGCACGAATTGAAACTTAACATCCTTAGCTCACTTGATGGTTACAGCTAATCTGGTTTCTATAAATAAATACATATTTATTAGACTGGAAAGAGAGCTATCTCCAGAACCCCGGTCAGCCTAATTTGGAACAGATGTTAGCCCTGTGCATTGTACAACTCAGGTTAATGCACATCCATCAGTCATAAGCTGTTTTGGGTTGTTTGTTCTGTGACCAAAAATAACCTAGACAAAATGGGTTTCACGCAGATCAGCGATAGGCATTTTAATGAGTCAGCAATGGCTGAGAACTGAGAAGACAGCTTTTTATGCAATAATTCTTCTCAAGCTCTAATTATGGAAAGAAGCCCTTCAAGAGCATGGAAAAGCCTGGTGGATCTCCCTTCTTCCCCAAAAAGAACTAATTTACTTTTGTAGCAAAATAATATGCATGTATGGCCTCGAGATTTTCAGAGAAGGTGCTGCTACCTCTCTGTTAATACAGAAATCACTTAAACTCAGACAGTGGAGATACATGCCCAGTCTTTTCAAACTTAATTGTGGAATTAGGCTTATACTTTCATTAAGCAGGGTTAACTGTTTGACAAACGCTACTTACAAAAAGTAATTTTTGTGTTGCCAAAAACAGCAGACTGGCCTTTGGTAAGTCTTCTCCTGTGCAATCCTTTATCCCAGGATAAAAATCCCAGAAGCTAGATTCCTTCCTTTAGATTTTCACATTTTACTTTCAGCACCCACATCTGCCTGCTCTTTGCCAATGTTCCCTTGGGCCATTCCGGCTGGCATCTGCTGCTGTCTTGCCTCACTACATGTATACAATCAAATTAGATATGCACATGTGTGTAGTGTCATCCAGCATTTGCGGAGTGCTTTACAAAGGCGATCAGTATCACTACGTCCATTCAGCAGGTGAAGAACAGGAGGCACAGGTTCAGAAACAATTTGCAAGGGGCACATTCACTATCAGAGCCAGAAAGAGACTCCAGGTCTGCTTCCAGTACCACAGGATGCTTGCTGCTCAAGCCTGCATTTCTCATTAACACTGCTTCTCCAACCAGCTGTTATTGTATGCCACCTTACATTAAAATTCAAATCAAGCAAGTCCTCGCACCAGTTTCAGTACATTTTCATTAAAAGTACAGAAGGGAGAGCATCTGAGATCTTTAGCCCACCCCAACATTAATCTAGTACTAGTGTTCAACACAACTCACTACGTAGAGCTTCAACTTGCTAACATCTTTCTCCTTTCTCCATATCGTCCCTTTAAATGTAAGGGGGAACAATAGGAATTTAAGGGGGATTTAGCCCATTTGATCAAAGTGACTTTACAAGTTACAATAAAGGATCACATATATGGGACCAACAAGTTAAACTGGAGACCCAATCTAATTCAAAATAGCACGATGAAACTGAGTAAAACAAATAATTACAAAGTGATCTGCATAATTCACAGAAAACCAGAAACAAGCCTCTCAGTTAATTTAAAGGGTTACCTAAAAAAAAAAACTATTACATCATAAACAGGTGCCAAGCACTTGTAGGGTTAAAATTGTTTCCTTCTAGGAGAACAGTCATCACTGCTGCTGATATACCTCTGTTCCTATGTCATGCACAAAGCATATTTGGACTCCCCTTCTCCAGATGCAAGGAAAATGAAAGTCCCCTAATTTGTTTTCCAGGTTATCAACGCATGAGGTCAGCAAAAACTAAACTGGGGTGTTATTGTTAATGACCTAGTAAAATACTAAGACAAAGTTTTGAGAAGGAACAAGACTAGATGGCACATTAAGGACCTATAAAATATAATACCCTGCATATTTTAACAACTGACCCTTAAAATGGCAACTTTCTTATCTGCTGTGTCACTGCCTCAGCAACACCCCCTAGACATGCTGAAATCTGACAGATAGCAGCCATTTCTACCTGAAGCTATCAGTTCGTTGTAGGTTTGTTTGTATGTGGCAATCAAAATCCAATTTATCATTCTCATAAGATTTATGTTTTGGGAGACCAGCAGTGCAGATTGGAGCGCAAGACTGATACATACTTACTTCTTGGTACAGCAGTGCCCTGGCCAGGGAATTGGCCTCCTCAGCAGGAATAGCTGTTTCTAAACATGATCTAACACACTTGAAAATTGTAAGCAGCCTAGAGTAGCCACATTAAACAGCTTTGAAAGACATCCTCGTTTGAAAACATTCTGTCAGTAGCACTCAGCTTTGAAGTCCAGCTCTCCACGATGAAAACAAAGTGTTGAAAAAAGTCTCTCTCTACTTTTGTCACTGCTAACTAATATTTTGAGTTTCCTGAAGGCTCATCTTGCAATATCAAATTAAAAACCATCTTACCCAGTTCTCAGGCAATACCTGGCTTTGTATTCAGTGCAAATTCTATCAGCCCTTAACAAATACCTGTCAAAAAACTGTAATTGTTTACTGAAAGGACAAACAATACAAGTTGCCTGTTCAGCCTTCTTTTTAAGGGGGCTCAGTTACAGGCATCTAAGGTTGCACTTTGCAATGCAAACCAAACATTTCTCCTTACATTCCAACTTTCTACCTAACAAACCTAATATTTCACTAAGGAGGTATTTGGCCGTCTTAGACTTCAACATCTATTTTGTTGAAATATTTTTACTTACTCCCTTGGCAGTAGTCTACCACAGCAACCTGTCAAACAGAGGACAAGCACTTATCTAGTTGGACAAAGGAAACACTGTTTTACAACTTGTAAAACAAGTGCTCTACATTTATTTTAAATAAGCAATGTGCAGAACTTCTTCTTCTCTGTTGCCAACTAAGCATAGGAAGCTCTGGCTTCCAGCAACAAAGGGGTAAATTTTTATTATTTACTTGGTTTGAAACAGTAAGCTGTTTGCCTAAAATGACTGGCAAGCAGGTTCTCTGCTTTTGAAAGACTAGAATGTCCCCAAGCTAACCATGTTAAGATGCATCCTAATTTAGATCAGGTAGCAATTATTGTCTCAAGTCCCTTGAGCTTTTCTGCATCTCTAATGTGGGCTAGTCTTATACAGGACATTCAACTGGAAAAGCAAAAACAAGCAAAAGGAAAAAGAAGTCAACCCACAGAAATCAGAAACACAAACAAGAAAGTGCAAAGACAGAGATAAAAGATTCTTCTGTTTGAAGAGCTGTACTAGAAATAAGAAAAACAGCTGCTTCTCCCAGGTCTAGCAAAGGTTTTCCAAGAAACTCGGGGAAGTTACTTATCTCTTAGAGTACAAATTCCTCATCTATAAAAATCACAAAAACAGGTTCTCTCCGTTTAAACTAAAAATTAATGCAATCTACTCAGGAAAGGGATCACAATTTCTTATATATATATATATATATATATATATATATATATATATATATATATATATATATATATATATATATATATATATAAAATATGTATGCATAGCCCCTAGCACTATAAAGGTCCTATTCAAATTTTGGTGCAGATATCTGAATTGTTTTGTTATTTTAAAACATAGTAATACACCCAAAGTCCCATAAGCTCTCTCTAAAAAGTAGTTTATGAAAAGTTATACAGTGACAGTCCAGAGGAAATGCATTTTTTTCCCCCAAGAGAATATAAAAAAAAGACAGCTGGGTATAAGAGCAATTTCAGGATTAACATTCAGGAACTGAAAGCTGAAATAGCAAGTAAGATACAGATCAAGTCAATAGGCAATAGAATTGAGCGGAAGCTGAAAATGAGAAATGCAAGTCTAATGTAATGTGCAAGGAGGAGTTATGGAGGTGGAGTGAATTTTAATACTGAAGAAATGACTTGGATACAAGTTTTTAACCCGAAGAGAAAATGCTGTGAAAATGACACAGCAAAAAAAAAAAAAAAGTGGGCGGGGGTGGATGAACCATACCAAAAAGTCACAGCAAAGAGGAAAACAAACAACTTGCTTTCTATTCAGATACATGCCTCCTTTATTTTATCCATACACCAAGCTAGAATGCAATTAATATAATTCTCTGACAGTTCATGCAGCTAATTCATGTCTGCATCCTAATCCTGAAACTATGACAATATCCCATTTACAAGACAATCATTACAATCGTAATAGATTTATAGTTAGACTGAAAACAGAACTAGTCGTTGCAGTTGAGCGCTTCCTCACCTGAAAGCCAGGCCCTCTTTTAGTACAACCTAAGGGTAACAAAGGCTGTCTTTTTTAAGTGTGCCAGCTCCCCCAGGACACTGTACCGTGGGGGCTGAGAAATCTATTTCACGGAGCTATTTCCTCCTGGAATTCACTCTCAGGTGAAAGATCTCTTTGCCAAAGAGACGGAGCACATTTTTAAGTGGTAGATATTTCAGCTATATGCTTAGTATGCTTGGTGTGTGTAAAAAAAGTTGACTTGCAGCACCATCAGTGCACCAGCGTTTCTGGGTCTGTGCTCAGCTTCGTGAAGTCCGGCTGCCACACAGGGGGTCCTGTGGTTCCCCTCACACTGCGTTTTGTAGTGCCTCACCCCAAAACAGTCATCTGGAGAGCTGACTACCTGCCCTGGCTGCTCTTAACAGTTCTAAAAGCCACAGGGCTGACAAAGGAAGGACGGTGTCATTACAATCCATAGGATTCATCCTCTACCCTTGGCTTTGAAGGCACTGCTTTCCATAGGACACAATTATTACCCCACAGGCTGGAGAGCATTTCACTTACATTTTAAAAGTATCTTAATTTCTAGGAGCTTTAAAGACATTCACTCGCCAGACAAGAGAGTTCCTTGTTGACTGGCACAAGGACTGAATACTGGACAAACAGCAGGAGGAGATGGCATTTTAGCCAAGCTGGCCAGGGCAAGCCCATATCTGACACGTGCCATGAGAATTGAGAGTTCACACAGAGCAGAGAGGATTTCTGGCTTTAAATGTCTCGCCTGGAAGTGCCAGACATTGTAAACTGCACAGAACTGATTTTTTTGACCTTGGAGGGATGCAAAGCTGAGTCAGCCTTGCTGGGATTCAGAGTACCCGACACTAGGTATTAGAAACGCGTGCTTCAGCCGTGGAACAGGAAGGGAAAAGCTATCCATGGGTTGGTAGTTTTTATCTTTCTCCACCACCCTCTTCCCTTTTCCCCACGAAGCAAAGCTTTGCTGGAGACATTTCAGGAATGAAGAAAATTTTGCTTCAGGAACGCACATTTTGGTACTCAAAAATTTTGGAGAGGACCCTTCCTATGTACTATACATATCACTAGCATAACACCACTGACGTAGTTAAAACCACTATGGTCATACCAAGCCAGTTAGTGGATTTAAGTGTTTTTACACCTCATGTGACAGCAGTGAAGGGCAGTTAGGTGCTTTTATTTTGAAGTCAATAGAAAACATTAGATATAAAACTGAACATGGGGAAGAAAATGCCCCACATGCCTCTTACATAAGAGAAAGGAGTAACAACATAGGAGCCCACTCAACAGACAGGGAGCCTTTAAGATAGGGGCAGCATATACAATTTTTATTTTCTGCTCCTAGAATCTGCCTTAATGCGTGGCTCCCTCCAGCAAAAGGGCCAAGCAGAAAGCACTTTTCTCCCCGCTCATCCACCAAAATATTAATATTCAGACACATGAATGCAAAGATGGTTAAAGGATCATCTTGAAACTAATTTATCATTTAGCTTTATCCCAGTAACGAGTGCAATGTCTCAGTCTACATACACGTACTTCACTACATAGCATAGGCCATACTTGAAATGCAAAATAAAAATATATTTCCGAATACAAACATAGCATCTTATATTTTTTTTCGTTCCATTCTGACCAGCTGAACCTCCCCCAGAAGCTAGTATAGAGGGGAAAAAAAAGCATTCAAAAAAAAAAAAAACACACAAACCCATCACAAAAACAAGTCAAGCCCAAAATGCTGTTTTTCTTCCATGACACAGCAGTAATTTTTACAGAACTAGGACACAGCAAAGGATTTATTTTTCTTTTGAATTCCTAAAATATCTTTTAAGGAAATATTTCACTGACATTTGGGAAGGCCACCAGTCCTAATCAATGCCTGAACACTTCCAATAGAGAGGACTCATTTGCTTTGACTTGCCAGGGATGAGTTTCTGGGCACAGCCCCATTCCAGACCTACTGTGATGACACAGACCCATCGCTGTTCTACTGCTACATCACATACAGAAGGTAAAGACTAGAGCATAGGGTTCCTTCAACTCATCTTTAAAGAAGAAAGAAGGCTTCCCTCCACTGAGGACATGCTCTGATTCCTGCTCAAGGGACTTTCCATCGCTGTATGCTGGTAAAACAAATCCACAAAGTGTTAAGATTGTACCAACTTCCATTGCTGGAGCTGGGTTTTGCCACCAGCTCCCACAGCTGTTTTGGGAGGAATCAAGCTAATGCTTCTCTCTACATTCAGTGCTAACCTATGTAGGAACCATTTTATTGATGCTATGATAAAATCCTTTAGCAAAGCGAAGATTAAAGGGTTACATCCCTTCAGTTCATGAGTATACGCCCATCTCCAACCACTTGTCAGTATGAAACTGCATATGCAAAGAAGTGCTTACCACATCAAGTGTCCAAATTCAGCTATTCAGGGGAGGAATACTTGCATTTTCAAAATGTTTTACCTTCTGTAAGGATGATTCAATAAATCCAGTAGTGGAACAAAACTGAAAACAACACAGCTTTCCTACTGCTGAATGCAGTCTCACACAGAACTGTTCCAATTATGAATATACCTCAACAGGAATTGAAACTGTATTACATCTGAAGGGTTTCTGCATTCAGTCATACTCTGACTCAGGCAATCAGGTTTGCTCTTCATAGAAAGACCCTCTTCATCACTCCACACTCTTCCATAGCCTCCCACACAGACCTCAGTGAAATACTTGGGCGCATATGAAAGTGAGGCATCCTCTAATCAAGGCATTCAGCTGGAGTCAGAAGCAGCTGAGATGTTCACCAAGAAACTAATAATATCATTGCAGCTCCATTATTAGCAGGTGTTTCCCAGGGCAAACAATACTGTGAGAGAAGGGAGTGGAAGAGTAACAGGGACTTTATATATGTAATATGTATTTATATAATATACATAATAAAATAAAATATTATAAAATATAAAACAATATATATTTATATAATATATACATTTGGAAAACAACAATTTTCTTCTTCATTATGGAAAAGGAGGGGACAACCTACCCCAGAGGCTTCATGGCAGATCATCTATTCACAAATACTGTCAAAAGTTTTCCTCAATGTTTACCACAAGATAAAAATGTCAAGTTTTGTGGTAATGTAAAATACACCGATATCAATAATGGCATAATATGTCACCCCAGCATGTCTAATGCTCACCCCTTATTAAGGACTCTGATGTTCCCTAAAGCTGGGAGCTCAATGCATTGCTCACCAGCTCACTCCACACCTGTGATTGTGCCATCAGCTGTCCCGCCCTCCCTCTTGCTAACTCATACCTTCCGAGTTTGCCTGATGAGAGCACAGCAGACCACTGCTTTCATATTGTAGACACCTCACTGATAAATAAAGCAACATCATTCTATGTTCACTTACAAGCATTTGCTTTGTGTTTTTCAGTACGGGAGGAAAATTAAACAAAAAAGCAATTAATGTACCCATACCACACTGAAAATAGCACGAGATGCAGAGCAGACTGTCTGATTAAAATATAGAAGCTCCATTCCAGCTTGTGCCAGACAAGACCATATCTATCCCTATGAAAAATAATCAGATCTCATTATATTTAGCACTCCATACTTGATAAAGTATAAGGGACTAAAAGCCACAATAAATGAAGACATCACTAAAAGATTAGTAGTTGCTATTTTTTTCTTGCTGCACTTTTCAAATATAAACTACACAGGCAGAACAGAGCCAGAGACCACTCCCTAATTCCTAGTGGACATATTGGTCAATTAAAATGACATGTGTCTGGTCTTTTCTTTCCTTCTAACAGCAAGCAGCTGAAAGACAATCTTTTAAACATGCAAAAACAATTAACAGTGTTATATACCATCCAGCAGGATTAAGTCAAAGCAAAAATCAGCCTGGCCTCCAGAAGCTAGACATCAATACAAAAATAAACAAATACTGTACGCTGTAAAGAGTTGCTAAATATCATGGACATGTTTCTAACCAATTTACTAAACATGAAAGATACACATTTTCTTCCCATCTTAAAGGTGGAAGCCTTTATAATCATTCATATTCTTATTTTATGAATAGCAAAAGCCCTCAGAATGTCTGAATCTTTGGCTGCACCTTTTACTGCAGTTGCAGCAGAAAAAAAAAAAAGACTTGCTTTCCTTCCAGTAATAGATCTGAAATTCACTAAACTCTTATTACAGAGCATTATACAAACAGAGAGAAAGACAGACAGGAGAAAAGCTAATAGCTACTGCACTTTCAAAACACCTGGTTATTGTTTGACAATCATTTTGCTTTTTTAAGGATACTAACAGAAATAGGATAGTACTGAACCATGTTTTAAATCAATACAGTGCCAGTCGCCAGCACTGATAAATGATGTATTTTCTGGACTATTTTGGTAATGGAAGGCCGCTGGAATAAATAGGTGATATTCATGGTATTGAAAGATAGCAGGTTAAGAGAAGAGCTACACGTACAAGAAATACTTAAATAAAGAGACTGGGAAAAGAACAAGCTACCTTTATGGCATTAAAACTGAAAACAGCTATTCTTTTCATTTAAGCATAGCAGACTGTAACCACTTCAATTGGATTGTGAAATTAAAATCTATTCTCTGCAAATCTTCAGTGTAACATTGCAAATTCAAAGACAAGTCTAAATATTCAGACCAAGTGCATTTTCTGTAGGCCTTTGTCTTAGCCTGTCTGCCTGAAAAATAATATTTAGGCATGCAGCATCTTTTCTCGGCATGATTTTCACAAGGCAAAACCCACACATTCTCATATTAGGAAAACCTCATAAAACAGGAAAAATAATGGTGCAATTAAGACCAGCGCAGCATTTTGCACTTACCGTGTCCTGTTCAAATCATCCTCTTTTGATGTTTACGGCACATCTGTAGGATGCAATACTAGGAGGTGCCTTCTGTGACCTGCTGCATGATGCTGTGACATCAGTTCAGATGATGCAGCTCATTATGGGAAAGACTGCTGTTGCTATGGCAACCGGGATGTGAGACGAATCCTTACTGCATTTCCAGGGGAGCCCGAGACAATACGGAAGCCCTTTAAAGAAACAGACAAAACGCAAACAGGCTGTTAAAGTACTGTGCCACGGATCTGGGAGTCCATGTTCGAGTACACGCCTTTTATCAAGCAACGTTTTCGACAAATTATTCCAGCATGGTGATACCGAATCAAGATGTGCGAGCTACACGTGATTCCCATATTTAAAACTTAATATTGTATGTATCGATTTAAGGACAAATTTTACCAGTCAAATTTCTTTATTTTAAATAAGGCTCTCTTAAATGATAAAGCCAGTAGTTTGATTTTAACAGCAGGGCTGTACAGACGATTGCTATTTTACAGTATTTTAAGATATTTTAAGAAGTGTGCATCTTCCCCCTGCCCCACCCTGCTCCTACATCCAATCTGTCATTTAAGAAAAAAAAATATCTCGTTGCCAGGGAAAAAAGCACCCGGTACTTCAAAGCGATCACATTTCACACTGTTGGGTGAATGACAATGAGTTTGTTTTTTTTTTTTAAAAAAAAAAAAAAAAAAAAAAAGGCTTTTTATTCACAAGAGTGTGAAGAAGTTTCTAGCCAGCCAAGTAAAAATCTCCTTATCATTTTTCAACTGGATGGCGACCCGCGCTCCCATCTGCATGCTGAGCAGCCGGGCTTTCATCTGCCCATCCCATCAGGCAGACAGCCCATGGGGGACCGAAAGCTGCAGGCGAGCCAGGCGCCTGGCAGGGCTCTGCTGCATCCCCACCTGCCAGGCACGGCAGGGCGGCCACCGCAGGGACAGGGCCACCTCGTACCCTGCCCAGGGGCTGCAGTGGGAGGCTGAGCCCTTCGGCCTCACCTCCAGAGACAGCAACCCACACCCATCCCCCATCCATAGAGGTGCTGGGAGGAGGAAAGGCTGTGAGCAAGCATTAAGAGGAGCTGTCTGGAAATTAAAATGCACGACCGAAGAAGAACCAGCACAGGTTTTGGCTACCCGCCAGTTCTACTTGGATGAGAAAAGTTTCTGGCAAAAACTCCTCTCCCCAGCCACGACAATCCCTTCTACGTGGTCGGAAAAGCGCACAAAAGGCTGGGCACCATGCACTCGATATGCTGAGGCCCAGAGCGACACAACAGCCAAACCTGGACCAAGAAGCCTCAATGTCCTGAAGGTGGGCGATAAATACCTCTGGCACTGACTGAAGCACGTAACACCATTAAACTTCGGTCTATAAACAAATTTCTTTGCAGTCTTTCATTCCAGAGGAAACCGCTTGCAGTAATTATACCCTCTGACCCACTTTGAAAGAAAAGATAGCATTCAAATCTTTTGATTAATGGGTTGAATTCAAAGCTTCTCCACAAAACAGGGAAATATCTCAACCTAAGTAGCACCAAATCTCTTTGCCCTGTATGTTCCCATTTTTACACTCTTTTAACATTAATCCTATGCCAGTTCAAACACAAGAAATAAAACTCTCAAGTCAACTCGCTAACAAATTGCATCTACTGACCCATAATAAAGTTTTACTCACGAAAGAGTGATAGTTGATTTATTTCTAGATTGTTTTTTTAAGGGCTTTCTTAAGTCCCTTAGGCTATAACCCACAGTTTAGCAGAGGACAACACTACTGAAATATGATTTAGGCTGGATTGATGTGAAAGTTAGGGGATGTCATTAAAACTTTGTGAAGTTTACAGTTCACTGAATGTTACACTGTCCAAATAAACAACAGCTTCCTAAAACTCACATAAAGGAACCATTTCTCTTTCGCCGATTGCTCATTGGCACAATTTTTATTACTTTTACTGCTATGGAAGCACCAAATGGGACCAGCGAGCTTTTGTTTATTCTTGAGAAAAATGACAAAAATTCAGGATCATCATTGCAGCAAGCCAGGAGTAATAATCCAGTTGACATGGCAGCCGTGGCTCTCTTGTAGCGAGGAGGGGGTCAGGCAGCAGCAGCAAGGGAACTCAGAATTTCTCTGCCCAGGCTTCTATCTATTACCCGTCAATTGCAGGCTGCCTGAGCCTGTGTATTCACAGATGCAAATGATAATACGGAAATGGAGGCAAAATTATAGTCATTTTCCTGACTTTTGACTGTTTGGCATTCTTTAAATATCAATCTGTTCTGTGGTGGGTTGTTTATCCCCCCCCCCCCCCCCCCCCAAAAAAAAAAAACATCCACAGTGAGCCAGGGCAGCATCAGACTGTGCAATACAGTGATGCCAAAAAGGCCCCAGGCAGAGCACAAACCAAGAATTTTGTGCATAGGTGCTAGTACTAATAGTAGTACTAATAGTACTAGTATGACTTTATGTGAAGGACTGCAACTGCTACATGCTAGAAAGGAATTTCTACCTTACAAGTACCACAGGTAAGGCCCACAAGCTTTGCAACCTCTTAACTGCTTCATTTCCCATTTTGTAGGGCTGGGAATCTAGAGGGAGAGAGCTGGGCCTAACTTCTCCAGCTGACTTTTTTTTTGTAGAGGGGAAAAGGTGAAGACTATTTTAAAAAAATGTGCAGTTATTCACCCAACCCAGGATGGACATCTCTTAAGTCTAAGCTTTAAAATTGCTTTCCATTCCTTCTTCTGGCTTGCTGAAACAGGAGATGGGGAGAGAACCCAACCCATCCCACCACCCCACAAATACCATCATTTTGATACATCACCACTAGGTTTTCAAGCCAAAAGCTGTGCCTTTTTATAACAAAGAAGGAATATCTCGTTCTACTTTTCATTAATCACATTCTCCCTCTCCAGCACAAGCTGCAATGTTTTACCCTTGTCCCCACTGCAATCTTCTGATTTGAAGGGCAGAAGTTTTATTGATTTTGATCTGAAAAAGAAAAATTCTGTCTACTACTGCCATTTTTCCCCCTTACTATCAATTTATGAGGATAACAATGTGTAGCTTATTGAAAACTTATGTGGATTGTGCAAGACTCCACCCTATAAATAGACAGTGCCTTAACTCGACAAAGTTCTGTTTCCTCTCAATAAGACCAGTAATAAACCAGGGCCAAACCCCACTCCAATTTATTTTCCATTTAGCTACATTCAAGAAAATGAATTAAGAGCAAACTCACAAATACAGCTAAACAAAGTAAAATGCCATTGCAGACCTCTTCTCTGCAAAAATCCAGATGTTTCCTTTTGGGGCTCCTACATCCCCACACACAGTGGGAAATGGCCGCTTACCATTCAGCAGCTACCCTACCCAGATAGCCAAGAGAAGCACATTGAAGTACCTAAGGAAATGAGAACTGCGTATTCTGAGTTACCTGCCAGACAAGCCAGAGGCAGGCTCTAAATTAAAAAAAAAAATACAGAAAAAGCAAAACCATAAATACGGAATGCTGATGCACAGCAGATCAGTAAACGTACAACAATACTCCAAGGAAGTCGTCATTCTCATTCAGGAAGATTTTGCAATCCAGTTCAAGAGCTTATCTCTCAGATTCTGCATGTGGTTTGCCTTAACACAAACAACTATATATCACAGTTCCCATTCCACCAGACTATCAGAAGAGCAGAGGTCATATACATTGATAATAACTCTACCCCTCTCCTCCAAAGGAAAGATATAAATTTAAGTCTTATCGAATCCATTGAATTGACTCCATTAACCAATCATTACATTGCAAAGATTAACCAGAGATGTGCAGCCTGCCTTAACTAAACTCAATAAACACACATCTACCTAGCACTGTAGGTAGGGGATGCTTTCTGCTGTCACAAGGTCATCCAGTTGATTTTTGTTGCTCCATTCAGAGAGAGAGGTGTGAGATCTGCTGTTCTGCTTTGCCTGGCATTGAGCAGAACAAGCAGCAATGCTGCTGCAACTACACAGCTGGCACACACCAGCCAGGACCACAGATGTTTCTCCCAGGTTGGAGCTCTTTGTTCATACTAAGTCAGGATCCAGGGAAGTCCTTATTTACAAGATGCACATTTCACAGTGGTTACCATGGCCTAAAGGGGAATGGGGTCACTGTTTTTCTATCTGCATGTTGGTCTCCACAGAGGCCATAGGATTAAAAGGCTGAAGAGCCCATTTGTTCTCTGTAAGGGGGGCCGCTTTGCATCAACTTCTTGCAGGTTAGTAGCTTTGGAGGTGACAGTGCTTTTGCTTCTTCTTTCTCAAGAAGATGAATGCATCCAGTACAAACACCTGGTACTCTATTCTGAAACAACTTCACAAATTAAGAAAAAAAGGAGTCAAGCACATATAAAAAACAAAGACAACGGTAATGCTACAAACCCAAACGTTTAATTCATCCCTTGTCAACATCCACACAGTAGAATAAAAATCTTTTCACTCCATCTTACACTATATTTAAGACTCAATGTATTGTGCCAGAAAGCAAGGCAGCACCCCCATTCCCAACACACAGAAAGAGTACAGCAGGGATGCAAGTAACGTCTGCCAGCCACTAATGAGCTGATGTTCTTCAGATGGAGAAACAAGTTCCAGGTGTTGTGGTCTAGCTCTGGACCAACTACTACAGCATTTAAACACCTCAGGGCATACAATATTGTATATTAGTAATAGGCTTTGGTGTGTTCTGTTTTCCTTTGGTCTCATGCCTTCAGCCACCCAAGAAGTATATTATTAACATGCCCTATGAGGTCTTCAGCTTATTAAAGTAACATTTATATGGAAAAATGAGTAAAACGAGCTTGACAGTATTCTCTCAATGTTACTAAATACAACCTATCTGAAATACAAAGACCAGTCACTTCTACTAAAACTTAAGCTTTCCTAAATCAGTGAAGTTCAGAAGACTTACAACTTGCCTACCCTGTCATTTGCTATAATAGGCAGCACCAGAGGTCACAGGCATGCTTTCACCATTAGCTACAGCAATAGCTGTTGACCAATACAGCCCCCCCCCCCGCCCCCGCACATATCTTCCTCTGTCTCCTCTCCACTTATATGATTCTGGCCTAAAGTTGAGACCTGATCACTTCGTATCTTGACTACTGCAAAATCCTCCGCTCCAGACAGCATTCCCTTTCTATTTACCCTTTTCCATTCAGGATATCAGCAATAAATTCATCCATCTCTGACTCATTTTACAGTGAGCTTTAAAATTTGTAGGTTTTTTTTTTTTTTTGCACTTTAATCATTCTGGAAGACTTGGCACAGTTTCACCTTACTGCTCCTATAGAGTTAACTATGTTTTGCTCTGCCAATAACTTCATAACCTGTTCACCCTAACTTCGCTTCCTTTCCCACACTCTCCTGCCAACAAGAAAATCACCAGTCAAAAAAAAAAAAAATCACTAATGAATCTTAACCTTCACTGAACTCTGAACAACATTGTCTTCCACAGCTACTGGCAAGCAAGGAGGGAAGAAAAAAAAAAAAAGGCAAGCTGATCACCATCACTGACAGGCTTATATACTATACTTGGCCCATGTATTTTAAAACATTGAATTTTCCTTCCCTTCCTTCACCCCTCCTCCCCCAATCAATTCAAGATGCTCTTCTCCACTTGTTTCACACATTCATTACATATTGCATTTTAGAAACAACAGGCTAATGGCATAAATGCAGTACGCACAGACTGAAAAATCCAAGCGAAAAGCTGAATAAGTATTTTGGCTCCGTGCTGCTGGATTTCAATTGTTATTTGCTCTTGAATAGGCTAGTGTGAACCTAGCTTATATGTGCTTATGCCAGCTGCTGGTTTTGCAGACCTACACCAAACTTCTAGTCTAAAGCCATCACTTACCATACATATACACAGGCTAAAACATAGAATTCATTTTCAGAATCTGAAGTCAACAGTCATTTAACAACAAAATGTCTTCTCTTAACAGAGACAACGCTTTCAAAAACACCTACTTACAACAAGGCTGCTTTAATCTTCTGCAACCTCTTTTTAAAATCCTAGTTCAGTATTCAGTGAATTATGATTCATCATTTAAAAACAGTATGGTGGCAAAAAAAAAAAAGTTTACTAGTGTAACAGAATACAGAGCTAGGGGTAAGAAAAAAAAAAAAAGAAAACATCAGGAAGAATACAGCAAAACATACTAGGTAACTCCTGGTGATTAAAGGTTGCTGCAAGGTGCTAAACCCATACATAGCAGAAGCAATTAGCACAAGTAGAAAGTGCCTCACTATACTTTGAAGAAGTTAGTGTTATATGTCAGTTCGATAGCCATGGAGAAGAAGAGCCTTAGAGAAAATGCAGAATAGGCCCAACAGCACATTACAAGCCCCACTCAGCTTATTATCACCTCATAACTAGTTTGTGCTGGAAGCACTTTATTATTTTTTATTCTAGCAAAATTTAAAAAAAATAAATAAATCACATTCCAGTTGTCAGCCCTTCTGCTGAAGTGACCTAGATGCTAGGAGACAACAAATCTGTCAATTTTTGTGTAAGGATGCCAACCACTAAAAAAAAAAGCTGTAGCCACTTTTCTTTTTCCCCACCTTGGCTGCTGGTGTTAAACACCAACCAACTGCATTCACTGACAGACTAACAGGATGCAAACAAGATGCCTGTGTCTAGACTAGAGGTGCATAAACAGCTCTCAGGACACACAATTACAGTTCTTTAGGAGTTCTGTGCAAAGATTTAGGAGCAGCATAGAAGCTGTGGAAGCAACCTCACAAAACTTAAATTACTCTCTGTATTATAAACAATAACTACTTATGCTTACAATCCAAAGACAAATACACTTAGTTATATTACCACTACAGCTAGAATTTCTTGTTACAGACTTGCTTATTCAGAACACCTACTATGTGGAGGCATGTTTATCTTGAAATGTGTTATTTTGTATACTGAAAATAGTAATTATTATTCCGATTACTTTTAAATTAGATTTTATATTACAAAACTCCTCACACCACAATGAGCATCAACTATCAATAACTAACACTAACAGACACCCTTCACCCATCAGAGTTTCAATTACTATTTATGTAACTGCCTCTCTACATACAAGAGATGGCTGTGGTTATAGTCTGTAAAAATGCTTTAGTCTTAAGAGATAATAACTGTTAAGTAACTAGAATGTTATCACCCTGACTTGCACATGCCATAGGCTTAATCTTCCAACAAATTTGGGATAGCACTGCTCTGAAAACAAGGTATCTAGATGAAAACTGCACATTTGATCTGAGTCTGTCACTTGTTTACTACTTATGTGAACTCTGGCAGTATTTTTGAGCATACATGCAAAAAAATAAATAAATCCACTAGTGATTGAAGATCTGCATGTTTTCCCTCGCACCTAAGCAATAAAGCACAGCAGACATTTAATAAGCAGTGCGATTCACCATAACATAAGCTTACAAACCATACTCCGCTTCACTCTAATCCATCCAATGAACAGGGCAGCTTTAAAACATACCCTAAAGACAGAGCCAACCACAAATAAGTTTATTTTGAAGTTGATTATTTCCATAGCACATCAAGTGCATGGAGTAAAGCATATGCAATGATATGGACAGCCAGGTTTGGCAGTAAGATCATAAGTATTTTCTTTCAGTTATAAAGAGATCTGGTATGCTGTCTTATCTGTCTGTAGGATAGGATGGCAGACACATCATGCTTTAGCTACCTTTCTACTTTACTAATAGTATAAACGAACATGAAAACGAGGTGTTTTCTTGACTCTCATGATTAGTGAAATTGGCGATTACAACAGAAAGAGGAAACAGATAATTACTGGAAAAAGAGAGGAAGACTTCAGATACAGAATTCCTAAACAATTCCCATACAGCCTTCTGGTACCCCCAAGATATACACTATTGGTCATTTAAAGCTCTGACTGACAGAGTAAGAAATAGCATTACGTGGGAACAAAGAGATCTCCCTGCTCATCAGGATTAGAGTCACAACTGTGAAAACAAGCACCTCCCTAACCCAGCTTAACTCTCCTCACCACCTCCTCCATCTCCTCCTCTCACTACCTTCCAGGAGCTGCAAGGAGTTTCTCTACCATAGCAGCTACTAACAAATGATCAGCCTCGACTATGTCTCTGTGGAGCATTAGAAAAACTCTCTTCTGCTTTACCCTTCCCACCCCACTTCTGTTGAAGAAAAACTTCAACAGGCTGATTTAGCTGCTACCATAAACCCTGACACAGAGACAAGCAACAGCACAGCTACTGCTGGAATTAGTTGAACCTTAAGGTCCCTTTCAACCCAAACCAATCTCTGACTCTATAACTCTACTGTCAGAGAAGCACTAAGGAGGGTGTGAGACACATGGCAGAGAAAAGCTCCAAAGCCAGAGAAGAAAAGGTCAACCATGAAAGAGAAAGATTAATTTCTACCTCAAAACCCCCAGAACAGGGCCTACACCCAAACCAACTAGAGAAGAAAGGACAGAAACAAGCAGAAAAAACAAAACTATCAAGTTACCAAAAACCCAGTTTCAAAATTTTAAAAATTAAATAAGAAAAAATTACTGACCTATTGTCCCACGCATACCCTCTCCACCAGCTGCTGCTGAAATACCCCAGAGCTGGGCCCATCAGGGGCCAACTGATCCCACCTGTGGGCCCTCCCTGCTTCCCCTCAGCTTTAACCCCAGCGTTGGGGCTCTGGCCCTGGACAAACAGGTGCTCAGGGCAGGCCAGGGCAAATGTGTGTTTTGTTTTTTTTTTTCTTTTTACTAATATGGCAGCTTTATCAAGGCACCAAAATCTAATGTTTGGCTCTGTAGTACAAGTGAAGTAGATTTGCTGCTGGAGGGTGGCTTCAGCTATGCGCACTGAATGGGTTTGGTGATCTACAGGCAATGCTCTGGCTGTATTTTACCTGAGCAGAAGTCCCTTCAAAGCTGTGAAGTTGTTAGGAGTTTAAGAAGAAAAGGCCAAAGCCATAACAAGGCACAGAGACTGCGTGGCTCTCTGATTTTTACATGTGTTTTCTTGAAAGGGTTAAGGAATTAGGTGTGCTTACAAGATGTGTGAAACAACTTGATCAAACCTCAGCCACAAAGCAGATGTAGCTGCCCTTTCGTACTGCCAACCAGCAAATACATATATCCAAACCAGACAAACTGAGGAAGCTGCCATGAGAACAGTAGGTACAAGTTAGTTTTCATCCCTGTAGGGCCAGGAAAATAAAACACTGCCCTAAGGTGATAGGGCTGAGATCTGAAAATGTAAGTGCTGGCTCAGATGGGGACGCAGGGCCTGGAAGCGCTGACAGCCACACTCTATCCTGCAGCCTCTCTGGGGGTCCCCACGACAACCAGATATAGTCCAGCCTCCAGCAGAATCTCCTGCAATGCTGCTGCGGTAAATGTCGGGTCCCCAGCACCAGCTGCTTTGCCCCACTCTCACCAGCAGAAGTCCTCTGGTGCAGGCATGGCCATCGAGGCTGGGCTGTGAGACCCTGTGGGATCCCTGCTGTGTGCTTTCACTGGTCACAGCTCTGGGAGCAGCTGGCTCTGCATCAGCCTTATTAGCTCTGTGGTGCATTAGAGAGACTGCATAGCCTCAGAATCTGGATCTCCCTGAAGACTGTACAGCTGCGTTTACATGGCACAGCATCTGATCTAATAAAGACCTGAGCTGACTCTGCAGTATTACTTCTTCCCCTCCCAGTCTTACAACAAAATCATCTCTCTCCCTATGGCACAGCCCATCTCACCACCCCCCTCCTTTGCTTGCATCCTCCCCTTACAAATAACCTTTAACACTCAACCTCTATGTACGCTGTCATCAAAATCTTTCAAAACCATAATTCACATATGTTGGTAGAACATTCCAGATGTTGCTGACCACAGTCACTGCATCTTCACTTGATGTGGCTGAGCTTCCCACTGCCCTCAGTATTGTAAGGCTGATGTTGTCCCTTCACAGGCCTTCTAGGTGTCTGGCCTCTGCCTGCCACTGGGAAGGAATGGGCAGCCATGCATGGATGGCAAATGGAAAAGGGATCTTTTTGTTCCAGGGCTGGATTCCCCAGTTTTCCATATAAAATTCTTCAAATGCAGCTGAGCATTTGTTCATTTTCCACCAAAAAAGATAAATCTTAATCCTTCCTTCCGAGTCCCTTCTTAACTTTCCAGCAGTACAGTTGTACCTCTTCCCTCACTCTAATGAAACTTGTCAGATAATTTCATCAGCCCATTTAACTCACTAGCTCAGCAGAAAATGTTCAAATTTCAGCTAGATTTATTTTCTGCTAAATTAGTAAAATAAATTGACTGAGTGTAAACAGTTGAGTCTGTGCCACTCCTACTTTTAGGAGAAGCAAGCTAACAGATAGTCTCACCTCTCTCTCCGAACTGCATATTTCTCTGGCATATTTTTTGTGGGCTTGGTGGGGAAGGGTTCATACCTCAGTGACACAGAGTACTAGATGCTGGAACCAGGGCTTGGAGAGAGGAGCCTGCCTGACACTGCCTTCCTTGCAGTTCTATAACACCTGTATGTACTGATCGACAGATGTGCTTGTTCTGCCCCATCATCCGTGTTGCTTATACCTCCAATTGATCAGCATCATCAGAGCATATACTTCTCTGTCCTCTGTATCCTTTTGTTTTTTTTTTCATATTCTGCTTGGATTAGGTTTATCATTCTTGTGGGTTTTGTGAAATACTTGTCCATCCCCCACAATCGTATACCAACAGATGTATCTGTTCAACTCAGACCATATTTTTGGCAAACTAGAGGATGCCATCTCATTCCCTGTATAAAATAGGTCAAGTTTACCTAGCACACTGTTCCTCTATCCTCTTTTATTCTCATTCAATAGCCATAGGCCTTATGCATTATATGAATTCAAAATACAGAATGGTTATATTTCCTTGTGAACTTTTCTATGATACTTGTCACCAGAGTACCTGGAAGCTTCACAAAACCAAGCTACTTCATGCTCACAAAATCCCTCGAATGAGAGAGGTTTTAATCCCGCTTTAAGGAAGATAAACAAAAGCACAAAAAGATTAAAAATAAAAGTCTGATGGATTTTGCGCGTCTGATCTAAGATTTGACTTTTTGAGAACACATGGCTTTCTATACCATGTTTTCAATTCAAAGCACAGCTGCTGTTGATTTCAGTTTCAGCTGTGAGCATTCAGCAAGCCATTCCCAGAGTGTCAAGTCAGCCCCAAGGAAAACAAGGAAACAACTACTGATGTGACAAAGTTTAGTTTAAATAAATTGGCCAACATCATACAGAAGCTTTGTGGCAGAGGCACAAGCAAAAACCATTCTGAACTCAATGGACTAAATTATGAGCTTTTTAAAAACCTTGTCCTCATTGGCTGAATGATTTCAAACGCAGAGGAGCAAAGGGAGGCAGAAATCTTCTGCCTTTTATTGCTTTCACTCCTTTGTTAGGAATCCTTCCTGGGCACTGAATAAGACAGGCATGTGGGGTTGGGGGGGGTGGGGGTGGGGGGAAATAACAGATAAGCATTATAATTACAGACTGTATTAGAAAGCACTCATACAGTAGGTTCAGTTAAATATTTACTCTAGTAAAACAAAATAAATATTAAAATAAAAATAAATAAAATAAATAAAAATAAAATAATAAAATATTAAAATAAATAATAAAATAAAATAAACATTTACTCTAGTAAATACCTACCTTAGCCAACTCAGGCAGTCGTTTGACTAACAGTGACCTTGAGAATGTTTTTTTTTCTAAACAGTACATGTAATTTTGTGTGTTAAATCCTACGTGGGGTAGATTCATCTCTGATTTAACTTAAAATAAAAGGCCTATATTATGTACAATAGAGGTAGCAAAATGACAGTTTAACTCAGGTACATGCATAGGATGCGCAAGCCAAGGCTGAAGAGCAGACCCAGGTACTGTCTGGCCATGAAGTAAGGCTCAATTCTAATGCTGTGATACAGGCAGATGACTGACTTACAGTATAAGTGATTTTTCTTTGGTAATCTTTGGAGCATAAATACACAATAAATCAGAATACATTTTCATAGGACGAATATTAAGCAATAATTGTACAGAATTACTGGCTGCCAGCAGATAAAGAGAACAATTTATCACTTTCCTAATGCAAGGTTAGTTAATACATAGCTGGGAATCTCAATGCATTGAGAATTATGAAGCTGTGCAGAGTTTGTGCTTCTACTTAAAGCTATCGCTTATGAATGTATTTCCCAGACAAAAAAAAAAAAAAAATAGATAATTATCAGCTTTTGATTAAAACAAAATCTAGATTTTACATGCTTCCTGGAAATTTCTATCAAAAAAATGGTTTATTGTTTGGTTTAATTATTTATTATTCTCTGTACAAATTATTATTCTGGTTAAAAACAATATTTATTTTATTATACCTAGATATAAAAGAATAGAAAAGAACCACAATCAGTTATACATGTCAATTTCTACAATACAGGAATACTTGAAAAGTCAAAAAAAAAAAAAAAAAAAAAGGCTGTGAAAACATTAAATGAGAACATGACAGCCCAGCCACAATGTCTGCACATCTGGCTGTTCATGATGAAAGTGATCTAAAAAAAAAAAAAAAGGGTGGGGAGACAGCAAGACAAGGCTGTGCGGCAGCATGGTCCCTTGCATGGATATTTCACTGGGAGCTGAGGACATGCACAATGAGCGACTGGCTCCCCAGCATGCTGTGGGCATGCCACTGGTGTCAGCAGCAAGGCATCGTACAAGCAATATAGCTTTATTTCTCCAAAGGACTGAGTTCACTTTACCAAAAAACAACAAATGCCTTTATCCTTCTGACAGTCAGCAAAATATCTGCAGGCTTTAATCCCTGTTGAGTCTTTTTGCATTATGACTTTAAGATAAAGCCTTACTTACCTGTCCATAGGCACAGCTACAGATTTAATCCACTCAGACATTATTTTGTGACTCAGTTATTCTCAGGTTTTGGCATCTTGATAAATGCCATCTAGCCTGGACAAAACAATCTTTTTGATGACTGTCACATTGCCTGTATGCCTTTTTGTATGCCTCTGCTTTCTCACAAGTCTAAGTTGTTTGCTTCAATTTCAGTTCCTTTCCTAAGCCATCCCCACCACACCACCACCTTTGCTTTTCCATTTCCATATAATCCCAAGGTGCAAAACCATACTACCATTAACAAATTCCATGACAGATTTCTTAATAACACTCATTTTTTAGCAAAGCTCCTCATAAGCATCTGAAAAAAAAACTTTCTTTGCAATTTCAGAAAAAAAAAATCTTTTTATATGTCTCTTTTATTTATTCTAGGTATTCTGCAGCTCATAATGCAGAGGCATCAAGGTACCAGCAGCCCATCATACTGATCAGTAATAGAGCTAAGGGTGGACATTTTTTCATTAGACCAGCTCACAGAGCTGGAAAATTAAACATTAGTCCTTCTTCATAAACATAAGCAAAGAGTTTTAAAGATATGTACAAGCTGAGAATAAATGCTTTCAAAAATCAGAGTTCAATATCTGAGAGAAAATGGAGCTGGTAGTTTGAAGTAAAAAAGGGTGCCGGAGAGAAAAGAAGTAATACACTGGTTCTCTCCAATAGGAAAGAGAAAGATGGATAAATTGTCATATATGGGACAAGAGGGAATAGCTGATGGCATGGAATGAAAATAAAACGTAAAACTATGTAACTTTTGAGTTCATGTTTTGAGTAAAGTTTTAAACTCTACTTACAAGATTTATCTACAGCAGATATTTTTAGGGCTCCCTGAGAGGACAGAGTTGGAGGAATCACCTTAAGACATTTTTCTCCTGCTGAGAAATGAGTGTTCATCTCTTTTATTGATTGTCTCCTTTAATGATCGTGAGTTTATTCTGGAAAAATATGGCTATTTAAATTAACCTCCACTGTTTTCATGAGGGCATTTTGTACCAGGATGAAATGCATTTAATTCTGGGAAGTTCATGTGTATCATCAATAGGTTTTAATGGCTCTGCCTGGAAGACACTTGACATTTGTGGGGAGGTGTTTATTGCTTTTTGATAATTATATCATGCTCTGTAGTCCAAGATTGTTCTGCAGTATAGATCACAATTATTTTATTAATTTTGAGTCCAATGTTATTATAATCTAGGCTGAACTAGTATGTGACGAGAGGAGCAGATTATCAGTAGGATTTTTCAAGTTTAAATTGGCATGTATTGAGTGTAGCAGCTGAATTTCTTAGAAGAGCACTTTTTTTTCTGTTTGTATGGCATCTTCAAAACCAGGTTTTCATCCATGACAAGAACTCTGTGGTAGTATAACCACTGAACTAGTAAGCAAGAGTAACACTTGTTTGTGATGATGGTTCATTTATTAGTCATGTCTCTTGAAACCAGTTACAGTCATCTATTTAATGCTAGATATTGATATCCTCTCCCCCATTTTATATAATTTAATATACATAATGGAGTTCTCGTATTTGAAACATAGGGGTATTGCTACCTAAAAATCAAGAACATCATATGGGGGTTTTTGTTTTGTTTTTTTACAAAAGACTGTGGAGAAGCCCAGAAGCATGTATGCTTGGACAACGTGTCCAGTATAGATAAGGATATAGAAATTATCTCTCAGACACCATGGCAGAATGCCATGAAGTCTTATCATAGATAAAGTTAATCAGGATATCATAGGAGGAACTTGGTGGTACACATAGTCAGTGGAACACCATGAAGCCTGCAAACTCAGCAGTAATGGTGAGAGAACAGCGCACAAAGCTACAGAAAGCCTAGAACTGAGTCAGTCACAAGCTGACTACATCAATGAGTAACAGAATTCTTCTGAGATAAAATCTCAGGGCTAAATGAGAAAAAAAAACGTAGAAAAATTAGTTTATATTACAGTTAGGTACTAGGAGGCCTCTTGCAGGTACAAAGCACTGTAAATGGTAATTTTATTTCTCAAAATGGTGACACCGGAAGAGATCAGAGAATCTCAGAAAGGCAAGCTGAAAGACACTTCAATATATCCTCATGTAAAAATTGATATAATAGTGCAACAGAGATTTTTAGGCACAATTAATGATGCTTCATGGAGAACCTGGCTAGCGAGCCCCTCAGAAGAAAGTGTCACTTGACTACACTGTGAGTAGCACATAGGACCTCTTTCAAAAAGTCCTGATCAAAAGGTTTTCTGTAACAGCAACCGTAATGATATAATGTACAAAAACACAATGTCCTTGCAGGAGGAATGGGAGAAAAAAAAATAAAAAATAAAAAAAAAGTCATAGATAGATCAACTTCAGAAAGTTACTACATAGACAGCTTCTTAAAAAGAAGCTAAATAAGACATCTAAGAGTTAAATCTTTGTAAGCAAGTTGGAGACAACTTAAAGACACCTCTTTATAGGCACAGAAAAAACACATCATCTTTCAAAAAAGGCTATCGAAGGGCAAAAAGCCACTAAAGAGCAGGGTAAAGAAATTTTTAGTAGCAGGAAGGCATCAATGAAAAATCAAAAGCTACATCCAAATGAGGAATGTAGAAAAGACTATACACCATGGCAGTTCAAATGTGAAACCATGATAAGTCAAGACCAAGAAAAAAAAAAAAGAGGAGAAAAGTTTGCACAAGCTCAAAACCAAAACAAACTGTAACTCTTTTCTTCAACATAGCAGGAACAGAAAGCTTGTCAAGTGCCTGCGAAGCTAGTACATGACCTGGGTATGCAAGACGTATTGAGAAGCTAAGACCATAATTAAAAGCTAAATACATTTTTCAGTTCTTCGGTCACTATGGAAGAGACACCAAAACTCTTTGCAGGGAAGTCACCAAATGTGTCTCAAACTGACACATTGAGAAGTTATTGTGGAACAAATAGGTAAAAGTTACAAAATCCCTACATATGAGACAGGATATTTTAAAAATGTCAATCATACTAGTGCAACTGGGAATAAAAGTGGGAATAAAAATGACTGACTGTCATCCACCTTTTCCTAAATGCTAACTGCTTACTGGCTTTCATAAGAATGCAGGAGTATTTGACTTCTCAGATATTTAATGATTCTTTTTTTAGAGTCTGCATTTCAGAGGGCACTATTTCAAATCTCTAGTAGAATCTGTAACATAACATGAGACTGCCAAAATTTTGCCTTTTAATCTCCCGTAGCTTCTGCATCCTGAAGGTGTATGCAGCCACAGAGAAGATGGCGAAGGGACAAAGATTATATGTTTTCCTACCTGAAAACAGTTATTTGTTTGTTTTTAGCAGTAAGCTTTAAAATATTTTCAATAATAATGCAAAGAGCTACCCAGGCTCAATAATGCAGCATAATTTAATAAACAACCCTCTCGTAAGCTAGACTTCCCTATAAAACTTTACAGTTTCTCTGAAACATAGATAGAGGGTTAAGCATTTATTGCATAGTGCATGAGAGACATTTTTTGTAAACTGAACAGAGATGGGAATTCATAGATTCCATATCCTAGGGCAATTTGTGAAAATACTAAAGTTTCTAGCTTTCAAAAGTGTATATTCCAGATGTATTTTTCTAAGATGTAGAAATAGCTGAACATTATCCACAGGGCCTTTTGGAAACTCAGAAAGAGAACAGAGAATTATCCCAAGAATCCTCCAATAAATTTTATGCCAGAATTTTGAGAGAGAGATCCCAGAAATGCCTTTGGGCACATCACCGATGTTATTTCCAGGCTAATTAAAGATGTATGCTTTCTTCCAATGGGATGACTGATGTGGCAGGTTTAACGAGGTCTTGCCAGGAAAATGAAAATATGTGCCTATTTCAATGCATCATCTCCTTTTGGCAATATGCACAGTAAATTGTACTTAGTCACCATCCAAATTTTCACAAAAGCAACAGGTATACATAGGACCACATAAGTTTTGAACCTCCAAAATGTTCTGTCTTATACAGTGTGAGTTTCCACTCCATCCATCTTTTCCTTGGCAAC
Source organism: Cygnus atratus (assembly GCF_013377495.2). Taxonomy (NCBI): domain Eukaryota; kingdom Metazoa; phylum Chordata; class Aves; order Anseriformes; family Anatidae; genus Cygnus; species Cygnus atratus. The sequence continues at coordinate 21,141,119 of NC_066366.1, forward strand.
TCTTTCTCTGAAAGTATTAACACTAGTGTTCCTCTCTCTTTTTCCCTCCTTTGCCTTCTTTTCTGAAGTGACCAAAATGTCAAAAATTCCATAATATTAGGTGTGTTGACAAATCTTAGTGCAAGGCAAGAACAAGCATGCGTATTACACTGGCAGAAGATGCAGCTCCACTGTGAAAGATGAGAACTGAATCCTTCTCTTATACTGGGTCATGGCCCCTTGAGGTTTTATAGCTCACGGCTGCAGAGGAGAGGTGAATCACAGAAATTTTAGTTGGAAGGAACCTCTGGAAGTCTTTGTTTCAACCTGTGGCTTGAATAATGTTGAGCTGTTGCCAACCCAAGATCAGGGCAGCCGCAGCTTTGTCTAGCCATGTCATGAAAACCTCCAAGAATGGAGCTTCCACAGCCTCTCTGTGTTAACCTGCTCCTGTGCTACTCTACCCTCCTCATGAAGATGCTGAAGGTTTATTTGGGGGGCTATGGTGGTGTTTGTTGGTGGTGGTTTTGTTTTTGTCTGGATGGGAGTGGAAAGTAGGAAAATGACAAGATACTATAAAAATATATGTGCACTATATATGCTGGATATACTAATGGCAATGTCACGGTCTCTCTCTGACTTCAGGGAAACTAAGAAATAGCAGTGGGAACTTACAACAGGCAAGAGTGTATGAATTACCAGCACTATAATGGAATAGTGAAAAGCAACTCGGTAGCTAATAGAGGGAGGAAGGACTGAAATTTCCCCTCTACCGTTCTTGTAAAGCTGTCTGTGTAAAAGCAGAACAGGTTTGTGTCTAAATTCACTATAATTTCAAATACTTTTTCCTCTTCTCTTCGTTTCTTTTTTAGAGTTGAAACCAATCTGACAAGCAAGTCTCCCCAGACACTGCTCCCCGAGCCTGGGACACCAGACGCATCAGCCTGAATCATGCTGCCTCCAGCCCTCTGAGTATTTCCTGCTTCTGAGAGAGAGCAGCTACGTTCTGACAGCTTCAATGGGAGGTGTCAGCCTGTTTCCAGAGCTTTCAAAAGACATTCTGTCATTCCATGAATGATATCATTGTATGGAACCTCTGAGATAATGAGAGTATGAACATCATCCCACAACACCGTTTGGCTCAAAGACAGGGAAACATATGGACATCCCCTCTACACAGATTTTGCAGGGAAACATAGGGAAAATCCTACTGTCTGCAAAAGACATTTCTTAGCTTCATTTGCAACAGCCTGAATGCTATTAACAGTGGACAAGATGGAACTGGTTGGCAACAGATTGCACATCTCAACACAGAGTTTCGCTCTGTTTAAGCTTTTGCATAGAAGCGTGAAGGAGGTGAAGTCACCACAGGATGTGAAACACACTAAAGCTTACTAAGGGCATTACACTGAAATAGTTGCAATGAAACCATCTCACATTCATTGAAAGGCTAATTTTTCCCCTTCTTGCCATATTGAATGAGACTATCGGATCACTTCAGTCTGGATTTTAGTCTATTCAGATAGAATGACTCACCTATAGACTACCACTCTACAGCAGAGCATGATAATCATTTGGATGAAATTGGTCTGCAACAAAAAACTAAGCTCCCAAGTCCTACATTGAAGATTAACCTGGCCATTTATAATCCTAAATGTCATGGACAATTCTTTATTCTCGAACTTTCATTTTGCAAAATAGCAGTTAGGACCTAGAAGAAATTCTGCCAAATTCTGACACTGAGCTTCAACCACCACTTTGTCTCGCTTTTCAGAATAACTCTTCTGAGTTGTTCTATGAAACAGGTTTTATATTTACACACTTATCAAAAGGTTTTATTCAGTAGCTACTACTTCATTTGGTTCAGCCACTGCCCTCCGGGCCCAATCACAGCTCTTCATAAAAACTACACAGAGAACACAATAAAACCCAAACTTCACTGTTTTCTTTTGAGGGAAGGATGTCTAGCCCTCTGAAGAAAAGAAGTGAAGGTAATACAAAAGACTAAAACATTTTTAACTTTACCACAGGATTGCTCTACATATGGTATATATTAAAATTCTCAGAGTTTGCATATCATACGTCATATGAGAGCAATAAATTTCCTTAATTGGCTGAAGTGTGAATTTTGAGAGAATGGATTTTTTTTTTGTAGGTGTTTAAATGTAATATAGAATTTATTTTTCATGTTAAAAGGCCAAATGCTCTAAGGCAAATTCCTTAAATAAAGAGATAATAATGTAAAACCTTTTTAGCATCCAGCATTTCTAGTCTGAGCAGGGAGAGTTCAGCAGGTTTTTAAATAAAGTATTTTGAATTGTATATGTGAAAATGTGTGGAGAAATCGTTTCCCTGCCACTTGCGTTGCTCATTCAACAGGGAAATATTTTTAATATATATGAAACACAGGCTGTAGCCCACCTAGCTGCCTACACTAACATGATGGAGAGCCAGCAAATGCAACCCCTGTGATACTGCATTGCAGCACTTTATTTAACTCCTCTAATCAAAATATTCTGCTCAGGGTTTTAGATGCGCTTGGCTCTCTGAAGGATCTGGACACATTCCAGTGTAAACTTTTTTTTTCCTTTATAACAACATAACAGGAAGGAGGAGTAAATGGACAAAACAGAGAATAACTTTCCTGCTGTGAATTTGCAAAGTATTTCTTAAGTATTAGGCCCCGTCCTGCACAGTACAGAATTAAGGCTCAACTCTGTTGATCCATCAGATGTCTAGTTCCCGATGATATTCTGTTTATTTACACAGACAAAACACAGTTTTTCCCTTAGTGACATAGGCACTGAAGGCCTGTGGAGGTACACAGTATACCTCTGTAGCAGTCTTCCTTCTTTATAAAATTATCTCAGCCTGAAGCAGCTGAATTTTGAGTGTAGTTTCAAGGAGTGAAAAACAGATTTTTTCTTTCTTAAGCACAGATATCTGTCTCGATAACATCATCTATGCAGAACTACCCTGAGCCTCAGCTTTTGTATGTATACCTCAAGGGAAGGAGAGATTTCAGAGCTGATAAAAGTTGTTACAGGCTAGAGAGCCGTAGCATACAGCCAGACCCTCCAGGGAGTGGGAATTGCCGCCTTCTCAGTTATAAGACCTTTTGTGTCTGCTTCCCTCGTACAGCCCCCTTCAAAGCTCTTTGCAATTAACTTGCCAGGGCTCAGCTAACAGAATGAAATAGCATCCAGGTACTTACCACAGAACTAATCCTCAACAGAGCAGTGGAATAGATAAGGATGATAATTAACAGTCACAGCAATTAAAGCAATTTCATGTTGTGATATTCATTCTCAGCAGAAAGGAAAAATTGCATACATTTCTCCTGACTGACTGCCAAGATAGCTAACATGACTGAAAGATTTAATACAGAAACTTGCAACACAGAAAATCTGCCTCCTCTGTTCTCTAAAGATGAAAACTGAGTGACATAGGCATCTAATCTGGGTTTTCTTCTGCTTTAGTGCTTTGCCCTATATTGAGTTGAAAACATCATAAGACACAGCATGCTAACCAATTTTATTTTTATTCTCCAATATGATTATGTTCACAACTTGTATTTAACTACATGTTAAAACACAGGCAAAAGCTTGAGACTGTGTTCTTTGCTACATCTGGCAGTGAAACGTAAGAAGAAAGCCAAGTGAACTGAAAGAAAAACTGCCAAACTGAAAATGCTTTCCCCATAAACATTCCACAAAGTGTTGGTCACTTGCTACAGTTCTTGGAGGAAATCCCAGTAGATTTCTGTCACCCAGAGCTGTGAGAAGTCAGGGCATTGCACAGTGGAATTGGGAAAGGCATCTTTATGGGGATTGGAATTACACGGCTAATTGAAAATGAGATACAGATACTCTTACCATCAATATTTATGCTGTATCTCTTGTTCTTATCAGGCAAAAAAGACAACAAATAAAAGAAAGATAAACTAATGCACAAGTTCTTTCTCTGAAGAGCTACAATGGGAAAGAAAGCCAAGCTAGCAAAGAAATCTTTCCTGTTTTCTTCTCTAAAGAGTATAATGCTGTCATTTAATATTGTAAATTGTGTGTTTAAACTTGAAATAATTCAGAAACTCTAATAATTGATAATATAGATATGTAATCATATAAATTCAATTAAAAAGAAATGTTCCACATTGTAATCCATAGATGCACTCATACTGAAGAATATAAATGTTTTGTAGAATTTGACTGAAATAAAAGACATCTGACTTTATTTGAGGACTTTAACACACACTGTCTGCATGATCTTATACTTCAGAAAGTCATATACATTCTCATGCATATGAGGAATCTTACTCATGTCAATAGCCTCTTTTAACATGCTTTTAAATGGGTTAAATTATTCACAAATCTATGAATCTGCAGCATCAGTCAGTCATTCCCTACAATTTATCTCGTTAGGTATATAACAGGTTAATGACAGTTTTTGCCTTACGTATCCCCATTTCCCTACTCTTTATTTTGTTTAGAACAGCATATGACTGTTTGACATGTCTTAATGTATACCTAGCACAAAATGAATCCAAATTTGTTTAGCATGTCTCATTCTAATGGTAGCACACTCAACAAATATTCACAGTTTTCAGGAAAACTTTCTGTTTGAATAATCCATCTTCATAAAACACTCTAAATCAGAGGGGCTTTTTCTTTCCATTCCTTGTTCAAAGTGTTTGCATAATCAGCAAAAATACAAAATTGAAGTGGGAGTGGACAAAATGGACCTTTTCCACTTCCTTGAAGCTCCAACACGTGGAAGAGGAAAAGCTGGATTCTCTTCTGTACACAGCAGAGAAGTAAGGGAAGAAGGAAAATGCAGGAGACACTCCTCACCTGACTCTCAAATGCCAGCATTCTTTAAGTAGGATTTCATCTACTGGCTTGGTGAAGATCTGTAATACACAGAGCTATGTATAGTATATGGCAAAGAACTTTTAAAGTTTTGCATATGAGCAATAGGGAGCTTAAACATAGTCACTTAACAATTTCTGACATGTCGGAGTGAAACAAATCATGCTTTCAGATGAAATTCATGTTTGGATAACCTGGTCACCCTTGGCAGAAATGTCCCTGTTTGGCAAATGTATAATTTCAGTGTCTACATACAGGCTGGATGCTAGGGGCTCAGCCAGGAACAGAGGACAGGCACAAATACTGTTCAGTACTCACCAACGTTCATGTCCAATGAATAGAGAGGCTGGTGCATCTCTTAACTGGATGTACTACGATTGAAGTAGAGATCAGGCAAGGTAACCTTTTTAAAATAAGCTATAGAATCATAGACTGGTTTGGGTTGGAAGGGACCTTAAAGACCATCTAATTCCAACCCCCTTGCCCTGCACAGGAACACCTCCCACCAGACCATGTTGCTCAAAGCCCCATCCAGCCTGGCCTTGAACACTGTCAGGGAGGGATCATCCACAGCTTCTTTAGGCAGCCTGTTCCAGTGCCTCACCACCCTCTGAGTAAAGAATTTCTTTCTTGTATCTAATCTAGATCTGCCCTCTTTTAGTTTAAAGCCATTCACCCCTGTGCTATCACTACACCCCCTGACAAAGAGTCCCTCACCAGCTTTCCTGTAGGCCCCCTTTAGATACTGGAAGGTCTCCCCACGGTCTTCTCTTCAGGCTGAACCCCAACTCACTCAGCCTAAATATGAAGTTACAGGTCCAAGAGAGGACAATCGCATCAAAACATATTGCTCAAAATGGGTGAGTCATGGAGGCAGGGAGGGCAGGGGGATTAGTGTAATGAAGGTAGGGATAGGGTGTAAAAAAAAAAAAAATAGGCAATACATGTGGTAATAGTTTAGTACAGGTGCAAGTGGTTTAGATGTTAGTGATGTGGGCTGATGTCAGCACTTTTTAAAAAAAAAAAAAAAGCTTTTGGAGAGAGCAACAATTTTCACTCTGCTACAGGCAGTTCCTAGATACGTTTCTGAAAGACATGAATTTTAATAACTGTCTTCTTTCAGTTTCATCTCAACAGTTTAGTGATCCTTCTCCACAAGGTGGCAGAAAGACCACACAGTTGACCAATAATGGTTCTAACCAACCTCTGTCTTGTCACAGAATTACCGCAATAAAAGTCCTACCACCCAAGCAAAATAAATCCCGAAACAATTAATTCTGTGCTAATTGGAACAGTGCAATTTATCCATATGATATAACAAAGGTTTAAGGAAGATCACAAACAGGGGATTAAACTGCTTAGTCGTCATGACCTACTCAAACATTGTTATGCAAATGAAGGCTTTGCACATATGCTGTCCAGTAATTCCTCAGTTATCTGAACGGAAATGGATATGAAAGCAATTTGGATAAGAAAGAGGATCATATTTTAATATAAACAAAACCAGCCTGGAGGGCAATAACCTCACGTTGGATGAGTTATCAGATACTAAAGCTTCAGAAAAAGAAGCTCAATATAAAGTGGCTTTTAAAAACTGTTTCAGCATGGGTAATGAGAGCACGGGGCATGTGTGGGGAAGGCCCTCGGCCCCAGGCTGCAGAGAGCCGTGATCTGACCATGCAGCAGGCCAGCGCCTCTGGGTCTGTCAGAGAAGAGTAAGGTGCTGGCCATCAGCTCTCAGGGAGCAGGACATGGATTCAGGATTAAACATGAGGCTTGGGATCAAGGTTCTGTGCAGCCTGAAGCAATTAGTGAGCACCTCCATGCCCAGAAGACAGAGATGTCCTCCTGCACCACAGAGGGGAGAGGCCTGGAGCTGAGCCCGAAGCCCTGCTGCCTGGCTCTCACCACAGGCTCCCTCCTTACACACAGGTTTTAAGTCACTTCTCTGAACTAGAGCTTACATTTGTGTTCCTCTCCTACAATTGCCTAAACTGGCTATAATTGACTGTAGCAGATTAAGAAGGGAAGCAACTCTTGCCCAAGACCATGTTTTTGATGGCTCTCCCCATCTTATCTCTCTCAGTATCAATCTGCCCCCCTCCCCCTTTTTTTTTTTTACAGCAGACAAAGGAGACGTTTTGCATTTACATAAGAATCCCTCTCTGCTTTTGTACTGATCCTCCCAGGTTCATCTGCACCTTCAATCAATAAACAGCAATTTCCCCTTTGAGGATCAGCAGTAGGAGTAATCCTCACACCCCGCAGAAAGGCCTCCAGCCCTGCTACTCTGTATGAGTAGCTGGCCTTTTAAGAGGCTTAAAAAAACCCAACTTATGAAATATCTTTTAGTGGAACCGATTGTTGTAGTTATTTCAGAAAAAAAAAAAAAGTAAAATATAACTAGAAGTCAGGGCAAAAGCCAGTTAAAACAGACAGAATTGTTAAAGCTGTGATGTATACAGGACAGTAATGGCAGTAAACACAGTCGTGCTGAGGAGGCCTAACATGACCTTGTCTCAATGACAAATATCCTCTTCAACTTGTGAAAATGTCCATGTTTTTGTTGAAAAAGGATTCCCAAGTCTGTTGAAGCCAGAAAATCAAATCACGAAGGCATTTAAAAATCAGCTTAAAGCGATTAAAATTTTTGTGAAGTGTAAAAAATGGGATTTTTAGATCACTTTTGCTTGTCAGGAAGAAAGTACATCATCTGACTGAATGTGTTGCCCACATGCACACGGAACAGCTACAAGAAGCTGGGCTGTGCTGTTTGACAGCTTCAGTGTCCACCATAGTGAGAACAGTCTCACCAGCGTCATCCCTGCCTCCTGTTCTGGCCCTGTAGATTGGGTAAATAGGTTTGCAAGAAGCTGGCCTTTTTTGTGCAAGCCCACCAGGCTTTCAGAGGCATCCCAATTTCATCTCCATCCTGTCTATGCAGTGTCAGCAAGCTGACCTGGGAAGTGGGATTGCTGTGCCTTTCTCCCACTTCTACAGTCAGGCAAGCCAAATCTAAGCTAAAAAAAATAATTCAACTGAAACACATTGGTACGTTTGGGGTATCACGAGAAAACTTTTAAAAGTATCTTTTACTGGATTTTGGTTTTTCAGTTTAAAGCGGACAGTGTCTCCAAGGTAATTTAGTGGAGTTTAAGAATAGCTTCTGTTTATAGCGATGGGACTATGCTTCTACAGAAATATTGCCCTACATCTGAGAAAAGCCAGGGCAATTAACAGCATTCTTGTCACAGAAAAAGAAACGCATTTTAAGTGCTTCTATTTCACGTATGAAAAAGATGAATCTTATTCATGACCTAAGCTGGGAAAAAAAAAAAAAAAAAGTGACTCTGCTGCTGAAATTCAGGAAATGGATTTATCACCCTGATGGTTCACAGGTTCTTCATATGGCCTCAGGTGAGTCATGTCTCTATGCCTTAGCTCCTACCTGGGAAACAGCAGTGGCAGTGTATCAAATCTGTTTCATCTGTGCCTTTCTCCTCTACCTAAATTGTCTTCTCTTTAGAACAGGAACAAATTCTGAGGCCTTGTTTTTTTCTTAATGGAAGATGACTAATAAGGCATACATTAATAAAATGCTTGCCCGTGCTCACACTAAACTATTTGCTACACCACAAAGGAGAGAGGAAATAAAAGCAAGTAGGCCTCACACAGGCAGTTTAATGGGGGGAATTTCTGTCATTCTACTTTTTCTCTGATCCTCAAGAAATTTTGTATAAGAGCTAAGAGGGAGGCATTTCAGAGTAGGCCCAGTGTCCCCTGTCCATGAACATACCATCTCTAGAGCTTGCTGGGTCTACTCAGAAGTATAGCCACGCAGGATCAGTTTTGATTCCCCTTGTCTATCTTGCAAATTCTCCCCTTGATAAGCAACCCCATGCAGTACCAGATGGATGCTTGTTCCAGCTGACAGCTTTTAGGCTTTCACACTGCCAGAACATGGGGCATGCAGGAATGAAGGAAAGGAAGCAGTATACTTGCTTAAGTCCTTTCACAGAGATCTTGCATAGTCTTCTAAAGCTGTCTGGTTTTGGTGCTAAATACTTGAGTTCCTCAGTAAGAACAGCTTGTTCCCTCCCCCAGACGAATGAGCTGGAGGGAACCCTGCAAATAGTTCCCAGCTTCTGACAAGGAGGTTTTCACTATACAGGGGATAATCTACTTTGCAAAGCTACTTGTAATAGTTAATGGGCATCAGGGTGGTGCAGAGAAAATTATGACTAAATGGGCTTTAGTAAAATGAAGATAAGTTACCGGAGCAGTACACAAAAGGAAGGCACTTTGTTGCCAAGCTAAAATACCTCAGATATGACACAGCCATTACTGGTTATGTACACACCCCCATAACCACCTTGTCCACTCTTTGCAGAAGTGCGCATAGCTTTATGCACTCCATATCTCCTCCTTAGCAGCTATCACTTAGTGTCATACCCAGATAAATTGTACACAGTCCTAAAAGCAATGCAGCCAGGAACCTCATTTGCAGATATTTTTTCTGTGGCATCTTCACAGATGATTTATCCCAAATTAACCTGTTTAACTAAGTGTAACAGGGACAGAATGGCTACATCTTTCTTATTCTCATAAAGATTTTCTGAAGTGAAATCAAGTTTGTAGTTCTTCTTAAAAAAAAAAAAAAAAGTCCCAACCCCATCATAAACTGTGACAAAACTTATCAATTGTCTAAAAATATGAACGCATTTATAACACTGCCTATTCATTTGCTAGGAATACTGGAAGAAAAGGAGAAGAAATTAATGCAACCAGGAACTTAGCAAATTCTATAAAATCACACAGACAGGAAGAAAATTTGCTCAGTGTCAAATCTTTAGCTCAGTTAAGCTCTAATTGCACTGTAGTTTAAGATGGAAATGACTTACAGAGCTCATCAAATTTATGTCACTGCAAGGGCTGTCACGGAAGATGTATCAGATAGTAAGCTGAGGATACATTTGTTCTTAGCAAAAAGGCCAAGAAAAAAAAATCTATCTTCTTCCTACATCCATCAGCTGAGGCAAGAACACATAACTGGTTTAGAAGATAAGGCAATAACTAATTCAGTCATGTGGAAAGAGCTGCCATGAAATCCCTCCCACCACCCACAACATTTTTCCACCCACATTGTTTGTGCTGCAGCACAATCCCCACCTAAACTTTAAGAAACTGAAATTCATCTCTTGGCAATCCTAAATGCTTTGTTATTTCAACCCACGATTCTTTGCTTCGTTGGCGGCATAATATGTTAACTACAATGAAATCACTACAGGCCTAATTCAAGACCTTCGGATGTCCACAGCAGCAGTCACTTGAAAGGGAATCCATCCTTATTAGAGGAGAGAGGATTTTCAATCAATAACTGTCAGCTGTACATTTTCTTAAACATGCTGTCAATAGGATTTCTCTCCTTCCTTATATCAGTCAAATGCTTTTCATACTCACAAATGTGAGAGCCATTTAGTCACTTCATGCATCTGTTTAGATTTTAGTTTCTCCAGTGAGAATGCCAACAAGGAGGCCAACTTTCACTGTGATTTTTCTGTTATCTGTGTACACATGTAGTAGAAATTGTATTGAGACCACAAACTCATTTCACATTCTGTAGGTCACTGAACAGCTGCTCGTAATGATTTTTGCTCACTAATGACCTAGGTTATATTTGAATCAGTGCCCTAGAGGTGAAAAACTCTGTATTCCATTACTGATCCCCTCAGTCACAAAATCCCTTGATAATTTTTTTTCGAGGTGGCTTTTGCAGTATTAGTATTTATTATCTTATAAAAATTACATGTTCATCAAGCTTCAGTAAAATGCATAATAAACAAGCTGCATATATAACGGACAGAAGCATTTGCATTAAATGACCCTCAAAAAGAGGCAATACAATAGAATCAACACTATATAACAGTCACAGGGGTAGAAAGCAAGAGGCATGCAATCCATGGAAAGGAAATATTCTGTCAGAAGAATATAATTGTATAACCAAACAAATGAACAAGGTATTATTTCTGGCACAGTCGAAAAAGCCTTAGTAAATGAATTATAAACTTGGCTTTTAGCCTCGTCCTTAGGTAATATTCCTATATATATTAATCACATATTTAAGTTAACATGGTCATTTCTACTGGGGAAGTATATTTCTTCAATTAAGATGTTATACATATCACTTGCCACGCTATGAGCTCCCATGTGTTACATATACATATAATTCTCCCACTCCCAGTGAGGGATTAATTAAGAGAAGTACCCAGGCTCTTAGGAGAAAAAAGAAAAGAAAAAAAAAAAAGAACACTATTGTGATTCTTAAAAACACAGACTTGTGTAAGAAATGTAGCAAGGGGTTAAAAGGACAGACATAAAGTGCTTTGGTGTCTCGATGTACCAGTGCTTTTCAAATATTAGACTCTTCCTACCTGCTGTGCTTAGCTTCAAAATTCGGTGCTGCCACAGGAAAAAAAAAAAATCTGTTTGCTTTTTCATCCATGTACCACATGGCTTTCACTTTCATCAAAACACAGCAAAAGTGTCACAGGGGAATCATTCCCTTGGCTGCCTGAGCACTTGTGATCTTTGACCTCTGCTGGAAATGGATTCCAGGCACACTTCTGCCTGACAAGTGAACCGTGTAAAATCTTGATGAGGTGTGTATTTTGTTTTGTTTGATTAGCAAGCCCTAAAATTGAGGCAAAGCTTTGTCTTACAATGAAAAGCCCACTTTCTTTATCCATGCTTTCCCTTTGCAAATTTACTGACCTAGAATGGCAAATGCTGTTTTCTATGCAGGTAAAAAGCACATTAGTACATGAAAGTGGCGTTTCAGCGAGACACAAAGGGCACCAGCTCCGAGTGCAGACCTTGTGGCAGAAGAGGAAGGCTTAGAGCCATGACGTCATAAATCTCAGCAACTCCTGCAATGCACTGAGCACGTACCCGCAGCATAATGAATCTGCTCCCTGGAGGAAGAAGCTTAGGAGCAGGAGGAAAAAAAGATTATTTTTAGCTAAGGGAACCCTTTGTCTTACAGCATTAAAAATCCTTGAGTTGGCTTCTCACAATAGCAGCCTTGTGCAGTGCTCTACTTTTAACTCGTGGAGTGCTGTAAAATGTAACAATTACAGACTGAAGCACAACCTTCTGAACTTGTCTGTTTGCTTCTTACTCGATGTCCTTATGGCTTCAGTTAAAATTTTGCACATGTCAAAGCTTCTCATTTTAGCTATAGAATTCAAAACTCTTGTTCTTATCCACTACCAAGTTACACATGTTCATGCGTTATACAGATCTCAGCAATAGGAGCAATAAGCATCGTTTATTAGCCTGACAGGTTTAAAATGTAATACCTAAAATTAATCTGAAGGTCCATTCCCATTTGAACATTTTATCTAGAGAGACACAGATCACCCTTTTCCTCTAATGCCAAAGAAATTTGATTCTACATCCATTAATAATCCCAGATGTCAGCCATAGACAACATTTTCATCAATCATTGCATTAAAGCACTGACCAAAAGATATACCTATAAAAGAAGAAAATATACTTCCCACTACTTTAATGTCTTTAATGTGTTTTCAAGATTTTAAGCCATTTTGCTGAAGGCTACTTTTAGTAAAGTGAAGAGACAACTGCATATACATCCCAGCTGCAAAAATGTTGATTTTGTTTAGCAAGGAAAAAGAAGTCTCACAACATGTTTCAGCTGCATCCTAGATATTCCCAAGTTACATATTGTTCTTTGTAATATACCTAGCTGTTTGCTAGCATTATATTTGGGTTAATCTGGATCAATTTTGACCTGACCTCGTGGAGTAGCTGCAACTGCCTGCTCTTGTTCCACGTCCAGGCTGGCCTAGCACAGTGCTGTTAAATGGTGTGGCAGGGGTATGTGTACATCACACAAGTCAAACCTGAGGGGACCTACCCAAGCTGCCTCCAAAAGCATTAATTCAAGTACCAAAACAAGACAGACACATCAGTGCAGTATTAGTCTGACTAACAAGCAGGGCTAATTAGTCTATATAGCAGTTTGTACTAATGAATTTCAATGAAAATGGGCTAAATCTAATTACCTAACAGCTTTTCTGGATAAGAGCACATACACAAAGTGTTGCTATGACTTTGCTGGTACACAGTAAGTGTCCACGCATTTAACCTTTCGCTCTGGTTCGTACCAGTTCCATTCCCCGGTCATACCCTTGGAACAAGCCTCTGACTGGCTGTGGGGGAAGCCATGTGAAAGATGGGAGGAGGAGGCTGTAGAACTACCACAAGTTATCCCTCACGTTAGGACGCTGCTGGTGAATAGACAAAAGAACATGCACTACTGACATCGCGCAGGGCTTGTTCTGCACATTACTGGCTTCTGGTTAGGTCAAGTACCTGCAGGGCCTACACCTGCAACATGGGGGAAGCCCTCATGGCAGGGTAAGTTATGCCTTATGATGACCGTCACTGTACAAGACAAAGACCTAGCATTGAAAGTAAATGGCTTCAGCTCCCCATTGATATATATAAACCCTATATCAAACATGATGTGATCATCCATTACATTTTTCTCATATTGCATCAGGATTTATTTGCTTCTGATCGAGAGTCTTAACTCAGCATCCCCAACCACTGTCAACTTATGCTCTCTTTGATCTGTCTGCATTTACTGCTGAAATACTGAGTAACACTTTAACATTTTGAAGTAGCCAAGCAATTGAAGTCACATTTTGGTATCAATAAGACTTCTAAATCCATAGCAGAAGCAAGACTAATGGCTAATTATATTTCTTATTCAGGCTTGTAAAGACAAGTGAATAGAATACCTAAATTCCCATTGGCAAATTCGGCAGCTAACCTTTTAAAGGTGATTTTATTAATTCCAAGTCCCTGTCTGTCCTATGGATGCCTGCATAAAACTATATATAAATCTTATGGTCCTAAATCACATAAGTTCCTTTGAATTTCCTTCCCTTCCGTTGCTTCTGTCAAATGTTTCCAATGCTCTTCTCTCTCTGGCATAATTTTGTGAGAGTCAGGCTGATACTTTTCACTGGTTATGTCTTTCTTCTATGCCGAGTTATTACTTCAGAGTTATACCTAGCTTTGCACTGTGAAGTTTACCTTCTGTAAGAGATTCAGCTAGATGAACCAAAAGCACTCAGCCTTCATAGGAATTAGCTCTAACCATTGTATATCCAAATGATGTAACACTTTGTGATGTCCCTGTTTGATTGTCTAAGGCCCTAAAACTTTAGAATATGCAAATGCAAAATTAACAATGTACTAATTAGCATGATTGGTATCACCATGCCATTTATGTAGCTTCCTAGTGGACCAAGACCCCCCGTGGTAGCGGGAGAACTAAAAGTAAGGGGGCTGGGAGGAAGGCTGTTTATAGTCATGCTAAGATTAAGCTGTTGGCCAAACAGCTTGGAAATTTCAGGTCCAAGCAAGAGACAGGTCAAAATTTTAATTTCGACACAAATGGCTTACAGGGTTACACGTAGTACTGCTGAAGTTGAGTATGACAAGAAAGTAATAAGGGAGAGGCAAAAGCAGGGTTGGGGTAGGAACAAGGAATGGGGGGTGAAGAGGAGCTGGGTACCGGGTTCCCAGATGGGAGGAGGAGGAGAAGGTGGAACTACCACAAGTGATCCTTACATTAGGACACAGCTGGTGAGCAGAAAGAAACATGCACACAGTGGTTGTTCTGTACATTACTGGCTTTTGATTAGGACAACCTTTTAAAAATAGACGTGTGAAATAGTGGAGGTAGCAATCAGAATAACTTTGTTGGGAGAGGAGGAGAGAAGCATTTGCCATCCTTCCCCTTTCAAAACTCCCCCACTGTGCTGGCCCACATCATCAGCAGCTCTTGGAAATCAGAGGTCCCTGGTGAACCGACTGCAGCCACAGGTTAGGATAATCTCATCACGTACCCACCACACACATATGATGGTATGCCAGGGCTTGCCACGGACAGTTCGACAATGGCAAGTCTGTCACATGGAAATCTGGGCTATCCCCACATTTCTATTTGTACTGTTGTTCCAGATAAACAAACCAAACTGTCCACAGCTGAAAGCCCGGTAATGTTTCTTAAGACTGGTCCAAATTTGCTTGCTATTGCTTCAAACGCAGAATAATTCAAATAATGGCTAGCCACTCAAAGAGCTACTTTTCAGCAAATTGTTTCGGAGTATGCAAAGCTACCATTTTCATAAAGAAATTTGGTTGTGTTTATTTCAGGGAAAAAGCAGATCCTTGTATACAGTATGCCCTCCCCCCCATCATCAGGGTATCAGACAGCAGTGTACACAAGGACTCCTAGCCTTATTAATAATCAGTAGTTAGCACAGTAATTAGGAGTTTGAAGTGCTAATAAATAGCTGCCATATGTGGTCTAATTTCCTTGCACTTGCAGTATATAATACTTATTGCTTATTGATACCCGATACCATATATGTGCTAATTTACTGGCAATCTAAGGAAACCATAAGAAACTAAATATATTACACAAAGATGTCCTGACTCAAATCTTATGGTCTCATGCTTCACAGAAAAAGCATCTGAAATCTGTTAATAACTTGAACTTTAGTTGTGCCTTAATGAGACAGAGTCTTGATCCTTTTAGTAAGTGAGGCAGCAAATTCAAATGTTTCTAAAAATATAGATATTGCAATTCATTGTGACCAAACGCTTTCTTGGCATTCAGTTCAAACAACAATACTAATGAAGCATGATAATCCTTGATGGTACAGGATGTTTAAGGATCCAATTAATATTAACAGGCAAAGACTAATCAAGGGTTATGAAGAAAGTGCTATAAATTGGTCTAAGAAAGATGAATCGCGTAACACTTGCTTGAAAACAAATCCTACTCTGATTGCTGATAATTAGACTTTAATAGGTAGGCCCTAGTGCATGTAGACAGATTTTAGAGCAGAATTGGGTACAGCGAGGGAAGAAGTGACAAGTAAACTTTTTTCAAATCAAAATTTCCTGATGGAAAAAATTTAATTTTGTAAAACTTTTAGAGTTTCTGACAAGGAAACTGAACGGACAAATAACACAGATGACTGCATCCAGGATTATTTTTTCTTAATCCCTAAGGAAAACAAGGCAAAAAAACATGTTTTTGTGAAGAAGAGTCGATGCTACATAAGAATCTGGAGAAACAGCCTTTTGGCCTTGAGATTGGCACAGCGGATGAGAATAAATTTACCTGGGGAGGGAATACCTAATTCTGAAGAGTGATGTAGTCAGACAGATGGTATGTTCAGTGAAAGGGCTATGCTTAACTGGACTAAAGAAATAAGTGTGGGCAGTAAAAAAACAAAACGTCCTTATATTAATTTGAAAGATCCTGAAAAGCAAATTAGAAGAAACTGATCTATTATTGAGGATCACAAAAGAGGATGTCCTCTGTAAAGCAGGCACACAGTGAAGAAATAATTCTGAATGGAACATAGTTACTGAAATGCTGTCCAGGCAAACAGGAAAAGATAAAGTGTTTGACGGCCTTCTTCATTAATGACATGCTAGATGTAAAAGAAAGTGAGGCTGCGGTATAGGTCCAGAGGCGAACAGCCAGCACTGAAATTCCTTCAAAACATAATTGCCAGGATTTGTCTCATCATTGACAAAGATTTTAAAACAAATTGTACTAACACCACTAAAGACTTTATCACTGGATGACACAGTTGTTTTTACAGACTCTATAACCAAATCGTCACTCTTTTTCAGTAGGGGAAAAGAAAAGAGACTGGCCAAATAAAATGATTTTGAGTTGAACAAGCATGAGTTTATTCAAAACGTTGAATATAAGTAAAATTCAAGAACTTCTAGCGTTTGAAAATTGCCATTGCTACAGGGCACACATGGAACGTAGTTAAACCTATTGGACAAGGAACTTTATGGACATAAATAAAGGTGACACTAGGAATTTTTCTACATCAAAGATGGGCATGGTTCCCATATGCTGTATATGCATCAAGGAAAGAAAATCTCTTATGGGATTAAGCATACCAGACCCAGCCATACCAGACCCAGCCACATAAACAGCAACTATTGCTAGGCTGGGAAGGAAAGGGAGGCCTGGGGAAAACAAAGGCCAGGCTGTCAGTCTCCAATATCTTGTCAGTATAGCTCAGAGAGCAAAATTGACAGGAACCTTGCCAGCAAGTAATCTGGAGGCAAATATTCATTTCCAGAGAGCTTCAAACTGAGGTTTGTCTGGAAAGCTCCTCCCAGTGAGAGTTTTCATGGGATGGGATTTCCTTTTCTGGCCTGCTCTGTTTCTGCCTTTGGTCCTGAATCCAAATTGTTATTCAGCCCCTCTGCCACATTCTCCCATTTTATGTATGTATTCATAATAAGGCTTAACTTCCCATCAGACATGTTGTTTTTTTTTTTTTATAAAGACCTGTTAGTTATTTAAACAACGTCTCATTCATTAACAGTCATTGCTAGCTGAAGCAGATACCCTTTCCTTTGGTTAAGATAACTGTTTCTTTGTTTTGTTTTGTTTTTCTCTACAGAGAAGAAGAGGGAGGTATTTGCTCATCTCTTCCTCATTTTCTCTTTCAGGCAGCTGTGGGCTATTTATCTTCTGTGTGCCATGGACAGTCTGCTTTAATGGACCTTGGAAAGTGGAGTTCTGATTGAAGAGTACTTCCTTTCTTTGTCCGAAGTGAATAATACAATGTTTGAATTTTGGAGAGTTCTGGCATCAATATCACATTACACACTGGGTCTAGGAAAGCAGACAAATAAATGAGGACTGGTTACATCCTATTTGATAGAATGATCTCTCTGGATATTTGGCAGTAAGAATGAAGGATGTCTGCCTGGCACCCAAAATGAAGTGGAGTTGATTCTCAAATGACTTCCATCACACGGCCAGTGATGACTCTCTAATTCCCCCCAGCTGCACCTCTGGGTGGGGGAAGACGACGTCTACTCATGCAAAGGAAAATGCCTTTCTTTATTTATCGATTTCCGAGGATTGTACAGGCATAGTCCAAGACTGCTGACAAACAGGTAAGGACAATGAATAATTGGTACAATACTGAACATTAAACAACTTATCCTATTAAAAAAAAATGTTATCCTTTCCCTTATGACACACCATTTCATTCTGTCTTTTCTCTATCCTAACTGATCTGTCTAAATAAATGCTAGCCTTGGCTAGCTAGAATTAATGAGTACTTTAAGAGCTCATGTATATTTCAAAATTTGTAATAATTTTAAACTGATATTCTAGTTCACATTGAAAAGGCAGAGAATTCAGTTCTGGCATCTCTTTAAAAAACAGGGAAAAAAAGAGGGGCAAAAAACCAAAGAGGATGGTACTTTAATATGAAGAGAAAATTAGAGAAAGAGTCATGCAAGGATATAATGAAATCATACACGTACAGAAAAGAAGAGAATGCTCTTTGTTTAACAAAGGCAAGCAGTAACTTTCTCTCAATTTTGCTCTTTTTTTCAGTTGTTACTGCTAAAAAGTATTATCTGTACTCACAGTCATGAGATAAATAATACCAATCTTTCAGATGTCTGTTGCAATCTTGTGATATAACAAGTTGTAAAACACAGCTACAAGAATGCAGGAAATATTAATCCTCATGTTTCAGAATAACCACTTCCAGGGGTCTAGAAGGTCAAGACGACATTTCCTGCATAGTGCAGGATTGTTCCATTGATTAGTTCAGAGATTTCCACCTTAAAAAGCTTCTGTAAAACCAGAAAACAGACAATGGAATGACTAACTACCCTCTTGCAGTAAAGAAACTCTTGATTTACCTCCTGAAAATTTGAGACATCAGATTTCTTAGAAATACAGTTTGGTATTTTTGTTTTTTCATTTTTTACTGTTGCAGGTCAATGTTGGTAAGACTCTTAAATAGCGCTGTCCGGTTCAGAACAAATTAATTCACAGATTCATTAATTCAATGTAATAAATTTAAAGGCTTTAAAAATAGAAAGGTAGAAAAAGGGATGGAAAATATTGTGGCTGAGGCAGAGATTTCGTGTGCGAAATATATGTCTACCAGAAAAAAAGAAGTGAATGAAAGGGGGGTGTTGAGAGAGCTCTGAAAGAACAAGAATTTACAAAATGTTCATATGTTCAACAAGAGAGAGGTGAAATTAAAATGCCACACCTAGAAGGGAGCAAAAAGAAGAATCAACCAAAACATGAAGGCAAAAAAGTGCCAAGCTCCATATTGTGGAAACAGAAGAGAAAGAAGAAATAAATGAGAAATAAGAAATAAGTCTTGCAAATCCAAGAGATAAGGACAGCAGTAGGAACATTTGAATTCTTTTTCTATCTCCGTGAATTATCATGTGTCCCATTCACGTAAACATCACGGGCCTTTGTGAAAACTTGTGCAGGATAACGGTAACTCGTACAACAAGAAGCGAGGAGACTTTGCTGATTAGCATTTCTAACTGACTTAGGAAGCTCAGCTGCAACATCTTGTTCAGAAATGCAGAAATCTTATCTGTATTCTGATGGGATGAATAGACACTGTATGGATGATGTTGAGAATAAAAATTCAGGGAAGGGTGAGACAGCCTTACAACTTGTGTTTTCTGGACAGCAGGGACCGGTTACAAAAGGCTGGCAGATTATTCAAGGTATGGGAGCTTTCAAGAAGAAAGCTGCTTTTATGGATTGATCACAGCATTTTTTTCTGGCCAAATCAGAGGTGATCGTTAAGTTTCATGGGCTCTCGTTTTGTATTTTTCAATGTTTAAGTTTTTTAAATCCTTCAATGGCAATATAAGATGCAGCTGAATTTGATCACCACAAATCAGATTTGTGATCAGGAAAGTCAGTCACCCATATTAACTAGTCATCCTACCAAATTGTCCAGACGCTGTGAACCACAGTCTCCAAACATTATTCTTCCTAAGCAATTTTTCTGCAAAAATCTTGTTGACTTCAATGGATAAGTCAATTGTATTCTCATCTCTGGCAGGAGACCTGATTGCAATTTTTATTATGGGTAGAAATTGTTCCCTTGCTTCTATCCACTAACATTACCCGTCAACCGAAGATTTTTCTGAGAGCACTTTGTTTTGCTGGCAATACTACTCAATGCTTACATCAGGAAGAGGTGCTTGGGAGCACCTGTGTTATGCTGCAGAACAGTTCAGATAAGAAGGAATAAAAAAGGGGTGAAAAATGAGCAGTTCCTCTAATAGTGCTCCCTTCTGGAAACAAACCTCTTCCCAGCCTTGTCCCAGATGTGCCACCAGTCTTGCAAATAAAGCAGCAATAGGATGCAGGATGGATTGTTTTGAGATCATTTCCTAAATCTTTTCCAGGAAAGAGAAATATTGGAACATTTCACCTACTGCAAATTCTTTCTAGAATATCTCGCCAAGTTTTCTGCCTTTGAATATATGTGTGTGTGTGAAAGAGGATTCACCAGCTTCCTCTGAAGCTCCCCTGATTCATCCCCCTGTATTGAATGATTTTTATGTGACAATTTAAGCTTTGTGACTTTGCATTTCAGTTGTAAGCGGGAGAGAAGATGCAGTAGCAATAAAGTAAGAGTGGTACCACCAAATTTGGATGGAACCAAAATAAGTTTTCCAGCTGAAGTAAAAGTAGGGGACAATGGTGGTCATGTTTCCTACTGAGATAAATGCTCCTGCATCACCCTGTACCCAGCCTCTCTGCAAGGCCACAGTTCAGTTACCTGAAGGATTCCCTTCCCTCTTGATATAAAAGGCAAATGGAAGAAAAATTACAGTTAGATGGCAAGTGAAATAGGAAGGATAACTTGAAAGTAAAGAAGTTACTCACAATCATGAATTTTATTTTGCTTCCAAATACTAATTTCTGAAGAGGTTAAAACACACAATCACATTTCTTTCCTTAAGTTTCAATCTGCTTCTGCAGCATTTGCAAACTGCAAATCTAAAAAATAGCAGATTCACCCTCTGACA
Organism: Cygnus atratus; assembly: GCF_013377495.2. NCBI lineage: Eukaryota > Metazoa > Chordata > Aves > Anseriformes > Anatidae > Cygnus > Cygnus atratus. Next base: position 21,161,929 of record NC_066366.1, read on the forward strand.
AATAATCAAATCAAGACTCATCCTCTGACAAAGACAAGTTGAAGTAAGAGGATTTCAACAGGCCACTCGGGAACCTAGGCCTGACCTCAGGCTGTAATCTTGCAAAGGAAAATCTTTTTGAAGGGCAAGGATTGCACGTTCAGAGGACACGAGGTGACAATTACCTCTTCCTTATCATCTCCTTGAACTCACTCCCATTACCATCTACAGTCCAAAAACCCTGGAAGCACCGAGTGCCAAAGGCTTCGCCCAGATGGACGGCCAGAGGGAAGGGAGTCCATGGGTGGCTGATCTGCGCCCACACCTTCCCAGATTCGCCCCTTTGTGAACGCCTTGCTCTTCTACGCCCCCTCCAGCCACACAGCTGAAGAGCAGGGCAGAGAGAAAAGCAAAACTCCAGGAAGGAGCCTGAGAGAAGCTGCAATTAAAACAGGCCTGGCCAAATGCCAGCCCTGAATACCTCTAGATACAATAGGTCCTAAACCTAAATTAGGCCAGCTGCCAGGCTTGGGGATGCATGCACAACCATAATCTCCCAAGTACAGACAGAGGCAGCAAAGTGCAATTAACTGTTCTCAGTTCACCAGTCAGTCAGAGCAATCCTCAGGCACAGCAACACTTGCCAAACATTTTCTGCACACAACATGAATGACAAAAAATAAAAGATTTGATTCGAGTCCTATTGCTTCGGAGAAAAAGAAGGAGAAAATCTGAGATCTGGGAAGGGAAATACTAAAACATGCATATGGACAGAGCTAGGAAAAAAAAAAATCACAAAAGCACAATTTTAATTTTTTTTGTTGTTGTTTTTGTTTTGTTTTGTTGTTGTTTTTTTGCTGTGGACATATAACTACATATGAATGGCACCAATTTACCTTTCGGTAATGAGGACAGTTGCAAAAATGTTGGCGAACAGGCAATGTGAAACAAATTGAATAAGAAAACCACCGAGCAATATACTTTGGCTACAATTTATGTTTGTTGGATTCTCAGCTTGTACAAGACAGACTTCCAGTAATCCCCCCTTTGACACTACCACCATGCTCCAACTTATTCCCCTCATTAGGCTCAGTTATTCGCCATCTGTCTGTGCAAAAAAGCCAGTCTGAATATTATTTCTTCATCATAATGTGGAAGCAATAATGAAACACATTACACGAGAAGCAAGATGCAATGAGGATACTCCTCAGTCCGAAGGACAAGAGCTGGAAGCAGTGCTAGGGCTGCTGGAGTCCAAGTCCTGCCACAGCCCTGTGCCGGGAGCCAAGCACATGAGCTGCCAGAGAGGGAAAGCATTAAGTCACAGCCAGCTCTGGTTGGGGTCAAGAGTTGGAGGAAAAGAGAGTTTTAGTTATGAATAATGCCACTGCAAAGAAAACAAACCCTGCAAACATACACCCAGGCAACAACCAAGGCCAGTCTGGGTAAAAAGGGCGGTGCTACAAGACATTTGGCTCTACAAGGCTCTTGCTCTCTTTCACATTAAGCAGAGCCAAGATGCTGTCTCAGGTTTGCAATAACAGGACTTATCATCTTCCCTCCACCTCATCCCCCTTTCCAAAGCAGAAAAAAGGCCAGGATGGATTAAGAGCAAAGGCCATGACTTACCAGGGCACCCACAGCAGCAGCGGTGGGGATGCGCAAGGGCTGCGGGTGCTGGGGCATTTGGGCGATGGCTGCAGCCCCAGAAGGGGCCAGCACTGGTCAGCAGCACAGCACTGTGCTGCCCTCCACCCGGGCGCAGAGGTGGAAGGAGCCAGAGCAGAGAGAGCCACCTGCACCCACCGGCACCTCAGCCGGCTGCCAGCATCGTGGGGCTACCACAACGGTCTTTGGTACTGATGGTCTTTTTGTTCTCTTCTGTACACAATTATTTACGTGGAGACCCTCATAAATGAACCTGAGGATGTGGAATCTCACCACATAATAGCTGAAAATTTAATCATTATGCAAAGTTGTTGAACTACCAATCACTAACACTCTTAGCAAGTCAGAGATAGCAAGAGAAAGCAAGAAATACCCGAAGACTTCTGTGTACCCTTTCTCCCAACCTGCTGAAGAGAGAATCACAAGGTATTCATTATCTGTTTTCTTTTTTTTTTTCTTTTATGATTGACAGGAGTGAAGAAAGTCTCCCAAAGGAGCACATAAATAATTTAAATGGCACACACAGTGGTTGCCAGTACCCAGCAAAATTCATCCCGGCTGTAATTCTGCTTGGCTCTAAAGCACTCCTCCTCCAAAGCAGATAAACTAAATGCATACGAGAGAATAAAGAAATAATACAAAATGCCAGCAACCCTCTCTAGCAGGGGTTGCAATTTGTCTTGATATAGGATTAAAATCTAAACTGTATTTTCAGGAAGGTTATAAGTAAATTATGCACTGAAGTGCCTTGGGATCTTTGGATGGAAATCACTGCGTATATTCAAAGTCATTGTTAACTAACATAACTTGCATACCATTACTTTGAACACAGCCAATCCAAAATATATGTAAAAGACATTATGGGAGTATTTCAAATCAGGGCACCAATCCAGAGCATATTAAAGTGTATGAGCTGCCTTCCTGTCTCTAGAGTTTTTAATATGATGAATGCTTGAATTCCTGTTAGCTTTGTTACAAGAGTTATGATATAGTGACTGGTCATCTGAGCACCAACAGTCCATTGTAAACCAAAGTAAAATAGATACTACCCTTCAGTGAAAGCCAAGACCTGGGTGTTTCCTTTCTTTTCTTTTTTTTCCCCCTTTTTTTTAAATATCATGCTTTTTTTCCTTTCTTTTCTTTTTTTTACAAAAACATTTGAGTTAAAGTTTTCATTTCATCACTGCAAAGAAGTTAAAAAGATCTTTGGTTCACCTGCTGTTGTAGACATAGAAGACCAAATTATTCAGAATGGCATGGTTTTTGTATCATTAGGAATTTAAGAAATTCTTTTTTCTGCAAACATTCTAGACAACTAAATAGGTATTACACAGAATATTTCAGAAGCTGAAATTTCTTCACTTTAAAAAAAAAACAGACTTGGTTTGCTATTGAAGCCCAAGGAAAACCTAAGTTATTTATTTTTGCCTTTGAACATCATTCCAGCTACTATCTGAAATAAGCCTGTGTTGGGGGAAGAAAGAATATATACAGCTTTGTCTATCAAAGTCAAGACACAAAGCACAAACATCATTAAACTTTTCAAAACCTTTGTCAGAGGTAGATATGTTCTCTCTGAGGGGAAAACCAAAACAAAAATTAAAAACTACTCCTGCTTAAATTTCTTCTATGGGATTTTACCTTTTAAATCTTTTAAAGCTACCTCCTAATCCACAACTATATAGGCATTTCAAACAACAGAACTCAAGGACTAAATGTTTTGTAGCTTATTTTACACATGGAATCATTTATTTAACAACCAAATCACTTTTGATATTAAGAATTTTTTTGTATGGTTTCTTAGCACTATCGTAGGTGTCAAGAAACAGATACTTTTCCAATGAAAAAATACTGCAGCCCATAACATAGCCCTTTGCTGTGTGTCTTATGAAGCGAGATTTAAATGTTCCTGAACTTGAATTGGCTGTGCACACAGAAATTAATGGGGCAGTCCATAGCCATGTAATCTACAGAAGAGGAAAATCGTCTTTCAGAAAATTCCAAAAAATGAAGCAGATTCTCAACCAGCCTCTGCTAATGGTCCTATTTCCTGGGGCTATTTGGGGAGAAGAGCATTCTTCTCACTCTGATACACCCACATCACTCTGTTAACTCCATTTGAAATAATCTTTGCTTGATTCTGTGGTTCAGTGCAACCTTACCATGTCTTGATGGTTGCATTATTATTTTTGTCAAGTGTAGTGCCTCAGTATTTCCTTGGCTTGTTCTATTGTTGCTCAAGCTCTTCATGCAGATGTGTGTGCACGTGTGTAAAATACAAGGGATCAAAGTAGCGACATTCACCTTCTACAAATGCAGTGACACAACTGAACATGGACCTGGTGTGTGCATATGGTAGAAGCTTAAAATTATGTACCAAACACTGTAAAAAGTTAAATCTAGCACAGATAGAAATCGCCAAGTACTTCAGTGGGAAATTTAGCACAGCAAATGCTAAGGAATTTGCTCCTTTTGAAAATCTTATACAACAAATACTAGATGAAACAAAAGTGATTTTTACAGGATTCACAGAACCTGCTTTACAAGTATAAAGAACATGTACTATTTATCTGCATGCGAATGTAATTAAAATTCAAAGCATTAACATGAATAGTAAGAATAACAAGAACTTTAATAAGTCCCCATGGAGCACAGGCTAAGCTGGTTTGTTTGACTAAACTCCCTTTCATAAATATAGCTGCAGTGGAATTGTGCACAGAAGAACAATAAAGCAGAGTAATTACCCAAAAAAGAGAACCACATAAAGGTGAACAAAGCAAAAAAGTATGAATAAAGGTAAAGCCAACGTACCAAATATAAATGAGAAATAAAGATGGCTGTATCAGCATGCAGCAAGAAAAGCAGCTACCCAAGAACTGCTGTCTCTCAGCCTCTACCTTTATCTCCTGCTTCGTACCTGTTTCATGTCACAGAACCAAGACAAAAGCAATAAAATAACTTTTGAAGAAGTATAAAATACATACCCCAATGTTGTACCGACATGTCAGCATGTACAAACTGCTGCTTCCAGATGACAACTGAACAGACAGTAAAAAGAAGTTTCCCTGCATTCCACCTCTCCTAGTGCTGCAAACAGACCAGAACGGGCTGCTTGTTAGACAATAGGTTTGCATCAAAGCACGCAGTCCTCTCTAAGAGGAACATCTTTTAACAATCTTTTAAGTCCTTTGACCAACAGTTTTCAAAACGTGCTCCAAGGACACAAAAGAAGTCAGTCACTGCAATCACTGCTTTAACAGAAGGATTTGATTAACCATCCAGAACATATTACCTTGGGACACGACAGGCTTACATCTCTCCATCTCCACTGCATGGATTTTCAAACTGTTTGCAAAACAGCTCCCAAAGGGCTGTATTACAACACAGTTTTAAAGCACATGGAAATGAGTGATAGTTCTCCGTAAAATGCTATGTTTTAGCCTAAAGCATAAGCCCCTGAATCATAAACAACTCCGACATGTGGATGGAGCAGGGCAGGAAACTTGGAGAAGTTACTGTGAGAGCTTTCCCATGCAAGTCTTCCCAGCTTATTTTCAGAGGCCTGAAGTTAATCAGGTTAGATCCACAGCTGGATTTTGGAGCACCTATTTTTAGTCCAATACAATGCACAGCCTTTAATTGGGATTCAGACATCCTGTATGTTATGTGGGGGGAAAATGATAATTAAAGGTGCATCTACAAAACCCACAGTATTGGTACAAGAAATACGGACTAAACCAAGTGATTGTATCTACCTGGTCTTGAGCCTGCTCCTGGAATCTGGAGTCTCCAACAACCATTGCTCGTAAAACATAACCAAGAGGCAATGCGGTGGTTTTTCACTTTCATCCTATAGTTAATTGGCTGCAACGCTCATTTAAGACAGGGAAGAGTTGTGTCTAGAGCCAGTCTCATCTTGAGATGTTTTGAACTTTTGTGTCCTACCTCCAGTGATGGTGTGGGCCGCTTTTATCCCTCTGTTCAAAACTGAGCTTTGAATCCTTGCATCAATTAATATTTATGTGCATAACACTCTAGAGCAGGGACAGCAAGAAAGAGTGGCAGTGACTTGGTACTTTTTTAATGTTAAATATTTTAACATGTTGGAAGTCAAAACATTCAAATGTTTTCAACATATAGTAATATGTGTATGTGTAGACACAAAACAGCAGTAACAGTGTCTGCACCAACAAAAACAAAACTCAGTATTAATATCAATTATCCCTGGTGAATTGCACTTAGGCAACACTGGAAATCTTCTAAATGGAAATAATGTGCTCAGACATATCAGTTTATTTTCTTTATAAACAGCTTTTTACAATATTTACTGTCATCAGCCTGTCTCCTTACACTTCTGAATCGCAGCAGGTTCCTGCAGTGTAAGAACCTTAAGAATAATAAAACAAATAGCTTTTCTATTCAAGAGATTAGCCTCTAGCACACACAACCATTACTCTCGCCATAATACAATTCGTGACTAGTTAAAAGAGATGTAATGTACAGAGTGGCCTGTCCATCATGCAGGCCTGATGCATTAAGTCTTTATATTTCCGTTCCTATGTATTTGCTGGGCTCTAAGGTTCAACAGTGAACTTAAATGTATGTCTCACAGCACCCTTTTTTTTTCCTAGAGAAAAACAACTCTTTCCAACAGCTAACTCATGGTGTAGATTATTACTTTTATGTATTCTATTAAACAGGGATAGTCAGTGTTTACAACAGAGTCATTACTCAACACAGAGTACAAAAGAGCCAGAGATATTTTAGTGAAGCATTTGCCTCGGTTGCATTGCTGACAGAATAAAGAAACAGTAGCAATGGCAGCTTAACATCTGTTTTCATAAAGATAATAATTTAACGTGGCAGTAGTGAGTCTCCCACAATACGTGTCAGCCACTGCTAGAAGAGAAGCTGCTTTCTTTACAACGCAGGCAAGGAAATCTAGGCACAGTAAGGACACCCAGAGATAACAGCAAACACAGGAATATACATGAGTTCTGTTTTATGTCCCAGCTCCTACATATGCTTACTTTCTGACCGTGAACAGACTCAAGCAAAGACATTTTTTTTTAGTTGACAAAGAAGAGGAACTAATTTAGAGATATGAAAATACTTAATTCTCTGGTTTTCCTTACAGTCAAAAAAATGATGCTTAGAAGAACTCTCAGCTTGAGTCATACGTGCACATCTAAGACACACAACAGGGCAAAACTTGGGAGAGGATAAATCTGGATGACGTCCTGTGCATAGTTTCAGGAAAAGAGTAAGAAATGATACCACGCTGAGAACCCTATGAACAGTGCTGCCTACTTTAAGAGATTATGGTTTGCCTACTTATGTTTATGGAAAAAAATTATTTTAATGTGAGCAAGGCTATTACCCATCCTTCCATAAAACTGAATGAATTAACTCTAAATTCTAGACAGTCTAGAGTAGCTAAATGGAACCTCACGAAAACGAAAGTCTCATTAAAAATGAAATGCAACCAAAGAAATATGAGACTCAAAAAAATGAGCCCCCCACTGAAATGATTCATAAATTCCATCTAATCCAGTGTTTTATTGGGTTTGGTGGTGGTGGAAGGGGAAACAACAGGGCTCTGTACTGTAGGCTGCACAGAAATTGGCCACACTGGGAGACAGAGTTGATCAATAACAAATCTGAGATGATGCCACGTGTAACTTTCTTCTGTGCAAATGATCATTATAGATGAAGGGAATGCTATAAATACCCCCTATTGAAATTTTAATAAAACATTCAATACAATTATTCCAGAGACTCTAACCGAGGGCTGGTCTAGCTGTGCAAGTTACAGAAATGAAAACTGTCTGTACAATCATAGACAAAGGATAGCAATGAATGACAGAACATCAAGCTGAAGCTTTTATCCCAACGTTGCATCCCAGAGATGCATATTAGCCCCATTTTGTTTAACAGCTATATTGATTAATTGAAAACAGCATTTCAAGAACAGAGCAGCATGTTGGTCAAATTCTGAGGTGATAATACATCTCCTGAACCGTAACTGAGAGAGGAGATGCAGAAAGGTTACAATATTGGCAGAATGGAGATTTTTTTTTTCAGCCAGGCAAAATACAAGCTAATCCATCTGTGAGAGAAGAAACTGAAACGGGGAGATAGATAAAATACGAGCAAACATTGAGAGGAGCAATGCGGCCGAGGGAGATCTGGGAGAACGCGAGGGCAGAACAGCGGCGTGGGCACTTGGCACTTGTTCCCTTCCCAAAACCAGAACCAAAGGGAGAGAGAGAAAGGAGGCAGGCATTCAGATACTGAAGAGAAAATGTGCAGATCACTCCAATGTACACTTCAGACCAAGAACTGAAGCTGTTGGTAGTGGATGCTGTGCAAAAGATTTACATCAGTGAGGAGAATTTACAAACGGAACAGTCTCAGAAAGTGCTCCAAGAACTTCCCAGCTTATTTTGCACATTTATGGGGAAGAGCAAACAACACTGACTGTGAGTCATCCAGAAGCTCATCAGATTTTAAAGGTGGCAGCTTCTTGGTGGTGAGACAGGAACGGGGATGAATCCTTGAACATACTAAGGAATTTGCAGGGAATCCAAAGGAAAACAACAACAACAAAAAATATCATTTAGAAGCTGGAGTTATTGATTTCAGTGATGAAAGTTACGATGTGCAAATCCAGTGCCACATGGCACCTTACCCCGTCTTCACTGGGAGCACACTAACACGTGCTTCTTGGTGTTTCTTGGTTCCCAGCCATACCTGAACAGCATCTCAGCTGAATACTGATGACATAACTCGGGTGGAAAGAGAATAAATTCATCTTGTGCTAGTACCTCAACAATACACACACCTGCAAGTTGGGGAAAACCAAATCTAATCTATAAATATATATATGTATATACACATTATGTTGTGCGTGTACTATTGCTTTCAGCAGTGGCTTCACAAATAACGGGTCCTATGGTTATCCCAACCTTTTGTTAATTAAACCCTTACATTCACACATATGGCATTTCTAGAATGACACACAATGCATGGTATAGCACGTATGCATAGCTCTATCTATAAAGTATCAAGAACATTACAGAAATATGGTTCCTAATAGGATATTTTTCTTAAAGCATTCCTATCAAGTTATTACCTTCTACAGATGTACTGTAAGTGGATTGCTTTGTCATTTAAGAAACCGCTGCTTCCTGATTTTGTCATGCAGTGTCATCAGTAAAGGCTGATGGGAGGGACACTGGTACCGCAGCCCCAGACCAGCACACCCTGATGAATGGCCACATCCTAAGAACTGCGACGAGAAGGCACATGCTAGGCTGCAGTGACATGGATTTAGCTTCCTGTGAACATAAAGAAAGTGAAAAAAATGGAATGAGCACAGCTGTGCGTTTAAAAAGCCAAATCACAGATTTTCAGACCAGGGTATTTCTTTTAGAAATTAAAGTGGTTTTTTTTGTTCGTTTTGTTTTGTTTTTTCTTGTTGTTGCTTTTATCTAGCCCTGGAACTGATGCAGGGAGCCATAAATTTAATAGTCAACAAACCTTATGGAAACATGGCATTAAATCTTCAATTAGCATGTACTAAATGAGATCTTTATTATGGGATTCAGTGCCAAAAATATTTGCATTGTTTATACAACAGCACATATCTCTTTGCAGACAAAGCTAAAAATGCTGCAAGAAAATCCTTTTTCTAAAAGTGATAGAAATGAGGAGTTATAATATGTGAATTAGGTATGCTGAGAAACAGGAAGCATTTTAACATTGTGAATACACTGAAGTAATACAGAAGTGAAGACATCTAACTTATGTCACCTAACTATATTTCTCATGAATGAGAGAAGCATCCTCTAAAGAAAAAACATTAATTCTAGAATTTTCACTGAGTAAAGCAGTTTTAATATTTTTAAAGCAAGACAACCATGATGGAAAACAGCACATCTGAATTAAGTATCTGTGCTTTAAGAAGAGCCACATCTTCTACTTGTGACCACAATTCAGTAACCATTTTGAAAGGCTGCCTTTGCTTTTATCCAAGTCTGACTGTCTCTTTTGTGTTTCCTCTATCATCCTTCTCAATGACAGCGCTGGATCACAGAATTGCAGCATGATTTAATAGCTGGTATCTCAGGAGTGACAAATAATAAAAACTCCTGTCTCTTGGCTTCTTTGAAAGGTGGAATCGCAGAAGTCCCACACCAGCATGATCTCCCAGGCATTCAGGCATGTACTGGGAAGGCGCCCAGAACCAAACGGGCCCTACGGTGCCAGTGCCCTGTGCGGCAATGTGCACGGAGCAGTGTAAGAGGAGAACCTGACTCTCCTGAGCTTCAGGTAAAATCAATCCCCCTCTTTGAAAGATACTATTTATAAAGTGTACACCGGTAAAAAATAAAATAAAGTATTAAAAAAGAGGGTTTATAGAATATAAGCTTCAAGGCTAGTCAGTCTTACACATTATCTACAGGACGCAAGAGATATTGTACTGCTGTACTCTGTGCTAGTAACAGTGGTCAGGACTGCCCAGTTTGGACCGTCAACAGTAAGTTATAGTGCTGTAAAAGACAAGCCACAAAAAAGCTACAAGGCTTATAAACATAACCTGTTAAAAAAAAAGCTTACAGGAACATGTTACTTTGACAAACAAAAAAAGACAGCTGTGGAAAGCTGTGAGAAAGAAATAGGATGCAGCAGTCTTTCAGCATCTAAAGGTCACCATAAAGCTGACAGTGATAAATATTCACTGTGTCCACCTGCAATAGAACTAGAAGAAATGAGTTTATCTTGCAGTAAAGAAGATTTAGTTTGGCTACCAGGAAAATCGTCTTTTCCCCATAAGGATACTGAACCACTGAAATAAGACATGGACAAAGCTGTGGAATCTACCTCACAGGTTTTGAAGAAAACTATAGAGAAATTTCCATCAGAGAAACAAGAGTGTTCAAGGTCTACATTCATATAAGGTGACTTGTGTATCTATAGTACCTCTTGTGGATTGTGAGTTGCTATATCTCAATACCCATGTAACTCTTAAAACCCAATGAGAATTTGCATTGATTAAACCAGTACAATTTAAATAAAGAAATTATAGACACAAGTGAAATAGACCCACTTGCATATATTGAGCTAGAACCCTTATGGGGATACTTGCGTCCATTCTCCTCTGAAGTAGTTTGATTTTGCGTCTTTAAATGGATCTTCACCTTACTTAAAAACTAAACTTTCCTTTAAGACATATGCATTAATTCTCATTCTTACCCAATTCCATATAAGGCTCCCTATTTTATGACTTTTTATTATTATTTTCAATGTTATACAATTATTATTATTTTTAAAAAGACTACACATTTGTAAACCAGTCTTCGTAGTCTGCACAACTTCCAGAAACGTGTTAGCAGAAAACAAACACTACATGGCAATGAAAGTCTACCACTGACCAAGGGAAAACATAGAAAGAAAGTAGATTGTCACATAAGGAGAAAAGTGAAAGCACTTCCAAGGGATCACCACAAAGAAATAAGTAATGAGTGAAGGTAGAATTATTATAATGCTTCTCAATTCTAAATGCAGTTTCTACTGTATGCTTGTTCTTTCTGGAAAACATGAGGAAAATATTTTAGGTAGTGGCACAGAAAGTTGTTACAGTGCTACTGGAAAAGTTATTGCAGCGCTGCCCAATAAAATTTCACAAAATGGGTATACAATAGACATACTTAACAAAAAAAAAAAAAAAAGTATAATCTGAGCTATTGTACGTATATTGGCAAGCTTTTGTTGTTGATGTTGTTGTATTGTCCTGGTGTGGCCCCCAGAAGCACCACCAAAAGGATGTTGTCAGATGCCAAGTAGCATGAAAAGTTTCTTGTTCCCAGACCTTGTGAGGTTGGCTATGAGACATGGGCAAGCTGGCATACAGCAGACCAGTGGGTGACAGGAGTCAGGCAGGGTTACTCCTTGCTCTTGGCTACCCTTATCATCTGGGGAAGTAGGAAGGGCTGAAGGATTTTTAGTAGTAAGCTTGCTAAGAATATAATTTCCAGTTCTTTTAACAAAGGAAAGGATGAGATCAGATCCCTAGATTTGAAAACACCAATCTATTCACACCTGTGTGTTTTTATACCTATTTATAAAACAACTGTTTTTCAGAGGCAAAAGGAAATGGAACTTCTTTTCTGCTCAGTGCACATGTTCACCTGAGGATCTCATGCGTGTACTTGATCCTCATTTTTCCATGCCTGCCACCGATACAGAATAGGACTGATTCCTGATTCAGAAACTCCCACACTTTTCAGAAGTAAAATCACTCACCTCAACTTTGTCCCCTGCTTCCTGAATACCAAATACATGAATAAAACATGGGGGTTCTTCAGAAAGCAGACCTAGACTAAAAATTCGTGTACTTACAGAACATTTGAGTTTTGGTTTCCAACACAGTGTGGAAAACTCAGTATGTCATGCTATATATAGTGGAATACGAGACATTTGGGGACACAGAAATTATAGATTAATAAGTAGAGGAAACTACATAGTGTCAGAAAGCCATTTCATAGCTGTGCATCCATGCACATATGTAAGATTTCCGCTCATCAAAAAGAAGCTGCCTGTGGGGACTTCACAAGCAAACAAAAATGATAGTTCCTTCCTTGCCAATTGAACCTTGACCAAAGCAGGCTGTACAACATTTTCATCTAAGGGGAGCTTCGGTTTGACTTTTAAGGTGAAGGAGAGAAGTACCTGAACAGTAACATAGGACTCGGTCTAACTTTTATCAGATAAATTCTCACCAAAATACCTGCTAGTTTGAGCTAATACAGCCGTTACGTTGAGTTAGTACGACTTGTGCCTGTGTAGAGAACTTCTCTTTTAAAAGGAGCTAGGCATACATCAGAAATGAGAATATAGCAAACGCATCAACGCAGGTCAGCTACGTATTTCTGAGAAACAGGGTAGAAAATGTGGCATTTATACTCTGCCAGATTATGAGATAAGACTATAAAGCACAGGCTATGAAGGTCATTCTAGTAGTCAGGTTTTCGGTAAGAACAAACAGAAGACATGACTTACATGCTTTGCCTACTGCACCTCTCTGCAGAGAGCTACTCGCAGACCAGGCCCTGCTCTGTACGCAGTACTCTGGGCGTTGCAGGTGCAGCAGCGCCAGTCGCAGCTGAAGAGAAACCTCCGCCAGGTCTGGCAAAAAAAGGTCACCCCAGTTGTTCCTTAATAAGGAACTATGTCAGCTGTCTACTTTAATATATCCTTAATAAGACATCTAAATCCCTTTTATTCACCACCAGAATAAAGAATAATCCAGGGTCTCCTATAATCAGATACCTCTGCACGAGAGCATTTGAAACTACTGAAAACAATTGTAGTAGTTTAAAAATAGCCTCAATATGCCGTCATGTATAATATACTTAAGCAACACCATAAGAAAGAATTTGTTTGTTAGTCAGGAAACTGTGATGCCATTAGGAGAACTATCAATAAAAGGTTCTCTTCAACGTGGATGCCTCACTGATATTTCCAGAGGACTACTTAGCTAATTCTAAAATGTTCTTTGAATACTGAATTGCAATTACTTGCTTTCATCCAAGGAACAGGTAAAATGTTGTTTCCAATCCAACAATAAAAATGCATATTAGGGTGTGGGTTGTGGGTTGTTGGTTTTTTTTTTTTTTCTTCATTTTGTTTTTAATTAAACTGTCTAGATTGCAGTTTTGGCTAAAACCAGTGTATTTCTGAGAATCTTTGTCAGGGTAGGAAAGTCACTTATGCAACATGAAACCAGAAGTTTCCTTAAGCAGGTGTTTATATTACAGCTCTTGGTTCTTACATGGAAAGCGAAGTGCAAACTGTCTTCAGCATCTGCTTGGCCTCCTCATCAAGCGTGAGATGGTGGCGGTGAAGACCACTGCAGTTCTAGAAATGGTTGGAACATGCCCTCGTAATGTAAAGATACAGTTAGAAGTCACTGAAAACACTGGAAGGGAAAAAATATCCATTAAAATTATTTCCTCCAATTTTAGTTGAAAATTTACTCCAGCAGGTAGCCATATGGGCAACATTTACCTGGAAGAGAGCAATTGCTTGGGTTTTGTTACTGTTTTATTTTTTGTTTATTTTTCCCCTACCACCCTCCCCTTTCAGGACAATTCAGCATAGACATTTACCCCATCCCACCCCCTAACAAGTTCAGAACATACTTTTTACTATTGTTCAGTGCAAGAATAGATAAAAGCTTCCTTAATTAGTACATCAGAAGGGAAGGATGGGGAGAGCAGGCTCCTAGAAGTTGTAAGCATTTTTTTTTCCTTAAAGTAGCCATCCTAGGGCTCTGGGCACCTGTCCCATAAATTAACGCACAAAGATAAATAACTGCCTGCAGACATGCACCTCAGACCACTCCTCCTCAGAAAGTTTAGGGAGGAAAAAATTTGGTTTCACAGCAAGCCCAGAACTTAACAAACCTACATTCTTGTAGTGCAAAGGAGGAGAGGTGAGATCTAAAGCCAAGTACTCCCAAATGAGAACGCCCTGCAGCACGATCTCTTCATTCGTATTGAGGAAACTCTAGCTGAGCAGCTCTCCTGGTCCCTGGGGTGGGGAATAAGTAAATGGAAAGAAAAAAAATATCTCAGGAAATCAAACTCAACCTATTTACAGAGCAGTAGCTCAAAACCTTTATGGCAGCCAGTAATTGGAGTACTGGAAGTGTGGCAGTGGTCAAAATCCAAAGGGGGCTGTGAGACCTTGCCCCTCTGCTTATGAGAAGCACATGGCCTCAGAGAAAACCAGAAGCAACTAGTTCCTCCCCTTACTTTGAATAGTAGGATGTGGGCATCGATGCCTGCAGTCTTTCAGGGTGTCTCTCGTGTCAAACTGCTTGCTCATTTCCTCCCTGGGTCAGCGCTCAGCTTTGACAATCACATTATGTGCACACCAGTTCACCTGCCTCCTAGAGAAAAAAAGCATTAGTCTCCTTCCAAGAGGAAGGACAGCCATGGTTGAGAGGATAATTTATTCTACAAATCACTTACTCTGCCACGGACAGTCTTCCAAATGATTCCAGCAGGATTCATGTCTCCATGTGCTACTTTCATGTCCTCGTTTGGTGACCTGGGTATTTGCTGCACAGCATCACTATCATGCTACAGAAATATACCCCTGGCAGATACCAGAACAGCCCTCATTTTTCTTATGAGCTGCCCTCTTGGAAAAGATAACAGAAAACAAAATAATACTTGACAGCACCAAGTACAAGCCTAAGGAAAACAGTTTGACGTCTACTTCTCTAGAAGCACCTCCAGCCAGGGAAGTCTTGTATCCTGCTACATAAATCTGGCCAGCTCTGAAGGGATGGAAAGATGGCTTAGAACTGCAGACCATAGTGGCAATGCCAATCAAAACTACTTTATGTCAGAAAACAGCAACAAAAGATGACTCTCAGGGCAGCATGCTCCCGGAACAGGGATACCAACAACTGAGTTAAAGTTGTTATGTATATCCCCATTTTACTTGTACTGATTTTGGTTGACAGCCACATGCTAATCCAAGACCCTCTTCGGGGGGGGGGGGGGGGGGGGGGGGGGGGCCGAAACTCCCCATCAGACATAGGGAACCTGTGCCCTGAGCTCTGCAAGAGCAACACTGGCCCCTGAAGTGAGGTTAGAGAGGATGTCAGAGAGGAACCGTTCTCGTCTCCCCCTCCCTTTACACTACCGCTTGAAAGCATGAAAGCTCCCTAAAAGCAAACCTGTACCACAGAAATGGAACCTAGTGCAGGCAAGCATCACTGAGGCGCTAAGAATTCAAAATATTTATCCTGCATCCTTTTTAAACTGGCTCCTAAATACTCTTTCCGGCACTCTTTCACTAAACACAGGTTAGGACTGGGAAAGGATGACAGTGATGTCCACCCCACAGTGATGTGCATCTCCACACATGGACAAGGGTCACGTTGCCCTGGGTCCTGCAGAGCTGAAATCACAGAGGAGTGCACACAAACACGTGCAGACCAAAGGGGATACAGGGATATTCCCAGGCTTTTATAAACCTTACGTGGAGCCAGAGTGTTTTACAGGAGACAAATGTTATTATTGTGTTATAAACTGTACATTTTGACTTTAATTAAAAAGAGAGAGAGAGAAGAAGCCATTACAAAAGTCATCTGTGAAATGATAAAGAAACTTTTCATCTCTAACACAGTTAAATAAAGGACATTAAGATCAGGCTTATTTATGTGACCATACAGGACGGCAAAATTAGACCAGTTAGAACAAGACAACTCACAGAGAGAATAACAAAATTAGATACACCTGTTTATATTCCATTCTCAAAACTTAATATCTGAATTGTAAGCAATTATCTGCAGCAGACTGGCCACCTGAACCACTGTTATCAACATATACTTCTTTACTAAATTAAAAAAACCATATGTGTACACATACACATTTCAGTAATGAATCACAGACATTTTGTGCTTCAGTTTTTTTCTGTTTATAAGTATTCTGGTATAGGAAGTATTTTAAGAAGCAGTTATTCAAGACTTTTTTTTTTTTTTTTTAAAGTACGTTTCTTGATCCCTTCTGCATTCCCAGCACTCTCATGGGGTCAGCAGGACCAGGTAAGTGTGGTCACTGCGGAGTCAGGTAGCACCATCTGTAATTCCATGGCAATTTGTTCTGTTCCGCAGATGCTTCACCAATTCTCTGCACTCAGTGTCAATTTACCCACCAACTTCAACTGAAAACTCATCATTCCATACATTTTCTAAATGTAATTAAGTAAAACCCTGCAAGAGCAATTTAGGAGCCCCTGACAATTCTCATCAGCACCACAGCTGAGAGAACCGCAGGACAGCCCATTTGCTGTCCCTTCAGCTCTTCATTTGTGAAGCAGAAAAAGACAGATTGTGATACTATAATACAGGGAAAAATATAAGCTGCAGCCACACTATTCAAAGCGGTTGCTCACATGAGCAGGCAGAGATACTCCTCAAGCAGGCCTGTGTGCCCCTGAAGCAGTGACAAGGCCGTCCCAGGAATGCTCTTCAACCACCTCGCTTGCTCCATGCCTGTGACAAGTCACCGCTAATGACAGGTGAAGCACACAGAGAGAGCCAGGGCAGGTGTTAACACGACAAGATTTGCATGGTTTTGCATCTCAAATATCTATGTGCAGTTTCCTAGAGATCAAATACAGAGACTACCTAAAAATACCACGCAGTCCTGGCTGGAAATACCACCACGAGACTCCCTTCCCCTCTTCTCTTAATTCAACAGCTTGCAAGGAACAACGGCCTTTCAACAACGGCCTTTCATTATCCTCATACTCGGAGACTGAAAAAAAAACAAAAGTTACTGCACTGTAGGCATTTAGCGACAGTATTTAATTCTCTATTTTCTAAATCACAAATGAGAAAAAGGGACAAGTTGTTATTGATGTGCTCAGGTATGTTAAACCCATAAGAACACCAGCACGTTGGCTAGGCACCAATAACATTCAATTCAGCAACACAAGCACCAGGCCCCACACACACAGTGCATCTAACAGGTAGGAAAGAAACGCGTGGGTAAAGAGCTCCAACATGCACCATCCACATCCTTGGGAAAGAACTGTCAATTAAAAAAAGGAAGTGGTTACTTTCACTAGCCAAGACGACAGATCAAATTCATCCCTTCCGATTCCATGGAAACCCTACACATCACTTGAAGGGAAAAAAAAAAAAACTGGCACAAATGAAGACTTAGTTCACGTGTTGGTTCTCCAGGCAGCTGCTCATCAGAAGAGTGGGGTCTGTCGTGCAGCCCCAACACAGCGTTATGCTGCAGATTCAGCTGAGATGATGTCTTTTGATAGAGCAGTCTAACTGAGAGCCTCACACTGAGTTACAGGTAAGATGAATCCCATTAGAGATTAAAATGTTCCAGTATCTGAGAGTGTTAAGATTTACAATAAAACCTGAACAGTGTTCAGATTTGAAGGCTGGCAGGAAGTTTTGCAGTTAATTTTGTGTTACTCATACTACTCAAAAGACACTTCAGAGAAACAAACTAAGCACAGGTATTGCATGCACAAGAACTAAAAGCAGTACAACTAAAAAGTTTATTTATTTATTTTTTATCAAGTTGGATTTATCCCATACAGTTAGGAGGAGAATTACAACCAATGATATGAAATGCTGAGAAGTTAAAGCTGACCTCAAGATGCAGTTTTTCCTGTAGGCTTGGAAATTCTATAGGAAAGTCTATAGGAACGAAATAATTTCAAAAAGAGACTTTTTGTTTTTTAACCATTCCTCTAGCATGGTAGAAATTGGAAAAACTGATTTCCATAATCACAGCCTTTCTTGCTGAGCAGCTCAATCAAGTGCAAAATGTAACAATTTACACAGAATTTACCATGCACTGAACAGAAAAACAGAACGCCCTCCGTCCGGTCACATGGGAAGTCTGCGTGTCTCCACCCTGACGGAGGGGTACATCACATACAGAACGGGGTACACCATTCAATTCACATTGTGTGCAAAATGCTTATACATTTCTGCAGTTTAAAAGAAGAGATTCAAAAAGAGAGACTCCTGCCTTCCCCACCCCACCTCCCTCCCTCCCCCAGAAATTCCTTAGGCATTTGCTGCACTCAGTTTAGCAAGATTTACGGCTAAATTTCTCTGTGTATGTGAGAGAGAACAGGGTGCTTTTGCCTTCAAAAATTTAGTAGGCAACTAAACTGAACATTATACACAGTAAGCATCTTAGTATTTTATTCATTGCATCTTTTATACAGAATAAGCTTCACTGATATTTAATCCACTGCAGTATTCTGTTGATGTAGCAACAAAGGATTACATTATAAACAAAGAACAACATTTTACCTTAAAAAATTTTATATAGATGTAATTTTTTAAGTTGACAAACAGCATCACAATTACTGAAAAAAATGAAATAGGCATGGAAGCTAAGGCCAAATTTTTTCATCTCTAATTGATAAGTTTTCTGTACTTATCATAAATATTAGAAGCTAAATGCCAGCAACTAAAAATAAACATACCTATAACTTTCTAGCAACCAGCATTCAAATAATGGAGAAAACGTACAACAAAAGAAGTTTCTTTTCATACCAGTTGACATCTGTGATCTATTTACACTATATATGTTAAAATTCCACAAGATCATGAAGGGTAAGGAATTTTAAAACAATCTGTTAACCATTTCTTAAAATGGCGCTTTTGTAACTCAAGTGTGGGCCTTTAAAATCGGTAAAACATTGAAAAACAACACACTGCAGAATGCCTATACCAAAATTACATTTAAAAAAAAAGACAAAGTACGCCATAAAGTGTCACTGAGATGCTCAACTGAAAATAATATACATTTGTATTTTTATCAAGATAGATATTACTGTAAAAATGCTCACATTTAAAAAATATAGTTATTATTGTTTGTATTTCCATTAAAACTAGAAGGGACTACATGACCCAACATATGAGGAGTTCGTATATAATGACATGCTTCCTCATTTTATAGCACTAACAAAAATAATAGAGAAAGCTCTATTATATACTTTAATAACAATGGTCTAATTTCCTAGTATCCTTTAGAAGCTTTACTCTGTGGGTGTGTGTGTGCGCAAGTCTGTGCACATGTGCCTGTGTACATACACACACACATCCACATTCCTGCATACAACACTTGCATAATGCAAATCCTATGCAGGAACTCTGCCATGTGACAGTCAAGAGTCACATGCTGTGCTTTCTTATTATTTTTCTTTAAATGTTTTATCTGGTAAATGCAATAACACTCTCATATTTGGCCAAATGTGTTCGTTTTTTTAGCAAATCACGAAATACGTGATTTAGCCATAACATCATACACAAGAAGAATGTTACTGATGGTGAGTTCAATGTGAAAGGTTCAATGTGAAAGCTCATGAAATGGAATGTCAATTACTCTAAAAATTAGTATTCAAAGGTTAGATAAATATTATGGCAAACACCTTGGACTTGATAGAAAGTTTAAAATGTAATTCACATTACAAAGACTGAAGATACTTTATGTATAGAACTTTTAAATATGGATATGACTGGCATTTATTTTTAAGCTTACTTCTATTAGAAACAGCCTTGTTTCCTGTACAGGTGATGCTTTGTCTATACCATATATAGTAGAAAAATAAATTCTTTAGCAACCTAGAAATAGTTTATAAAACTCTTGTAGTTTCATTTGCTTTGCTAAACATGCCAATGTTAGACTGACAACTATAAATAAAAGCTATATAGACAACAGATGTAAAGTAGAACAAGTTAAGAATACTACAATTTACAGGACAGACTTTATTGTACTATTAACTCCTGTGTGCTTTGCAATAGGAATAGGGTTGACTTTTCTTTTTTTTTTTGTTTTCTTAGAAAAGATAATTGCAAGAATATAACACAATATCAAGATAATTTATAATATACATGTAACTTAAAACAGCAGCCGAGTTATGGTATCATAGTAATCTAGAATGATATTCCAAGTCATAATTAGAAGTACAATACCTAGGACATAAGTGGGAGGGAAAGGCAATTTTTATTTTATGAAAATGAAGCAAATCAAACTCTTAAGAGCCTTAAGTCTCAAAATCATCTATTTACTATAATACATACAAGACGATCTTAAATCTTGTTATAAGTGAAGATTACAACAGTGACCATCATAAAGCTTTTTTAAAAAAAACTACACAGAACATTCTAGCAGCTGAATGAGCCAAAACTGTCGTCTTTGCAAACCTAAAAAGGTGTATTTTGAGCATGAAAAAAAAAAAGCTGCTATGAAGTATCACAAATAGTGATCATCTATGGTCTCTCCTTTGCTACAATTTGTAACCTTCTAATTTTATTTTTTTTTACCACTAACAAAATATTTAACCAAAAGATCTATTTAAATTAAGCAGCATTCTTTTACAGCAAAATTGGTACCAATGTAAAAGGAAAATAAATGAAAAAAAGAGATCATTAAAAAAAATGGTGCAAAAACAAAAATCAGTCATTTGAATTTTTAGTACAACATACCACAGGAAAAAAAAATGAATACAAGTTTGTGATTTTATATATATACACACTCCAAAGAAGTTAATCGTCAGTACCCAAAGTATTTATTGCCATGTATTAGCAATGCATTTTTTTTATATCTTTAAAGGGTCACATAAAAATAGATTTAAAGAATAGATTAATTGAAGTCCTAGATTAAAACATTGTTTGGTTTAGAGAATTTTACTACAACAAAGTTCATGTTTATGTATGAAAAGTTATATAACCTTATATGAAAATGTCATGAACTATTTTCTAAACACTACATGTATTCCCAAGTGGGAAAAATTAAAATATCTAAAATATATTAGATTAAGTTTACAAGACCATCAATGATCTTTCAAACATGCAGTTGTTTACAGAATTGAGTTTTACAAAATGTTTAGTTCAGGAATGGAACATAAAGAAATAAGTAGGCAACATCAAAACTTTTGTACAGTATTTGAAATTCACTTTTACAACAAGCATGTCCTTGGTATTGTGCTGTAAGAAATAATAAGCAAGTTCACCCACCCTTAACAAACTGTCCACAGGTTTACTTACAAGTAAAGATGGAAGGTGAGGAATTGTAAAATTCTCAACAGTGCATTTTGCATTCTTCCATAAACCATCCTAAGCCTACCGTCACATAAGTAGCCAGGAGATTACAAAATAAACTATAGCTGGGCTTTATTTGTTTACACAGAATGCTTGAATGTGAATAAAATTGCCAAAAATAGCATGTTAAATAACAAAAACAGCCATAAAGCAGGCTGTAAGCATTGAATGTTTCATAAATGTAATTTTTAATCATTAAATTTCTATAGAAAAAATTTTATTCACAATATATTGTGACAAATTGTCACAGGAATGATATAGTGATTGCAATAAAGTATCATGCAGCAGCAGCTTTGTACTTTATAGCTATTTTTGCTTTTAAAAATTAAACCTCTCCAGTCATGCTTACCACATAGTTTTTATCTGCAGTGTGTACAAATGAGGAACACAGTACGGGATAGAACAAAAAGATGTCCAATCAGCTGGATGAGAATTATTTTTCATAAATATGAAGTACATTACTGTATCCTGAAACATGCACGTCTATAGCTTTTCTTTACTGTCCAGTGCCAGGCTGCCTGCAATCATCTCCTATTTATATAATACCAAGAGGGTCTGCTGGTAGTTGGGGCTGTATCAGCTGAGGCTGCAGCGGTGGCGGCAACTGAAGAGGTACCATTGGCTCCACCATCTGCACTGTGTTGGAAGGCGGTGGCTGACACGCCACTGGGTTCGGTGTTTCTACAATCTCTCCGTTGTAAAAGAAAAACTGACACTGTTGGATGAAGGTCTCTATAACCGACTGGTGGATTTTGGTGGTAGAAAGAAACTCTCTGTTTTCAAAATCGGGTCTCATCAAAGTAGGCCAGAAACAAATCGACAGGTTATCGGCAGTCATAAAGTTGGTTTTATATTGCTGACTAACCCTGAAATGAGAATGACATGCACAGAAATGAATTAAAAATGGTATGCAATCAACCAGAAGTATTTAAACACACACCAACATTTTGAAGTGACAATAATAAACTACAAATTCCTCAGCCAGCCACAGGCTTACATGTGTTAGGAAGTCAAGTAGATTGTCTAGGAGAAGAATGTCAGAACCCGCTTCTTACTGCTGTACAGCCAGATATTGACCAACATTTATGATACTCAAAGAAAAGGGGATCACATTAGATCATATGTTAAGAAAACACACAACCAATAATACCAAGTGTTGATTACAGCACATCTCTGCTTTTTTTTGTTGTTGTTGTTCATGCTGGCCAGCAAAAGAATTTGCCTCAGCTGTAAAGACCACATCAGTGCAAATTGGTTGGAGCAGGTACCCCAGGTCCAAGTCATTTTGAGGAAGACTAGTAGCCTATGTAAAGCTAGGTCCTCTTGTTGCATTACTGCTAGTTAATATGAAAAAAAGAAAAAAGTACAAACAGAAGAATTCAAATGAGTATCTAAATTACTCTTTAATGCAAAATGGAAGCTCTCTGGTAACGCGTTTCAACAACCATTCAGGAATAATAAAAGGAAAGGGATGGATTGCTTTAATTACTGTGGATATTCAAACGTTCAGCACGTAAAAACAATTAAATTACAACTGTATACAAGTACACAATTGCTGCATACAACTTATTTAGAAAAATAGCTACTACTGTTTATTGAATCACAACCTTGAAGAAAAATGATTTTTTTTTTATCCTATTTTGTTACCATGCCAATTTTTGTTACTGTACTTGTGCACTCAGAAGCCTCCTAAGATTGTACAAAAGAAGCAGAAGGAACAGGCTCAATATTCAGCTTTATCACCCTCTCCTTACTAACTTTCAACTTGGACCTTTTTCTCCATTACAGACTCTTCCCCTGGAATGGCAATTCTGCTGTAATTCTTTCTCCCGTTCCATTTCTTTTGGTATTTAATGTTTCTAATGCTATGACTTACCACAATCACACTGCTCCAAAATCTCTATTTTGCTTCTCTGATGTAAGCAAGTAGCACTGCAACTCCTGTGATTATTGCAGCATTCTTCCAAAGCAATGTCTAATCAGACTTGGTTCGCTCATCTGCTGCTTATTAAAGCAAGCACAAATGAGCTAAATTATTATTTCTACGCTCATTTTCTTCTTGTAGTCACTTGCTGTGTTTCACAAGATGCTGAATTAGGCTGAGCCAGGATAACTATTTAACATGCCAGCAGCAGCTACTGCAACTGTAACCAAACTCTGATCAGGAAGTTAATAAATATATTATTAACTAGTAGGGGAAAGGCAAAACAAGTCACCTGGAAGTACTTTTGCAAGTATTTTATCAGCAAAATTAACTATTAATATTATTCCATACACATTTTGCACAGAAGCTTCTAAACAAAGCAGCGTTTGAGCTTTAAAGAATAAAAATATTTTAAATATATAAAATATTAAAGTTCTTAAAAGTGCAGAGTGAAGCAATAAAAAAAGAATTAAAAGACAGTCCATCTAATATCAGCCAACATAATTTTAGGAAAAAAATCCATTCCCTACGAAACTGCGGATTTGCCAATACAAGACATGGGGAAGAGTTCCATGAAACAGAATTAACCTAATACTGTCCAGCTCCAACAAAAGGAGGAATTCTTTCCCTATTCTCTCTCCCTACCACATGCAGAGAAGTACAGGCTTCTCTGCTTACACTCGTTAGGTTTGGCACCTGTCACACCCCTCTGTGAGCCAATCTGTTTAGTAAAACAGCACAACACTACCCTAGGAAAGCAGATTTTGTTTGTTTGTTTCACTTTGTTTTTATGTTTTTCCAATTAATAAATTCAACCTCAGTTCCAAATTTCCAGAACTTCACGGGAACAACTGAAAGGGAGATTGTGGAAACGAGGAAGGAACTGACAGGTTGTTACTCTGCCTCAACTGCCAATTAACGCACAGGTTTACACACCAGACTAGTATCTTAAACACTGGAATTAAAGAACATTATTCAATGTCAAGACAATCTATATAAACCAAGATAGTTTAAAAAATAAAAAAATTCTTTAAGCAGGGATCAATCTGAGTGCCACAGAGATCAGCTCCTTAGTCTACCATTATCACACCTCAAGAAAAAGAAGCTTTTCCTGGTGAGTTCATTACTATTTTATGAATTACATAAAATTCCATGAAATATGTATAAAGTTTACAAAGTAATACATTTCTAGGTCAAATTAATTCACTAGAATCTACTCAAATGGTTTGATACCACAAAAAAAAAAAAGCTCCAAATTCAAAAGCCTGATAACAAAATACGTCTCTTACTGGCTGGGGAACTGCATTTGGAAAACGGTTCACTTGGGAAAGAACTGACACTAAGGAAGAGAAAAACACAAGTTCCCAAAAAAAAGGTAAACATCATGTTGAAACATAGTAACAAAAGAATTTCAAGATACAACACAAGTACCAGATTACTCTGATGAGCTCTTGCTCTCTAACCAACAGTTAGGCTTGATGATCTTGAAGGCCTTTTCTAATCTAAATGATTCTACGAACTTTGTAAACATTATTTTGATGACAGGAAAAGGTTCAGAAAAAGAATGAGCCTAAGTTTGGAAATTCTACCTCTCTGCAAGAAGGAATGGATTCACTGAATCAATTTCCCTAGGTTGGTGCTGTATGAACTACAGTAGAGAAACAGAGCCTGATGAATTCTAGAATACTTGTAAGCATGATGGTTTGGTTGCTTCTGACATAAGACTCTTCTCGGGCAGAAGATAAACTAAACTAAAATACTCTGTGCTCGAAGTAACATCACAGTTTCATCTAGAAGTGACCAGTGAGAGTTGCATGAAAAATCTGGTGTTAATAAACCTGCCAAACAAGTAAGCTATTCCACTGGGAACACACAATTCTTGTATTACAGTAGACAAGACAAAGGTAACTGAGATACATTTGTCGTGCAAAAATAGACAGAAAAAAACTTTAGTAACTTGTCAGTGACTATTCTGATGATCAGCAAGAGCAGACTGCACGAATTTCTGACAGCTGGCTGTAGTCCATAGATTGAAAAGCTGTGAAAACCATAGTAAACACTACAATTATGGCTATAAGAAAATATTTTCACTCATTTACAATGCATGTATAGTGGTAATTATAAAGGATAGACTTGTATTTTAGCATGCGCATTACTTATTCCAAATTGTGTGAGGGTACACAAAAACTGCCTCTCAACCTGTTTTGAATAAATCTGGTCCAAAGGATATTGGGATACCATTCCTGAGTAAAAGTAATATTCATATTACTTTTATTTTATAAATATTACGTCTCCTACCATACTTTCCCCATACTACTTCAGAATCTTCTTGTAAGTGCTTAGCAAATGTCTATTCATCTTCTTTTATAATCATTCAAAATGAAAATGAAGAGTCTGTATTTCAGCCTTGCTATTTCTCTTGACCCTACCATCTTCGTCCACTCCACTCTTCAGGCTGTATACCTATGATCAGACTTCAAAAGCTGTACAACCACGTTTTGCATAGTCTTCAGAAGCACACTGTGCTGTATTAACTCTTATGTATAAAGGGAGCCGTTATAAAAGAAAAAATTAAAGCCAGTGTCAATACAACACCATCCTGTCTCAACAAAGTCTTTAAAACTCACTCCTACTTACAATTAATCAACCACAATTAGACAGCTAGCACACTATGAAAGGTACTTATCACACTGAAGAAATATTCATCTCATCGCTGCTATTTACTGCATTCTCACGGTCTTTTATGTCTAGAGCAAAGTCATCGGGACAGTACTTGCATTCTTTGTTTCAATAACAAAGTCCTATGCTTGTGGATATACCAAAATAGTATCAATCACCAACCACTCGCTATTAACCATACAACAATAGCACATTTCTCACTCTGCTGACATATGAAATAAAAGCTAAACATTGAAAATAGCAGTTTGTAAAGAGAACTCTTCAGTCACGTAGAAGAGTGTTTTAGCTCATTTAATGAGAAATTCATTCAAAAAACACATTTCAACTTCAATCATATACTAGCAATAATTCACCACTAGTTAATCTCTTAAAAATAAATACAGACTATAAAGAATTTAGTTACAAGAAAAGGTCTCAGTTTCTTTTAAGATCCTGTATCTACTGCCATACATATGCAATTGTTTATGCTCAGGCAGTTCTCTTGCTGAATGGAACACACCTGCCACTGCAAACGAGAAGAAAAATGACAGCCTCTCGTACTTAAAAACATTATTTTGTTACTAGCAACCTGTATGTGCATCAATCATCTTTAAAAGGACGAGAACGGACCGGAGAGCAAAGGCCAATATACATCAGTTCTGTTCTCCAGTAAGTTCT
The DNA here is from genome assembly GCF_013377495.2 of Cygnus atratus. NCBI lineage: Eukaryota > Metazoa > Chordata > Aves > Anseriformes > Anatidae > Cygnus > Cygnus atratus. Next base: position 21,188,508 of record NC_066366.1, read on the forward strand.
GTGATGAATATATTTCATTCGTCTGTGTTTGTGCATGCATTAGAACCTATTCAGGATTTTTTACAATTGCGTTAAGCTCTTTTACTTGCAGCAATCTGGGTACTTGACACTGCAATTAGACTTTTGGTACACTCAACTGTGCTATGCAAACAGGTGACCAGCTGACGAATTCTGACAATTGCAAGACTGACACTATTCCACTGAATTCAAGTGACATCCAAGTTCCTATCTGGTCCATTAAGAACTACTGAAACATTTCAGGTGACTTATCTAATTACTGTGTCAACTTTGTGACGTTTCGTTTTACCTCAGCACATCTTTCAAGTCTGTAATATAAAAATGCATGGAATAATTCTAATTATATGATTCTATCTATTTTAGGGCTAGAAAACCGAATTTTTATTTGGAAAAACTACAACGGAAAAAATCAATGCATTCCCCTGCAAAGGAAAATGAGTAACTTCATAAAGCTTTAGAAGGCTACAGTTGTGATTGAGAGAAGTGTAAAGCAGGTGCCTAAATTTCAAAGTTTCTCATATATTCGATGAAAATAAAATTGTAGACTCATTTAGGTTGGAAAAGACCTTTAGGATCATCAAGTCCAGCCATCCACTTAACACTAGAAATCTACTGCTAAACCATGTCTCTGCGTGCCACATCCACATATCTCAAATATGTCAAGGGACAGGGTCTTCACCACCTCCCTGGGCAGCCTGTTCCAAAGCCTAACCACCCGTTCCGTGAAGAAGTTCTGCCTGATATCCAAATTTAAACCTCCCCGCTGCAACTTGAGGCCATTGCCTCACATCCTAGTCACTTGCCACCTGAAAAAAGAGAGATCACCCTTCTCTTCTCCAAACTAGACAACTGCAGTTCCTTCAGTCTCTCCTCATAACTCTTAATAACGTAGTTAACAATCTGATTTAGTGGATTTCAGAGAATCCACTGTTTTAGATGAATAAGAAAAAGCTAGTCTTTCTATATTTTTTTTATGACTGCATATTGTACACTTGCACACATAAAGGGTCAGATCAGATAGTATACATCTACAAGTATTAAGATTATTTTAGATTTTTTTTGAAAAGAAAGCCATTAAATTTCCAGGCAAGAGGCAAGACTTAGGATACAAATGTAAGCAATTTACCACTACTTACAGCTTTGTTCTACATTTTAGTCATTCAGCGAGTGTTTTTAGTGCTACATTTTAGATGCTGATTGAAGCTGACCTTGATTTAACGGGCAGGGAGGTGGGGGGGATCAGGCCAAATGACCTCCATGTTCCTTCAAACCTTATCAGCCTATAACATTAATAGCTACTTCCTTAGAAAAGAGATCTGCAACAGTTGTGCAGATTTGTTCTTTCAGCTTTTTTGTGATATACACCAATTAACAGTTACTAACACATTTATTTTTCAATTGTTACAAATTAAAAAAAATTAGTAGAAAATACTAAACCTGTTTAGATGCGTTATCACATATTTGAAGACATCGTAGTTCACTGGGTGGAACTTCTTCACAATTTCCTTTAACTCATGGAGCCGTTCTGTCCTATCCAGGATCTCTATATAGAAACAAGCAACATTTTCTCATACATTTAGAAAGAAATTCTGAATAGTGTTGCTGTCTTTTTCCTACTATAAAAAGTACAGATAAGATACCCACAGAGAAATACCAAGTGAGAAAGTATTTAATAAAATTCCTATTTACATATACTTTAAAAAGAATAACGTTTTCATCATAGAGAGGCAGCCATCTAAACACAAAAAGATTTTTCTGTATTTACATGGATTTATTTATTTGTAACAGCAGACTGTTAGCACTTAACTCATTGGCTTGCAGAATAACAACCAACAATGTGACAGGGTCATGCTTGCAAAATGTTGTGACAATATACCTAAAAGATTTATACAGACCCAAGTTTCACGAAGATTTGGGTTATGGAAGACTTTAACAAACTTAGAAAGTCTTAAGCTTACCAGTCAAATAATAAACAATTACGAATAAGCCTGGTGCAGCTATTTTAAGTATACTATTTAAAGGAGAACAGAGCTTTACACAGGCCCAAGGAATATTAATTTGGGTTTAAAAGAAGAAGCAACAGTAAAAGGACTATGGAATAAAATAACATATTATGAAAATTTAGAACAGATCAGCGCTACTTCTGACACCAAATTATATACAGTGAGAAGCCGATACTGGTTTAAAACTTGAAATGAACTCGCAGTTGGGTTCAGACAGCTCAGGATCTATCGACAAACAAAATTCCAGAACTTACCAGTTTTATAGTAGAAAAATGGGGAAACAAGACTCTCTTGCAACCAAATTGTTGGCACAGGTGTGAGAATTAGAAGAATCCATACTATCCCACCAAATATTCTCATATGAAAGAACACTAGCTCCCTCTCTCAAAATTACATTCCATAAATTGCTATTGTACATTATCACATTTTTGCCATATCCTACTATGTAGAAAGGTTTGTTTCAAAAGAAAGACTTCAATTCTTATTTAAGCTTCGTATGCTACAGTTAAGTAATATGTAATTATCAAAGCCTGTCCCACTCATCTCAGAAAATCTCAAACCTAAATGAATAGAAGAAATTATTAAGGTAAAATTAACACTTCTGCTAAAACACTTTTGAAAATACCACTAAAATATTGTAAACAATACATTCTACAGAATGTACTTCCGTTCCATGACGACTCATATCTGAAAAGGAATACAAGCTCAACTCTAATTTGACGTACCCTAGTACATAGTACCCTAGCCTTAAAGTAACATTAAATGTTTCAATGTACCCCAAAGAGAAATGTAATGAGGTATCAATTGCATTGGAAAACAGTAAAACCAATACAATAGCTTATTGCATATTCTAAGCTAGTGCATGTTTTGACTGAAGTTTAACTAATCAAGAAAAAAATAAAACCTAACCAGAAATATAGTAAATAAGGGATTTGCTTGAAAAGTACAGCAAAAATATTTAAAATAAGTGTTTAGAGTTGTCATACAAAAATATAAAATTTCTAAGGGAATATACTTAAATCAAGTCCAGGCCCAAGCCTTAGGTTTGCACTGATATTTCCATATTTTGAACAAAAAGCATTATGAATATTGAATGTCACAGCTGTATCCTGCAAAAACGAATAGCAGTGCTTTTCTAAAAGTTTGCTGGCACCCAGAAATGATCCCAAGAGGGATAGATACTCTTTAAGAAAAGGGAACAATTTAGTCATATTTTCACTGAAAGCTTTTGAAGCATTTGTAAACACAGTTAACCATTTCATCTTACGTGGAGTTCAAAAAGAATTAAAAAACATCTCAGATTTACCGTAATATTCCATATACATGTCAGATTTCTACAGACTACTTTGAATGGAAGCCATGATGAATTCAAGGGGCGTTTCCCCTACATACACACCTGCTTAACAACTACATAACTAACTACATTAGATTTCCAAGAGTTTTCATCATATGCAGCACTAATACAGAATTAAAAAAAAAAAAAGATTACTTCAATTAAATTTCCTAGGTAAACTGGAAATAACAGGCCACAACTTATTCAGAAAAAAACTAATATAACAAGTTTACTTCATCATATAGTTCCATCACTTTGAAAGAACGTTAACAAGAAATGGGTACACCTAAGCAATTATAAAAAATAAAGATAAAAATCAATGCAGCTAGCCCTTTCAACTACAATGAACTAAAAATTGCAATAAGGGCAATCAATGTGAAAAAATAAAATCAAACAAGATTATTACTTACTTGATGTTTCTAACAACTCTTGGTGTAAAGAGTAAGGAATTAATGGATCTGGCAAATCTGCAAAGAAAGCTTTAAGAGCCCCAGCCACAGCATTTACTGTCACTTCCATAGACTCTAGACTGATATCATGATCTGTAAGACAAAATTAAACAGCACTGTAAGTAAAACCTACAGCTATCCTTTATAGCATTTTATGAAAGCAAGAATTTATTGAAGAAAATGCTGGAAATGAAAATGTTGCCAAATATTTGTCAAAAACACATGACAGGGTGAGTCAGTGGGTAAGATACTCCGTGGGTAAGATACCGTCACTTGGACACACGTGAAATCAAATTTAACAAGTCTGACAGTATTAAGAAAGCAGATCAGAAAAAAAGTTGTCTAACTGCGTGGATCTAAATCACTTCTATTTGACATTAACTATTTTCTGAAAACTCATTTTGCCCAAGAATGAGTTTTAAAATCTATTTCCCCAAATTTTGTTAAAAACTGGCAAAATTTGCTGAGTTCATGTAGCCACATGAACAAGATCACAAAGCCTTTTAAGCAAGGACAATAACAACACAGTGATTCTACATTGCCATATAACCTACTGCTAAATTCCCAAATAACAGAAGCCTCATTTTATAACTAGAGATTTTTTTAAAATAAAATTTATAACATTGCAGAAGTCATGCCAGATAATTTTAAAACTTTTCTAAAGTCCACTCCACCCATAACATCATTTAATATAGTGACATCTAGCATTATAATCAGATTATCTGAAAGAGCACAAAATGAGGCATTAAAAAAAAAGTACATTTATTCTCCTTATCATCTAGGAGGAATTTTTTCATCTATTTTATCTATTTCACACAGATTCAATTTCATAACTAATATCCAAGAGGGCTTTAAAATATGATTTTTTTTTTCTTTTTGAAAGATCAACTTTGATCATAAATTAAACAAAAAAGCAGAAAGAAAAAATAATGCTGACCCTTCTCAATACATCCAAATGAACAGCATTATTCACTGATCATATTCCAGTACATTCCAGCATGAGAAAGGTGGTATTACAAATTCATTATCACAATTTAACTGTTAATCCATATTATTCAGAGGGCTTTCAATAAAATAATTATCAAAAAGTTCTACATTTGGGGGACGTGGGGGAGGGAAGTGAATGCTTTAATGCCTAGGACTGGTGAGCACTTCAGACTGCAGTTAAACTCATTTATACAACTAGAATAGCACCTAGAAATTCCACAAGCAGCACTTAAAATCAGTTTTAACATTAATTGGCTACAAGATTCGATCCCATCCTTAGTTTACACACAGCTTCAGTAGTTACAACCTGAACTGTATCAGTACAGCCTACCAGAGCATTAAGCACTCAGTACTATAGAAATCAGTTGCAAAGTGTAACTCATTTACACTGACTGCACTACCTTATAAATCCATGGTGAATTCAAGTTGTTTTGGCTTTAAATAATAAAAATGGGGCATTACCTTGATCAAACTGTTTCTGAATGTTGTCTTGATCTGTTTTATTACCACTGACACGGTACAGGCCTTCAGTACATAATCCTTAGAAGGAGGGAAAAAACAGTTATAAAACAAGGTTATGTACTACAGAGCAAAACAGAGCTGGCCATAATTATTTATTCAGAAGCCGTAAGTAGGAACATAAATCTAAGTGCCTAAAAAGTTACATGGTAGTACTATATCAGTGTAATTGTTATCAAAATGGGAAATACCAATTGTCTTTTGATTACACTACTCCATTTAGAGTAAGTCAGGAGAGGAGCAAAGTGTTAGGAAGCATAAGTCAGGAGAAGAGAAAAGTGTTAGGAAGCAGAGGTTCTCCAGGCTGCTCATTATTACCTTGCCTTACTATGTGTTACTGAGTTGCCATAATTCTAGCAGCCACCCTAGGTAAATAACATTACAATACAGATCCACACCTTTATTATTGAACACACAAACACAGACACACACACAATCGCTCGCTCCACCCCATTGATTATGCATCCTATCACATCACTATCTGTTTTGCCCACAGCTACTCGCTAAACGAAAGCATCCAGCCTGCTAATCACAGCTACCCATAATCTTTTTCTTTAGTGATTTGGAAACCATTAAGGAAAACAACCAGTTCATAGTCCAGAGTTCTCCATCTTTACAGGTGCAAAATTATCTATATGCTACATCTCCATAGCACTACATGCTTTTATTTAAAAAATTCCAGTTTTAGAGCTCTATGAAGTTTCTTGGCTCTTTACCATCACAGCCCAGTAACTGAATGCGTTTTACACTATAAAGTCAATACAGCAACTCCTTGGTCACACCTCAGTCTCAGAGTGTGTAAATGACCAACAAACACTAGGAATTCCTGCTCACACGCTCCAAGTACAGAATGCACTTAACTACTTCATATAGCTGGGAACGTTGCATCAATTCATTTGGCAATTATCACAATACTTTGTGTTGCTCTTGCTGAAGTTGTAAATAAAGGAATAACAGAAAATAAAAAAAATAGCTGGTAGATAAGAACAAGCTAGGATCATTTAGTACAGGAGAACTCTCAGTTAGATCCCCCACAGCCCCAGGGTATTCTGTGCTTTATCCAACCACCATTCCATTTCTTTCTGCACAAAGGGAAATGAATCTGCTGCAACCGCATTTTCTGTAAAGTCTGATTCAGTCACTGTTTAGTAAGAGAGTTTAAACCTTGAATACTTGGACTGGGCTGCTGTGGAGACAGAGATGCTCTATGGTAGTATCTGGTGGTTTTTTCCCCCTATTTCACCACACAGTAGACACCTCTTTGCTCAGACCACTACAGCTCTGAGATACTGGAAAAGCTAACACAGTACTTCTGAAAATTTTCAGGAGATGCCTACTAAATTTAGGCATCTTCTTCCAAGAACAGCAGCTAAGTGCTGCAATTCTGGATTACTCTAACTGAATTTGTCTCTTACATTCCTCATACAAAAATATTTTTTCCTGCTCTTATATTTTAGAAAATAACACCTCGTGAAACAGTTGGTGAACTGTCAGTATGCTGTTCTTCTAAGGCACACACAGAAAAAGTTTGTTCTATTTGTGTGCATACATGCACTTAGAAGTCCAATGATGTGACTTTTAAGCAATACTTCAATTCTCTGGCTTTTGTTGGTTTTGCTGTTGTTTGTTTGTTGTTACTATCCAAGCAGGTCTCTGAAATGTTTGTTACATCAAGATCTTCAAGTATGATGCCGTAGTTCACTCATCTAAACTTGACAGCTCTCCTTCTGAGGTTAATGCGGTCTATGGAGGGACCAAAGCAGACCAAGGCCTGCCAGCACAATATCCCGTTTCCACACCGGTACACGGGACATACTTGAGGGGAGAGGTAGGAACAGCAGGAGATGAAAGGAGCAAGTTTTCTGTGGTGTATCCTCCCATCTTCCTACGAATGCTTTTGTGTAAGGAGTTGTAATCACCATTTGGGGATTTATCCTCCACTAATACAGCTAAAATCCCTTTAAGTCATTTATTGTGGTTTTTACAACAACTCATGGCAGAGAGCTGCTTCATAATTCAGTAATGTACAGCATGAAAACATACCGGTTTTATGCTCAGTATCTGAAGATTTCATGATTTTTTTTCTTGTGTTAACAAGCAGTGAGTTCTCTACTCTGTCAGCACCAATCATGTTTTTTTTTGTTGTTGTTTTAATTTATAATTTCCCTTCCTCTGAAATTTCCTAAGCTGATCAGTTTAGTCGTTCTTAAACCAAAAGTTACCATTACTGTCCTGTGCTGTATCTTTTCCAAATTCTTTTCTACTCTAAGGCAGATTGATCCAAACTGTAAGCCCTATTAAAGCTGCGTGCATAACATGGAATTACACTATAGGATCGTTTTCCCCATACGCTCTCTTTTCAATTCTTTCAGTTCTTTTTGCTTGTTTGACACCACGTATTGAGAGTAGATGTTTTCAGACAGCTTCTCTGATGATTTTAAAGCCTTCTGCGGAGTGACAACAGCTATACTAATATTTAGCCTGCCTAAGAGTCACACAGTAGCTGCCAACTTGGCATCTGCAGCCAGGTTCTCACTCTCATTGTACTGCCTCCATTTCTGAACGCGTGCCATCTCATCACAGCCTGCCTGTTTCTCCCAAGTCTAATTCCTTCCCCTACAGTGACCAACTGAATTTTTCAGGAGTCATTTGCTACTACAGCAGCCAAGATGATCATTCTTAGAGTTAGCCCTGTAAATTTTGTGATCTCTGCCACTCCATAATTTTATTCCACAGATTGACCTAGTGCACCTCTTCTCAACCGCTACGCCAGCGAGACTACACAGGACTAAAGGAACCTCCACCTGACTGAGCCAGACCAGTAATTTCGATGTACGCCAAGAATGTATGTACCTACAGAGCAAAGAATGCAAATTCTTTTCAAGTAAGAGAAGTGTAACGCTGACTTAAATGTTGTAAACACATTTAAAATTCTACATTTAAAACTTTCTTAATCTGTGCACAGGAACACTGGCATTTAAAGAATCACGACTTTCAATTCACACACTCCAAAACAGAACCAAAAATCAATGTTTGCCTGCTTTTTGCAATAATGTATAAAACTATTGAAACGTTCAATAAAAAGGAATCAGTATAAAGAAAATAAGCAGTACTTTCAGGAAGACTCAAAAATAGGAAGTTCTCATCCGATACTGAATTAACAGTTCTATAACCTTCATTAACCAACTATTAAACAAGCTCTCAACCATTTTATGGACTACTACTCAATCTCATACTTCACGGCCAGTTCATTTACAAAACAAAAAACAACTTCAATTAAAATGACACGAGAAAAAGCAATTCACTTTTTCTGTGCTTGCCAAAGCAAACAGGCACATTCTTTACTTCATTAAAAATGGGCTAGATCTGAAGATACTATAATTTTGTTTGGTCGCTGGGCACGGAGGAAGGTAGGGGAATAAGAGCAGCAGCTAACCAGAAGTACTGACATCGTGGTCTTGTGTGCATTGTTTAGAAATTCTTTACATAATTCCCATGATGTTTCCTTTGAAGAGATACCTTAATTAGCAATACAGCTCAAGTGCACAACATGTGTTTATGAATATTTCAAAACATATTTGTTTACAGCTTTTAATGATTCTCACACACTAATAAATTAACACGTGTGCTCCTCCCTCCATCCGTCTGGTAGTCAGTCTTCCTTCAGAAGAAACAACTGACGCCTGTTTTCCCCTCCTCTTGCATTTCGACAGAATTTCCTCCCTGCTGATTAATTCCAAAGTTGCAATGCCCGAGTTGAAGTCATCACAGAATTACTCTGGTTGGAAGGGACCTCAGGAGATCTACTCCAACCTCCTGCTCAAACAAGGGTCAACGCTGAATTCAGATTAAGTTGTGTAGGTCTTTGTCTAATCTGATCCTGAATACCTCCAAGGACAGAGAGCCCACAAACACTTGGAGTAACCTGAACCAGTGTTTAAATAAGCCTCAGAACAAGATTTTTCTCCCATCTAGTAGGAACCTCCAATTTTAATGATTGTTGTTTCTAGTTCTCCTGCCATGTACGTCAGTGTTTTAGCCTGGTTCCGTCACCTCAGCTATCTCCTCAGCGGCATAAGAGAGCTACTTTCCTTAGCCTTTCTCTCTCCAAACTGCGCCAATCCACTTCCCATTACCTTTCCTCACAGGTCATGACCTCCAGACCCTGACCCTCTTTCTGCTAGTCTCACTCAAGTTTGTCTACACCTTTCTTGTAGTATTTCAGATGAAGTCTAACAAGTCCTGAGAAAAGAAGAACAATTACTTTAAGTTACTGCCTACCCTTCTGTTGGGTCAGTCCAATACATCCTCAGCCACCTTTGCTAGCAGGATGTACTACTGACTCGTGCTTGGTCTATCTATCACCAGGTCCCCCCAGATCCTGTCCAGCCGCACTTATCAGTTGCATAAAGTCAAGCACTAAATTTCTTAAATGGCAAACTGTGCTAGTATTCATAATATCAATTTGATGCCTCCTTACTTGGTAAACAGACTCCAACGTCATTGGTATCATGCTTTTCACCTATTATTTAAAATGTATGCCAATAAAAAATCCAAAATGCAAATTAAAGCAATACTTCAATATTTAAAAAGCTCGTATATTAATATGACTAGTTAGCATGAATAGGTTTAGCCAAAATTATTAGAAGTCTGGGAAAGCTAAAAATAATCAACAACTGTATGTGTTCGGTAACAGATAAACAGAACTTGAAAATAAATTGGCAGCATATAAGACAGCATAAAAATGTCACTACGTAACTATATCAAAATACTCTATGAACTTGCAATAAGTACTAACTTTTTACACTTAAATTTTAGAACAGAATTACCATTCAATAGGTATTTTTACCTTGTTTTGCAATTATAAAACTTAATCATACCAACAACATTGAGCCAGAAAACATTACTTGTGTTTAAAATAAGGATTTAATTAGCCTTCAGAAATCTGTGTTCCTCTCTCTCAAACCAAATTGACTACTTTTGAGCCTGGGAAGCTATGCAAAATTCATGTAATACTAGAGAACTCTGAAAAAATATACTTCTTACACTTCACATGGCAATTCTTAAACAGAAATGCACAATCACAGAATTCATGCTATTAATATAGTTAGCAAACAGTTGAGCTTCAAAAATTATCTGAACTCTACTGCCTATACAAAGAAAAAACAAGATGTATTAAAAAAAGTAATGGTCTACATAGTTTTAGAGTAGCAGCTCTTGTTTTGAACCTAGCTATGCTTCTGTGAGCATTTCCATAAATCTGGTTTGCAGAACACCACTCCTTATTTTAAGTGATGTAACAAAATGACCTTCTATTCATTCCATCAGGAGAAAGCAACAAACGCACCACAAGAACTGTATCCTCAAACCTCCTTTTAGAAGCCTGCAGCTGAAAATAACTACTACTGTCAAAAAGTCAATTTCAGTAGCTGCCCTCAAAAGCAAGTTACATGTAGCGATTTAAGGTGACAGAGGTAAAAGCATACAAACATCAACAGGTTATGCACTACACAATACCACCAGTGATTATAAAAGTACTTACATAGTCTGTAAAAGGTTACAGGTAAGACTGTAATATCTTTACCAGAAAAGTAAGTTTTCCCAAACACGTATCTTTATACCAAGATGTTTAGTGGAAAGGTTGATAATTCACCATTATCAAGTTACTTACCTGAGAGTTAAAATTTTTTTCGATCATCTCATTCAATGAATCAACAAGAGCGAACTCTGACTACCAACCAAAGATTACTCATCCTGCTATAATTATAATGAATTCAAAAATGAAAGGCTTGGATAGAGGAAACATTTGCCTATAATCATGGACAACATATGAATACCCACATAGAGTTTGTTTATAGTATTTAGGCAAGTTTTCCTCATTCCTTACCCAGAAACGTCAGTATTATTAAATTTAAGATAATCTTACATGATATCATATATTTTTTTAATCAATAGGTTCCAACAAAGCAAAATATTATGGGCTATTCCTGCTTTGTGGTATTATCATTAACAACAGTACACACTGCTGCCAAACTGCGGGTTCTGATACATACTTACTATTTACTAGGTTTAGATCTGCTCAAGCATTAAACACTTCACTCCCTCAGTTTCTACTTTTAGTGCTGCTATCAAGAAAAATTTCCAAAGAAATTTGAGCCCTTGATCATCTTTGAAAAGCAGAAATTATTTGACTCCATAGAGCAAAATCAGTCCAGAGTAAAAATTCTTGCTGGAAAACATCTACCCAAACAGGAACACACAGAAAGTACCTTCGTGCGTACGTATCTACACACGTATACCTGAAGATCCCTTATCTTCAGCAGATCTAGCTTTACCCTGACAGAATTCCTATGGCACCTTCTGACACAAAACTCATTGAGTTAGAAAAGACTAGAATTTTCACCTCCTGGATTCACTTCAATTTGTCCAAATTATTCCTCTTCCACTGATAAATACTCATGTTTTTAAATGTGAGGGTATTCCAAAGCACCACGGTAAAACAGAAAAAACCATTGGCACTTTCTACATGCTGTCAATTCTTTATGGTTTAAGTTGAGTAAGAATCTTCAAGAACAGTTTCTGATCTTATCTGAGCATCCGGAGCAAAACAGAGAAAACTGCGTTCTACACTGGGTGCTTTTTAGCCTCAGTCACAATTCAGAAAAGTGGGTATAAAGCACCATCTTCTATAATTTCATGAGGCAGCGAGAGGAAACATGAAAATTTGAGATTAGCCCTTCAATTTAAGGTTAACTGTATCTTCATAAAAAACTGTAATTCAGCCACAATGCAAATTACATGTGATAATATAAAGGGAAGGAGCTGAACTCCATGAACTTCTATGATTCTAAGTACCTTAAAGGGAAGCTAAACAAATTATGTCCTCCATAAAACAAATATACTGATTAGCTTCATTCAAGCAGAGATGGAGGAGACTAGAGATCTTGATTAAAAAGAAAGATGATGACAGTAAACACAGGTATGTCTGATGAGTCAGTCAGTACTAACATTAGGCGGACTTGCTAAGAGAAAGCTGAAGTATTGGAGGACTCCCCGGGGCAAGCAGCTGATATGATAGCTTTATGGAACGGAGCTGGTACCATTCTGGACTCCAGGCTGAAGCTAATAGATCTTGACTTGCCTTCTGCAGACTGATCATCTCCAAAACTGTATTCATGGGATTTTCTACCAGATAGTCCCAAAGTCGATGATGGGAGTCTGATTTCAGCAGAGGACTTGAAGGCAATGCAAATGAAATTTTAATTTCCCTCGTAGCATGCTTCTCTCAAAGAAGGCAAAAATAGGTTCTATCACTAGAGAAGGCTGCATGAAAACTAGAATGCATGGTTTGAATCTCATCAGATATCTAGAAAATATTAACCTAATATAAAAATAACACACCAGCAATAAAATTCCCACACCCAAGTACGGGAGCTGAAAAGAACAACCAAAACTCCTTATACAGAATCTGGAGTAGGACAAGAAAAACTAATTCAGATCAAAAGTAGAGGCTTTGTTCCATCTTTTCCAAATGATTAACAGAAACAGCAGGACAACAGTCTTCACAGTCACACACAAAGCACACAGATGGCTCAAGGTTTGTGCTGCTTACGCATACGGCCAGAATTAAAATCCTCCAGCTTTCAGTACCTGCACAGCAGCAGACCAGGAGAACCAGCATACAAGCAATACCTCCCCAGCCACCACTTCTGAGGAGACCCATACATTCTGAACCCACCAGCAGCTTAACTGAACACCTTATCCTTCAAAGACAGGTCATTAGAGGAGACGAAAAGTGTTAGATCTACTGGATGCTTCAGTTATCTGATGATTATGAGGAAAAAAGATGACTATACATGTTTCCTCTCCATTACATTTCTCTCTCTCTCCCTCCACAAACTGGTAAAAATAATCCGTTCAGAGAAATACTAGATTTTCTCTTAAAGGTCTCCCACAAAGTCAACAGATAACAGGCAACAATACTTTCAAGAAAAAGGAACTTTCTTTAGATCCAAATCTATAATTTTGGGGTTTGAAAGTATTCTTACAAAGTTACACACGCTCAAATTTAAGATATTACTTCTAGATTCTACAGACTTTTTTTTACAAGTCATTTTTTTCTACCAAGACACTACTGGCAAAACGTCTGTTCTAAATAGCTGTATACAGTAGGTGTATGTAGCCATTTTTAAAGAACATAAATTCAGACCATGACTCGCCCTTTTTTTTATTTTTGCTGCATACAACAGCAAGCAAACTGTATATTAGATGATGTATACCACTCTATTACTCCTTGCTCTTCTTTCTCCTTCCCCATTTTTTTCCAGGTGAGGAGGGGAAAGTAAGAGGGATGAAAATACCGCTCTTACCTGCAGGCAAAGAATCAATAGGAGGTAAAGGTTAAAGACAGATATACTTACATCTTTGACTCCCAAAAGGTCACTGCCTGAGATTTCACCTATTTTTTTTTTTATTATTGTAATAATGCACCACAGAAGTCGTCAGAAACAGCCATTAGGCTTACTGCCTGAAGTAGACCTTTTGGAAATGCCTACTATTCTCATACATGGCAATAAAATTGAATTTCAGAAAGGAAAACCTTCAGTTTTATTCTTGCTAAAAGTTACTGTCATCTTACAGCTAAAATTGTATCACAGAACGAAGAAAACATTGACAACAGGTGCTGTTTCACTCTGCTCTCAATATCCAACAGCAGGCATCCAAAGGATGTTCCTGCTTGTGTTTCACCACCAATTATTGTTTCACCACCTTATGCCTTCACTTGCCTCAAATGTATCCATTTAGCATTTATGCAACTTCAGAGCAAGCAAGAGCTTCTCACAAAGTGAAAATTAGTGCTCTTCACTTTTAAAAACAGAACAGAAAAAAACAAAACCTAACAAGAGATAACACCCAAACCTCAAAACAACTTCCCTCTCCAAAATGTAATCTTACATAGGACCAGCTAACATCATTTTATTTGCCTCAAGGCCACCTCGTGGCTGAAAGCAAGAGGGCTCAAACACATGACCAGGAAGGCACTTAAAAAGATGAAAAAAAGATGAAAAAATAAAGGTGAAACTTCACCTTAGTGCAAAGACACATTAATATTGTACAATAAGCTGGAAATTTGGAAATTAAATAAATTGCTTAGTATTGTTAATGCAGAAATACAAAGTATTTAGAAAGTAAAGCTTTCTTCGTAACAAGTTAAAATGCAAGTCCAGGTTAACCCGCAAAATAAATAAATAGAAGTGAGTTGACTCATTAAACCATATCAGGTATCTGTTTTCTGCAACTGGTAAAAGCAGATTTCAGAGCTTTTTGGTATGTTACATAACATACAGTGGCAAAAGTGAGACATGCAGGATGGAGCGCTGCTGCTGGGTTAAGTCATTGGGCATTACAAACTGAAGTCTTTTTTTTTAAATTACAAGAAACATTAAACTTCAAATGTTTGTCAATAACGAGTGAAATACTTCTGCAAGTAAATAAAAAGGACAAAACACGTACTAAGCATATAATTTAGAGAACATATTCTATTTTTAAAATGTACTTTACCCACAATGAAGTTATTTATTTCTGGGATAGGATTCTAAGAGTGCTTTAAAACAGAAAATGACAGGCATTGCTTGGTATGCAAGTGGGAAGTCTTTCCTCCAATAATTTTCCTGTCTTACCTGTGTCTTCAATGAATTGCACACATTTTTCAACAAACAGAGGTATGGGTTTCTCCAGTGTAACCAGGTCCTGCAGGGGCATCCCAAAGTAATTACTTTCCCAGTTTCTACGGATTGGAGGATTGAATGCCTTAGCTTTCTTTTTCTGCTACAACAAAACAGAATTATTTAAGTAATAATTAAGTAATATTCAAGTAACATTGTAACTCATATTGCAACCACTTAGTAAAAACAAACAGATCACATATCTACCAGAAAATCAAATTCCTCCATAGCAACCTGAGCACAAATGTATTTTTAAAATAGCATACACTAGATAAACAGCACCTAATTTCTAAAAGATTTGGTCATTTTTGCATCATTAATATTAACTTTCAGCACCCTTCACAGAGGAATCCACGTGAAGTACAATTTAACCATAATTCTATCAAAATTTGTAGAATAACAGTATGATGTTTCCTACCATGAGAGACTGTCTTCTGCATGCCTGTCAAAGAGACTAAGCAAGCTTTATATTGCAACTATTCTAGAAACATGATGCAGAATGTATAGCAATAAATCACAGAGCAAGAGTTGCAGGCACTAATATTAAGTATGACTGCTTTGTTGCGGGCACAGGATTTTAGTGAAAAGGATGTCTGCACTCAGCCAAATCTTTCAAGGCAATTTTCATATCAAGTTTTCTTGCTTGTTTTCTCCACAACTACCTCCAACATTCCCCAAGAGACACTTTACACTGTTGAACTAATAAAACCACTTTGGATAATTACAGTTATATTGTAGCAGATACCACATTTCATCTCTGAATGTTGATGAAAATACTCAGAGATGGCCATGTAAATTGGCCAGTCAATTGGCTGTAGAGTGGCAACTAAATGTGGTAACTGAATGAACATCATCATCATCATCAAACCTTGCATTCTACTAAGTTTATGCACTGTAAAAAACAGTAAAAAGCCATTGTGTTTTCATATAAAAGCTCTGACTTATACTATATGCTGAGGGAAGAATAACAAAACGCACAAAATAGAGTTAATAAAGTTGGCAGTATTTCGTAATTTATAAGAAGACATCTCACTACTAAGACAAAACACACCACAGTTTAGTTTCTAGATTTTACACTTAGAAAAGTCTTGAATTTCAACCTCTTTGTGCAAAAGAATGGGTTAACCTCTAGACTTTACCATTTCTATTTTATTTTCTTTACCATCAAATTTGTTTATTCAGGCCTTACAGACAACCTATAACTTCAGGTTGGAAAGGCACATACTCAGTGTTGACTTGCTCACTGAGAAGTAATGGCTTTAAGTACAGCTCTATGGGGGAAGATGGAAACTCCAGCTTCAGTATTTCTCCATCACCCTGCAGCACTGTGGAACCTCTCAAACAACTGGCAACAAGACCTGTTAATCACAGCCTTTAATAGCCTAATTAAGGAGCCAGGCTTTTCATGTGGAATGTTTCTAGGACAGTTTCTGCTCCTTGAAATTGGTAGCAGAGTACCTGTGATTGAACACGGTAACAAAAGACTAACAAAAGCTTAGGATTATCTTTCAAATTTGGGCTTCCTACAAAAAGGTGCAGCACTTACAATTTAGAAGAAGGGAACATTTATCAGCAAATTCTTCAAAGTATCAGAAAAAAAACTGCTCTCCAGCAATTTGTTGCTCCCCAGTGTTACATTAGTTGATTATTTTATTTTTTATTTTTAAAGGTTAGATAAAACTTTAGGATAAACTTCCATAGTTAAAGCAGACATCTGAAAGCATTTTTTCCAACTGTCAGCTCTTTGCCTAACTTCTATTCATCTTGGATAAAATACCGTTGGTTCATCCAGCATATATGCCTTCAGATCAGAAACAGCCTTTTCTTCTTTCCTTCTCACTGCCACAGGCCCCTGCTTTTAAGTCTCCAGCACTCAACCCACAGTTCATTGGCTGTTTTCTCCTGAGTGGTAAAATATTTAGTTAGGCAACAAGTATACGCACTTCTGATGAGAAGACGCTGAAAGGGCCAAGCTGAAGCTAAAGAACACGTAAAAATCAGCAAACACCTCTGTCAAATGTTGAATGTAAGATAATTTTAAGAGATGCTTGCATTAACACAATAAAGAAGGCAAATAAAAGCTGAAGTTACTGCTCTTTCAAGGTGCTCAGTGCACATCCCCCACCATCTTAGAATAAATGGAGTATCACCAATCCTCAGACTATATATTTCAGACCCAACAGGTTTAAAAAGGCAGACTCTCTTTAATAAAGACATAATACTAGCATAACATTAACAAATTTGGTTAGAGTGGAACACTATTCGGTTAATGAAGTAATAAACTAGGATGTTATAGAATTTCTGTGATAACAAACGTACTGAATATTATCTGTGTAGAATACCTGAATATAGTATGAAATATCAAATATGTCTCAAGCTGGAATAGAGTGCTTTTGCTAATAAATGCCCTATGTTTAGAAGAATGGGTTTAAGAGACTAAGTTTTGAACCATGGTATTATACACACTCAAAAAAGCATAAAGGTTTCTTAGAGAAACTACCTGAAACAGTCAGTTTCATCTCCAAACTGGAAAGTGAGAATATGCCTAAAGAATTTACATAAAATTAGGACAAAGAATAAAAGAACAGGGGACAAATAAAAAAAATCCATAACCTGAAGCCCTTTTCAACTACTGACCTAAACACAGATAGTAGGAGAAACAATTGTTAGGGGGCTACTCCATAAACGTGAAATCAGGATTTCATACAGCACACATAAAGCTACAATGATAATTTTATCAGCTATTCCCCATTATGTATCAATTTCCTCTCTTTCCTGTCACATGTATTAAAATCTCTCATGATTCCCTTGTCTTTTGGTAGGTGTGAGCGGGTAAGATCTTCCCCCAAAAGTTGCATCGTTTCTAACATTTTTAGATTTTGCTGGCGAGATGATGATTTTGTCAGTTATTTTTAGTTCCATAGACATTTCAGCCAAATACACCTACTCACCACGATACAGCAGTCACCTAATACTGAAAACAGTGAGCACTACTCTAGGTACAAAGACTGTTTTGCAAGCTTCTCCTAAATCATAATAAAAAAGAACTAACAGGTACCAAGCCGGAGAAGACAAGAAGCAGCACAAAAGCTTGTTAGCTATTCCTAGCAAAAAGCTCAGACCACTGTTTCCATGTGCCACCATTTCATGTCGGTAATTAAAACACCACGAAGCTGAAATCCTCAGTTTTCATATAAATTTGTTAATTATTTTTTTAAAATAATTTATTATTTTGCTAATACTGAGTTTTTCACTGTCTCCACCATGGGTTCTACCACTTGCATCGTGCCAAAGGCCTCCCAGGACAACTACTCTTCATTCCCTAACAGAGGTTAATGCCAAACCTCAAGCTGATCCTTACGTTTTGGCAATAAAGCATTCCAGCTCTAAGAACCCCAAGCTTTCCTCAGGTTGCTGATACCAAAAGCATTTACCTGCAATATTGCTTTAACTACTAGTTTAATCACAGGAACAAGTGTGTTCCAAAAGACTAGCTGAAGTCCTCCTAACAAGCTAAACGTGAAAACATTTATTCTAGCACCACACAGTATCCAATTCTTAATTTCAAAGTTAGAACTATCTTTATAAAAAGCATAAAAACATGAAAATATAGATCCAAAATATACTCAAGATTAACCCTCTTGACTGTACGTACCAGGGAACCAGCTAAGTGGTGCCCATTCTCTAGAGAAGCTAGTCGGAGATGTCAGCCAGCTGCGAGTACACTGCACTGAAATACTGCTTTTCAAAATTAACTTAGAAAACAAACTGCCCAAACCTATCAATCAAACCCCTTTCACTGCCGAGCCGCTTATTCTAGCAAGTCCTCTCTGCTCAAGAGGGACTCTTCTTTTTTCCCCTCTCACTTCCTTCCCACCAGAACTCCCTTCGTCATTTGTTTATCCAAGGGGAAATTCAGCCGCTTCTCTTCTACCTCCCACACTTCGCTGCTACTTTTAATACAAAGGAAATTTTCTGCCTGCTTCATTTACAGTCAGCCCTGGGGTCATGGAGGGCAGAGTCAATATTTTCAGAACTATTAAAATAGTTCATGAAACCAGGCACCATGAGCAGCATTCATTTTATAGGCTTAATAAAGTATTTGTAATCTCTAATTCATGGCTAGCTCCTCGGAAGCTATACAACACATGAATAATGCAGATGATGGTCCCTAGCATGCCCTCTCTTTCTTCCCCTTGTGCCGTTTTTGGAGTTCCAGTTTGTTATACCAAGTTTTAACTGCAGAGGCTCAAGAAGGCACGTGGCTCCAAACACGCACTTTCAGAGCATTCGATTTGAACAGATGAAAATTGAAAGCACAGACTTCAATTCTTCTTGTAATCTCTGTGGGAAAAAATAAAAACTCCTCTACACATTGCAGTCTGTAGTAGACAGTAGTTTGCTAAATCAACCACTGAATTTACACAAAAACAGCTGAACAAAGATTTAAGTCGATCTCCTCTTGGTCACAAGTTTACCACAGTCTTAACAAAACAGAGATGAACAGACAGACAGTTCCTGACACCTTCAGTAATGGTTTTAACAAAATTTCGTATAGTTTTGACATTATAACGAGAGCTAAGAAGTTAAACATGGAAACCAGATGTCCTTATATCATTAGAGTAAGGTAAGTGAGAATTCATCTAGGTGCTATTGCATTTTTCTTGCTGAAGTATTAAGACAGGTTTTCAGAGAAATTTGAAGTAAAATGCATCTTAATCACCTCAGTGTGAGGTGAAATGGAAAGAAAGTAATTCGCACTCATCTTTGTTCAATCTCGCTTGCAAACAAGTTTACAGGGCAGAAATTTTTAAGTGCTATTTTTCAGATTTAGTTTAGCAATATAGTTGGAAACTCCAGATACACAAAAATTTAAGAATAAAAATCAAAAGAAAGAAAAATATGACCCGTCCTTGAATAATAAAACTATTGACTATTATTCAGAAAAAACAAATAGTAAAACCTTATCAGATTTAATACCATTTAACAATGGTATGTCAAAGAATCATCACAATTTACAAATGTAGAAGCAGAAAAGTATAAATAATACAAAAATATACAGTAGAAAATATAAATTTTATAAATTATAAAATAATAAGTAAATAAAATATTATTAACTGAAAAAATAATATCTACAAACAATTTTTTACCATGTAATAAGGCAAGAAGCCTGCAGAATGTATTTCAAGACGAGGATTTGCCCTTCCATTTGCAAACAATTTACTCAAAATATTTGTTGTTCTTGGTAAGTTGCGGAGGAAAACAAAACAAATATACTTTATGAGAGGGGAAAAAAGAGCACAGCCTAAATTAGGCACCAAACATATCTTAAAGGGGTCACAAGGATAAGAGCTATAAATGAGATGAGTAAATTTTTAACACTCTTGAACTCCACAATAAAGATAATTAATAAGAGTATTTATTGCAGCTACAGTGAATGGGTACAGATTTCCATACCAGACAGGCTTCCTGCTGTACAGAGAAGTACTAAATTAAGACTAGGGTCAAACTAATTATTTTCAGTGGTTTAATTGACAAATAAATAATAATTGATTGATGATATTGATAAAACATCAAATATCGATAAAGCAAAAAATATATTGTTTCTACCAAACTTGTTTACACATGAGAAGAACATGGTTGAGACCCACGAAACCCAATGTGCACTGAGGTTTAGGCCTTATATATTTATGATATTGATGCATCAACTGCCCAACAATTGCAGTTTGGGATTCTTGCCCACATGAAGAGGTTCCTTCTGCGATGGAAGAAGGCTTATTCCAGCAAGATCTTTACCCTCTAGGAATGGCCACTTCCTTTTCATGTCTTGAAATTTTCTCTCTTGCACCATACCTTCATACTCATCAAGTTAAATGACCACAATTAATTTACCGTAGAAGGCTGCTGCTGCTCATGAGATTGGTGTTGACCAACACATGCTGCTCTATACAACACCGCGGTATTACAGCATTAAAGATTCTAACCCAGAAAAGTATCTACTTGAAGTTCCTGTTTGTACTTTTTGAAAAAGAGAGGGACAAACGAGCACAGGTACACATCTCAGATGGAGAGGTCTAACTAGATAAGGTGGAAACAGCTGAAGCAAAGTTGCATTGAATGTTCTACTCTGTGCTTAGTTTGTCCCGGGTTTCTGAATATTGGTAAGGGAAAAATAATTAAACATAGAAAAAGCACATAGACATAAGGGAAAATTAACTCCTATCTTAATGAATAGTGGCACGCAACGGGCACTTGAAAGCTTTGGAGCAGCCCTGGCTATACATGCGGACTGGGGGATGAGAGGCTGGAGAGCAGCCCCATAGAAAGAGATCGGGGGGTTCTGGCTGACAACAAGTTGAATGCGACTCAACAGAGTGCCCTGGCAGCCAAAAGGGCCAAACCCTGTAACGGCCTGATGCACCCTGGGGTGCAGCAGGCACAGCGCTGCTAGCTGGTGGAGGGACGGAAGGGACGGTCCTGCTCTGCTCTGGTGTGGCCTCTCCTCCAGTACTGTGTGCAGTCTGGGGCACCACATTATAGAAACCACAAAACATCATTACAGAGTGTCCAAAGGAGGGCTACAAAGATGGTGAAGGGGGAAACATGCGGAGCGGCTGAGGTCCCTTGGTTTGTTCAGCCCAGAGCAGAGCAGGCTGAGGGGAGGCCTCATGGCGGCCTGCAGCTCCCTCACGAGGGGAGCGGAGGGGCAGGCGCTGAGCTCTGCTCTCTGGGGACAGCGACAGGACCCGAGGGAACGGCATGGGGCTGGGACAGGGGAGGGTCAGGCTGGGTGTTAGGGAAAGGTTCCTCCATTTAGGGTGGTTGGGCACTGGGACAGGCTCCCCAAGGCGGTGGTCAGAGCACCAAGGCTGACAGAGTTCAGGAAGGGTTTGGACAAGGCTCAGACACATGGTCTGATTTTTGGGTGGTCCTGTGTGGAACCAGGAGTTGGACTCCAGGATCCTTGTGGGTCCCTTCCAACTCAGGATGTTCTATGAATCTACGATTCTAGTTAGCAGATCAGTCAAACTAGGGCTGGTAAAAAGGCACAGTTGTTTTTCCTATTGTTTGTCAAAACTCATTTCCTCCTTCCTACCCATCCAGTTGTCATCTTTGACAATGAGGACCTCTGATTTAAAAGGTTGAGTTTTTGTAAACAAATTCATTTCGTTTATAAGATGCTTGTATTTTAGAATCACTATATTGATGGCAAGAATAGCCACACTTGTATCTTGTGTTACCATTACATACAGTCAAAGAGTTTAGAAAAAGTAACAGTAAGGGCTTAAGAAACATTCAGGAAGTAGCACGGATTTTTTATTCATGCCTTTCACGTTCATGGGGTCAAAATTCTCAAAAAATTCAGCACATAATCTGTAAACAGTGGTACCCTAATATCCCTCACATGGACTACATGATGTTCAAAAAGGAAAATATCATCTGACTAATTCTTCAGGTATTGTAGCTAAAGACTGCTAGCTGCTCATCTACTACAACACGTGAAAAGATGGTGAATAAGTTGCAAAATTAATAAAATTGTGCACCTCTCACAAAAAAACAGCTTTTTTGAAAAAATATTATATTACTTACAAATTACAATGAACTGCAACTACTCCAACAAAATGCCAACTGAAACAACATATGCAAAAGGCGCTATTTCTTAAAAGCAGCTAGCATTCAACATTCCTAGACTGGGAATACTTATGAGCATTTTAGCTACCAAGATGTATTTGCTTTCTCCATCATTACAATAATTTGTACTTCTGCTATTAGAGACTTTCTCTAATTTGAGAGCAACAGCCCTGCAGCACAATTTGCAAATGCAGGAAAAAAGCAAGAGGTATGTCAGAGAAAACTCAGAACTACTCTTGCACTCCT
The DNA here is from genome assembly GCF_013377495.2 of Cygnus atratus. Taxonomy (NCBI): domain Eukaryota; kingdom Metazoa; phylum Chordata; class Aves; order Anseriformes; family Anatidae; genus Cygnus; species Cygnus atratus. The sequence continues at coordinate 21,211,420 of NC_066366.1, forward strand.
CAAGAGCCTTACCCACTACAAAAAATCAGAGCAGCCCGACACTTGGACTCCAGCTGCCCCAGACAGCCTAAAGCAACAGCAGAGGCTTTGGTAATGACAGCAGGGGGGTTGCTGACACAATGCCAGGAAGAGAAGATCCTCCAATACCCGGTATGCACAGTTTAAACATAAATATCCAACTCGGAGGGACTCTCTGTCAACTCAACACAGCTGAGACAGTAGGAGGATTATGAACACTATATTTCAATGTCAATGTAGCAAGATCATTTCAATCAAAAGTATATAAATTATTGTTTTTTAAGAAAATTTGCTTCCCAAAAAGAGTAACTTCAAAGTAGTTTTAACCATATGATTTTATAACCACAAGACATCATTATTTATGCTTGCTAGGAAGCCTTAAGAAAATTTAGTGCCCTTTATATCGGTCATGTGTAATTCATGTCACAGCTGCATCCTAAGAATAGCAATTCAGAATTTAATCCATTAGTAAAAATTAACTCTGTATTCTGTTTGAGCAAAACTTATTTCTAAGTGCTATTCCAGTACTGTCAGATAGTAGGAAAGTTTTTAAAACACTATAAATGACAATATTAAGAAGGTCAACTTATCTTGATACAAGAAAGAAAATATGTAACTGACCGGGAACATTCCCAATTGAATATTAAATGGGACCTACATGCAAGAGACAACGACTGTTGCCAAAAATTAAAATCTGAACTATAAAGAGTATACATCCAGTACCTACATCACGACACTACCTAAATATGTAAATATCAAGCATAAAGATCAAAACAAAAGAGACATTTTTCAAGCAGAATATCAAATCATTACGTAGAAAGCCACGCTAGGGAGGCATTTTGTTCCCTTTGTTTGAACAGAGAACTGTACAGGTAGCACAGCTTCCAAATTGATTATTTGCTTGCCCACACTAGGAAAACGCAGCAGTCAGTAAATACACTATACAAAGTTTCCTTTTCATGCTCTTGTTTTAGAGTTCCAGGTTCCTGGTAGGCAACTGAGAATTAAAAAGAAACCACTCCTTTCATTCACCAGCCCTTAACTTCATTCCAACAGCCAGAACTGTAAGAACTGAAAGAACCAGTTCCACCCAGGAACTTATAAAGCAGTTTGGTGTTGTGTGTTTTTTTTTTTTTTTTTTTTTTAAATGTCATGATTAATAAGGCAAGATTTTTGGACCAAATTCTGCCTTCACTTACTCATACAGAAGGAAGTGAAACTGCATATGTACATACAGAAGGGAAAAGAGCTGAAACTTGTTGGTTAGGCAGACAATCCACCTTGTTCCCTCAAGTTTGCGGGTTCTGACCAAGCTACGTAGAAATCTTGGACAAAATGAAACAGTGCTACATCAAAATTTTAATCAACCGTTTCAAAATAAGGTGCAACTCTTGCATGTTTTGACTCTTCCCTTCTTACAATGCACTAGTAGTGGGGAAAAATTATATATACACATACGCGTGCGCACAGTTTACCGAGCCATGTCTTATCACAGCTCAGTTGACTTACCTTCTTATCTTCTTTTCCTTTGTGAGTTTTCTTTTTCATTTTTTTATCATCCAATTCTTGATCAGATGTAATAGCAGGATTATCTATGCCACCCTTCCATGTTTCGACAGGTGAAAGCAGCGGGTCTTCTTCACTTCCACGATGCCTTCCTTTTCTTTTAGTTTTAGAGGTGGTAAAAGCCTCATCGTCACTTGCATCCGAATGCGTTCTCCTATAGTAAGACTTAGCTTTGCTGAACAGTGTCTTAGACTTATATTTGTACTTTGAAGGTCTTCTCTCCCCGTGACTTTTAGACATTCTGTCAGAAAACCCATTTTCTTCATCACCCTGGGCATTTATAACAATTGAATTTCGAACTTTAATAACACGATTCTGACTGTCATCCGGAACTGCATAGGTATCATCAAAGGCTTTATGTTTGAAAATAGTGTCAATAGGTTCAGCGTAATTGTCAGATTGGTCTATATCTTCTGGCGGCGCTGCAGGCACCCGAGAAGGTTGTTTCCTGGGATTTTTACCAATACCTGCCTCAATTGTTTTTAGGAGGTTAGGATCCAGTTTTTTCACATTTGTTCTTGGAACGAGGGGTTTCGGTTTTATTGGGGGAGGCACTTTATGGTTGCGTTCGTGGTCGTGACAATTGAGGGGCGTACTGTGGATAGGATACTCGTTTCCTTCCAAGTCCAGTCGGTACTTTGAACGGTCACTGGGCGTCGGGAGTAACCTCACATCATCACCAATTGGACTGTAAGGCGGTGGTCCCTCAGCATCATCCTCTGAATCCGGATAGTTATAGTCAAGGGAACTTCCTCTGGGAGATCTTGAAAAAACATCTTCACTTGTGTGTGTTGTTTCCCTTGTGCTGTCTGACATATAAGAACTTTCAATCATGTTTTTCTTCTCTAATACATCACTGAAGAACAACGTGAAGACCTCAGTTTGACGATGATACTGAGATAATGAATACAAAGCTGTAAACTTTGCAGTAATCTCTGTCGCTATGTGCTCTCCTTCAGTCATGAGTTCCTTGATTGCTTCGTTCTCAAAAAAGTCTGCCTGGCTGTCTGTAACAGCCACTAACTGGACAGGAATCGTATCCTGAACTTCAGAAAGAAACGCGCGAAGCATTCCCATGGATGCCTTCCTCTTGGCGGAATAGACCAGAATATATCCGTGAACGAGTTCGTCTTTCCTTACACCAATCGAAGAGTGGTACGATAATATAGTGATTTGTATGCGGCGCCTCTTTTCACCTATTATTTTATCAAGCATCAAAGAATTGTTTTGGCCGGCCTGAGCAGCACTACAGGAGTGAGAGTCAAGGAAGGGTGACAGAATGAGATCCACGCTGAATGGATCACCACACATGGCACACATCACAATTCTTAAGTCGGCCTCTGACAGATCTTTAATGGTTGGAACAGGACTTACAACATCAAAGTGGTGTTTAACCGCTTCCAGTACTCCCCTCAGAGCTTGTTTTATTTGGGTCTCATTAAATTTACGTGGATATGTACCAGCAGGCACATCTACGAAAGGACACTGCAATTTGTTGGCCAGCTGCTGTCCCTGATGTCTCAGAATAGGCAGATTCTTGCTAACACTGTCCCTCTGGTTAGCCAGTATCAACGTAAACGGAAGATTAGCCATATACTTGTCTCTCCTTATCTGAGATGCTTCAGCCCTTATTTTTGCAATGCACTCCCCAATAAAATTCAGAGATTCAATGGAGTTAAACACACAGAAACAACCATGTGGTTTGAAGGTAGAGGTCCACAACTGAGTCAACAGGTACGGGGATTTTGCATCAACAGGCCTAAGATCTAATTCATATATTTTTCCATCTAACGCATATTCATCATCAGTGGATTGTGTCCGAATTTCATTTGCTAATTCTTGTGCAAGGCCATCTTTGCCCAAAATGAAAAGATTAACCTTGTCTATATTGGCACTATCATGGTATAAATTTGAACGGCCATGATCTAGCTGCAGAAGGCTGTTGGCAAGTAGCTGCTCTACTTTAATGTCCATGCAATTTTGGCCACTGAGACAAGTTTCTTTAGTTGGGTGATAAACAAATCCTATGTGTTTAAGCAGAAGAGATTCTCTGTCAGGTGCAAGTTTCTGTAAAGCTTTGTATCTGGGCTCTTCACTCAGAACTGCATGAATTTCACTCATTTTATCTGAACTTGGCGTTGCATTAAGATCCAGGTCATAAAACAGCTCTGAATGTTCAAAAAGCATTTCCTGAAACTCCTCTTTGGCTTTTTCAACAATCTCCCTCTGATGCCTACCATACACTTCCTTGCTGTCTGCATCGGTGATGTATTTGAATGCCTCATCCTCCATTACAAAACATATAACTTCTTCCCATGGCTGTCCGGGTGAAATGAACTGGATTTTCTCAAGAGTTTTTTTGAATTTCTCCTTCATTTCCACCCTCCGTTTTTCAGATATAAGATGCTGCACGTGGTTTTGATAAACTTTTTCTGCCTCTAGCGTAGTGAGAAGATCAAATGGAATCCTTCTGTCATTCACTTTGTCTATATGGTCAGTTTCATCCCAAGGTGTTTTTTCAAGCACCACAAAACAGGACTGGAAGTCAGGCCTTTTCTCTATTAACTTCAAGGCTTCTGACCAGCTCAAATGTTCAATCTCATCAAGATTTGACAGAAGAGTATTAAGAGCTCTTGGCAACGCATTAATATATTCTTCTTTTCTTTTTCTAATATGCTCCTGTTTAAGCTGCTCTATGTGTTTTGAAAATGTATTTTTGGCCTTTTTCGTTCCTTCCAAATTTATGTACTCTTCATAATCAGGGTGGTTTTTCAGTTTATTACTAACGGTTTTCCAAGTGGCATGATAGTCTCTCACAGTTTGGACAAGTTTTTCAAACTTGTCTGTTGCTGTAACAACTAGCTGTCTTTGCGTTTTATAGGCATCCAGATAGGGGATGATTTTAGGTTTACCACGAGTTTTATCCATCATTTGTACCAGTGCAGTAAAACAAGTTTCCACGTTGACATTGAATCTTGCCGATGTTTCCACTACCACAAGGTTTTTCTTATTTGAAGCAAACGCCTGAACTTCTCGCAGATAGTGATCCACACATTCATCACATTTTGTTGCTGCTATTATTATAGGTTTTTTAGACTTTGAGAGCTGAATGTAGAGATTATTCACAAATTTAAGTTGATCATCGAACTTCCTATTGCATCCTTGGCTTACATCAATGCACAGTAAAAAACCATCTATGCTTAATTTCCCTTCAGGCATTTGTTTCTGCTCAAAGTCTTGCTCCAAGCCTAGCTGATCTGTGCAAATGTACATTAGTTTTTCTGCTGACTGCAGTTTGGAGGCAGCTGCACGTTTTATATAGGGTTGTAAGTTCGTACTCCGATGAGGCAAGAAAGTCTGATCATCAATGAACTCAGTCTGTTCAATAACATGAATTCGGCACTCAATTCCATCCTCACCGCTTTGTGTTACGTCACCCCAGTACAAAAAGTGATCATTGTTAACAACTCTTCCTCCAAAGTCAATTGTGCTAAGCACAGAGGTATGCTCAGGATAGTATTCATCTGCTTTTGAGCGAACGAATCTATTGCACAAACACGACTTTCCAACTCCACAGTTACCTTTATCCTTTTCAGTTCCAGACAGTCCAACAACACTAACAGCATAAGATGGGGGACGTGGCTCTTTGTTTTTTGCCATCATAACTTTCCTCTCATCCTTCTGCAATTATCAAGGTAACTGTACGTGGTTTTCATTCTGGAAACGTTCCTACAAGTTTGAAATTGTATATCCAGGGTTTCAGAAAGAGCTTTCAGTTGTTCTTGCTTCAGCTCGTCATTGAGAGAACTTCAAATACTCAGGACGAGGAAGATCATCTTCCTAAAGGAAAAAAAAGAGGAAAAAAAGTTAAAGGCTGAAGGTATTTCCCTTCTATAATTCATAAGAGAAAAGAAATTTTAAAAGCATTGTTACTTGCTTACTCTGAAATCGTTTTCTCTGTATATGAAAATTCCACAGCTAATTTAAATGTTATCTTGAACTCAGAATTAACTCATGTTAATGTTATTTATATCATAGATTTAAAAATAAACAGTTTTTAGACACAGATCAATAACAGTTCACCTGTTTGGATAGATGATCAGCATACATCTGAAAAGTACACATTACTGTTTTCTTTCCTAACTTATGAGCACCAGAAAGCATTTGCCATTTTCTCAGAATTCATCTTATTACTTGGGATGAGGGGCAAGTGAAATTTTACAATAGCAGGTTCTCACTAAGTATAAATACAATATAAATACAACTCTAAACCCAACCAAATATCCACATACACGTACTTTTATTCATGTTCATACTTCACTGGATAGCAGGCTTACCTGCATGAATCACGTTACTTTTGTGTGCATTTGTAGGTTTGGTTTGAGGTTTCAGTAAAGAAATTTTTAAAATAAGAAGCTGTAAAACCAGGAAGTTGACAATGGGACTCAGCTGGTAGCTATTCTGCAGAAGTAAACTACTTCATTTGTATACCAACAGTAAACTGTTTTTAAGTTTCTAACCTGAATTGTACTAAATACAAACATTGGCATACAGATACTAATACAGAAAAACAAAGACTTAACTCTGAGGTTTTAAAAACTACAAGTCACTCAGTCCTTCTGTCTCCAGCAAAAACAAAAAATTAGAGTAACTGTAAAAAGAAACTCTACCTACACACAAACTTCCACAGAATTATTACAAGGTTCCAGCGGTTTGATTGAAGCTGACATCTGGTATAACAAATACCATTCATCTTTTAATCAGAAGATGCTGCTTGCCTACATTTGCAGTATGCAAATGGAAAGACATTTACTATTTTAGAAACAATTGCACTACGCGCAAAACATAAAAAATGAATAGCTGAATGGCTAGACCCAGCAGCCTATGATTAGGGCCACTAACTGGAGCTGTACCCAAGGGGTTAATATTCAGTGCAATACTGTTCAACATCTTCCTTTATGACTTGGATGATGGGGCGGAGCGCACGCTCAGCAAGTTTGCCGGTGACGCAGCTGGGAGGATTGGCCGATACACCACAGGGTTGCGCTGCCTTCCAGAGGGACCTCGGTAAGGTGTAGAGAAGGGCTGACAGAACCTCATGCCGTACTAGAAGGAGAAGTGCAGGTGACTGAGCACTGGGACAGGCTGCCCAGAGAGAATGCGGAGCCTCCCTCATTGTAGATATTCAAAAGCCATCTGCACTTGGTCCCGGGCAAGTCGCTCTGGGTCTTCCTGCTTCAGCGGGGGCACTGGACCAGCTAACCTCCAGAGGTCCCTTCCAACCCTAACTATTCTGTGAATATATGTTGGTAATACTACTTTTCCCATTCTCTTGATGAAAAGAAAGCAACCACATGGCACCATAAATGGAACATACAGATTGCTTAAAATATTTGCTTTCACATTTGTGGAGTACAGAGTAACAGCATAAATGTACCTAAACATACGTAAATAAACCATACTTGAAGGAAAAGCCATAAGGAGCATCAACAGTGAAATTTTAGTCTCAGTATCTCAGTTCTATTTACTATTTTGTCATTCTTAGCAACAATTTGTTGAGTGGTACTGTAGTACCTTTCTTCAGGAAAAAAAGAAAAAAAAGTCCTTTGGGGAGCCAGGAGCTAGACTCTATGATCCTGGTAGGTCCTTTCCAACTCAGGATATTCCATGATCTGTCACCCAAAAGGCTCTCAAAATCTGCCTCAATACTAAGTCACAAACATTAAAACATACCTGAGCTTGATGGCATGCAGTAACAAGAGAAATATTTGTATCACATTGTAATAGAAAATGGACTTTCAATGCCTTGGCTATAAAGAATCAACGCCTGGTCAACAGTTTTCCAACTTACAGTCTAACACCTACAAATAGAAATCTGAAGTTCTGATCAAAAGCATATTCTTTATGTAACAAACTCTGTAATAAAGTTCATTGACCACAATATAGAAATAAATATATGCAAAAAACAGCTTTCGGGTATGGAAATAGTCAAGAAAACTACCTTTTTAAATATTTATTTTAAACAAAGTATGCATTTCACTGCAAAACGAAAGGGAAAATAAAAATTTTTATACTTAATAGTTTTCATATTGCCAGAAGTGAAACATGATGCTTTTTAGAAAATTCTGTTTTAAATCAATTTACACAAAGACGTTCAGAAAGAACTTATTTTAGACTGTTTAGTTTTTTACTTCTTCCACTGTATTTTTATATCCGTAAAACAGAGAATTCAGAGCTAATAGAAGATGGCTCTGGAAACAAAAATACTTAGTAAAAGCCGTGTTTATATTACTACCAATAAACCCAGTGTTTTGTTTCCAAAGCAAAGCTCATCATAGTAGCATCATTCAAACTATTAGAATGAGAAGTTCAGTCACCACTTGCACTATAAAATGTTTTCTATTTACCACAGCACAGTACAGATTTGATGTGGACTAAACTCGAACACAAAAATCTTCATTCACAGGATTATTTCATTTAATCAGGAAGACACTGTCTATTTGCAACTAGTTTACAAGAAGCAATCAATACTTTCAGATACCCTACATCCGCACATAGCAAGGGTTCTTCCTCCTCTAGCAATAAATGTTTTAACCAATCAATATATTTTTAAGAGACTAAGTAGAAAGAGCAAGGTGACATGGGACACTTACAACACAAAAACAAACACACTAGCCTCTCATAAGATTTCTGACATGGAAGATTCTCAGAACAGGGGGAGCCAAATCACTTAAGATATTTAAAACTAGCTCTTTTTTTTTTTTTTTAAACAATTTCTATTTTGCACTGACAAAGCAAAGTCACAGAATGAGATCTATTTTAATTACGTAATAAACTTGATAAAAATCTAACATTATAATGGCTTCATATTTAATATGTAATCATTATTGAATTGCTGCCTAAATGGAAGATTTTTCTTGTTGGTATACTACTAATTTAAATACACTGTACAATTTTGAAACATACACACAGAAAATACACAGCAAGCTACTTTCATTACATTACTTCAATCTTTCAATCTGCCTAATTCCAGTATAACAAAATGAAAATACTCCAAGCCCCCTCCCCCCAACTTTTCCTTGTTACCAATTCAAAGGAGGGGTGGTTTGTTTTCTCCATGTTACTTCAGTCTTTGAATTGAAAATAACAGAGCACTTCTACATGTAAACAGAAGGATTTTGACAAACTATGGAACACAAAGTGTATGACATCACCGCAGGAAGAATCCGACCTTCGACAATCTTGCCATAGGATCTCATCTCTACAGGCTTTTAGATTTCCCAGTGTAGTTTTAAGAAAATACAGCATATCACCTTGTATTTATTCATCCACCCTCCCCCTTAAACAAAAGATTATGAAAACCTAAAGCCCAAACTTACCCTTAGGAAAACAAGGTGCAAAGCAAGATGATTATCCTGCTGTGATCTTTCTGCAGTGATGTCACACATTTAAACAGTGTCCTTCAGTAAGTCCTTCCCTGAGGGATCTGAAAACAAAAATAAGATTCATTAGCAATTTCAAAATAATGAAAGCAGGAGCAGCAATCAGAAAAGGTACTTCTCATGCACAGGTTAAGAGTATTGTTTCCCTCATTTTAAACCTATAAACCTAATTCAGAACTCAGAGCCCAAGCTGGATCTTCCTCTAAACTTAGAGGGTTTAAATCCTCTAAACACAGCTATTAATACTTGGAACAGACAGAGGACGTAACTCTTCCTAAGGACCTGTGATTTCAGAAGTTCAGCTTGATATTTTAACAACTCCTAGGCTGCAGAAGCCTCTTCTGAAAAGTGAATACAGTGTCTCAGATAACACACAAAATATGAGATACAAAAATCACTAATTACTGACAGAATTTGGAACTCTAAAATATCTAGAATATAGTTTTGCAAGATTAAGTCACTAGAGACAGTAACTGCAGAATACATAAAGTGAATGTATGCCCAAAGATACGTATATAAGTTTTATTACTAAAAAAATTACTGAGTACTTCAAAACCCTTTTACCTGAAAAAAATAAGGCATTTCTGAAGTTAATGATATCATTGACTGTGACAAATCAGAAATTGAAAACATAATTTTACTGGAAGATGGTGAATTCTCAACTAGGATACTAATTTATTAGTATAACCCTGGTATATGTTGATTTTACTGCATGGCTGCTGCTGTAAAGTAAACAGAATTGGGTCTCTTCCACGGAACTTCTTCAGTTTGCAACCACACAAAAGCAAACTTTGGGTGACGGGTCAGTGCTGCACATAGTAACGTAAAGAAAAGGAAAGAAACTTGAGGCACTTGGACTGGAGCACGGTTTATGCCACTTTTAACTAAGGAAAGCAGTCATTTTTAAACGAGATGCAGCACCGTGCTGGAAATGTGCTAAACATAACATCAGGGAAGTATGGCAAAGGTTTTTCTTGTTTATTTTTTGGGGGGGTCATTACAATTATATTCTTTGTAATTCTACTTCGCTTTGGGAATAATATAGGTAATTGAAAGAGTTTAAGCTTTAGTAATCCTTCTTTTGGGCAAAGCAAGCGATAAGCAGGACACCAACGCCACATCAGTCCTGCAGTTCTCAGCTCGTGGTACCAGACACCGCAGTGATTAGCTAGCACGCTAGCAGTCCTGCGCTAAGCCTGGCCCTGCTTTAAGGCTAACCTCCGTCACGCCAAAGAGAAGAGCGGAGGCAAGCCACATCCCTACCCTTCCCTCCCAGCTGTCTGTGGCACTGCCCTGCACCCATGGGAGCCAGGGGGCTACGGCATGGCAGAGGGTCTGCCTGGGCACCTGGCAGAGCCGTCGGGCTGCCAGAGGGAGAAGTGTCCCTGCCCGCATGCAGGCAGCTGGGGGCACCAGCCGGCAGGCACCGCACGCTCTGCCACAGGAGAAGCTCGTTAAAAACAGGCCCCACATGACCCGCAGAGTCACTGGTGCCATTTATTTTCTATTAAGTCTCTCAAAGTCTTCTGAGCAGAATTCTAAACTTTAGCACAGGATATCATGTTATCAGCAGCTAATAAATACTAAAACACTATCGCCTATCACTATTCGGTGATTGCAGCTGCACAGGAAGCTGCAGATGGGTCTATAGGCAAGGAAATCACTTACACGCAAATACTTGGAGTATTTCTGAATACCTTCCGAAATTGTTCGCTGAACCTAAAAATGTTTACTCTCTGCAGACCTAACACTGAAGCATAAATGTTGTGGCACAAGAACTGCTCATGCCCACAGCAAACTAAGCAGCTGAAAACAACACTGACAGGGGAAGGAAAAAGTGGTTCCCCACAGTCCTCCAACTTACTCTAATTTTTGCATAGAGGCAACAGTGAGGGACCACTAATTGGAAAGGGTTACTTTCAATCATCGCAGTTTTGTGATAGTGTTTGTAAATTAGGTTGCCAAGCAGAAAATAACAAAAAAGCACACATGCAGAGAAGGGACACCCCAGCCTAGTCTGCTTTGCAGGATATGTGAATACACGGAGAGAAAATTACTGCAAACTCCACCGTGGATCACGAAGTCAATTCAAACACATTAAATGTCACGGATAGAGCCTGTAGGATGAGTTTTAAATGCATACCACTTCCAAATATCAAGGACCACAACTTCAATGAAGCTACAGCTTTGGATTCAGATTACTACTGACAAAGTTTCCATACAAATTCGGCCCTCATTTCACACTTTGAGAACCAAAATTTAGCATTAGAAAAATATTTAGTACGGTATCTGAACTCCCAAGACCTATCAGCCCATCAGTAATCATAGCTCTACCCAAAACATAGCAGAACAACAATTCAACCATTGTCACTTAAAGAGCCAATAATAAAATAATGTTGATGTAGCTTAAGGTAGCTGTGTTATTTCTCATTCAGTATTTTCCACCAGGTATCCTTTTTTACTCTAACAAGCATAAAAAAATATCTTCAAAACCATCCTTTTAACAAACTAAATCAGGTCCAGAGTATACCAATACAATCTTACCAACAGTCTTAATTCACCAAAGTCTGTTGAGGCCCTAAGCACTCACCGTGCCCCCTGTTATCTTCGCTACCAGGCCAAGAGTCACGCTTTCACAAGTACCAGTAATCTTAAGTAATTAACTGTACTTGAAATCTGATTTATAAGTAAGGGTAAATCCAATGCTCCTTAGTAAAATTCTGCAAGTACCAGTCAAAAAAAGAAAAAAAAGAAAAAAAAAACAGACTGCACATCAGGAAATAAGCTCAACCAATTAATGGCAAGGTAACAAGGGATGACCTGGAATGTCTTCGGTAGCGCCACAGACCAACAAAGGAATAGAGTTTTAATGGCAGGGTGATTAGTCCTGCTAGGTAAGTGGAGGATGAGAATGGATTACCCCAACTGGTCTGGTATTCATCTCAGACTTGGTTACCACGATGTTCACCTGCCATCCTTAAAGAAGTCAGATACTAGATGCTCCTTTGTATACAAAAGCAAAGTAATCAGTTGATTAAAAAAGAAGAGAAAAACTGACTGCCCAACTTAAACAGATGTTCAAAGATCTTACTACGTTTACTAAATTTCTCCTATTAATAACAATACTTTGAAGACCTCTGGTGTATTACCCAGAATTAAATCAAGGCTTTTATTCCTAAATTCAAAAGAGAACGGCACTCCTCAGCTGGAATCCAATATTCCAGGGGCACCTATTAGCATTGCTGCTGTTAGCAAAAAAAAAAAAAAAAAACAAAAAAACAACTGCACAAATTAGATCAAGGTAAAATACACAGGTAAACTTCAGAAGCTCAAATAATCATCACTGCACAAGTCTGAACTTAGGCCTCTCAAGTGACTTATCTACAGATTTCTGAATATCTGAGAGCATTCAATGCAGGTTCAAAGCTTTCAACAGCAAAGTAAATAGTACAAGTTTACAGGAAAAATAGACTCATAATCCTTTTTCCACAGGAAAAGCTACCGAAGACATGCATAGCATTCACAGGGGTTTCTCTGTAAATAACCTGATCAGGTAGCCTGCACTAAGTTATTCAGGAAGAACACAAAAGCACTAAAGGAAGAAATCTTACAAAGGGAATCCAAGATAGAACTGATAGAAAAAGAAAGAAAATGAGGCAGATGAGGAAGGAGGGAACAAGGTAAGCAGAGAAATGAGGCTAAAATCCATCCGCTGCAAAGAGAAGTTAAAATCCTGGCAGAGGTAACCTCAATAAATTTCACTGATCCACACATCTGGATTATTTTGTGTTATTTTGCTTGATGGGGAACCGCGTACAGACTCTAGGTACTGACACCCTTAGCTTGGAGACTTCATTCAAATGGTAACTCGGTGTTTGACCTTGTACAAGCCAGATGCCTAAGTTCTACCTGTGCAGAATGAGGACTCTTCTAAGTTGTTCATGAAATGAGCAAATAAAAAGCCACGTGCAAGTAGAAAATAATATTTTGCTTAATAATTAGCTAACTTACATGAGCTAATACTACAATATAAAAACCGTACACGTTTCTAAAGCTGTGCATGTAGGTATTAGTTTCACTTTTTTAAAAATGCAAACATTCCTCTGCAGTGCTAGTGTGTCAGCTGATAGAATATTGCAAGAACGTGTGGGAACCGTAACTGAAAACCAAAGAAAACAACTCTAATTCAGCATAAAATGCAATGTGCAGAAATAGCCACAGACTGATTAATTCAGTTTCTGGTAGGTGTTAATGATTTAAAAAGCACAGCTAATACCTGAATTTAAAATAACTTCGCTGCCATTCCTTCAGTTTTTCCTGCCAGAAATTTTGAGCTCATTTTTCTTTAAATATCCCATTAAAATCCACAGATTTAAGGAAGTGATGACAAGGTTCAAACAATAATCTGTAAAATTAATACGCTTACTAATTCTTTTTAAAATCCAATGGAAAAAAAACAACAATATTCCACCTCAGTTACACTGACCTCTAGCCTAGGAATTCTCAGGGGGGAGGGAAAAAAACAAGAGTACTGTGCCTCCTTTAAGTTATTACTAACACAGAAACAAGGAAAAAATCTTGGCAGTCCTTGCACACAATTCTCAGTGTTGTTGGAACTACCTGAAACTAAACTTTTTTTTTCTTACAAGCGTGGCTAAACGCTTTCAAAACAACGGGAAGCCTAGGTCAAATAATGCGTTACTTACTTCAGACGTGCATTTAAAATGGCCAGCCAAACGAAGCGAGCCTGCCCGGGCTTGGTGCGCCTATCCCAGGATAGCCATGCCTACAAAGCCCCCTAGCGGCCGTGCGGCTCAGGCAAGCCCCAGGAGTTCTCGCCAGCACGGGAAACTCTTCCCGACCAACGCAGGCTCCCCTGAGCAGCAGCCTTTCATTACCACGCAGTGAGAACGCAGCACAGGCTTTACTCTCGTAGCTACGTCATTTATGGATGTAGTACTTTTAGTCTGCAAACCAACGTGACTATGCCAGCAGTACCTAATACCGAACATTTGGCTTCACAAACTTCCATTCTTTCAGTAAAGGTCAGACAGTATCATCCCTGAAGCATGCCTGACATGTGTAATTTTAAGGACACGCCACATGTTAGCCTACCAAAAACAATGACGCGGAGTGTTTTAAAGTTTTATGCAAAATATTCTCGAAGGATGCCAGTACGTGGGATTTATCTTCTGTTAGGAACATACCTTTGGAAGACTTAAGGTCCTGTCAATCTCCCTTTAATATCTTTATCAAACAAAAGTAGAACTAGTTTTGTACCATCTACTCAAATAACAACTCCCAAACTTATACAGAACAATCTGTTATTATGATCAGTGCATTTCTTTCCTACAAAGTTTGCACAAGGAAAAACACCTATAGCTTCAGGAAAGCACATTTTATCTTTAACCTCAAAAATGTGCAGCATTTGATTGCTAGCGCTAAATATAGGATTTTAAAAACAATTCAGTCTGAGCATGAGGTATTTAATTGGATTATGTTACACATGCAATGCCTTACCTAAAATAAAGTCCAATAAAGTCCAATATCGGTAAGCAGCAGGCATTTGGTTGCAATTATTTTTATTTTGAGGGGTGGGGGGAGTGCGACGACACAACACTGGCAGCCACTTCCTATGGGGATACTTTAAAAAAAAAAAAAAGCATACTATTTAAGTTCAGTATTTTCCAAGCTTTAAAATAACTTGTTACAAAATACACCAAGCTAGTGATAATGTAACAAATGCTTAAACAATTTCTGCTACTTTAAGTGCCATAGACTCTTTTTTTAAAAAAAAACAACTATCTTACTATATTGACATCATGCTTTGAGAGCTCTAGTAACACTGAGTTCCAGTAGAATACTATAAATAGATTTTAGCACTTCTTGAAAATAATTTTCAAAGAAGGAACAAAAGAAGGTAAACCCTCATAAACACACCTGAATGAATTTTGCAACATACTAGTTTTAGATACATACTGCAAGTTTGAAATACAAATGTGTTTTTTTTCCTGAGAAAACATGCAACTCTGGTCACTGATGTCACTGTTGAAAACAGCTATGGTACTGAAGAACCTCAGGAAGGTAAGACAGCACGACAGAAAAATGCAGCTTACTAATTCCTCATTCATTTATGAACTAAGCGTACAAGTATCAGTGCTGTAACTGGCTCCAATGCACAGGTTTAAAATGGATGTTCAATTGACCAGCAAATGCTGTTATCTCTTTACTGCCTTTACTCTGCAGCGTAGAGTTTTTAAATTTCTGTCAAAGATCTTGATTAAGAAAAAAAGAAATCCTCCACTTATCCGCATGACACTGAACTAAAGAATACACACATACCCCCACAGGCCTATTTTGGTCTAGATTTAAAACGTTCCCCTCCTACTTATTAAGGAAATATTCCACGCTGATATCAAAAGCGATACAGGAGAGGGCAAAAGGGGGCTACAGAGCAAGGGTGGGGTGGATTCTGGGGGGGAAGGTGACGAGTACGTCCTCCTTCTCTGAAGAAACAGTCCATTTTTAAGGCAAATAGTGCTTTATACTCCTTACATCCTATATTTTCAACACTATGGCGTTCTATCTGTGGTGCTTTCCTTGGGTGGAGAGAGTCTAAAGGTTATGCTGGTTGAAGGGATTCAAAATGCTCGAGAGCTGCAACACTGCAACTGGCTACCCTATTTCAAAGGCTTAAAATCCACCTGGTGGAAAAACAGAAACGCACACACATCATTAGGCGAGCGAAGTTTTCTTAAATTTAGCGTCGAGCAATATCTGAAGGTGAAAGGAAGGAGGAGGAGAACTGACAACTGTTCAGATTCACTGGAGAAGCAGGAGCAGGCGAGTAGAAGGGGGCGGTGAGGAGGGAAAGAAGTACGGAGAAAGGAGAAAAAGGGGGGGGGGAGGAGACGGGCAGCGGGAATGGGAGAGGGGAGGAAACCGGAGGAGTAGGGGAAGGAGGGAATGAGGAAGGAAGAGGAGAGGAGCGGGGAGCTCCCTTCCTGCCTCCCTCCCTCCCTCCCCGGGGAGCCGCGGCCAGCTGGCAGCCGCGCACGGCAGGCTCGGACCCTCCCACGGCCCAGGCCTTCAGCACCTGGCCGGGGCCGGCCGCCCCGCTCCCTGCCCTGCCCTGCGCGCTCCCCGCTCGGCCGGGCCCCGGCCGCAGCCCGCAGCCCCTCAGCGCCGGGCCGGGCCGTGCCGAGCCGTGCCGCCCCCTTCCCCCGCTGCCGGCTTGGGGCCGCCGGCCCCTGCCCTCACCTCTGGCCGCCGGGATCCGGCTCCTCCGCGGCGGCGGCAGCAGCAGCATGCCCGGGACGCTCTCTCCACGCCGGCGGCTCCCCCGGCCCCGGCCCCGTCCCCGCCGGGCTGACTCCGCTCCGCTCCCCGGCCCGCCGCCGCAGCCCGCAGCCCCCGTCCCGCCTCCCCGCTGCTCCCTTCCCCGGCGCCCTCGGCTCAGTAATGGCGGCCGCCGAAGCCTCCCCGGCTGCCGGCTGCCTGACGGCGCCTCTCGCTCCCCCTAACTTTACCTCAGCAGCTTCCCTCCCCTCCCCCCCTCCCCTCTCCTCTCCCCTCCCGCCCGCCCGCCGCCGCCGCGGCTCCAGCGCGCGCGCTCCCGCCCGCCCGCCCGGCCAGCTGCGCGTGCGCGGGGCAGCGCCTCTTCCTGCTGCCGCTGGAGGCACCGGGAAGCCGGCCGCGCGCCCGCCGCTCCCCCCACCCCGTCCACGCCTCCCCTCCCCGCGCGGGCACGCGCGCCGGGCGGCCCCGCTGCTGGTGCCGGCGGCCGCATGGGTGGCGCGGGGAGGGGATGGGGCTCCGGGGGTCGCGGGTTCTAGTCCCGCCGCCGCCGGCCGTGCTAGGCCGAGGCGCCGCGGCGTCGCGTACGGGCTTGTGGCCGCTCCGAGGCGTGCCCGCAGCGAGCCGGAGCTCGGTGCTCAGGGCAGCAATGGGGGCAGATGGACGGAGTTCGAAACTCCCCCGAAGGGGCAGAGGCCGGCCCCAGTCCTCCGCTTCCCGGTGGCGAGGGGACGAACACGCCAAAGGGCCCCGCTGCCAGCCTTGCGTCCCCCGCTTCTCCTTGACAGGCTGCTTGACGCTTTTCACTGTGATTTCCAGGCTTAGCAAATAAAACACAACATACCACTTCTGTCTTTTTTCCCTTAATAAAGGCCTGGCACCATGAGCAGGCTCTGCAGCCTGCAGAGGTAGATGGCTCGCAAGCGAGGCGGCCATAGCCTAGCGCTTCACAAATGGCACCAGGTGCCTGGAAACTTCTGGAGTCCGACCTGACATTTTTCACCTTTATCTCCACATGCCACCAGTTTGCTGATGGCTGACGGAAGGTCACATCCCTCTCCCACCTCACAGGGCTTTCCTGGGTTGTAATCAACGCTCGTGAAGCATTCACACAACGGCGGTGTGAAGTAGCCAGCACGGGTTTGTGCTGCCACCAGAGCTGGCTCTCGGCACGGAGCGGTAGAGACATGGGGCACAAGGGAAGAACTAACAAGTGGAGGCTAATGTATTCCATCCCCTGCACAAGGCGGGGAATCTATAGGCATCGGGCAGAAATGCATATTCTGCACATTGTTTTCATGTATACATACAAAAGAACAAATTAACATGTTACTTACTCATGGCACATTCAAAGTTTTGAACATGTTACTTGTAACAATAATATTAGATCACTGCGTGATTCGTTCCCTGCATTTTTATATGGTGCATGCACATTTTACAGTTTTACACATGAAAATTAGGAAATTAAATGAACAGGTTAAAAATTCAGACCCTTTCTTAAGACACGTTGCCTGTAAACTTGGATTTTTGAGAAAAGTCTAACTAGCAAAACCCTGTGGTGTTAAATTTGAACAAACAGCCTTACATAGACACTGCCTTACAGGAGAGTATTTCTAGAGATACTTTTCTTAGTTAGGTCCTCACTAACGAGATAGAAAATTCTTTGACACTGTAATTGGAATGTCTGCAAAAGAGTTTCTCTAGTCACATCTTCTTTAAAAACAAAAGGCAAGCTAAACAAGCCTAAAATCATAAATTAATTCTAATTTGAATTGCCTGATTTTGAGAGTTTCTTGTATTTATTTTTGTTCAAACTACATTTTATACATACAAGTTGGGGCATTAAAATCCCATTTCAGATTACCGGAATTAAAGCCTTATACTGATATTCATATGTAGTTAAAAAAATCTTTTGAGATTTCTTATTTCAATAAAATAGAAGTTTTAAGGAATGAGACCTATAATTCTGAAACTCTGCATTAATTATCTTAAGCAGTTAATATGAAAAATGTTTTTAAAGTTCTGTCATGTAGAAGACTTCATGCAGGGATTGATTGTATTGCTTACTTCAAACCTGATTTGACAATTAAAGTGAGCTAAAACCAAAAACCTCAGGCAAAGCAAGTAGGCTTACATAGGTATATATGTAAAAAAAAGTTTAATGAAGTTGGACATGAGCTCGGGAATAGAAGGAAGCCTTTCCTGGCAAGCTCAAACCTGAAGCACAGAAGGAGGGTGCAGATTGCTTCAGTTAGAAGGGGATGGAAATACCCTTTGTTACAGGGAAGGCAGAGGTACTCTTCATGACAGAGGTACTCTCTTCACAGACACAGGGTGAAAGGCAGAAGGCACAAGTTGCCTCTTATTATGTTAGTCCCCAGCAGACACAGCAGCAGCTTCAAAAGCGGTCCTTGGTGAACGAAAGGAACAGGTTTCCAGGCAGAATTAGCTTGGCTAATTCTTCTGCCTCTGACCCTAAATATTGCCTAAAAATTCAATATAATAGATGTAGAGTCAGAAAGAGATTTTCATATAGATTTCCTCACTTCAGATCACCGCAATAAGAGGAAACTGATGTGCAGAAACTCCATTTGCTAGCTGCCTTCCAGGAACCATGCAAAGTTCTGGCAGGCTACAGCAGGCAGCTTGCTATGATTTTGCAGAGCTTATTAAACCCTTTGATTTTGGATAAAGCTACTAAAAGTCAAGAATTATGGCCAGTGAACCAGGGTTATAAGCAGATTTATGACACGGTATTTTTGTTAGATTCTATGAAATTTATAAGCATTACAGTTTAATGTTAACTGTTGGGTAGAGATACACACACAGCCCATTTCAGAGCCATATTGAGAAGACATGCAAGATTTATAAAATTTCACAGGGAAACTGGTGAGGGAATTGAAAATCCGTAAGAAAATAGAAGACAGACAGGTAGTGTTATGCCCTAATGAGATGATAATAATCAGAGCTATAGAGCTGCTTAAAGTTTCATGTCACTAATGAAACAGTAAGAAGCACAAAAACAACTTGGTCAAAGAATTTTTGAATGTGAAATAATACAGCAGACATCACAACTTAAAGAAGGTATAAAATAAAGTATAATAATGAAATCTGTTTATTAATTTAGATAGGTTAGTGTTTTGTTGCTTATACAGAAAGAGATTTCAGATAAATGTTTTAGTAAACCTTGAGAAACTCAGAAAAAAGTCATTAATGATATGCAATATTTGCTATTTGTAACTATTGTTATTTGAGCCTTTCTCTGTAACTGACTTCCCCTTAGGAACTGTAATAGTGCAAGGGCTGATTATAAACACAAATAAAGTAAGCATCTAGACGCCTGTGCAAGGTGAGCAAAGAATGTATCATTTGCTTCTGTCTTTTCTTGGGCATCATGACCTTAGGAATAAATAAAAAAAAAACAGCAGCAGCAGCAATCCACCATTTCCCACACTCCTTCTGTCTCTTACATTGAGCAGGGCCAAACGAGAAAAGAGCTGATTCTCTTTTTCCCCATGCTTCTAGAATTTGGGGATTTCAAACCACAAATCAATTCAGCAATGCAGGCACTTCTCAAGAGTACAACATTTCCGTAATCGCCCTTGTTCTCTGATCAGTGCTTGCTTTGCACTTGCAAGTTGTATAATCTCACTGGTGTACACAACCAAAAATCAATGTGCTGTTGTTGGTTGTAGAACACGAAGTCTGTACAAATTATTTTACCACAAGCTGCTTTTCAGACCTTTTCCCCAACATCTTTCATTAAACAGCAGAATTGCCAGGTCTGTTTTACTTCAAGGAAAAGACACTGTTTTGCATACAGTTGAAGAATGTGTGTTACAGCACCTTCTCTCTGAGAAAATCTTCACATGCTTTGAAATTGTTGCACTGCTTACACTCGTGTTAATTCATTGCATTGCAAATACAAGCATTTGTACACAGGAAGAGAGGTCAAAATATTAGTGTAAATGCTTACCCTTTCATCTCAAATTACTAAGGAAAAAATGTTTCATTTCTAATACGGGTCATTTAGATAAATGCATTCACTTACTAAGAGTCCCACATCACTGCATAATTCCACAGTGCTAAGGGGAGAGCTTCTCACCAATGTTAGTGGTTCCCTGGTCATTAGTGCACCTGCCTAACAGCAGGTAGAACTTTCTGTACTCTTTTCTTCAACTCTGTCCTTCTTTTTGTTTATTTTTGTTGTTGTTGTTTTAAGCAAATCTTTTATTCATTTTTAGATTTATTACTACACTGATCACCATTTTTGACTCATTTTGGTGATCTGCCATTTCAAAAGGAAAGTCAGGAGCATAATCTGTCATTACACTGAACCTCGATTATGCAAAATCAAGCAATTTTTTCCTGAAGTACTCTTTCTCTAAAGGATTCTTCACTTCACTGCTATTAATAAACAATCATTTTTTTTAATAAACAATCATTTTTTTTTAACCATAGACCACTGTTTCGGTTTCTACAAGTCAATTATTTTGGAAATAAACTGAGGAAGAGTCTCCTCCCCTAAGTTTTTATTGACTTTATGTGCAGCATAATGATATTGATGTTTATCTACTGAAAACTGAAAAGGAAGTATTTGAATACGTCAATGCACTACATTATACTAGTTGGTTACATGCATCAGTGTTTACTAAAATCATAATTTAGTTTAATGATTTCTGTGTCACGATTATTCTATGTATACTCACAAAATTCTGTACTTTTTTCTTGTTGCATAGCTGCACTATGGTTTGAGTAACTGCGACTGACAGAACCATAATTCTTTCACATCTATAAGAAAATCAGGATCCAAACTTTTATTTTCTCACAAAATCTATGATTTTAGATTATGTTGCCTTATAGATGGCAGTGTGTAGATAAACCATAGGAAAGGGAACTGAGTGTGGTCAGTACTTCTGCTACTGATTAGCAGGGTATGTTTTTTTGTCCTCATCTTATAAGTGCCCACAGATCACATTCTTGTCATCCAGATCACTCCTGTGGACCAACATAGTGGTATATAATCATATTTCTATGTACTACCAGGAAAATTCTCACTTTGCAGGGGTAAAAAGAGTAAGTAGTTCTCAGGAGGACATCAAGCAGAGCGTGTTATACAAGAAAGCTCTTTTTCCTGTCTGCCTGTACTCCTGAGCAAGGCACAAGAAATCTTACTTGTGAAAGAATGAACTGGGATCTGCCATACGAAGGAAGTTGTCCCAAGATTTGAGCTAGACTAGGGATCAAAACATTGGTATTACACACCAATACTGGAATGGCAGCTACCACATTCACATAATCAGCTCGTTGCGCCATGAACTCTTGCCTTTTTTCTAAGCTAAACTAGTTTTCACACTGCAATACGGAGTCCACAACTCCTGAGGTCCGGGACAACCCAGAACACAGAAAGATGCAACAGAGCATGGGGAAGAGCGAGTGCACAAAGACCTAGAATCCAGTCCTATGTCTAAACGTTAAATGAAAAAGAAAAAAAAATTAGCCAGACACAGCTTATGTTTCAACTTAGGAAAAAAAAAAAAAAAAAACACCTTCCAGGGTAAGTCTAGTGCTTTGGTATTCAGAAGTGAAACCTAAACACTCAGGAGAGCTGTTGCCTAGGTCAGCATTGGGAAGGAAATAGCCAATTGCTTCCGTTTGGGACTTCACTTAAAACAAGGCAATTTTACTTCCTGCTGCCAGCTGCTGGCTCCTCCAGCCCAGCCCCACAGAAGCCTTGCCTTCAGCGGAGCACCGGGCCACCCACAGCACCCCACAGCCCTCACCAGAGGCTTGCAACAGGCATGCCCATGGCATCCTCACCAGCCAGTAGGGGCTACTGCTGTCACCCATGCAGGACTGGATGCCTGGCCCTATGGACTTTCAGATGATAACTCATTTTGGTACAGGCATCAGCCTAATGAAGGGAGGGAAAAGATGACAGATCTTTGTGAACAACACCTCTCCTGTTGCTTGCTCATTGAAGAAATCAGTGAGTGAAGCACTGGGAGCTGCTGAGAAGAGATTACCCTTATCACAGGTGAACAAGGAGAGGGCTGCGAGGAGAAGATACAGAAAAAGAGTCCTGGGGACAAGGGTATAAAGGAGGCTTGCTTGTGCTATCATCGTGTCTCCCTGTGTGCTTTCACACTACTCAGGCTTTCTGTTTAGAGGTACATCGGGTGTAGGAGTAAAGGAAGAAGAGAGAGTTGGGAATAAGATTTTCTTGGTTGCTTTCTGCTAGATAATTAATATCAATATGTTTTTGTTTCAGGTGCCTTAGGGATTATAGAGCTTGAAGAAATGGGTGGATTTCAGTTGCCTGTTTGCTTTAAAGCTATGATTGAGAATTTCTTTTTGTAAAAGGGGAAAAAAAAAGGTGCTAAATGTGCCTTGATAGAGGTGATGGAAAATATTGTGACACTAGTCAAGATGATTGCAAACACAGTAGGGCTGAAATGTGTTCAGTTGACCTAACAAAGCATGAATAATATATCTCCTCATTTGACTACAATATTACTGGTCAAATTCCAAACATATCAAGGTGATTTCAATAACCAAGCTGATGTATTATCAGATATTAACGGTTTAGACGTTACAAGAAAAATATGCTAAAATATTGTTTCTAAAGAAACAGTACTAAACATTATGCTTCAAAGCAGCCTTCTTTATAGGGCAAGCACCTTTCCTTCTCTAATAAAAAGTTGACAGACACCACAGTTTTTTAGTGTTACAAGAAGAGCTGTTTTCTCCAAATTACAATCATCTGATGAAATTTAAAGGCAGCATATGTCACGGGAAGGAGAAGGGGGAAGGTTCATTTTACCAACAGAGGTTTCAATTAGGAAATGATCACACCATTGATTACATTATGTATATAAATATACTATTGAGGCTATCTGTGTGAAGATATTTTACTTATCTTTACTTTTATTTAGAAATCACCTTGAACAGCAAATCTGACAAATAAAAAATGCTCACCGACTGCCAATAAGTTGATTGCAGGCTGCAATAATTTCAAGACAAATTGCAATTATAGGGCTACAACTCTTTGTTTCCTCCCTCACCTGGTCTTAAAGGAAGACCTAAGAAAGAAGTATAATGGAAAGGATTGCCAGACTTTGTGTTAAAGGTTAGAGAAACTGAATAGCCTTTTGTTTTGTATACGTATTAGAATCCTGGGCAAAGGCAAACAAATGCAGCTATGAAATAATACATCCTCTGGAAATCTATTGTTTGTGCATATGTGTAACACTTTTTCACCCAAAGTGTATATGGCTCATTTTTCTGTGTGAAGAACACAAAACAGCTATATTTTCCTAATAGATGCTAATTGCCTTCAAGAGATACACAGTTCTCTCCCTTTGTCCAGTAGTATGAATCCAGCATATAGTCAGTTCAGACTATATTAAGAGAATTCAGGTCATCTGAGCTCGGAGTAATTTAACCAAGCATTAAGAAACATTTGTTCGTAAATCTTGGATTCTGAGCTGCGACTCTGAAATGGGTTCTATATTCCTATGCCAAATACTTTACATCCAAATCACACCTTAAAACACATATGCATGAACACCGTCAGTTGAGCAAACGTGTCTTAAAAGGCGTTGCCAAATAAAAACCCAAGTTATTATACACCTACAATAAACAGGAAAAAGATCTTTTGTTGTCATTGTAAAATGATTTAATGGGTTTCGTATGAACACATTTAATTGCAAAACTAAATTCATTAATGTAATGGAGTTTTTGATACTATGTTGTGCACCTCTCTTTCTTTTTTCTAAGATAATCTCTGCCATAAAACATAACAGCCCAAATTTGGGGGAAAAATGAAACAACAACAGACCTTGGGATCTTTAAATCCTTGGTCTGAAGAATGTGTTTTGTAGTCCTGGGCAACTGCACACAAATACAACTATGGAATACATCCTCTATAAACCTACTGTTCCTGCACGTGTTGTGTTTTTTACACCAGAAGTATATGTGGCTCTTTAGCCTGTGTGAAGAATGCAGAACAGCCATGTTTTCATAATAGATGCTAATTGCCTTGAATAGATATGCAGTTCTCTCCTTTTGCCCAGTGGTATGAATTTGGGATAACAAGCCTTTTCTTCCCATTCTCTGTATATAGACTATAAAGACTGTAGTCAAGGGAATTACTCTTCTGAGTAGGAACAACTTACATGCACATACATTTATGGAAACCAATAAATAACAACATAGACATTTTTCTCATTTGGTGCCTGAAAATCATTCTTTGCCATTTTATCAGGTGTGGATTTTTCCTTGTTGATTTTTTTAATTCCCATTCTTTTTTCCTTGGTAATTTTTACACTGTCATTTCAGGTTGCATAGGTTGTGGGTTTTTTTTTGTGATTTTTTTTTTAATACTAGTAAAGTTGAGAAAAGTCATAGGGTAAAATTTTTATCTAGGTGGTATGAATGGCAAAATTTCCACTGGCTGTCCTAACGCCATGATTTACCTGACTGGGTGTTCCAGGAGCAGCAGCAGTGGCACAATACCTTATGTAGGTATTTTGTGCTGACAAAAGGAAGTTTAAAAAGAGCCAGAGGAGAGGTTCCTTTCAGGTGGTTCTCTCCTTCCATAATTAAAACCTTAAACTACTTTCCTCTTACCAAAAAATGACATATTTACTTTGCTAATATGATAATCAGTGCTGCCACTGTGATCTTTTTTCTACATCTCGCCTTTCCAGTTACAAACACGCACGCACGCACACACACTCAGCGCGCACCATGTCAAATGGTACAGCAAGTGGCTGAAAGGCGCTACTAAGACTGTTTTGTTACTAAACAGCTGCTCTCCTCCTTCAGCATTATTCATGAATCTGCCAACTTCTTCCTTTCTGACAGTGAATCTGTTGTGCACATGAAAGAGGTGTGGCACTCCTCTCTATCTTTGAACACATGAATAAGAGAAAATCTGGTGTTTAATAAACAGTAGCTATCGTTATTACCATTTTGTTATCTTATAATCTAGTCTTTCTATATGAAGTTTCATCTGTAATAAGACTGAAAGGAAAACAGAAAATAATCTTGTTAAGTAACAGAAGTATTTATAGACTATAAACCCTATTACATCTCACAGCTATTACGGCACCAAATTACTTCTGCAATTAGGGGAATTTTTCTTCTTGGTAAAACAGAAAATTAAATGCATTCTGGGTATTTTGAGGTAGATCAAGCATTTGAGCTCTATTATTTTATAACTGTCATATAGATTTGCCTATGTAAGCCATTTAAATTAAAGAAGCTACAATGATGCTATCTTGCTGTTAAAAAAAAAGAAAAAAAGTCAATCTTCAACATTTGTATGTCTGAAATTTTGGACATGAGAGCTATAAGCAAAAATAAGCACATTCCACAGATTCCTGCTCACAGAAGTCATCTCTGCTCCTAGGAGGCTCCTTGGACTTCTATTGTGTCTGGCATACAAGTCAGTTTTTTTAGCAAAAAGAGTAAAATTACACAGGAAGTAGTCTCCATGATCAAAAAATTAAAGAAATATTATTTACTCATAAAAGATATGGAAGGAATTTCAACACTGCTGAGTGTAATTTAATACAGTCCAGAACTGAAGTAATTAATATTTTATAAAAATGTCTGTATTTCGAGACACATTAATCACGTAGATTGCATTCGGAAAGCTGACTAGTTGATTTTGCTCTTTGCTTTAAAAACAAACATTTATTTTCACTTTTTAAGTCATTTTAGTTCCATCTGAAAAATAAAAGTAACAGTTCATTTCTATTTCCAGTTAAGTGCATTACCTGGAACACTTAAGGGATTGATGGGGTAGCTAATGGCTGCCTTGTTTCAGAGTTCTCAGTTTTTCCTGAGAAACGCCCCCCAGGAATCCATCCATATCCTTATTCTGCACTGGGTTCAACTTAGTCTCCTGTTTAGTCAGTGGGATGTTTGCCAATAACTCTGCTAGGATCCAGATTTCTCCCATCATGCATGTATATGATTCATTAATATAATAAGATGCAAGCAGTGAGTGGCAAATAATCCCCTGCAGAGCTGAGCCAAACCTATGTCAAGAATACAGACACAGAAAGAACTCTTGCCCATATACTTACACGCTCTCCCCACCTTAGACTGGGACATGCAGGCCAGACAATGAATAAAATCAAGTCTTCTGTCAGCTGTCAAAAAAAAAAAAAAAGCCTTTTTCTCTCAGGAGAAGCAGCCAGATCCTCTGCTATTTGCCAAACCTTTGTATATCACACAAGTTGCTCAAATCTGCCTTGGGCTTTTAAAATGTGTTTCAAGGACGCTCTGCAGGAGTTGTAGTTGCTGGTCATGGTAGAGAAGCATGTGTTTGTTTCACCATTTAATTGCTATGTGGAATCAACAAATTGCTTAGGGCCAAATGAAAAAAATAATGATGCATTTATCTAAAACAGGACACAAACATATGCAGAAAATCCCAGTCAACCTGCTGTCAGATCACTGTATCAAACTGGCCAGTGCATTCCCTTAGGTTTAAGGGACCTTGGGACAGAGATCCAGCTCCATTTGAGCTTATATACTTATAAACGAACTTGAGTTCGTTTCTTTTTATTTTCTCCAGTGATTGTGTAATGTGGGATGGATGGGAAGATCAGAATTTCGGCATCCTCAGTCATAGGAGTCCTTCCTTCCCTTCTGCCCAGTGACACAGCTGCAAGAGAAAGCTCCAGGGGAAACATTTCAGCCTTGCCTCTTCCCTTGTGGTTTGGGTCTTCGCTTGGAAGTAAATGATACAAGTCTGAGTACTCTCCATTTGATGAGAAAAGCTGAAGACAACACTGAAAATACACACTTTCTTGTTTTCCTAGATCACTTTCTGCTGTACTTCAGAAGAAGCAAATGAACATTGCTTAGATCTGTGAACTAAGAGGTATAGTTGCCTATCTGTCTTCTAAGGTGGCTTCCCTGGCTTCCTTTGGGCATCTTTTCATCACTCTCCATTCACCAGATGTTTTTCTGAATAGCAAGTCTGCATGCATTTCTAAGAGGACACTGAGCATCTCATCTGGTTTTGAATCCCATACGTAACACCATGTGCCTTCAAGTTTTATGTTGTGGCACCAAATTTATAGGTGCTTTTGCCTTTTACTGTAACTAGCTCTTCATTTTTACAGCTCAGATTTACAGCTCAGATCCACAAACAAATTACAGTATCATCTCTCTTAGGTTATTGTTAGGCTTCATTAATTTCAGATCTGTAAAATGCCTGGAAACCATCAGAAATATGCTTGGTGCTCTTGCTGTCATTACTTTTCTTTAAGATAATAGTCTGAGCATCCCTGCATGCATTAATTTTAAACACATTGGTAAGTCTCTTGAGCCAAGTTCGATGTGAAGTTTGTAAAGTTAAGCATATACTTCAGTGATCACAGGGTCACAGCTTCTCCTTGTATAACAGATAAGAGGATATGACATTAAAAGAAGTAACAGCCATCATTATTTTTTTCATGCTTTTGTTTTCTGGCAGGCTTTTAAATTCCAGGTAGGCACTTAATGACTAGACAGGTTGATAATAATATAAAGTGGCTTTACTAAGATAGCCATTTGTAGCTGAATGATTTGAGTTTCCATTTGTATATTAAGTCTACAGTAAGTAGACTGTGTATTAAGTATACAGTCTGCAGATAGGCCTGTAGAATCCAAAAGGTTGTAGTTTCCATTTTCTAAAAAGGAAGGTGTCTACTGTATCTGGTTTAATTTCAGTATAGTAGCTGTAAACTATAGATTAGGTTGTTAATTTCTCTAACAATCCTGACTAGACAACCTGAATGAAGAAAAGCTAGCAATGAATTCACTTTAAAATAATTTGCAGTGATTTATAAGTGCATGTGTTTCATTACCTATGAGATTATAGGAAAATTGATTCCTTTGCATATAGCTTTACCATAATTCTTTTTATGTTTTTGTTTTGTTTTGTTTTGTTTTTCCACTGAGTGGTAATTAAATTCCCTTTCATTTGCTCTTACAGCTAAAGTAAGATTACTCTGAAAACAACTTGCTCTATTTCAGTTTTCATAAATTGCAGAAGAATTGTGTGCTTAATGTAACATTCATACTTCTGAGTAAATCAAACAGCAAATCACTACCAATTGTTTTCATTTCCAAAATTACAAGATT
The DNA here is from genome assembly GCF_013377495.2 of Cygnus atratus. Taxonomy (NCBI): domain Eukaryota; kingdom Metazoa; phylum Chordata; class Aves; order Anseriformes; family Anatidae; genus Cygnus; species Cygnus atratus. The sequence continues at coordinate 21,239,889 of NC_066366.1, forward strand.
CAACTGTAGATTGAGAAGTTAAGTCAGTAACATTCTAGTTTATCTTATTTAAATGTAATCTGTCAAATGATTGCTATATGTTGCCCTCTCTCAGATAAGGTTTCTCCTTATTTCTTGGTAATTTAAGAAATAGCCTAGTCATCTCATTTCTCCTCATAAAAGTGGATTTTGACTAAATCTCCCAGAAGGAATTTTTTTTCTTTTTTTTGAAGTATGATGATCTTAGGGCATTTCAATAACATATATACTGTTCTTACAGCCTTTTACATTTTAATGTAAATGTCAGTAGTTTAACTCAGTTCAGACTATCTCTTTATTTTTATGCTGTAATCTAATTGAGCATTTTCATTCCATTCAGACTCCTTGACCATTTGAACTACGAATAGAGTGCTACCTTTATATGGATATTCAATTTTCAATTTATTGCTTTGAAACATGAACTGTTTAACTCTCTTCCCTGTTTTCTAACTAAAGTCCTCCAAAACATACTTCATAAGGCTGAAGAATTAGATCCAGACTTGTCGTCCAAAGAGGGAAACCCAGATCAAGATGCAGCCTGACTGCGAAGTGCTACAAAAACTCACTAGGGCTTCCCCAGCTCTAAAAATGGTACGTAATTCCAAAGAGTAAGCCATCCTGATATGTGACACGTCATATTGAAAATTGCCCAAAGACAGGTCAAAGTGTTCATTTTCAGGAATATTTCCTCTTGCTGAAAATGTAATCAGGGATTTTAAAATGAGAGTTAGGTAGTTCTGCTGTTCAAAATGTCTTTCTTCTCCCCCAAATTAAAAATTTTAAGTGAGCTTATGTCACTTTCAATAAACTTTGAAAATAGTAATTTTTCCTGTGGAACATTTTGATGAATCAGGTAGAAGAACTGCTCAACCCTAAATGTTTCTTCAGTCCCTCCACATGCAGTAAGTGTCCTGTGGCTATTTGTTGCTCTTGTGTGTTCTCCTCCCTTTAATATGTTGACAGAGTGAGCAGAATGTACAGAAATGATATTAAGGAAAGTCACCACAAAGAAATGCAATGTAAGGGTACCTGCTCTTGCTGAGATTTAAACTCGCGTTTTCCTGAAAATAAAAACAGTAGTTTCACTGGTCATAATATAGGTTAAAAGCCTCTGTTTGTCAAATCCAGAGTTTAGGACCAGGACTTTTATCAGGTTCCTAAACTGACTCATATATTACAGAGAAGTAATGACTTAATGTGACATATTGAGTATTTCAAGAGTATCATCAGCCATCACCTTGCAACTGACCACTGCTGTCATAACATTTAGCCAAATTTGGCAAAATTATCTCCTCATTTTAAAAGATCAGGTAATACTGTGGATGAGTAAAATAAAGCTATGTCCCAAAGTAGTCCAAACAACTTTTTAGATGAAAATTTTCTACAAGCGTTTCTTTTAAAATGCTAATAAAATTAGGTTTGTAGCAGGATTACTTAAGGTCTTCAAGGATCTATGCAGAACAAAGAAAACCTACTTTAAAAAAAAAAAAAAAGAACATATCAGGAAAGGAATTTCTATTCTTGTTTTTAATCACTTTCAAAAATTATACAAGCCTGCAAAACCACATTCTGAAACCATCACCTCTGTCAGTTTTTACCCAGTATTTGACATTGACACAGTTTTCGCAACTTTATTTTCAAAAATAGAAATACTGAATGTCTGAAAGTGGAGAAAAAAAAAACTGGCTCAAGCATAACCTGCTGAAGACAGAAGCACAGAAGTACACTAACCGAAAAGAACAAAACACTTTTAACTAAAACCTCATTTGAACCCTAAGTAGGACAATGTCCTTTCAATTGTCAAAAAAAGTAGTTATCCCAGGCACTTAACACCCCCTCCCAATAATCAGCAAGATAAATAGTAAGAAATGGTTTTTACTGTCTCCAGTTTCCTAGAAGCATGTGCATATGAGGACTTTTTAGCTGTCTCATAGAAATTTGTGACCTTTTTTGCTCCTACTTACAGTTTTAGCCAAGAACTCTTAAAACCTTCAGGCAGTACAGAATGCTCAGTAGCTGCTTTTGAGAGCACTTCACATGAGATGCAGGCAACTTACATTAATTCCCTTTGCATTTTTATGTCTAAACAATTTTTTTTTCTGAAGCTCCCATGGCCTGGCAGTAGGGCTCTATCCCTGACCTACCATCACAGCAGCATTCCTCAGGTTGTATTCTGCAGTTTGCTAAGCCTGGATTAAAGGGGATATAAAGGTTTGCAAGGAGAATCCCTGGCCTTGTTCCAGGCACCCCCGAAGGCAGCAACCAATGGCTTCCTCTTCTTCCAGAAGCTGTCTGAGGTCAAAGCAAGCCCCAACACAGCCTATAATTCTTCTGTAAAAGCAGAAGAACTACAGATCTCCCAACCAGTCACCGATCATGGAGCGAATGACCATGTTTTAGTTTTCCACCCCCTAACTAATCTTGACAAGTCCTTGTGGCAGGAACAGTAAAGAGAGGCACAAAGCTGCCTTTGAGGCATCTCAGGATTCCTTCATGCTGAAGGAACCCTCAACAGCACATTTAGAAATACATTTGAGTTGTTTTACACCATTTTACAATGAAGTGGGGATATACCAGGAAGATGTAGAAATTTCATCTGAAAGACCGACAGCCTTAGACTTTTTTTTTTTTTAAGCTGTCACTTGCTTACCTGGCACGAAGTGACTCAGACAGAGGTTCAAAGTTCATGGCAGATAACATGTGAATATAAGCAATGGCTTAAAGTAATCTTTGTGCAGGCAGGGGATTGCCCTCAGTTATCTGTTGTTCCAGACAAGGTCTGGAGATCCCTTACAAGCTACATGATTCTCCAATTTTATGAGTATCAATCCATTTGATAACATTACTGTGACTTCTAGGTTTTTATTTGGTAAAGTACTGGAAAGTACTCTGAGAATTTGCATTTTAAATCTGAACAACTTTGGAAAAGAGTTGCAAGCTTGTGGAAAAGTTTGAAAGCCTGTCTTATTCTGAACTTCTCTAGTGTGCCTCAGAAACATGCGTTAAGAGTTGACTTAGTGTCGACTCTGCATGTATTTGCAGTGGAGAAGGTTGGGTAATGAAGGTTTCAGTTAGTAGTCAAGAGAATAATGGTTATCAGTCGCTGATATTTTTATTTCAGTAATCAATTCATTTGATGTGAAACAGTATTTCAGAAGAACCAAGAAAATTATAAATTTCAGTACAAGGTGACAAATGTATCTTAAAAGAAAAGAAAAAATATCATTAGAAATATGGAGAACTTTTAAGATATAAAAATATTTCATTTCAGCATTAGCTAAATGTCTTTCAGCATTGCTTTAATATTTTTATGGCATTTTTAAAATTAAAGTTTTAGTCTTTTTTTTCTCCAAGTAGTACTTCCAATGAGAAACTGAGAAGTGTTAAAAAAAAAAAAAGCTTAAAAGTTTATATAAACAGTTGAATAAATATTTTTCAAGAAAAGACATTATGAATTAACCCAAAATATCCTTATTTTTAATAAAAAACAATCTATGCTATCCGAACATGAGCATCCCTTCATATTTTCTGCAGACTTTCTGCACTGACCAACACATTTGTGGGGTTTTGGATGGCTTATTATCCTACATCTATTGAAAAAGATACTCCCCCACTTGCCAGCTTAAGTAAGAGATACAGTGGCTGAAAATGATCAAAACAGATAAATGGGAAGAGAAACAATGTGCAGATATTTAAATATAATAATATTTAATCTTCAGAGTATCTTACTAAAGTATATGTACCAATCAAGATTTTATCATTCATGAAAAATTCTAATTCAGTTAAAGTTATGGTCTGTGCTATGAAGGACCTGAGGGCAAATAGTACTGTTCTCCCCAGCCTTAAAAATCGATGAATCTGCCCAATAAAATTCAGCATCAGAGGATTCTCAGTACTAGGCCACAAGTGCTGAGTCACTTCTTGTAAGAGCCTACAGCAAGTGCTTCTCTGTTGATTTTTAGATCCAGAATTGATTCTGTCAGAATTAAATCTCAATCTTTCATTTCCATAGAAGAATGAAAACTGAATACAGTTGAGATAAGGAATCACAGAAGTACAAAAAGGTTTATTCTGTGACTTAGCATTAAATTAGTAGCAATAAATACTATTTAGTACAGACTAGTCCTGCAAAGATTAGACCCTCCATGCAGGATGGAGACTTTGGTTCACAGTAGTTATGAAATTTCACACTGTACCTTCATTTATTCATGCAAAAATGACTAACATTACCACTGCACTGCAGGACTTCACTTATTTTACTGCAGATATTTATACTCATTTAGCTCTGTTCATTATTGTGGCACTGTAATGTATACTTTTGAATATGTTAATCACACAGCTATAATGGGACATAAAGGAAACAGAATATGCTCGTGTAATAATATATTACAAGTTTAATTTCAGTTTAATATGCTCTAAAATCAGACGATTTATAGATACAGGGTATTTAATTAAAGTGACTACTCTGGCTGTGCCCATTCTCTCTCTGCTGACTGCTCCCAGATGCACATACCATCTTGCAGACCCTGCCCCGTGCCCAGGCCTGCCTCTGACTGCAGACCAGGCTTTGGGTATAGTCTAAACCAGTCTCACTTTTCTGGAGTGCCAGGCATAGGTGAGAGGAGCTAAGAGCAACCACCCAGCACTGCCATTGCCAGAAGTCTCTTTAGCCAGGACGGTGCCTGGACAAGGAAGGGTGAAGCCACACATGGCGCTAACCCAGCGCCAAGCATGGCCCCCTCTAGATGCATTGAGGCAAGTTACCCACTCCTCCTGCAGAGCTGTGGTCCTTGGGCTACGGATCACATGCTCCTAGCAAGCTACAAACAGCTCTGCCTTCCCCAACTTCCTTATTCTCAGGACCTACCTTGGTGAGTCGTACCAATGGAGTGCTTCACCAAGAGCCTGAGGGCACAAGGAGCTGGGAGACGAATGGATGGGACGTGGCCCTAACACAAGCCTGGCACATAGCCCTGCTGTTGTCCCTTTGCCTAGGATCACTTCCACAGGAGAAAATCAATCACCACCGCATCCTACTGTCCCAGTGGGTCACCAGGAATCCCTTCTCCTTCCTAGAGTCATCAGATACTGGGCAGAGCCATACTCAGGCCTGCTAGGGAGCTGTCAGCGAGGAGATGGAGCAACCAGAACGTGACCAGGGCCCTGTGCAGAGAGCTCCCCGGGAGGGGTGCTAACGTGTGCCTCAACAAGCCCATGACTCAAGCAGGGGCCAGAAGGAGGGGGAAGTGCTTGAGAGGATGTCTAGCTAGGGTGGGGAGTGCCTGATCATGGCCAGATCATGCCATGTAATCATAACAGAGTCCTGCCAGGTAATTGTTTACCAATCTGAATGGTGTGTTTGCGTTTAGCAATTGTGTAGACCAACTTGAAAATGCTGCCATGGCAGCTAATCCATGCTGGCATAGAGGGGGGAAGGAGGGTTTTCTGCACATGTCACTGGCAGCCTGGGAAGCTTTATGTCCCCTGGGAATGAAATGCCCTCTAGCACTGCAGAGCTGGCTGTGGTGCAGCTCACTGCTGGGTGGGGTTGGCAGCCATCTGACTACACCCACCGAGGCTTGTCCCCAGCATGGAGAGTCACTGTATGCAGGAGAAGCCCAGAACTCCCCTTTGCCCAGGAGAAGGGGCAAGCAGATGGGTAGGGAAGGGGTGAGTCGCTTCTGAGAGGTTCCCTTCCTCCCCAAGAGCACTATGTCCTATCTTTGCCTATGTCTTTGTCCAGCTGGTACTTGCCCGTCATTATCAGATGACCCAAATCTACGGAGAGCGGTGTCCCTTCACCTACGCAACCGTTGCTCCCCACTCCCAAGACATTAATATCTGTACAAACATACCACAACTCGTCTCCTCTCCAGTTGTCTAGCTGGTGCTTGTGGCCTGGTTTCAGCCCCTCACGAAGGGGAGAGGAGGAGAAACCAGCTACCGATGAGTCTACTGGACTTTGGAGACTTTCTGCCTGTAAAGCTTAGTGTCATAGATGTGGACATACTTTCTCTGAACTTAAAGCACAGCTCTTCCTTGCTTTGTGAGCAGCCAGCCTAGGGCAGCCCTGTCATGTTCAGAACGCACTCCTGTCAGACAGCCTCCTTGCCAGAGCAGTGATGAATCCTTGCTCATCTCTGTTTATTCTGATGAGTGTCTGAATCCTGCCTGAGCTCAGGTTGCTCCTTGGTGCTTTGCTGTTGCTATGGTGTCACATAGGGGGACTAAGTGGCTTTTTCAGTGTGTACCTGAGAAAGGTGAACGTGTGCAAGGTGTGACGAGGTCGGATTTAATGAGCCATCAAGACTTCCAAGTGAGCTGCACTCACTGATATGTTGCCCTGTTTGTAGGAAATGTTGGGATACATCTGCGTATGACGTGCAGTGCCTCTGCGTGCCACAGGCTGCCTTAGAAAGGAAGCCCAAGGTGCACTCCAGCAGATATCAGCACCTGGGCAAGGCAGGTTACTGGGGGCTCAGACTCCCAAACGAAATCCAGAATGCTCCAGTTTGACAGAACAGATGAACTCTGAAGAAAACATTGCTTCTAAAAAGAAAAAAATAACTTTGACCACACCTTCAGGTCAAACTTGCTTGTCTGTCACTTTCCATATGCCTGCTGACCCCTGTTCAAACACACAGTAGATTCTGGACGTAAGCATGGGACTAGGAAGCTAGCGGGCCTGACAGGGGAAGTACAGCTTATTTCACATTTCCCCTCCCCATTCCTCACCATGCAAATCATTTGTATTTGCCAGAAAGAGCTGACAAGGGAAAAGAAATGTTAGGATGAAGTGAAATAACACAGGAACTTATAGCGGAATGCTGTTCAATCATAGTCTGAGCTAGAAAGACTTACAGGATAAGTGTATTGAGTTTGAAGAGAGCCATGCTAATTCCATGTTTATATGATAGGCAGAGCTGTAGCAGAGCTCCAGATGAAAACAAACTTCTAACTCATGCCAAAGTTATATATACAAGCTATCAAAAACATAACATCTAGAAAAGCATGATATTACGTGAAACCAATCCATGTAAATCTTTCATAGTATATACAGTATATGCTCCCTGAGAAGGGTACAAAGGATATATGCTCTGTCTAATGTATTGCAAAACTGAATATTCTTTTGTATTTATTACTTGGAGGCAGGTACAGCTTACTGAATTTATAAACTGATTTTTGCTTCCCTGGCTTATCAGTTCATAGTGTGTAAGATACTGTCACTGCAAAGACACTGAAAACAAACTTGTAACTTGTGTTACAAATAGGACTTTGAAATTGTGAAATATATAGTACAAACTTGTATACTTTTCAAGTTCATCTGTATTAGTTTTTTACCAAAACTGCAGTTCATCATAAAAAAAAAAAAAAAAAAAGATTTTTTAGGCATTGAAATTAACTTTTTTGGTTCAGCTCTATCAGATTCTATTTAGTAACGATTAAAGTATGTTTTTTTTTTCTGCAAATATTGTAATATTCACGTAAACTTTTTATAAGAAAGACTAGTACTTTTTATAGGATAGCTCTAAATAGCTGGAAGTTGACACAGTAAATTCTTGAAGATGATCTTGAAATTTCCTTGAATTTGGCTTCACTGGAGAGAAAGAAATTTGACAGACAGAGAGGGGAGATGAATAGGTAAGATACCAGAAACTAAATGAGAGATAGGGAAAGGCTGATGCAGGAATCCTCCAGAAATGTAAAATGCTGGATTCACTCCAGTAAAATGCTGAAGTCACTGACCTGCTCCTCTCCTTGTTCCCTATACCTCCCCTGAAAGGCTCATGAGTTTTCCCATGTTTTCTGTTCTGAATAGAGAAGCCTTCTCAGCTTCTGCTTACATGCCCTTCTTTAATGACATTGTATTTGCAGCTTCACAATGTGGTACTTTGTTTGTAAAAGAAGGTGGCATGAAAATGAAATGCAGAAGAGAGACCAATTCTTCGGACAAGGCATTGTAGAAGTGAGGCATTCATTTTCTTTCTTCTAAGGCAATCATTTTATTGTCAAATATAGCATTTGATTCTTTTCCTACTGAAATAAACTCTCACAGGTTTCAGCAGTAAGCAGCTTTGAACTTACAGCCATGTTTTCATTACAGGATTTTTTTTTCTCTTTCTCACATGCTTAATTTTATCATTTTCTTCACTGTCACTGGTTGGTCTTGAACCTATTGTCAGATTAGGAAGCTTGGTACATAGTATTTTCAATTTAAATGTATTTCTTTGGCATTAAAAGAAAAATTAGTTGCTCTAAGTATTGACTGTAAAAGTCGTAGAGCTCTAAATCATTTCCCCTGGGAATTTTTTCAGTATCCTTCCAATTAGTCAGTCAATAGGATGTTCTTATATACATGATAGTTATTATTCTCTAGGGATTTCCTTCTATGCTCGTCTTCCAAGATGCTTCCAGAAGATGAAGAAAGCTTTTAAAGTGTCTACTCCCCCAGCACAGCGTTTAAGATGACTAATATGCATTCCATACTATGAATGATAAAGAAGCAACTGCACAGTTACTTGCTCTTTTCTTAAAAAAAAAAAAAAGCTGTATTTTATTTCTGTTTCTCATTTGATAATACTCAGACAAATGACCCTGCTAACCAGCTACCTTCACTGACTTCCAACAAGTATTTTTCTACTGATGGTAAAAATGATTCATATTTCCAGTTACCTAATTTAATATAAATTCTCATAATTCTCATTTTATCCTCTGCATAAACACAAAGCTTTTATTATTCATATCGACATTTTTTCTATTATACCTCTTATTAAATTCTGATCCCCCCCCCCAAAACCAGGCTGCCGTTGTATGCACAATCCAAATTATATATAAATTTACAGCAGAGGATTGGTTGGGTTTCCAGAGATTTCAGACGATTCCATTTATACCAATTTTACTTCATTTTAGGGAAAAAGTCTAAAAATAAAATAATTAAGAGGTCCTTCAGGCAGATGACTGTCTTCTAATTGCATAAATATATATACTTGTGTTCTTTTACTTAAATGGAATATATTTACATGGGATGAAACTCTTTAGTGAAAACAAAGGTGCATGAAAGATTGTACATATTACTTCAGTTCTGTATTGCATGACACATTTCTTTGACAGAGAGTTTAGCCTGCACAAATCTCTGTACAGACCAGTGCAGTTTGTATGCAGCTCATAGACAGGTAGCAAACACCAGGAGCAGGCTGTGGGCCCGCTCCCTCCCTTACTGCTACAAGCGGCCCACTGAAATTGTGCTGGGAACGCGGTGCCCTCGGTACTCCGCTGCTGCCTGCATTGGCCAGCCCCTTCTCATGTGATGGCACACGTTTCAGTCTGGCCTCACAAAACCCGCTGTAAGTCCTAGTACTCAGATGAGTGTGACAGTGTTGTCACACAAGCCCAAGGCTCAAGCCAAAACTCCCGTATGGCCCCTATGCTGTCTTGTCAAGAGGGACAGGTCCAGCACAGGTAGGGAAGATTAGGGTTCAAACTCAGATCAGCTCAAAACCTGCTGCTATGAATATAGTGAGTATCAAGAGTAAGGAGCCACCACTGAACTGCTGGTTTGTACCACACTTAAACTGAGCAGACTGTGGCCTGCCCCACATTTTGCTTACATTCAGCCTACTCAGTCACTCCAAAGCAAGACGAAAAGAAGTTTTCAGTCAGACCAGTGAACTGAATTCAGTCACGTCTCAGCATTGACTGTACGAGAGGCAGAGTGGAAACACATGGGACAGAGAGGCAAAGAAAGCAGGGCTGCATTTTTTAGCCTCTGCAGGTAAACCACTTTGTGTGTAAGACGAGGCTGCACCCTGTGCTGACGGGACAGTTACGCGGACTGCACGACAGATTTACAGCATGTTTTCAAAGCATAGTTCTACAACATCCCCCCAGAATGAAACCATGTACGTTCAAAATGACCAGGAGTGAAATGGCAGAGCTTTAGTAAAGCTACTCAGTTGAGAAATGACAGAAACATATTCACACAGCCGTAAAATCTGAGTTAGAATTATTCAGCAGAAGTTTTTATTACGGAAATGAAGTCTATTTAAAGCCAAATTCTCACCCTTGGACAAAGCTCAAGTAAACCTGCCTTTTGCAGGCAGGTCCTAATAAATAAGATGGTAAACAGAATTTTCTAGCTAAGCTGAAGTTTTCACAGTCCATTGCAACCTAGATAGTGAATCAGTGAATTTGATGCTACATATACTTACTCAAAACATATTTTTATCCTATCCTTAGCCCTGTGAATTCTCCTAAAAAGCAATGCTAGCTGCAAAAAATGTCATATTGAAGTACAGCTTCTTTCAACATGGCCTCACCTACATATACATCACTCAGTGCAAGATGCTACTGTCTTGCGGGCACTGATTACATAGGTGAGCCACAGGTGAGCATTCAATCCTTCACATTCACTTTTGAGTCCAGTATCATGCTGTATTATTCAAATCTTGGACAAAACACCTCAGTTTAGCAATAAAAGTCTGCTCATAGCCCTAAAGAACAAAATAAAATTCAAATTAGAGCACAGACTTGGTAGAAGAACATATTTTCATTGTTATTTTTGCATTATTTTATTTCCAGGGAGTTTCATTCCATAACTAGCTTTTTTCTTTTCTTAATTTTTGGTTATGCCGAATAGTTCTTGTAATAGCTGATACAGAAAAGAGCTGGTAATAATTCAAAAACTTTCAAAAAGAGGGAAATGCTTTCCTTTTAAAACTAACAATTTTGGATCATGCAGCATTTTAGCATTTGATTTTCTCCTCAGAAAAGTCTTTGCTCTGAAGAAAATACCAGTGAACACTGAGCATTTTAGATACTTTTAAAAAGAAGAAAAATAAGTAACAGGAGAGATTTGATAGTCTCCAGAGCCATAGGAGAAAAAAAATACAGAAAAAAATATTTGAATTAATGGTTGCATCCCTTCAGTGGCAGGAAAAATAGAATTATTTTAAACATAGGTGGTTTGCATTTTATTAAAAAAATACTTTAGATCTCTATAATTAACCCCCTTCAAAGACTCATCACAGGAAAGCACTCCTGCTGGAAGCTCCTTGATTTCTCTCCCATAGAAAGTCAGCAGTGACCTTAACCCACGAGGTCCCCTGCAGATGGCTGCCCTTTGGGACCATTCCATCACCTTTCACCTGGGCAAAACTCCTCCAGCCTTCCAATGGACACTGCTTTATCTGCATAAGCACTTCAGGCCCGGGACGTGAGTTCCAACACAGTGCTTCATACCGAACAGTATCTACTCATCCATCCACAGGTTTCCAGTCTGTCTTTCACTATAATGTCCAGGCAGCAAGTCCAAGATCAGTAAATGTGTTTATTTGCCACTCAGTTTTGCTATTATCGTCCCAGGAAATACTTACTTCAGTTCCACTAACCAAATGTTGAGGAAAAAATGTCGAAAGTAAAAACTTTGCTGATATAAACAAACAATTCATAGACATAGGTAAAGTTTTGCTTAGTCATCTGGAGGGCCAGTGCTGGGTCCATCCCTGTTTAACACCTTCATTAAGGATCTGGAGGATGGGGTAGAGGGCACCCTCAGTGAATCTGCAGACAGGAAACTGAGGGAGTGGCTGCCCCACCAGAGGCCGTGCTGCCATCCGGCCGGCCTTGGCAGGCTGGAGAGCTGGGCTGACAGGAACCGCATGGAGTTCAACAAGGAGAAGTGTGGTGTCCTGCACCAGGGGAGGAACAACCACAGGCACCATGCTGGGGCCCACCCAGCTGGGAAGTAGCTCTGCAGAAGAGGAGCTGGGGGTCCTGGTGGACACCAAGTTGAACGTGAGCCAGCAATGTGCCCTTGCCACTAAGAAGGCTAATGACATTTTTGGCTGCGTTAGGCAAAGTATCGCCAGCAGGTCAAGAGAGGTGATACTTCCCATCTACTCAGCATTCGTGAGGCTGTATCTGGAGTACTGTGTCCAGTTCTGGGCCACCCAGTACAACAGAGACTTAGACATACCGAGAAAAGCCCTACAGAAGGCTACCAAGATGCTCAAAGGACTGAAGCACCTCTCCTGTGAGGAGAGGCTGAGAGGGTTGGAACTGGAGAAGAGGAGGTTCAGGGAGGGTCTCCAGTGTGTACAAATACCTGAAGGGAGGGTGGCAAAGAAGAGGGACCCAGGCTCTTTTCGGTGGTGCCCAGTGCCAGGACATGAGAGACAATGGGCACAAACTGGAACACAAGGTATCCTGTCTGAACACCAGGAAGCACTTCGTTATTGCATGGGTGCTGGAGCACTGGCACAGGCTGCCCAGAGAGGCTGTGGAGTCTCCTTGGAGATCTCCAAAAGCCATCTGCACGTGGTCCTGTGCGCCCTGCTCTGGGTGGCCCTGTCTGAGCAGGGGGCTGGACCAGGTGGCCTCCAGAGGTCCCTGCCAGCCTCTGCTGTTCTGTGATTCTGTAACCTACAGCAAGGGTTTCTGACTTTGGGGAAGATTTGGTCCCAGGAGAAGTCCATGAGATTGCTTGTATTAATGGTGCTTTTAGAGTTGTGGGAATTACAGCCCAAAATGACTCGTTTAGCTTTATTCTGCAAGGCCAAGTGACGTAAATGGGAATGTTACTGTGATTCAGAGCTGCAAAGCGAGAGTTGGAATCTGTAAAAAAGCACTACAAACTACAAACTCTTTCTGTAATGGCCGTCTGTTGTGCTCATTCAGTGTTAGACTGCCAAGGAGTTCACTGCAGGTGTCCGTACAGCTCAGTGCTGCCATTGATACGATGATGAATGTCAGTTCATTGGTATTTTCAGCCCCTCATCTTGCTGCCTCCCTTTTGTTCCCAACACTGTTTGAGCCATGAACTTTGCATTTCTATATTCATGAATACACCAAACATATAAAAGATTGAAAATAGCCTGAGAGTTTTTAAAGCTCAAATATAACCAAGATTTGGGCTAAGGAATACCCCAAGTTTATAGGTGCAGAGTAACTGTGGGGGATGGGGTAGGGAAGACTGCACAATGTTCTGCATTTCTTTCAATTATTGTTAAATGAATTACATTTCTAAAAAGAGTGACCATGCATACTCATATTTGCTATATGCATTATAATTAGAAAAATCTCTAATATTTGTGATTAATTTCGTGATGATCACAACAATTGACAAATGGAGCAGGGGGACTGTAATAAATCCTGATGGAGTTCTCCTTGTGACTATGAAGGCAGGGTCTAAGGAAAAGATCTGGAGACACCTGAGAGGTGTAGCACCTCCCTGTCCTTTGAGCCCCTTCGATGGAGAAATGCCATGCGCTTTGTAGTATCAGGCATACAATAACACAAGAAAGAAAATGAATTCTCAAATAATGAGATGAATGACTATGAATTCTCAAAGTGCTTGTATGCCTACTTACAGGTAAAATAACAGTGCCAGGGATGCTGATGTTTTTGAAAAAGGTAATCATAGACACCACACGAAAGTATTTAGGGTTAAATCCCTGTAAAATCTGTCCCTTGCTTTCAAGTAATTTCTACAAAATGTTTTTAGCTACGGACATAGGTTTCATTCTCGTGAGTGTGTTGGTGGAACAGAGCTTGCAATCTGACCATATTGCAGCAAATTTGCCCTAGTGTTAGTCCTTATGCTGTCACTTTGATAAACTAGAACTCTGGCTCTGATGAGAAATAGTATGATGATAATCTCTGGCAAACATTCGCAAATTAAAAAAGAGAAATAAGGACAGCAGTGTAACATATTACTTTCCACCACTAGAAATAGTTCCTACTAGAGACATTTAGGCAGTATGCTGCTCCCTGCTCGCTCTCCCCCTTGCACACTCTTTCTCTCTCCCCGACCTCCATTTCTGCTTCTCAGACACACTTTTAATTTCGGGAATCAGAAATGTAATGAGATCCAACCCATAATTTAAGGTTAATTTAGCATTAAGTTAAAACAGAAGGTCTGAAACATATGGCATACCTCCTTCTTTAGCAAAAATCAGGAATAAAGAGCTGGCAAATCAGACCCTATAATCATAATGGACCAGAAATGCTGAGCATGATCAAATCAAAGCTTAGTTTAAATATGTGTAAGTTAATTTCATCAGTGATCCATTTGATTTATTTTGTTTGATTTCTCTCTTAAAATGACAATCCTTGTCAAATCACCTTCATTTACTTTGTTAACCTAGGGTTTGGTAGGATGTTAGGCCTGTCCAAACACACAGAACACAAGACTGTATCTAAAGTAATTTTTTTGGTTGATCGTGGGTGTTTTAATTTAAAAAGACTTGCAAATTCTTGAGCAGTCCTCTCCTTGATGCATGGTGCAATCAAGCTTCCCAGGTTGCTTACACCTCTTAGGATTCTGCTAATTATTGCAAATGATGATGGTGACAGGCACACATCTTCCTCTCTAGCGAGGCACATAGCTCACATACTCTGCCATTGGCTGCTTCAAGCACACACACACACCCCCAAAAAAGAAAAAAAAGGAAGAAAAAGCTGAAATAACAGGCAGAAGATGGTGTGCCCATACCTTCTGGTGACCCTGATGGTTAATTATTACTGTTAGAGCAATTGGAAGCCACTGGTCACCGTTAGATACTGGCTAAATAGCTGTGTGCTTGCTCCTTCGACACATGCACCTTGTAAAAGATGAAAATAAAATCCTTGTACAGGTGAGATAAGAACCAGTGGGACAGTATCATGGCTTAGATTTTGAGTTTAGAAGAATTTCTAATTCAATATATTCATTAAATTAATTAGTAACTGATAGGTGCAATACATCAAAAACATGGAAAATGGCTACAGAGTAAAATTTCTGAACTCAAACATTGCTCTGGGAGCCTACATTCTATTTTGAAAGTTGGCATTTTTTAAACATTGAAAATGTTTCCTTAAAATGTTTTTATAACTGAAGATGCACATAGGCACCTACTACTGAGCCTTTAAATACCCACACCTGCTGAGCATTTTAAATATCCCACTAGGGGCCAGATTTCTCACAGCACCTCCATTATGTCGTTTCTAACAGAGGCAAAAAAAAGTATAAATTGAGGTCCATCTCTCTGGAGAAGTAGAGGCCTCCCGTAGTCAGTCTGTACACTTACACAGTATTAGATAAGGAATCCTGGAACAGGCAGATGTCTTTTAAAGTCTGTAATGAAAATGCAGGCTAGATCTATCAAATCTTGACCTACAACTGGAAGATCTACTGTAACAAACTTCACTTAGGCTGATATTTCATCTAAATAACTTTTAATCATCCACCATTAGAACAGTAAGAGACATTAGCAAATCAAATCTCTTCTGTAATTCAAAATTGCATTGTCCCAGATCATACTTGACAGAAATTTAAAAAAAAAAGTAAAAAAAAAAAGTAGCCCATATTAATGCAATTCAAAAGAAACTGAGCATCAGGATCTAAGCTGCTCATCTGTTAATTTTGGTGAAAAAATGGTGCTTTCTTCTACTGAATCGCCATTTTGGAGTAAGTACGGGATTCCCACTCCTGGTGGCACAGGCTGTCAGGAGGAACTGCAAAGCTTCCAAAAGAGGCAAATAGGAAGAAAAGGGCTGGCTGTTATGAATTTTGTGCATGCCTACTCCTACTTAGCTGTTCCACCTCCTAGCAGGGTTGTAGGGATGGATTCTGATTTCTGTGACAGTTCAGATAGCTCAAAGTATCATCACAGATGGAAATGGCAAGTTACTCTGGAGAAAGTAACTGCAAAAAGATGAGAATCAGGCCCACAACGCGTCTCCTTGCTGGCTGAAGGAAAGGGAAATAAATGTTCACATGGAGCTAAGAGAGAGAAATGGGAATGCACGTGTTGGAAATGCTTTTTTATTACAGCTGAAATGACTTGACTTCCTGCTTCCCTCTGAAATTGAGAAGGACAGATACAGCAAAAGAAGTGGAATAGAAAGGAAAACCTTTAAAGTGTCTTCTATTTTATCTTTAATTGAACTGTGAAGTCTATTTTCTACTCTTCATTATCTATATATTTCACTAAAACAAGACTAGTGAATAATTTTAAGAATAAATGTACAAAATTATAAAATTTGATTACTCACCAGCTTTCATTATCATTTTAAATGCTTTTTATTGTTATTATTTCTGAATAAATGCAAGGACTACATTATTTCCTCTTAATTTTCTCTAAGTGTGTAGAAAGCTAACTGGAGTACTTTTATTTTTTAAAAAAAAGTCAGCATGCTGACTGTACCGAATAGCAAAAGACATGAATTTAAAACAGGTAGAACAAGTGTGTTGTACTGGTTATCATTTGCCTACATGCTGATTTATCATCCAGTTTTCACATTATGAAACAATACTGAAAATGCTGCAGATTATGAAAAGAGCTATGGAGAATACTGTTCCCCCCTAATATTTACAGTTCAAAATCACTTTTCTTTAAGGGTATTGGCCAACAAATCTTCTCTACAAATCTTCTCTTATTCATAATACTATCCACATCTGAAATTTTGATTTTATCTCTCCTTTCCATTTTTGATAGTACTACGTGCTCTGAAAATAATTTTCTGTGAGGGGCAATGTGAAAATTATAAACAATTTATGTCCACATGTTAAAGCAGAAACAAAATCTACCCAGCCTCATGCAGTAGCACAAGTGAATTGTCCTTGGGTTTCTAACGCTGCAGAGATATAGGTTATTAAAAGATTATCAGCTTTGAGGTTACGAGAATAAACCATAACAAAAACCTTTATATCATTTTTATGGTTGCCAAAGATCTCTTAACAGTCTACATATTTACCTAAGTCTAATAACCTCAAATTTAATCTTAAACCATTTCTTCATTTGTCTTTAAATTCCACTGGGTAGAACTGAGGATAGTGGAATAATTTTTCCATATTCTGAGTCCACTTTCATGACAGGGAACAATTCTACCTCGCAGTGCACCAGCTCAAGGAAAGCTGCATGCACCACTTCAGGGCAGTGCATTGCAGCGGAGCAGACATCCTTGGTGTCACTTCTGCTAACAAGTTGGCCAGGGAGAGACTGAAAAAATAAACGGAGCACAACAACTTTTCAGTAGTGTGTGTCCTAAGCTTTCCCCGAGTAATTTGTCACTTCTGAAAAAAACATACCCCTTAATTCCCTGAACTAAACCAGTGCTAAGAGCTGCACTGTGCTGTTCGGAGGTTGTCTCAGATGGTGGCTGTTGCGTGCGGGTGGCTTACCCTCGGGAGGGTCGGAGCTGGGTATCAGAACTACATCTTCTAAATGCATCTATGTGTGCTGCAGAAATAGTGGTGGTACCAGTCACTGTTGAAGCAAGCAGCATCTTCCTGAGTAGGCATCTGACAGAGAATATTTAGGCCTGGAGCCTGAGCAGTGGGTGGGAGAAGGGAGCTAACTGGAAGTGTCAGTTCAAGCAGTGACCGTGCACAGGCACGGCTTTGATCTTTAAGCCTTACTCCAAAATGACACCTCCAGTGGAGAGCCTGTATATGAGTTTTCTGTAAATTTCACAGAGGCCTAAATTCAGAGAGATTCCTTCCTATGCTTTCCAAAGACCCATGGACTCTGTTATAAGTGCACGAGGAGGAACAAGCTGGATCTCCCCTCTGTTAATTTCCAGGACCCAGCAGAAGGAAAGGTGCTGCATCAGTTACTTTTATATAGGTAAGCAATTATCATTTAGGTATCACACTAATGTCCTATTAGCTGCCATTGTATTTTAGAAACGTGAAAGAATCAGACTGGTTAAAGCATGCTTTCAATTCCTATTGAAATTTGACTTACTCCTGTTTAAATTAACTTAATCTTATTTAAGTTCTGTGATGTAAAAGCCACAAAATGAGACCTCCAAATACATTCTTATATCCTAGAAATTATTTGGAGAAAATTATAATAATCCGTATTCCTTTTATCATCATGCTAGCTGTTCATTATTTCTCTGCTCAAAAAGATTTTAATACAATGTATGGAAGGGGCCCTTCACTTCTGCTGGAATCATATTTACTAAATCCACAAGCTATTTTCTCAAATTTAATTTCATAGGTTCTATTTTTTCTCCCAGTTTCAGAGTGCTATTTCTACATGTACTGTACATTGACATAAAACAGCAAAATAACAACTGACAGGCACTGTAGGATTGCAGTAATTATTTTAAAATAAGGCTGATTTGTTCTACTGCTTCTTTCCCTGAGGCCAATGACTGGAGGCTAGTTATGCTGCAATGCAACAAGACAGAGGAAAAACACCTGTTGCATATGATTATCCTCTATTAAAATGTAATGAATAATTCAACATGAATGTTTTAAAAAGCAGTATTGTTATCATGCCTTTCAATTCTTAAAAAGTGTTTGTAGCTGAAGAAAGAGAGGGTCAGGTTAGCCCAAAACATTGGCTTCATTAACCGGAGTTCCACCACTTTTCTACATTACATTACACACATGGATTTAAGCGAGCTGAAAAATGCAACTGAGCAAGAATGTCTGCAATGGTCATTCGAAGTAAGCAATTCCAAAGTTGAGGCAGGGTAACTAAAGTGAATTTTATAGTTGTATCACTTGCGTTTCATCAGGAATACTTTCCCATTTCACTGAAGTGGCTGCAGAGGAAACTAGACAGATGTTACCTCTCAAGTCAACAGTTCAGGATATTTTCTGAGAACTACTTTATTGCTGAAATTTCATAAAAGACAGGTAAGTTTTGTGCATTGGAAGTTTTAAGCATGCACCTCAATGAGATTACAAAAAGCTCAAAATGCAAAAAGGTCTCAAATATTCCAACTGACCAACAGAAAATGCTGAGTATCCTCCCTTACTTTCCTCAGAAATGCCCAGCAGCTTGCAGCATTGGGCTCCCATAAAACAAGAGACAATTTCTCTGTACAAAGAGATACAAAGCTAGTATACATATTTATTATCACCCAGCTGTAATAATCACAGAAATCAAGGTTATCTACTGCAGAATAGATCCACTGGACAGGATTAACTTCAGATTTAATTCTTTCCAAATCATGATCAGAGGGTCTCAGACCCTGAGCCTTTTGTGTTTAAAGGCAAACATGAAGACAGAAAATCGATGGAACTCTTAAAAGACCTAGCTATAAACAAGAAACAAATGTTATCTCAATTACAGTGGAAAAATTGCAATGTTGAAAAAGACTAAAAGGGATAGTTTCAAAGGTCCAGGGAGTATTTTCCTATGACTTAATTCTTTCAAGGTAGAGATATTGCATGTTTTCAGCATCAAGGAAGGATCTTCTGAAAGAGAGGTGGAGGAGCTCTATTCATTATTAGTAGTGACCATAATAATAATTCTACAGCTACACTAGCTAAGCCATCCAGAGTCTGTCATGGTTAAATTTTAACAAGCATGATCCTGAAATTCAGATTAGGTTGCTGTAAATTTAAATTACCCAAACTTCCACTTCTAAAAGCTCATTCACTCAGAATATGACCTACAGGGCCAAGTTATATTCTTTTTTTTTCCTATAGCTTTACACATCTACTGGAAAGACAACCAATAGTACACATGATTCACAAAAGCAAATAATGCTTTTGTTCAGATACTGCTTACTGGCAGATCAGGCAATGAATTCAATAGTATTTTCAGTATTTTTTTAATATCACAAACCAATCACTAAATCCATAGCTTCAGAGGGTTTCCTGATCCTGGCTAGACCTATATGAAAATGTTTGTATTCAGAAGAAGCAGACACATTTTACCATTGAGAGTGCTATTTTTAATGGTTCCCATGTTTTACAGTAGAAAAAAAGAAGAAGAAGAAAAGATTCTAAGGAATTCATTTATTTTTGTAAATCAATATTTCTTCTCAATGCTGTACCAAAAAACTTTCTGGCTTTAAGATTAGGTAGAAATGATGTTACCAAAATTCTCACCACGGACCAGTAAGGAAGCTTCTCTCCCCACAACGTCTTCACACTTTTCCCACAAAAGGCTCACAACTACTTAATTTGCAGGCTGTCTCACAATACTCCTAAAGCATTGCAGCAGGCCTTGCAAGAAGTAACTATAAGCCAGCTACAGGTAACATCTCTGGAAATAGGCAGTTCTGCTATTTTCAAGTTTAAGACTTGGAAAGTTTTCACAAATTTTGATTGGGCTGAGGAGAAAGATTGTAGAGGGTCTCTATTTTCATTTTCACAGTTTTTTCTAAGCTATTTTGTGCAATATTTTTTGTTCATGGAAGTTGTTACCATGGTTCCTTCAGCAACAATTTTCATGTTGCCAGCCTTCTCCCAACCTGAGAAATACGTATCAAGTCAGAACAAAAGCAAGTTGAATGAAACTTCCCTAGTTCAGGAACCGAAGAGCTTCCTTAACTACATGTTGAAGCTATATTATCATGTTAAGAAGACTCCTTATTTTTCATAGACTATTCCAAACCTCTTTGGATTAGACAACATCTGCAGTTCTACAACTGAATTCACACAATTGCAGAACTACTTCTTATTTGTTCTAAGACCTAATTTCACCAGGTTTCTCTTTTTACTGTGAGACAGCCTCATTAATTATTTCCCATTTTCTTTTTCCACATCATTCATGATGCTATGAACTTCTATCACCCTTGAAGTTGTCCTACTCTAGCCTCATATGGAAGTTCTACTACACATCTGATTGTTTTTGTTGTCCTGTTCTGTTCTTCTTTCCAAATTCTTCTCTATTCATTTAGAGATGGAATCATCAAACTGCAATAGTCAAGCTGTGGGGACGCTGCAGGTCTACAAAGTGCTACAATCATCTCTTTTGTTTTGCAATCAACCCCTTTTCTAAAATTAATTAAATTCTCTTTGCATTGTTGTGATGTTTTCACAAAGAACCCTACAATGGTTTCAAAGTATTTTCCCGTGTCACTGCAGTTGTATCCTATAGATGTCTCAGCAGTCTATTTTGGCATCTAGCAGCCAAGTCCTCATCATCCTCACACTGCATTTCTGATGAACAAAACCTATTCAAAATCATCTTGATTCCCAGATATAATGCCACCCCCTGTAGTGACCTCCTCCATGCCTGACAAGTTGGTTTCACCATATGAGTTCATAGGAACAGCCACATAATTACATGTTGAAATATCAGTAAGCCAGCTTTTTCCATAATGTCATGCTGTAGGTGTGTTTGAGTGTTCACCCAGAGCTGTTCACCCATTCTCCACCAGGCTGCTGAGCTGAAGATGCTAGTCCTTGGAATGATTATGTACAGGAAATAATTACTAGCTAAGTAATTGTAACTTCTATGTGTTAAACTGTAAGACACCTTTCCCTAAGTTTATTAATAAAAATATTATACATAGAATTTTAATGCATTTGAGCTGCTTATTTGTTGAAAGGATAGTGGGTTTCAACCATTGCCTGATTCACAATTTCCATGACATACAGATGAGATTGTCACTTTTCTGGTACTACTACTTGCCCTGGAGTTCAAGTGGCAGACTATTGCTTCAACCTACAAACACATGATAGATGCACGACATTGTGTTTCTTGCGTTGGTTTGAAATTTTATTGCATCTTTGCCATTAATAAAAGAAATTAAAAAAAAAACTGTCAGCACTTCTGACCATAACACCTTAATACTAAAAATCAATTTGCTTTGAATCAATTTCTTTGGCAAAAATGTTTTTGGATTATATAAAATAGTGTTTTACATTAAACATTAAAAACTATGTGTGGAAGCAGAATTTACCTCACTACCATCTATGAGGTTTATTTTCACTTCCTAGTCACAGAGACCTGCCACCTCCTATGTTATTTCTCCTTAGTTCAGTGAAATCTTTAATCATTTTCCTACTCCTCTTCAGTTCTTCCTTTTTCCCCATTCTGAATATGCCATGCATTGAGAAGACTATTTGATTTTCTCAAGTATTGAAAAGGAAGGGACCAAGTCTGGATCTCTAAGGGTACCTCAATGCCCTAGTCACTCTGCTACTATAGAAGAGAAGAGATGTACTTTATCTTGTGATTTAAAAGAAAGTGGTGACTATCACTAATTTATTTTTAGAGAGGTCAGAAATATCAAAATGCATTCCAGAAATACCTACAGCTTCAAGACCCTCAGAAGACAAGCATCTACTCTCTAGTTTGTGATTTTGATAAGATACGGGCACAGAGCTTAGATAGACTGAAGCTCATACAAAAAAAATGCCCGGTAAGCCTTAAATCAAAGATAAGAATTCTGGTATCTTTAGGATCAGTTGGCAATTGAGGTGGAGGTTTTCAGAACTAAAATGTTGGAACTATGCATCTAAATTCCACCTAAATTCCACCCAAGGTACCCAAGTCCGTTGCTGGGTCTGGCTTTAAATTCCATTAGTTACATGAACAGAAAGGAAGAAAATCAATACTTCAAGTCCAAATGTGTCTGGAAATAGAGTTAATCCATTATATACACATTGTGTCATACTGAAACAATATAAGAATTCTTCTTTTACTTTGGAGAGCTCACAGCTGCAATACTTCAACTCTACTTTGCAGGCTTTTATCACAGTTTTAATGAAGTATAGTTGGTTTTGAAGTAAAAGTCTGGCAGTTTTCATGAAAGGAATTAGATTCTTGTCTTGCACTGCCTGATCAGTTTTAAAATCGAGTTTAGTTCTCATTATCCTCTGAACAATATATTTTAAAGAAATTAATTGTAGTGATACATTTTAACTTGATGTGACGACAGGCTCATTATCAAGAGTAGTATTATGCCAGCAGGCAAAGATGGATTAGCTAAAAAAAAGGGCTCACGGGAAGGAAGTTTAAAAGACTAGACTGTCTCCTGGGCAAAGGTCTTTTTACCAAAGTCAAGAACCTTTGAGAATGCTCTACATTCTGTTGCACTTCTGATACAAAAGACACCTTTCATTTCTACAAAAGAGGTTATAAATACCACATGAATGATTTCTTGGACCATTATTTACCAGTTGGAGGTAAGCAAAGATCCATGTAGAAGGCAAACCAGTATGTAACTGCCTGCTTTATGTGGCCCCAGTAGTCTAGCAAATACCATGCTCCCAGAGTCAGAAGAAGAGGTCATTATTTCCCTTTAAAATGTCAAATTTTGGTGTAAGACAGGTAAGACATTAAGAAAAAAGGAAGACAAAATAGTTTGACTTTTATTGCCTCTGGTTAGATCTCTAACACCTCCAATTTTTCAACAGTCTAGAGAGATCTCCTCCAGTCTTCAGTCTATTGAACTCCTAACTATTCAATATGTACTGCTGTATTTGGCGACAGCATTGGCTCTAGAATTAGTGTCCTTCTTCCTGCCCGCAGTGATCTGTGGCAAAGCTCTCATGTGAGACTTCTGCAGTGGAGGTGATTCCCTGGTGCTCTAGTCCCATACCTCAGCAGAAGCATGCCTGCCTTTTCTGCACCCATCAGTCCTGGGCATCTGTTGAAGCAGGAGAGAGCCAACCAAAGATTTGAAATGGTCGTTCCTTACCAAGAAAGACCATATTACCCACTGTCATCAGTGTCTGTGAACAGAAATAGCCGTGCATTACATGTTTCCTCCACCCTCAGTCAATCTTCATCCTAGCTCTCATAATCAAATTGAAGGCCGTGATCAGGCGCATTCATGGCTGGTGAGGGAAAACTTGACGCCTCATAGTACTGTGCAGCCATCCCTGCAATCAGGAGTAGCAGTGCTTCTCTAGAGGGAAGTAGGGACATAATTGAATAAGAAAATATAGCATTTGGTTTAAACAATCGTAACTGAGGAAGAGTTAGTGATGCAGCCTGGTGGCTTGCCTAAATTGGAAATAAAGCGGGCTTGAGAAAATCTGTCTCAGGCAGTTTTTGGTAGAGAGAAAAGAGCACGGCAATATTTGTGAAAGGCAAAAAGGGCAGGCAAGGCTAAGAACTAAACCTTACTAACAGAAATTGTAAAATTCCACGAAAATTAAGGCCTTGGAGAAGACAGGAAACAAAAGACGATAATTTAAATTTCTAAAAATAATGAAAATTTAGTTTTTACAGAAAAAAAAAAAGAAACAAGAAAAAGAAGTAAGTCAAAGGGAAAGAAAGACCTTTTCAGAAAGAATCTAGAGAATCCAAAATGTCTTACAAGAGAGAGACATGAAATGTCTCCTCTAAAGAAGATTTATATAATGGGGGAAACTCCCAGCGGGAGACCACCTCTGTGATTAAAAACAGAAAAACTACTATCAACAAATTCCATTAGTTACCAAATGTTTTTCATTACTTCCGCAGTGGAGGCTTCTGCCTTGAACTACGAAAAATGCTTTGACAAATAGCTTCCAAAAGCCCAGCTTGAGGAAGCTACGAAGTTGTTTCATTCATAAGCAGAGACTGCAAATTACTGGCAAAAAGTCTGGCTTCCCAGCTGCAAGACAAAATGCCCCAAAATAGTGCACTCAATTAGGTAGGGTTTTTGAAGGAGTGGTTGCTGCCTAGCAAAAATAAGGAAACTGATTACCGTAATATATCAGGCAAAGCACACTGAAGAGCCAGCTGCAGATTTTGTAATAGAAAAAGGCAACAAATTTGAAAGGGTTTCTCTCTGAGATTAGAAATCACTGGAATATTTTATTGACTGCGGAGGTTAAACTTCTCTACAACCTCCTTGGGCACCAGCAACCTCTTCAGAAAACTTTATCAGCAATCTACAAAGCAGAGGTTTCTCAACTTTCTGCCTCTCCTTCTTTCTCCTACACTCCTCTTTCATTTTTTCCTACATACGAAGAGGAAAAAGGAATCAACACATGGATTCAGAGATAGTGCCCAGCCTTCATGTAAATGGCTTGTATTAACTTTGAAAATAAACAGTTTTATGAAGGTTTGGATTTTCTGAATGGACAACTTTTTCTGTCAATACCAATAATAGAAACTTTGTTTTTAAATGCAAATGGTGATTATGGTGAGGGTTGATCTGCAATTTAAGTGGAGCGATTGAGGCCTCACATTCAAGTGGAAGCACATCACGAGTGAGAAAGATGCACAAAAACACTCCCCCTCCTCCTTATCAAATCCTACACAGAAAGTTTCTAACTAGTGAAGTTTATTTGCCCTATGGTTGGTTTTTTTGTTTTAGTTTTTTTTAGAAGATGTTTCAGAAAGAGTGATAGAACTTGCTATCATTCTCACAGGTATTTAAATAAAAATAATATGAACCCAAATCCTTGTGTTGTACAGTTTCCCTTTAATATTCTGGCATTTATTTAAACAGAGTGGTTGATGGTCCACTACATTTTCTGAAACTAACCCACAGACTATCTGTGAATTCAGGCAGAAAATATCCTGAACACACAGTGACAAGATGTGGAATATTTATTCTACATGAATATGCAAGGAAAACTTCTAAATTTGTGCTTTGAATTTCCTCCAATTTTGCTTCTAGACACCAATTTTCCACTCTTTTAGTAAAAATTTTGAGAATACAAAATAAATAAATAAATAAGCAAACTGAATTCCATAAATACAGCATGACTTTCTTAAGAATCCCTTTTTTCTTCTGATTTTCACTGAAGGGTCATGTGTGGACAAATGGTGCATTGGAACAAGGATGGGGTTTATTCTGTGAACTTGAGAGAACTTTCCCTAGCTTGCTTTGCTATGCTTCAGCTTCCTGTTACCTAAGAGCACATCCCTGAAGTGCCTCTCAACTACAAGTCAATAACAGTTGTTGCTCAACTACCAGCAGCCACTGTAACAGCTAGCATCTCTGCCAGGTATGTAGAGAAACGTTGCTAACATCGTAACCAGTTAGAAGGGATGCAAAAGGAAATTAGCTCGTCAGAGTCAGGGTTGATAGTATAATGAGAGATAATGCTAGGGTACCAAAGTGGAGAGGAAAGCCCACCCAAGAAATAGCCATCTATTGTTTCCTCTTGGATCAGGAACAAGTGATGTAACTTTTCCATCACAGAGAAACGAAGATATTTAAGAGCAAACCCAGCCAAGTATTCAGATGGTAGAAGAAGCAGCAGCCAAAACAGAGGCTATTGCCTGGGAACAAGTGACAAAATGAGGTCTAGTCCAAGCCAGTCTCCCTTTGACCAAGAACTATTTAGAAGAGATCCTGCGTACATAAAGAGAAACTTGTGGCTCCGGAAAGAGACAAATTGTAAGTGACATTAGCTTTCCAAGCATAAGGATTGAGAGAAATGCCACTAATAATTCAGAGGCCAGCTATTCCCTGATACAATAACCAACAGATATTTTCATCAAATAGTTGTTTAAAAAAAAAAAAAAGAATTCTATTTTAAGCTTGGTTGTGTTAGTAGTGGGAACATTTATAAAACAACGGGTCGTAAGAAATAACCTTGAATTAAATGATCTGAATCTGATGCCATTTAAATGGAATGGAAGAACAAACAAAAAGCATAGGCTGTAACTCAACAGACTGTAATAAGCTTAGGCACTAGCTGGAGATGAAGGAAAGCAGCCTGGAGCTCAGGGCAGGCTGCAAAACCCACCTAAGGAGTAGAGTAAGTTAGCCTGGGCAAACCAAACCCCTACAGTTAGAGCAGCCCATGAATAACCTAATTCAAAGCTGTCATGGATGTGTCAGCTACACTACTGGTACTGTGAGAGCTGCAGCACACATAACATTGGAAGTTCCTGACTTAAAACGAGAAACTTTAAGGAAGTAAGGGGACCAGTTAAGTCAGCCAGGCAAAAAGCTCAAAAACATGTTTCTTCAGGAAGGCTGCAATGTCATTATGTTGAATTGATACACTAAAGCAGAAAATGGTAGGAAAACTCTCAGAAACATTACTGAAAGGAGGTGCAAGGAGGTGTAAGAATAAAATCAACACTATCAGTAGTAAAGAGGGGTTGGACCTTTCAGAGGAAATGAAAACAATGTCCTTTAGTCTATAAAACTGAAAAACAGGGAAAAATAAAACTAGTTTCATTATTAAGGAAGGAATTGGAAGTTATTCAAGAGCATACAGATACTTTAAAAAAAATTAAAGAGGGATGGGTTGGAAAAAGGGTATGAAAACAAAGCTTCTTGAACTTGAAGTTGAAACAAATCTCCAGGTATGAAGGGCTAAGTCATCTCCTTGCCTGAATTTGAAATGGAGGGGCACAGAAAATTGTGGCTCTGATAGCAAGTATCGGTAATAAACTTATCAAATGGAATGGTACCAAGTAACATGAAAATCATATGGGTCGTAGCTACATGTGAAGTAGCAGGGAAGGGGAAAGAGGGGAGTAGTCAGGGCCACTGCAGGACCATTAGACTGATCTGAACAAAATGCAACACTTTAGAAAGAGTTTTAAAGAGGAAAAAATCAGATCTGAAGGCACAGTGAAAATGGAATGGAAAATAACATGAGCTTACTTCACATAAAGACTAACAAAATCTTATCTTCCTTTATTAAGATAACCAACTCTCTAGCCACAGGAAATGCAGTACACCTACACTAACTGCAGTTCTGTAAAGCATCTGATTCAAAACCAAGTGAGAAGTGGCTGGCAAATCTAGAGAAAGTATGTCTTTTAATGAAACTGATACTATTGATAATGATGTGCAACAATATCATATATGCCACAGTTATAGTTAAGACCTTTACAAGCACTAAGGAAAGACTGAGAGTGTAATTTCTCTGCCTGACTGCAATAAGAATTTCACTGATGTTATTTCATGTTTTCAATATGCTTACAAATCC
This sequence comes from Cygnus atratus, assembly GCF_013377495.2. Lineage (NCBI taxonomy): Eukaryota > Metazoa > Chordata > Aves > Anseriformes > Anatidae > Cygnus > Cygnus atratus. The sequence continues at coordinate 21,267,481 of NC_066366.1, forward strand.
TGGAGCAACTTTTTGTCCATTAAAATAGACACCAGAAAAGTGGAAGACCAGCTGATGTTCCATGGCAAATTAGAAAATGTTTCTGAAAGCCTGAATTTTTGCTGTTTTGAAAACTGAATACCCATTGGTAATGGTAGCATTTATCACCGTATTTATATGATCCTATCATGAGAGGAGAAACTAGACTATTATGTCAACTATAGCAGGCATGTTTGTTTTTTCCTTCCTCTTCTCATTGTTATCAGCATGTTATTGAGGAAATAAGAATTTACAGACAAGTTACTCCAGCTGTTTATTTCCTGCCAAACATTACAGGGGAAATACTCTTTTGTCAACACTTCTTTGATGCTTCACCCAGATGAACATGATGGCACTGCCTAGCAAAGGTGGCTAATGCTGGCAGAGATTTCCCTAGCACAGAGGAAACTACGTGAGGTTGCCTCTTTGCCACCCCTTTTAGCCCACCTGGTGCTACCAGGTAAGGATGACTCTAGCTGCCATCAGCATTTAGTTGAACACAGACCTATTACTCATTGAGCTCCCCTTCTTAACACTATGTATTTAGTACTGTTGCGAGAGTAACAACGTGAATTGCGATAAATCCATTGTATGGACAAATAAAATCTCTCACCCTTATGAATTTCTTTGACAAAGCTTCTACGTGAGAACCACATATAATGGCCGATCCACCAGTCTGGGCATCTTAACAGATTACCACACAGCAGATTAGATGTGCATCCAGCTGCTACAGAACAGCGTATCACTTTCACATAGCTTTATCCCATCACATGATTCACTGAAATATTTGATATGGAAAATCAGTTGGGATTTTTTTTTTCTAAAGAAAGAAGAAAATAGTCACTCTGCGATGGAAGTCATTTATAAGTGTTTTGCTAGGTCTTATTTATAATGCTTAGCTGTTATGATACTATGGATCTTGCTGAGTACATACTTTCAGAGTTACAGGTAAGTTACAACAGCATTCACAAGGGGGCCATGCATGGTGACTTTGAGGTAATGCAGCCATTGCTTACATGCATAAGCCAAATAAGCAGAAGGAATTGCAGGTACTAAAATGTTTTTTTTTCCCCACAAAGAAAAACAGAAGAGAAAGTAACAGTACGAAAGGCTGAAAGCAGAACATCTCTAAGCCATCCCCCACATACAAAGAAATTCTTCTGAAAAACAACTTCCCATTTGAGTTAACCCCAAATTCAGAAACAACCCCCCAAAAGCAAAGAAATCAAAATAAAAAACTATGTAAGACAGAAACCCTCTAGGATATATTGTCAAAGTGACTCATGAGGTTTAAAGTCAATAGAAGTTGACGAGTGAGACTGAAATTTTGTGTAGTGCTTTAAAAATATACCCTAAGGTACCAAGTAAAGAAACCAAGAGCTAATCCCTGCATACAAATATCATCTACTGCAAACTTTACTTACAGATTTTTTTAAAAAGGTCACAAGGAATAGATTTTTTCGTCTGCCCTTGAGGGCACAAAACATTTGGAAAGAAGCCTGCCCTGCAGAGAGAGACAGCCCAAATATGATGGTTTAGGTGAAGTTCCAGAGGTGTCCAGCTCTCCTGTTATTCCTCTGCAGTTCAGACTATCACAACCATTATGACTGGTACAGTTATCTCCAAAGCACATGCACACCTGCTGTGTATGCACTTCTGACCCCTAGATCCATGCAGAAATCCACTCCCTTCAGTTGTTCTTTTCACTTCTCTTTTTCCCATCTCGTCTGCAATTTCTGCAATCCCGTTGAAGCAGGGGGACAGTCAGTTTAATAAAATGATCTGTGGGTGAGATTTTTCAGAACTCAGGATGCTTGATTGTTACACATATGCAAAAGATTATTGCTTTTAGAGTTGCATTTTTAAGAATTTATTTTGTTGTTTGTGGTACAAAGAGGGAACTGAGAGAAATTTCACGTAATAAAAAGCCCAGGCAAATCTGCATGCTGGCGTTTAACAAAACCTATTCAATTGTTTATTCTTCTGAGTCATGCTGCAGTTGGGAGGGAGGGAGAGACAGAAAGATGACCTTTCTATTTACTGAACTCAGTGCTGTTGATGCTTGATGGAATTTGTACCCTTTTAATAACAATTCCACTTTAGTACCATTTTGTCCACTTGATTTCTCACACTTGTTATTTAAGATGGACACTGGCTTGAAAACGGGACACTTCACCTGCTTCAGTTCAGCTTTCTCATCTGAGCTCTGAAGATGATGTCATCTGACACAGGAATGTGGCTTCCAGAGGCCGTGTTTAGCACAGGCTGAGATCCCCTGCGTGATAACAGAGAGCACAGCCCAGAACAATGGCTGGCCACGTTTGCTGGGTGGGACAGAGAAGTGGGTTCCCTCTTCCCTGCTGAGAGATACTGGTTTGTTTCTCTCCAAGAATGTACTGCATGTTTACAAAATAATTGTCGCAGTGTATAAATAAATAACCATATGCTCTAGACTTCTGGACAGCAACAGTATAAATGGTCACTTCCTCAGTTACTTCCTACAAGCATTTTCATGTTATCGTAATCATACTGACCGCTGGCAATAATAAACTGCGCCGCTGTTCAGAGCAGAAAAAAATGTCATTCTTCTCCGTAGAATTCAGACACATAACTTGAAACTTTGCTTGGTCATTTTAGCTTTAAATTATTGCTTAAGCAATAATAAAATAAAATAATAAAATAAATAAAATAAATAAAATAATAAAATAATAAAATAATAAAAGTCCAGCATGAGGAATCTCCTGTGGCCTGCTGAAGTGTTAGTTTGGTTTTGAAAGGAAACATCTGAAGAACCAGGCCAACTAAATTCCAGAGGGACAGCACTCCCCAAATGGCAACATTTCGTGAAGTATCCCTCTACCTGCACTTCTCGAGAATGAACAAGCTCTGAGAGGCTTTCCAAAGGAATATTTTCTTACAATATTTTTAGAGGCATTTTCAGATAATTTCCCCTCATAAAGCAAAGGGATTCAATTCTTCTTTGTATCCGAATTCCACTCAGCTGAGCAGCAGATGAAGCTATTAAAAAACAATGGCCGTGATTTAGGTTGATAAAAGACCTGCTCTAACACATAGCACATAAAAGCTCTTAGGAGTGGCAAGTCAGTGAAGTGTGACAGAGCATGCGGTCCTGCCCCAGCTCCTGTCAGACGTATGGGCATGGACCCCCACCCTCTCTGCTGCATCATACCCCAGGGGTGCCTGGCACAGGTGCTGCCTCCACTGAGAAAACAGTTCTCTGCCAACCACTCTGAGCAGGCTCCATCCACTTGGTCCCTCCGGAGAGCTGCTAAGAGCTGGGCTGAGCAAACCTTGCAGCATCAAGCACTCTCACAGGAGTCTCGAGGACCAACCATGGCCATAAGCAGGCACCAGCCAGGGCAGATCCTTGCAGCCCAGTTCCCAGGGGACAGTCTAATTGAGGACCAGCAGATGGCAAGTGACATGAAGCAGAAGTTGCTATAGTTAATTGAGTCCAAGTGGGCATTAAGAAATGAGTACTCTTAAGACTATTTTCACATTTCAGACATGATTTTGATTGTTTTCCTCATGAGCAATGCAAAGTTTAGCACAGAAAATTCTTAAAGCTGGGCCCCAGAAATCTGTTAGGTAAATCTGATTATTTTGCTGCTGCTAATCCAGCGCACAAAACATCATTGCCCCCAAAAGGAAAGGTATCTGTAATTTGATCCCACTATTTACACTGCATCTATTTCTCCATTGACAGAGTTAATCTGCTCTCCCCGGCATCTCCATATCTACTCTCAATGGAAAATTCATGGCAAACACAATGAAGAAAATCAAGCGTTGTCATTTGGACAGCAAAAGCTATGCCCAGACCGACAGAGCAAAGCCACAGAGTTCAGACCTGGGTGGAAACTCTGCGAGGTTTTGGGGAAAGCAGCTTCATGGGAGCTGGGGATCCAGCCACACTATTCTGCTGGAATACAGCGGGTTCTCTCAGCATAAATCCAAGCCTAGGATTTAACATCTAGAAAATCTTCACAGTGTATCACTGGTTAGATGGTGATTGCCACAGACACGAACTTGTAGGAAACCTGGAACTAATATAGCAAACATTGTTTGGAACTAACAGTTAGACTCCTGATAGAAAAATAATATGTATTTTAATCACTAGCTTATCTATTATTCAATTTCAAGTAATTTATCTTCCTACTCCATTGCTATTATTAGTTAAATGTTTTTCTTTCTATTCTTTTCAAACTGAAATTTGTTTACACTGAATAATTTCTACCAGCAAAAAGTTTATATACAGGAAATATTTGAGGCCAACTTTCACTTTTCACTTCACTGGAGTCTTCTTCCCAGCACCCAGAGAGGTGTTCAGCCTCACCATACCATTATGAATGCTGTAGTTATAAATATGTGTGTGCGTACACACATATATGTATGTATGTATGTATGTATTGCTTTTGTTTTACATGTAAATAAACTGAAAGGAATTTTATTTTTAAATGACACATTTGGACTTAAGGATGAAAAAGTCTAATATCTACCATGCCTGGTATGTACAAAGGGGAAGGAAAAGAAGACTTATTGTTATAGAACAATCTACAATAGATATAAACTTACAATAGATGACTCTCTGTTGATGGACATTGCACGTATGTGGTGTGAGTACAGAGCTATATATAGACAAAGATATTTATATGCACACAAAATATATATGTATTATATTAGAATATATAAATGTATTACCATAAAGAAGTTTATGAATGCTAAATTATCTCCAGGTATTTACTTAGATATGCATGATTATAATTAGACTCTTTAAATAACATTTATGACAATTACCTGCCAAATTATATGAATTAATCTCTTTTTTCTCCTCTATAGGTGAGTAGCAACTTCATTGTAAGCTGTTTTACACTTAAATTACACATTTCAAATGTAACTTTGTATATATTTGTATTTATTTAATGCATTTAAGAGTAGACAGTAGTACCTCCCTTGCATCTGAAATGCAAAAAAAATTACAATCAAATATTATTGTGATGTTGTAATTAAAAGTTGATGTTAACTTCCCCACAGACTGTTCACATCTAGGAGAGAAGTTCATACAGTTGATTTGCTCTTTGCTGCACAATGGTGTTCTTATTTTATCTGACATTCACTAAAAATAAATGTGTGTGAATGAAGGAATTAGGTCACCTAGTGACATTACGGGTGGCAGAAGAATATTCAAGAAAAAAAGTTTGTGTCCGTGCACACCGAGTAGTATAGTTTCACACAATAAAATGACAGGATGGCCACAGTAACTGGTTCCAGTCCTGGGGCCGAGCAAGGGATGCCATGGTTACTGCAGGCAGTGCTCCGTCCGGGGTGCGCGGCACCCCTGAGGCTGTGGTGGCTTTCAGCATAATCAGGGAAGGGCACCTCATCCACAGCCACATTCCTACCACCCCCTGCTCGGGGGCTCAGCTGTTTGGTGTCACCTGCCGATGGCAGGACAGGGGTACACAACACCTCAGCTCACTTCCCACGCAGGGAATTTGCAACTCAGCAGAGGCTGGAAACCCCTTTGTGCTGCCCCAGGCGCCGCGTGGTGCAAGGAACGCGACACTCAAACTACAAACACACGTCGAAGACAGCAGGAGCAATCTACTTGCTCCTGTCACATCACGTCTCTCCTACCTTTCAGCCAGCTGTGTGTCTGCACAGTGTTGTACGAGGCCTCTAGCTTCTCATGGAGTTTTGTTTCAGTCCATGACAGTACGTGCCAGCTCGTGGCCTGGTGCGCCGCCAGGCCTGGTTTGCAAGAGGTAGGCCTGTCAGAGCACATGGACCTGCTGGAGGTCTTTTATCTGATGACTAGGATAGCCACTATATATGCAGTTAATTCCTTGCCCATTTGGGCCGGCCCTGGTGCAATGCCTGCTTTGGAATAGGACTAGACAAGTAAAAGACAACTCCAGTCCAACAAGAAAGGAGCTAATATAAAATAACAACCCTGGAAGACAAGATGAGGTTTCTCCTTCACCCCCAGGTATTAGGAAGGCCATCACACTGTGGTCTTTCTAGGGGAAGGATTATAGAAAGCATACCTATAGTTTCATAGTAGTGATAATGAATTGTTTCCTTAAATTATGGGAACTGGCACTATCTAAATTCATTTTATTAAATCTTTTATTCAGTGAGTATGACAAATAAAAAAAAAAAAAGAAAATCTTTACAGCTTCCTGTAGGGTCAAGATCTGCACAAATCTGTGCGTGTTCTTTTTGATAGACAAAGCTAATACAGACAGTTTTATTTATTTGGGGAAGTAAAGAATTCCTCATGTAAAACAAACAGTTAGCTACAGCACTGAGTACAGGCAGAGGAATACTGAAGAGCCTTGACCTTCATACCTACGATGACTGAGCAGCATGTAAGGAGGAAGAGAGGGCCCGCTCCCTGGCTGCAATTTATTCATTTTAATCATCTTTGCCTCCTTCCTCAACTGGCCTTCTATCATGACAGGACTCCCTGTGTCTGAGAAGCATCGTTATATTTGGTTTTCATTGCCCTATGCTTCTGCCTTCAAGACGTATCTCAGTGTCCTTTTTTAAATACAAACATGTCCTCTATGTAAAACTCACACAAACTCTTCTGGCTTAGTGAACAAGCAGTAAAGCTCAGGACCCAAACTTAGTTCCTTGTATATACACTTCATCTGCAGTATTTTGAAGAAAATCCTTCCCCCTCATAGTGCTTACAGTGCTCTTACAGGCATCTCAGGATTTCTGCAATCATATTCATCAAAGCTGCTGTACACTGAGTTTGTAGGTGCAGTGGTAAAACAATATACACTAATATCTCATGTTGCTAGAGCTGCAATGCCAGCCACAATTGGCTCAGCTCACAAGAAGCATTATACTGCCAAAAGACAAGCAGAGTGACCCAGAAAATCTGTACTGTAATCTTTCTGTATCCATTTACACTAGATCTGAATTCGGTCCTGTGCCCATTTGATAAATGATAAGTTTTAACAGTATTATAGTGCTTGATGCACTGAGATGAGAATGGTGTGCTGAAAAAAATCACGAAGTCCAAAATCTTTCAGCTCAGTCAGGAAAAACATTAATAATGAAAGAGTATGGACAAGTCACTTCTACTAACAATATGGGACATCACAAACTGCAGTCAGTATGCAATACTTTTCCTATGGCATAGAAGGGGCAGGGATTGTGTGAATGTTGCTTTGTGGCACCGTTCCTGCCTCTTTGTGCTGTAAGATATCTTTTCTTTAGCCATAGTACTAAAATGTCTTGTGAAGAACAGGAAAGGGCAGACACTGAACAAGGAATTTTCTATTGCCTATCTTCTACCTGTACGGTGTCAAATACCAAGGAAGATTGGATTGAACTCCAATCAACAAGACTATTTTTTGTAGCTCTGCACCAGCCAAGTTACTGTAAGAAACCTTGGAGGCACCGAGTAAGCAAGGCAAGCAAAAGCTGCACACATACATCTGCATAACTAGATTTACCTAGTGTGCAAAGGTGCACAAGCCTTCTCATTCCATGGTTTTCCAGGTCCTTTGCCATGGAAAACAATACATTTCACTAATGCAGGCACACAAGCACCAGGGCCCAGGCAGGGTGGGAGAGGACAGGGTCTCGCCAGCCTCAGTCAATAGCCTGAGCTGTTCTGGATGCCCATATTCATCATCTTCAGCTTCCTAACACTTTGCATGGCAAGTCATAATCCATCTCAAAGAAAATGTTCTCAGTTGTTGCAATACATAATTCACGTGATAACTGATCACTGCTCATATACAGTAATTACTCTGAGACTGTTTTGGAAAAAGCAGACGTTTATGGGCTAATTGCCAAGTGAAGTTTGCATGAAATCTCTACTACTGCAAAACACATGCTCAACTCAAAGTTGACTTATTCAAGAAGGAGAGCCTCATTTCTTTGGCCACAGCAATCTTAGCATGGTTCTAGGTCAGCTTTATTTGTGCTTCGGCTCGATGCACAGAGAACTTTTCATAGCACAACAGCTGCCATGCTGACACACGCAGCACCCTAACACCAAAATGACTATCTATCCTGCTAAAATGCTCTACTGGCTCCAATTTCCTGTGGATTGCACATTGAGATTTTGATGACACAAGTTTTCATTGTGACCCTGATGGACTGTGTTCAGTGCTCTGTTTTGTTTTGTTTTTACAGAGGTGAAATCTCAAACAAAAATACTATTCTGAACCTCAGACAAATAACAGCAGATAAAGATCTGTACTGAGATGTTGTATTTGACACAACTGAAGCCTGGAAAAACACAGTTTTAGAACAGCCTTGGGGAAGACGTGTTCAACTCTTCCATCAGCATACTACCTAACTCAAATGAAGATGACTATTATTAATATAAAGCATTTTTAACAACAAATCCTGTTCTCGGGCATATCAACTACTGCCTGCACCATTTCATTTCAATTTTAGTGACCCAAACAGTTTCCAAAATACAAAGAAAGCTGAAAACACTGGTTTTGCTTAATGGTGGTGAACATTTTCTTATTCAGCTGCTAAAACAATGGCAAATATCATCCTTGTGCACCAAAATAAAGTTTCTGGATCTAACACCGCTTCAGATACAAATGCTTTAATTGTTAGTGTATTTGGTAGTCAGTGGAGAGAGGAGAACATCAGAGCAACAGGAGAGACAGAGTGCACAAGGCTTAGCAGAGACCAAGCATTATACACATTATACAGTTTAATATAAACTGGCTAAGGAGAAGGAAATCCTCACTAAGTGACAATATTTTTATTTATTTTTTTTTTTTACTAAGTTCAACCTTTTGGAAATAAATTACTACCGTGCTTCATTTTAAGTGGCTGTATAAAGTTTACAAGGACATTTTAAGGTACTTAGTTCTTTACTTCCTAAGGCCGTTAATGATGTTCTAAGAATGAGAAGGTAAAAAAATAAAAAAATAAAAAATTGCTAATTTTGTCTCAGGAAACACTGCTTTTTATCCAGCACTCCACTAAAGATATTTTTAATATCTTCCACTGTATTTTAATGGTACAGAGACAGGGGTACAGACATGGGGGTTTCTTTTACAGTTTATACACTTAAAACTAGATTTACTGAAAATCCTTAAATGCAGATGCCTAAATAAAAGTGTCTAATACCAGATGGAGACAACCCTACAAAACTGGAGATCCTTGACAGGTCCAGCTAAAAGGACACCACCTTCTCACTATACAGCAATGCTTTAGCAGAAACAGAACAGAAGCATCTACCTCATGGCTAAGAAATCGTGGCACAACATCTGCAGCCCCTCTGCCTGGTTCAGGTCTGCCTCTTGGTGGGAGCACCAAGCACAAACCTGCTCCTCACAGCCCTGAGGCCAAGCTCTGAAGTCTTTATTCAGTACACTTCTGAAAACTTTTAGCCGATATAATACGTTTCAATTTCCAGGATAAGAATTGTTATTGCACATAACCTGTTTTATTCTTTTTCTGCACACATATCTGAAAGCAATGCCAGGCAAGTGGAAAGAAAAAGCATGCTTATTCTTACTAGATCAGTTGACAGCACTGGAAGAAGCAGACCAGCATTTTAGCATCTGAGCCAGTTTCCAAGCCTTGAAGTACAATTTGTGTGCTTTATTTATATATTTATTTATTATGTCCTTAGGCTGTCATAGCTACAACAGCAGTACTACTACAGCACAGTAGGTACAGCGTGTATCTCTCCCAACATAAACATAGCATATTCATACAGAACAACAAATTTTCATCCCAGCAAATTAAAGCTCTCATCTGTTGTTTTTTTTTTGTTTGTTTGTTTTTTGTTTTTTTTTTTTGACCAGGGAGAGAATATTTTCCTACTTTCTCTCATGCCGTGAGAGAAGGTAGGAAAATGCACTAGCATTCCTGTGACACTGAAGACAGACGGGACGTATCCATTAGGCGTGGATGGATTGTTTATTAATACAGTTCTTCAAGGCCTGTGCGTGGGGAAAGGATTTATAGAAATTCAATGGCCAGCATCTTAAACCTGGACACCCAAAGTAAGAGAGCTGTGGTTATATTTACTTATTTATTTATAAGATTTTTTGCAAGTCTGTAAGCAGGTCTACAGCTTCAGAAAGGTGACTAAGCAGTCTTGCCCCAGAGCAGAGGTGGGAAGAGATCTTCTCATGCAGGGAAAAAAGCCGCCATACAGTTCCTAAGTGCTGCCCCTGACCCATGGATCGGCAGAAGGGCTCTGCCCCAGCGCACGGGGAAGGAACAGGCAGCAGAGGATCCTGCCATAAGGGACCAGGGGGCACCAGGGGAGTTTGTGTCACCACTCAGGTGCAGAATGCTGTGCCTGAATTGCTACCTCCGTCTCTCAGATACACCTGCACAGACTTTTAAATCTCATATCATTGTCTTTTATCTGATGGGATGAATCTAGGCTGAAAATGTGTGTTTTGGGTTTTGCATTGAGGCTAGCAAAGCTTGCAGCTTCTGAGAAGTCAAGATGAGCGGAGAGACTTAATCTATATCAATATGATTCATACACAACATACAGATGTGATACATTATGTTGACATAAAATGTCCACATTTAGCTATTCCATTTATAAGGAAAATTAAATCTCTTTCAAGCAAAAATATCTACAAGCTTCTTCACAAAAAGATTATGATAATTAAAAATGATATGCTGAGTTTCAGTAGCATTACCGAAAGTGATCATATATTTTTTCTTTCCTTACTCTCTTCCTTCTCAGTTAATGTTCTTATTACCAGAGTTTCTTTTCATCAGAGCAGACATGAAGGAAGCACTATGAATAAACAGAAGGGAATTTGGATGTCAGGACACACTCTACCCCAGGCTTTTAGCATGCAATATAGTTTGCTAGAAGGCAGCTTTGATGCCACTGTTCTTTCCCCAAAGACATCCCTCATTACCAAATGCTACGTGTTGCCCTGTTGGTCTGGAAGAAACATTTCATTAACTACAATATCAGTATAGATTGCATCTAGTTGCCATAGAAACTTTAGAGAAGAAGCTTGGGTTTAACCCTTGGAATGGACTGAATTTTTCATCCTTATAGCATTATAACTTAAAAAGATACCATGGCTTTTACTGGCCTTTATCTTTCAGCATAAAAAACTGACAGCTGCTGATAATTCATACAGAGTTGATGGCTGTGAAATATTTTTACAATATCTGCTACTTAACTGGGACACTGCAGCGAGGGACAAAATTGCTGTTGACTTCACTGCAGCTGTGATTTCCGCCTCATCCATGCGAAGTCAAAGGCTACTGTAAAACTGGCATAGAAAACTCTTTTAATGCTATGTTCTGGTGGAAGAGAGAAAGAGCCAGCAAATGCGGGTGCTGGTCATGGCTTTGCCACAACTCCTCTCTGTCTCGATTTGTTTGCCGAATGGACATAAAGACTCTGCATACTTCTGAGATGGTTAGAGATCCTCAGGTAGAAAATGACTGCTTATGGACCCTTGTTTGATTTCTTCATGCATTAGAGGATGTCTAAGAGATTTTTTTTCTTTTGCTATAACAAAAAGAAAAAATAACACTTCAGCCCAAGAGCATAGACTAATCCATCCATCAGGCTCTGCCTCCCTAGACAGGAGTATTACTACTAAAATGGTGTTTTCTGTTCACTGAGACTCCTTCCTAGCATGCAAGGAAAGCCCAAACTCCACGGCGTTTTCACGCTGAAGTAATGCTCTGCTGTACTCCACATCACACCACTTCATCTGTTAGCTAAACAGCTCACTCAGTGAGGAAGCACCAGCTCCCTCAGGAACTGGAGCCACGATTCCATACCTGTCTGCACTTTGGACTTGACTGACAGAGCATTTTTGCTTTACTGGTTTCACTTCTGTAAAACAAAAAGGCTGCGAATTATGGCACTTACCCATAAGGGTAAATTGTGCAGCGTATGCTATTATCACTCTATAAACAGTTCTTTCTACCTTGCCAGGCTCCATAAAACTGTGAAAAGCTTAGTCTCCAGAAGGTCTTAAGTTCTCCATCTCCCTTTCTCCTGTGTTCTCTTTTCCTCACTTACTAGGAATACATCAACATCAACAAATGATAGTCTAAGGTTACAGTAGTGGAAGGGTCTGGCTTCGTCCCCTGCCAACATTCTTTGCAGGGTGGCTTCTGCACACTAGCACCTTTGTTCTTTTTGCTACAAGCTCTTTTCAGTTTGCAAAACTCAGCCTCTAGTTACAGCTGGTTTTGTTCCGAAAGAAAAACTGGAGGGGGATGAGTGTGGGGGAGTAGTGGTGTGCCTGCTCAGTTTTGTGACTATTCCATGGCAGGGCCGTGGTGGGGCTTATATTTAACTTGGTAACAGAGGTTTTGTTATTAAGATCTTCTTAACTACATTGCACAGCCCTTACTCATGCTGGTGGACCAAGTAGTGTCACTGAAGTCAATGGGGCTGTGGTGCTTTATTATTTCAAATCACATAATGATCACTGTAATAGGAATGATCATAATGAGACACTTTCACTGGAAAGTCAATGGGTCTATTTGTGCAAATGTTCACAAGCATGAATGAGAACTGCACGACTTAGCCCAATACATACTATTTTCTGAGAAATTCAGTATCTTTTCTTGATAAAATCACCATGAATAGTACTGTCTCACATGTGCAAACTACACAATGAACCTGCTTCTGCTTGGAATATCTAATTTGTCTCAGTGCCATTGCTCCAGAGGAATGTAGTTAACTCTTTGGAGCCACCATTAAATTACAAAAAAAAAATTGAGGCTTTTAGCTGATTGACTAGGAACGATTTGAAAAGGGATTCTCTGTCCTTAAGAAGCACTGAATTTAAATAGCACTCTTTCATTTGAATTGTCTCATACCCAAAATAGTGCCTTAAAATGGCGCACCTATGGAAATTCACATGAAAGAAACAGGATTCAGTGTAATAATTCCTATTAGAGGACAACTATGTGACTTGAAATAATGAGGTTCCACAGTGAAAACTATCCAGTGAATACAAAACTCATTAATGAGTAGTCTCATCTTCTATTAGAATTCAGCATTTTGAAATAGGAAGACAGCCTGCTACCCAGTTATACATTCAAACTGAGAATCACAAACACCAGTAAACCCAGTAAGAACAGGAATTCTGCGGGGAACTATCCTGTCAAAGATAAAACCAGCAGCACAAAGGTTTAATTAAAGGGTTTAATTTTGCTCAGACAGGAAATCTGAAAACACAGACCATCAACATCCTGTTCTTGCATCAGACCTAGGCAGATTCTTAGGTTACAACAGACACGCACCTTATTTTTCTGACAGCATTTGCCACTACACATTGGGTAATTCAACACTGCATTTCCTTTGTCCTCTTCTACTGGCAGCAAAGGTTCATTCACTTCTCTTTCATTTGCTCCTAAATTGACAAAACTTGAATAGGAACTCATAATCACCAAAAGGAAAGACGAATGATTGTAGCAGACTTTATACCTTATGCAAACAGCCATCTGAGGGGACTGAGGGTGCTTTGCACCTGGTCTAGGTGGAAGTGGACTGCAGTATCCAGGGGGCTGAGACCACAGGGAAACAAGCCCTCCCATACCAGCTAAAGGGATCTCCTCTCCTGCTGGAATGCGAGATACAGGAGAAGCAGTAGCCTTATTTGCGGTGAAAGAATAGTAGCACCAGTCTTTACAGAAAAGCACAGCATAATTTCTCTTCTCTGACTGCAGGCAGTCTGTGTAAAGAGGTTTGAACAGCTCAAGGAAGCCACGTTGCTTCTCTCACAGAATGATCTTTGGCTGCTGTGTGTCCAAGTTACTCTGGACATATCTGTCCAGTCATCCTGGACGTAAGAGGAGGGCTTTGGCTATCTTCCTGGGTGGCTGGTATTCTGGTTGGAGTGGATGAAAACTGAACATGCTCAGTCTGACACTAAATGTGTGCGCAGTGAGCCTGACACAACCAGAATGGATATTCTTGTGGATATTCTGGACAGAAGTATGGGAACTCTGCATTTTGGAAAGACACAGGTTCTGTAGTGTAAAACTTTGAATATCTGAAGAAGAAAGGGTGAAAACAGTGTAATTAATGGTCAGTAGATACCACAGATAATCAGCTCAGTATTTGTTGATGCTGATTGATTTGAATACAAAAGCGTTCTTTGAAGCGATGAATGTCTGTCCCTTTATCCTGCTGCGACATCCCAGCGGAACAGGGCAGCGAGGACAAGCACTGCTGTGACCTCTCCCATGCTCATCCATCCCTGCAAACGGACTGACCAGCCGTGAGAGAGCAGTCTCACGACCAGGCATCTGAAAGTATTGGTATCTAATACTGCTCCCTCTGGTTTTAGGGATTCTCCAATTAGTCTGTGACTTGAGTCTCTCAGAGGAAAATCGTTGTATAAGCATTCAGAATCTCAAGAACTGTCGTATTCATAATCAGACTAATTTGTCCTTGTGCTTTCAAGATGCAGCAGGAACATCTAAGAGAAAACCTGATCTTAAAATTCCCTAAATTCTCACACTCACTAGGAGGTACATTTAATACAGGTCAGGATTTATGTTTTTCTAAATGTATTGTCTGCCACAATTCTAAAACTTTGTGTACTTAAGTCATCCAACGGTTGCATTTCCACGGCAATTCTACCTGCAAACATCCTGCCACAGAGACCAGATGTCAATTCAACATCAGAAGGAATATCTCTGAGCCTCAAAAGAGCAAATAGTTCTTGTACAAAAAAGGAAGAACATCTGTCTAAACAATCTTATAAAAACACTACAGTATTCTAGAAAAATAACCAAAAAGCATGTAGCAACAGTTATTGCATTTACAGAGTCTCACTAAAGAATATTATAGGCTATTAAATTCAAGGTACTACTGTGGGTTTTTGTGTTTTATTTTGTTTTTTAAACCTGTACCTTTGAACATGCTCTCAGGCATCTTCCCACAGAGACAATGCTCATATCTATTACAAGTTGGTACTCTAAATAGCTATCAAACAAAATCAAGCTATTTTTGAAAATCAATGGTTTCCACTATTATTTTCCTTCAGGATAAGATGATTTTTATGTGCATTTAACCAAATTTTACTAAATTAATAGTTACCACCAAGATGTGACAGAAGAGCGCGTATACGAATGATGATTTAATCTAATTTAACTGCAGTTTAAATACACTACTGATATCAAACAGTGCAGTCCGATATCTGTGTTAAATGGCTGGAGTCCTGACTTGCGTAGACATACAGGGATGTGCTGTGTGACAGAAGGCGCTCAAATCTGTGCTGCGAGTCGCCTTGCAAAATGCACTTAGGCTGAACCTGGCCTGCTCGCCGAGGTGTGGGAGTGAGTGCACAAATGAAACTATCTATACAGACTGCTTTAAAACTAAAATCACATTAGTGATGTTAAATCAAGTTTGTGAGATTTTTCCACTCAAGATATCCCCAAGTACGGAACAGATGTTTTCGTCTCACCCCAATCTCTCCGACTCAGACTCTGACAGCACAGCACCCACTGCAAGTCTCTCTAAAAGGAATGCTAGGGAATTGACAACAAATACTAAGGCATATAAATTCCTGAAAAAACAAGAATTATTGTTCATTCTCTTAGAAATTGAAAAATAAACAGTCAAAATTGAATCCTCTTCTATGTGCCTTTTGTTAACTTCTCCTCTTATTGACCAATTTGCACAGCACAGACACCCAACTGTTGTTTGTAAACAAATGGTTAAAGGATTAGGAACATCCAGCAGTCACCCTGCCAGCCTTATTGATGAGTTCTCAAACAGGCGAGCCCTTGTAGAGGGATTTAAGCAAATGAAAAGCATTATTTATCTACAGATACTGAGACCTGAGTTAATCGTACTTGCTGGATTGTAAACAGTACTGTATACAAGAAATACCTAAGGGTTTAATTCCTAAAGGCAAATTAGGTTCAACCTTGTAAGGCATAACTTTTAGACATCTGGCTGCCTAGTGAGTCCTGGTCCTGAGCCCATAGTTTCATAGGTTTCACAGAGAGAAATAGATGCTCAAGAATGGCATTCACAGACACTGGTTGACAGACCAGGGAACAGCCTAGCCTTCGCAGCAAGAAATACAAGCACAAAGGCTGGAGCTTGAGTGCTCATGGATTGTGCTGCTGCCTTCTAGACTGCCATAAACATTCACAGTTACATCCTCTTCTAGACAGCAATGCCCATGTCACATCACTCCTGTCTTGCAAAACTAGGCATAAAACCACTCAGATTGTGGCAGGCCCCCAGCACTCCAAACCCAGCTGAGCTTCAGTGAGCAGTTAGTAATTCAGAGCAGTGAGGGCAAGGGCAAGAGCTCTCCCTTGCTTTTCCCTCTTCCTTCCACCACACACTATACACGTCAAGCTCTGCTGAAACAGTAGATTGAGGAGGGAACAGAAAGCAGAGGGGAAAAGAAAAAAAAATTATTCTGAGAAAGCAGGAGTAGCTTCCAGCTATGTTTTTGCACGGCTGCTACCTACACTACCTCCTCCCTCCTCAAAGCCTTCCCTGGCCATTTAGCACTGCCACTTCCTGCTGCTAGAGGAGATTGAATGAAACAGTCTGGATAAAACAGTTAAATATTCATTAGAGCAAAGAGCTTAAAGAACAATATAATATTCTCGGTAAGAACACATCCAGGGAAGACCCGGGCTGCAGCCTTTGCTCCAGCAGGGATACCAGTACCGCTTCATAGCGGAGCGGTGTTCAAAGCAAAGTTCAGCAGGTCTTCCTTGGACTACATGCATACAGACACTTGACAACCACTCCATGCTTCTTCACAAGCCAGAAGAATCCATCAGAAATGAACGGATTCGCCTACAGTCTGAAGTTTACCAGCATGCTAAAACATTGCATTGAAACCCTGTCAGAAATGAGCGACAGCCATGGGCAGTTTGTGCGTTCACTTCAGTGAGCACAGCCCATCCCTGCTGCACCTTCGGGCTGACATGTCGTGACAGAGATTCTTCTCCAAACACCTCCTCTCCCCTTGTCCTTGCCCTGAGCAGTGCACCTCCTGTCAGATAACTAGCGGGTGGCAATCCTATTCCAGCTGCTGGCTGGCAGCACCCTGCATGAGAGCTCGGTGAGCCCCCGCAAGTGCTCATCAGATGGGCGACCACTTGCCTGGGGGAATGGTGGAGAGCCCTCTTTGTTTCTCTTCCTTTACAATTAGGCTGAAATTACCCAGTAAAATATCTACAAGACTGCATCTTGTTTCACGGGGGGCAGAGATTTATGCCCAGCATTACACTTTGCTCCACGCTTCTCCCTTCGTTGTAGGGCGAGCAGCAGCGACCGGCCATTGCCAACCCTGTTAAACGATGGCATTTCCTGTTCTGGTTAGCACTACAGTTAAAGTTTTAAATTATCCCCCAGCTGAATGTTTTCCTGGTTTAATTGCCAGGCTTTGGAACGAGGCCTAGCACCCAGGCCCTGACAGGAGTACAGCTATGCAATATCCAGCTGGCTGCTGTCCCAAAGCAGTTAGAGCAGCCACTGACTGGAGAGAGGGAGAGATT
Organism: Cygnus atratus; assembly: GCF_013377495.2. Taxonomy (NCBI): domain Eukaryota; kingdom Metazoa; phylum Chordata; class Aves; order Anseriformes; family Anatidae; genus Cygnus; species Cygnus atratus. The sequence continues at coordinate 21,285,010 of NC_066366.1, forward strand.
TACACCCCTGTGGGCTCAAATACTTGTAGCTCCTCTTGCAGCGCTCTGCCTTCCCCGCTACTGTAACCCGCACTTCCCAAGTGACTGTGCCGAACAACTTGCTGGGGTTTCGCATTGTGGTGACCCTGGCAGCCTTGCCAAGCCTTGGGAGAGCTGGATGGGCGGCTGGCTGCTGCGTCAGCCTGTGAATGCTGCTGGAGGGCTGGACGATGCTGAGATCTGCCCTGCGTGCAGCCTTGCTCCATGCTGGCTGAAAAGCCTTTGCTGCTGAGTTTCTTCGTGAGGATGGGTGGTAGAGAGCTACGGTTTCTGATTTCTTTGGCTTAAACAAAGTATTTCCACTATTACTAATGCATGGGATTTACTCGTTAGTTAATCTACATCCAGAAAGAAAAAGATTTCACTTCTTATTAACATCAATGTGATGGCTAATGTGCACTCATTCAATTTGATTATGATGATGGTATAAAGCCCCTGTTATTCTTTTCATACTGTCCCTTTATAGGCACAGGGCTCTATTCTATCCCCATCTCATTTGATTACTGCTATTTACTCCTAAGCTGAGTTTGAAGTAATTATAGCTTCACTCTTATTTTCAACAAATGCTCAGCAATTCAGTCTCTCTTCTGGATTGTTTTGCCTCTCTTGGGTTAGAAGGGGTGACAGAAAGAATCAATCATTCAGATGAAAAGGCAGAATATTTCTCTATAGTACATACAGAGCTGTTGTGCCAACATTACCAGTGTCCTGCCTGGCTGTCACCACACTGCCCCATTGCCCCGTGCTTTCCTGGGGAGTTCCCAGGGAGCTACAGGCAACCCAGAGCAGCAAAATCTCCTGTGCAATCTATGCTGAGTACAGATTTTAGGCGTAAGACTTGAATCCTAGAGATGTAAACCTGCCCATGACTGCTGCATTGCCTCCGCAAGGCTACAACAGCAATCTTTCAGCTATGGTGATGGCTGCAATTGCTCTAGGGGCAAGCTCCATAATTTTCCTGGTACTTGCACAGTCCGTGCTCATTTTCCAGAGCTGGCTTTACCACTAAAGGCTGCTCAGTCTTTGTCATAATAGTAGGGCAAGAAGAGTTAATGTCAAGTGACTTAAGCCAGAAGTGATTCTGGATTGCCTGTTGGTATTTAAGACCTGGGACTAAGACCAGAGCCTAACACTACACCTGTTGTTCATCCACACAGCAAGCCCATTTGCTCAGGCCAGGATGCCTTTTCTCTAATGGGCAAGGAAGTCCCTCAGCCCTCAGAGGTCTAGAGGCTTATTAACAGACTCTGACCTTCCTCTTCAAAGGCTGTGTGAGTGGAAAAGTACAGGGGTGTCAGTGCCAAGCTCCTCAGTTTGCTTGGGAAACAGCTGTAGCAGTTTAAGAAAGAAATATGTCACAGCTGCTCCCAGCAGTAAATTCCTGCTGCTTCAATGTGATGAGAAGCAGAATATGAAAGCATGAAAACCATCACTATATTGCACAACCAGGCTAAGCCATTACCAGTACGGTCTAAACTAATCTGTTTGCGCTGAAAGGGGCTAGGAGCACTAACCCAATAAACCTATACTGCTCTTCAGCTCAAAGCCAGGACTGGTAGCTGAGATTTCAAGCACCCACAACAACTCTGATGTAGCTGCAGGCATTACAGCATGCCCTGAAGATTTGGAAACAGAAGCTGGTCCCTGGGCTTGGGTGTCTCTTTTAACCATGTGTTGGTCAGGCTGTCTTTTTCAAAAGGTGACCAGGATGGATGAGAGGGTTTAAAAGGCTCACTATGCAACAGCCCTAATCCCAGGCCTAGAGACAGAGCTTTTTAGGTTTCCCCCAACAATGTCTTTTAAAGGCCCTTGTCCAGGTGATTACCTAGCATAAAATAAATAAATAAATAAATATGTCACAAGTGAAAGTTAAGATTTTAAAAGAAGTGAATGTTAGGATTTTAAAAGAAACAGAATGGGTTTAGGCAGTCAAATTGTATTGAATTTCACATCTCAGGCTCTACTGAGCTAATTCTCTAACCTCCAGGCAAGGCATGTACATGACAGCTACCTGCTGTTTGCTCAAGAAGTTTTCCCTTATGAAAAGAGATGCCCAGAGATTTCTTCGAAGAATGACGAGTGTGAATAAAATAAGGGAGATCTTGTCCACCTCAAATTTCCCTAATGGTGTAAGAGACCTCTGGTGAGCGTTGCCAAAGAAAACGGTGGGAAAGATCACATGGAGAAACAAGGTGCCCCAGAGAAACACTGACAGATGGGAACTCCACATTTTGGAGACAGAGCAGAAGCAAGAGGGAGGAGAGTGGATGGCTATTCGTGCGCTACTGATTTTGCAAAGCAACTTACTGGCTTTTCTGTAGGCCACATTGTTGCAGGCTGCTACCCTGACCCTTGGGGTGCAGGGTATGTCAATGAAATGCCACTGCAAATTATGTTCTTGTCGACTCCCAAGAACATTGCATTCTTAAAGCTGGAGCTGGCAGGGTTGATGTGCTGATACTGTGGGGGAGGGTAGAAGTAGTGTCCGGAAGGCAAAGATCTCCAGGCAGTATTTCCAGGAAAGCCTGAAAGATTGTAAGAATAGAAAGCAAAACAAAGTGCACCAATAAAGTAAAGCTCTAGGCAATGTATGCCCAGAGATGGACCTCCAATCCTGAAAAAAACCAAGCTTTTTGCAACACTGAAGGAAGATAGGCCTCTGCACACATTTCATTTTATCCCCTGGGTCATCTCTCAGATGAATGCCAATAGATAAAACAATGTAAGCGTGCATGAAGGAGAAACTTGGATTTTGCCTTGGAACATTCTCCTTCAGCTGTGGTGCAAAGGATTATGTTAGGTGGCAACAGAACTGCAGTGCAGTACATATATCCCTTGAGAAAACAAAAACCTCAGGACCAAGTCCTAGTCACTTTTCCAGAGAACCTTTACCACCGTTTTCCCAGCTCACCATTCCTCGCCAATGTTTAAGAGGGAAGAGCAATATTCTACCTTTTGCATACGTGCATATAAAATATGCACAGAGAGAATATGTCTTATGTGCTCGTATTTCATTATTGTCACAGCATTCAGCAGTGGGTCTCATAAAGCATACCTTGAATTATTTAGGGTGTATCAGGAACATAAGGGGAAGATGGAAGATGAAGCCAAGAGAGAGAACAATGCCTGAGGAAGCAGAGTGACCAAAATCCAAATGCACATAGAAAAAACATTCCTGAAAAATTAAGAATATACAGCTTTGGAAAGGGATAAGACAGAAGAAATGGGGTAGCGTAACTGAAGAAGGGGAACAGCAATCCTTTTCTGATAGCGTTTGGCTTTCATGGAGAGCACTGAGCAAAGATGTACGGTTGGGGGATCATGTGCTTGTCCCAGCTAAACAGTTAAATTAATTAAATTAATTAGCTTGTCCCAGCTAAACTAAGTACAACTAGTACACTCATTAAGAACAAATGCAACTAACTACACCGAGAAGTTAGGAGAAGTAGGAGCAAATCAGGCAGCAACTAAAAGACTGTTAACCTCATCCTCACACAAGGCAAAGCACGCGATATATGAGCCTCTACGAACGGGAAGCAGCTGAGCAGTATGTAGCGCAACACAGACTGCGATGTTCAGCGATAAGAAAGCTCAAGCACGCAGGATATACACAACTCATGGGGAATGTCTGTGATGCGATAAAAAGTTTGGCAGCTGTGCGCACCACTAAAAAAAGAAGTTTCTCTTGTTTCTATTACAGCCTGTGCAGTTAACGCATTCCTTCGTTGATAGCGGGACTGAAACAATTCATTAAGGAAATGGACATTTTTTGTGGATCGCGCTTGCTGCTCATCACTTTTGTTCCATATTTAATTCTGATAATTTCTGAACTACATTTCCAAACTTCTGGAACTCCAGAAAAGCAGAATTCCCAGACACCCAGCTGAGTTATATGGCGACATTCATTCCCTCACGGGGAAAATGTCTAATACTTCTCATTATTCTTTCCCTTGCCTGTTGCAAACAGAAGGAGAATAGAAAAAGAAAAATGGGCATGTAAAGGATTGTTCTGGGGGGCAATCTGGATTAGAGTTTTGGCTTTACCTTCTTCATCTTTGCCCTTAACCAAAAGACAAGCTTTAATCTAGGAGATAGTTTTAAGGAAATTAAGAAAAGTCTCTCTGGCGCTACATTATTATATACATTCTTTCATTAAACATACGTTCATTGTTATTTTAAAGGATGAGTTTAAACCAGAATATAAATATTTGTATAAACACTATAATTTTTTTTTTTTTAATAATAAATGTAAGTCTTACCCATTTGGTGGTATCTAAGAGTGCTGTCTCTAGGAAAACAGTCTTGTTTTAGGTTCACAAGCGATTTCACATGTATACAACAAGCTACACCTGATCCAAGTTAATAAAATAATGTGTATATATATTGCACAAATGTGTAGACCATTTAAAAAGTGCTTATTCTACACATTTATAATCTTTAGCCAAAATACATTTGTAAGTGTTTCTCCTGAATTAAAATACATTAACATAAAAAATATTTTTTCTATTGCTTTGTATTATTATTTATAGCAGGGAAGAACATGGTGTTTCCCTGTTCAGCTTTCTCAGATGTTAAACTGTTGACAATTATGTTCTTGCAATGAACGCAGAGTCTGCCAGCGTTGATGCTGACTTCACTGTGGGCAGAATAACATGTTCCAGCCTGTTTCCATGAAAGGCAAGAGGGAAAACTCCCCTGACTTTTCATGGCACAGGATGAAGATGCTTAATGATGATCCACATTCAGTGGGTGCTATTCACATCACTGTTTAGAAGTCTCGTAAAGTTTGAAATGGGCTGATTTGATTGGCTTTAATCAATTCATTAGCATGGCTTCCAATCAGAAGCATGTGCTCATCTAGGAAATGGTTAATGTGATCTCCTGAAGGATGCCAGCCCTTTCTAATGATCTACTAATAATTAACAATGAAAATACAGTACTTTAAAAATCACCTGATGCAGACTGCTCATAGAGAATATAACGTGTAGCAACTTTCTGGTTTAGATCTCCTAATGACAACACATCGTAGTTTTTTATTATTATTATTTTTTTTTGCTTGTTTCTTTTCTAAATGCTGATGCAGGTACTAAGTCCTGCTATTGGGTCAGTGTTTGAAGAACTGGTATGTCAAACTGTGAAAAAGTTTCAACTGAGAAAATAATAGACACGGGGTACTTGGAGCCCCTTCATACTATTTGAGTGAATTCCAGCCTTCCTACACAAGTGATGGCAGCCAGTAATTGAAGCTGGAAAGCTGCTAGGAAATTTAAGTGAAATTACTACAGGCAACACCTCTAAAAGCACAAATATTACAGTCACTCATGGAATTTAACCAATCCTCTATCTGTTATCATCACTTATTCCTGTTGATATGACAACACAACGGTTGTATTAATATAAGGAAATCAAAAGTAGAAGCTTGGCATTGCCCACACCCAGTAACAGGACCTGTGATTCAGAGGAGGATTTTACTGCTTGTTTAGCAAAGGAGATATCAAAAGTATTTTTATTGATAAAATTGAAGATGGTAGGGAAATGGAAGTAAGCAATGATGCTAGAGAACCACTCTCCCAATCATATAGAGGTTTCTAGATCATGAAAAAAAAATAAGTAATTTGCTCATTGGCACCTTATGACATCTGCTTGTTAATTTGCTAATTAAGAGCAGATATCTTAAGTAATCATAGAAAACAACCTAAAGAAATAAGAGATAAGAAGGCAACAATAAGAAAAACATGCATTTACAGTAGGGCATCTGTGAGCCTAGGTAAACTGGGCAATATCAGCTATTTAGAGTAACTCATGATAAAGTAAAGAAAGCATCAATGCAATTAAACAAGAAAATCTCAGTTTTCCTCACTGGCTGTCAACATACTGGTCACCAGCTCGTAGATCTGTACAGACAGGCCAGTAGAAGCAGGTACTGAAGAAATCTTTGAAGTGAAGTAGCTGTTTTGTAGTGTTTTGCTTACTGTATGGCCCTATAAGTGCAATCCAGTGTTTGTTTTTGTAGAGCGAGCTCCTCACTATCTTCAAGAGTTTGTCACTTGTTTAGTATAAAGTGCTGCTATAAATAAACACAGAAAAGCGATATTAATCCTCATTCTTATTCATTCCTAAAATCTCAGTTTATGCAAATTTTTAATGAATTTAATAGGACTTTCCCTTAGGCAAAAGCTGAAGGCACAAAGAGATCATAGATGTGCTCAATATCAAGCTATTATTCTTCCATTTTTATATCAGTGCCTATTCACCTGCAGAACTTGGATAGAAAAATGTGCTTGACAGGCCAAAGACATGGGCTGTGAAGCTCTTGTACAATTTCCTGGGGTTCAGCTGTCTGCAGCTAAAGCCTGCCTCCTCACAACACTCCAGGTCGCAGCGGGGCCCACGAGCTGAAGTTGCAGCACTACTGTGAAACCTGGCGAGTATGTTTCCTCCTGTACTGTCTCACATCTCAGCTGCTGTTGCTGCAGCTGCACAAACAGATTCCCAGGTTTTACCTTCAGGCCTGTTCCCTGGCTCTAATGGAAAGCGTTCCTCTCTTTGCCACCACTCATCTCTGTCCTCTCTGCGGAGAGGAGACTTTCAAGTCCACAGGCCTGCCACGCTTTGGAGGTTGAAAGATAGTGTCTGTGGGAATGTGGTATTTCGGTGTAACCACTAGCCGGAGTGTTAGCAGTCCTACTGCACCAGCAGCAATTTTCAGGAGGAAAAAAGGAGAAAGCTTTTGTCAGGCTCCTTCCACAAGCTGCACCTAAAATAGAAATGATTCTCATTGTACCACCTCTCACTTACTCCAAAGGTGGCTCTACTCTTTTCCCCATGTTTTTTGGCATTACTGAATTCTTGGGGTATTCATTAAGGTCTCTGTTTTTTAATATGTGCACAATAGCTTTCACTTTGGAAACCAGGCTACCCACATTTTCAAAAGACCTTGAGTTCTTTCTGAGTTGCCTCACCAGTGATTCCCACTCTTGGTCCCGAGTCATGGCCTCCTCTGGCAGAACCGAGCAAGGCAAGGGTCCCCTAGGAGTCTCAGATCTGAGCATCCGTCACCGAGGACAGGCACTCCTAGGCAAAGAAGAGCTCCACAGAAGGGAAACATCGTTCTTGAAGACTTCCCAAGCTGGCGATTTTGCATAATATAATGCAGAACATTTCCATTTGCTGATGGCCAGGTGCAAGTTTGGCTGAATTGATGAGCGTGCTGTCCTTCCTACACAGCGAATGGCTGGAAATAGTCTCTTGTTCTTTGCCTGTATGTTTCCACTGGTATTTAAAAGAAACATGAGAATGAGGTCTCAAGGCATGACTGATAGGAACAGCAACTAAAGAAAACAAAGATAATGAAGATAAACTTAGCCAGAGCAGGGAGGGTTGCTCATATTATCTGTAATGCAGGAGCCTAGAGACATGAGAAAGCATTGCATTGCCTCCTTCCTCTCTCCGTTTGTTCTTGGTTTGTTATTTTTCCTGACTGCTGCTGCTGCATCAAAGCACTTACACAGAAAAGGGCCTGGCATGACATGCCAGGAACAAGATTGTGCTCAGTCATGAGGCTTTGATCTTGAAGACTGTTCAGCTGCGTAGAGTGCACAAAGGTGCAGGCTTGGTACAAACTAAAAGAGGGAAAAAATCCGGTGGTAAGTTTTGCCTGCTGACTGAGGAGTTAGTGCAGGCCAGTAATAAACGCTGCGTGTGCGGTTTTCCATTGCTGATGCAGTTTTAAAACACTGAGCATATGCAGAGGAAGTCCCAGCATGGTGGTAAATTGCTGCATCCAGATTTTTTTTTTTAATCATTCTGTATATTTTTAGAGATGTACAAGAAATGAAATCTTCAACCAGAAGGAAGTGTGAAAAGAACTTTCTATGCAATATGAAGCCATCAGTGTTTGTAAACCTGATATATAGGGAGAAATATATAGACAGGTAGAACAAACTGTCCCTGTTTTTTCAGGTCTCTCCATGTGTATTAGTATCCAAATCACCCCTAGAAAATTCTCTGTTCTGTTCTTTACTTATGCTTTTAGTGTCATGCTTTTTCAATATTTCTTTGTCCTCTTGATTTACAACCACGGGGATGAAAACCAAGCAAACACCATTTCTTTGTTTTCTAGAACTCCGTGTTTTGTTCCATTATAATAACCAGCCTGACAGACTTTTATCGAGATTAAAAAAGGAGATACAGAATGTGCTGCGAACTGTGAACTTCTCTAAGGATAAGTGATATCACTGTGAAATAAACAAGCGCATGTCCCACAGGGAGATGCAGCGTATTTAGGGAATACTGCAACCTCCCAGAGATTATTGCCAGTAGCACTCATGTGATGCTATCTGTGAATCAAATCTGGTATATATATTTTTTTTCATTCCTTTTTCAATCTGATCAAAGATGGCCAGAACCTCAACAGGTGTTTTTAAGCCACCATCAATAAACTAAACAAATGTCAGTGCGCATCTCAGCTGCACGTTTTTGTCAAAAGCAGATGCTTACAGAGAACAACACAGGCTAAGCATACTGCCTGCGAAACTTGGCCCGGCACCCTTGGCTGCATAAACGTCTGTATAAATATCTTAACTCTCAGGGTAAGATTTTAAATGGGAACGCATCATTCTGCCTTTGCATAGGGTAACCTCCACCTTTACAGTTACAGCAATATAGGGGCACTTTTTTCTGGATTAAAAAACATTTTTCACATTTGAAAAAAACTGAGAATAGCTGATAGAAGTGACAGTGTGTTAATGTCTACATCTGATGAATACAAATGTAGGGGGAATTGCTTGTTGCTGAAATACATTAGATCATAGCAGCAGCAAAATGTAGCAGTGAGATGCCACCATCATCATTTCAACGTCTGTTCCATATAATTGCAGAGTGACTGCAAGCTCGCAGGGAAAGCTATCTGTCTTTGGGATTCTTGTAAATGACATGCTATTTAAAATAAAACATCGAGACTACGAAAAACATTCAGAGGCTTTTCAGCATCTATTGAATTGTGTACAGTCTTCGTGGAACATCATAAATGCAGTTCTCAGAGGAAGTAAATGGTTGTCTGAAGACACATTCCTACCACTGCCATTAACACAACTCATCAGCTAACAAGAGCGTACTCATCTGTCTAGACACAGATGATATTAGAAAAGTAATCAGCATAGATCATATTCATGTCCCAGTCCTACAGGAGCTTTGTGTGGTTTGATTCTGTACCTGCCCTGGCCCGCAGTACTGAGCACAGCCATCCTCTCCCACTGATGGCATTAGTTATCTAAGCTCTGCATGATCAGTGGAGCTCCTGCTGTCTGCACCTGATGAAGTATTGGTCTGGTGCAGATAAATACAGAGCTCATTGCAGAACCAGAGCCTTAAAATGTCAAAGAAACAGCTTCTTGTCTTTCCTTCTCCCCTGATACTACAGAGAATGTTTAAAGATTAGCTTAGATTAAACACCTAGCATTTTGACAGGTAAAGAAAAAGGACATGATTTTCACCCAAACTGTTAAGACAGTCCAGAATACAGAGACACAAAGATTTAATATTCTTTCCAAAGAATGAACGCTCTGTTCTTTATGGGCATTATAATAACTCTGTACTTGAAATCCATTTTTTATGCTTAATTCCTTTCTTGAATTCTGCTAAACTCTGCATTTGGAAATTACTTAAGAGTCCCAAACTCCCATTGCACCTTCATGAATACAGGTATTTCTTTCGGTTTGTTAATCTGCCACTTTTTCCGCCCTTTGTCATGTCTTATTCTCATGTAAATAGGATTTCTAGTTAATGATATTTGGGAAAGCATGATACAATTCTGGACAGTTTTCTTAGCTCTGTTACGTGAGGGATATCATCAATACAAAGCACGATTGTCCAGTCTTGCAGACTTAATGTAGCAGAGTCACAAGAAGAAACAGTCCACGTCTCGTCTTGAAATTGAAGCCTTAATATTGTCAGTAGGGCACTATCTTAGTTTTTATCAAATGCACACTAGAGAAACAACAAAGACTCAGACATTAATTCAAATTTATTGAGGAACTCCGAGTTTGGCTCTATAACTGCTAGCTCACACTGAGGACATGACCCTTGGAAGATTTATAAGCAAGAACCTAGTGCTACGTAACTAGTTTCATGTAGCTAGCAAGTTGAATGAAAACTTAATTTTATTTTGCTTAAATTAGAGAAATAATTGCCTTGGGATCTGTTTGAGACACTGTAGAGGTTTTGGGATACCCAGGCAGTGAAATACCAATGAGAAAGGCTGGTAAGAGATATGTTCATCCTATTACAGCTTAGAAAAATGCATTATACTATGTCTGTACTTCTTCAAGCATTGTGCCAGATATATGAAAATGTAATAATGGCTCTAGTGATTGTTTGTTTCAGTAATAGCTTTGTGTGATAGCAGATTGAGGTGAATTCTAATGCTATATAGATCTAAAATACGAAAAGTACACAAATAGTGCATATTTTTTCTGTTGCAGAAGTCTTATGCTGTCCATGAATATATATACATCAGTCAGAGTACATTTCGTAGCAGTCTTCTGTCGATTTTGGTTTGAAAGGTACAAGTACCATATTATTTATTTGGTATTTATGTCTACTTCATTTTTTCTTTGTTAGGGCTCACCATTTTTTTCCCCAGAAGTTATTTCTATAGTAATCCAGGAAGTAAAAGATATATAAGGAAGGGTTATACTCACTTACATTATGTAGCTTGTAAATTATCATGGCATAATAACAAGATTGGAGAGAGCAGCAAAAGCAGATGATTTTGACACCTACATTTTTAACATCTGCAGGGTGAATATTCAAATGAGTTATTGGAGAAAATTATTTAAACACATAGCTAACAGAAATTTCTAAACAATTTATGCATGTTTATTTCAAGTGTGGCAAAATAACCGTATAGCTTAAATAGATCATAGTGCTCAGGGTGATTTTGTGCCTACCGAGTCACTGCAAAGAAAAGAACAGAAAATGTTTGAAAAATGGCAGAGCAGCTCCTCAGCAAAGTTCTTCATGCACACAGCTGTTGCCAGATAACTGTATTTTGCTCACAATTGAGATTCAGAGACATGGGTAGAAGGGATGTCCTAAGAGAAAAATGTTAAGAGAAAAACATAAAACAGAAGAGAAAAAAATATATTATAGATGAGTAAACAATTCCAAACTAAATTAAAATGCTACACAACTTTTTCTTTGTCTTTGAGACAATTCTACTCAGTGCTATTCAAAAACACTATTGCTACGTTATCAACATCACAGCACCCCACCCAGAAGGAGGTAAACCAAGGTATCTTGTCCCGTATGAATGTCTGAGATATGGGAGCAGAACTAATAAAAAATGAAAATATAGATTCTGCCCTCGGTATTTCTGTCATCATATGAACCTGTCAGAGTGACACTGCAAAATGTCTCTGCTCGTACAGAGGGAAGAAAAACTGAGACCCAGGATATTGCTTAAGCTTCATCACCAGTACATGGTCAAGAGGTCACCTCACAGCTCCAGTTAAGACACAAGTAAAATGCAAGTGCTATTGCTCTTTCAGGATGTTTTCATATCTCCATTCAGAACAGGGGAAAGTACTGGAGCTCTTGTGAGAACAGAAGTTTAAAGAAATTAAACTTTTATGCCACAGACAGTTCCACATTCTGATGAAAAGTGAACTCCACCCATTCTTACTGTCACTGTTCCTAACCTTCTGTTTTTAGGAAGTCATTCTTTTAACATCCCCATATACAACCCCAAGAAGAGGCTGCACCCTTTCCCAGATTAAAAGTTAATATATGCCACAGATTTACCTCCTCTTGCATTTAAGAGTCTAGACAACCATGTCTATACTCATCATCCAATGCTGGAATCACCAGAATCATCATAACTCAAGTCACAAGGATTTCTCCAACAAAAAGAAAGAAGTTGAAAGGAAGGAAGGAAGAAGTTGAAAGGAAGGAAGGAAGGAAGGAGGGAAGGAGGGAAGGAAGGAGGGACAGGTTCCAGGCTGCCAGATTTTGTGTACTACAGAAACCTATAACTGGCACACAAGGCAAAAGCAGACAGCACAAAACATCTTGAACTGAACTTGACAGTTAGCACTGAGTCTGCCCCAAACAGCATTGATCTCATCGTCAGACACACAAAGCTTCTTCACTGAGATGTGGTTCAATGTCAACGCAAGCTGCACAATGCGTCCCATAAAAGTTATTTCATAGATCACAAAGATGGACAGTGCTGCCTTCACCCTCTCATCAGACATTAGATTTTCAAATTTCAGTCAAGCACCCTGGATGAAAACAGCTCCATTATGGACCATTTATTTCAAAGCAGAAATCAGAACATTCACAGGTAAAGGATCTCTGCCTCTCTTTTGCAATGGTGCTAGCATCCAGAGGTTTGTCACCTTTAGAAATTTAAAATACGCATAAGCAACAAGGTGAGGGCTGGATTGCCAAAGCTCCTCTCCTCATTTGCTTCCCTAGGACTAGTACAGGCATCCTAGATTCAGGCATTACACAACGTCCTGCTGTGGCCCTGCTTTGAGTCACAATGTCTAGGAGGACATTGCAAGGCCATATCGTTAAGGCAGCAGCCAGCTCTCTGCTAACAAGAAAGCTCAGCCAGTGGTCCCAGTACCACCACAATAACCTTGAAGGGACTGGCACATGCTCAGCCCACTAACGGCCACTGCAGCAGGGAGCACCTGCTAACACCCTCCCTTTGCCTATGGCATGCTGGGCTTTCCAGCTCCAACGTGGACTTCCAGAGTTTTCTGACACCTCAAGATAGATGAAGTGAGAAAAGTAGAAAAGTGAGACAGAGACAAATGACAGAGAAAAATGAAGGCTGATACAAGCTGAGAGATAAAAGATGCCTCAAGGTTGATCCTGCAGCTTTCCTGTAAGCCAATAGAATTTTCTGTTCTCCAGTGCTGCTGCCTCATCTCAGTTCCTAGAGCTGCTTTGAAATGATAAATCACACCATCAATCCAAAATAACAACATACAACAAAGCTGGACATTGTCTGTTGCAAACAACAACCACTTCATTGTAAAGATCACACATGACTCAGGAAGACTTTTTGTAACTCTAGTTCCACTGAACCTGTGCCTGCTTGCACATCTGAATTGCTACATGTGTTTATACCTATGCATCTCACATATTTATTAAACATTCAGAACATTTAAGTACAAGGTCGTACTCAACTCTATTTATCTGTCTCTATAGCATAACCCCTTCACTGCCCACAACATAAGAGGGGAACATACTGAATGTGGAAAATGGGCCACAGAAGAATAGATATAAAATAAAGGCAGGGACAAAATCAGAAAAGCACTGAATGAAATACAATTAGGAAGAAACATCCATGGCAACAACAGTGTATTTCTAAAAATAGGTTATTAGCAAAAAGAAGACCAAGAAAAGAATTGGTTTCCTACACAGAGGGAGCCATCAGTAGAATATCTGAAAAAGGTCAAAGCATCTGATCCCTTCAGTTGCAGTCAGTTTGCTAGCACCAGTAGTACCAACAACTCATGGTTTAATATTTCTGCCTAGAAGAGGGAAAAGGACATTAGAGTAGTTAAGACGTTTTCACTTCACCTGGCCAGACTGTTTTCATCACAGAGTACTTAAAGAAGGAGGTGAAATAAGGTCAAGAGCATTAAGAGTTAATTAACTGTTTTCCTTGGAGCTCATGGATAGCAAGTGATGAGGTCCAAGAAAAGGAAAACAGAGCAGTATCATACTCTTATCTAAAAGAGGTGAATGGATAAGCTAGGAAATTTTAGACCAGCTTGTGTAATTTTAATTCATGGGGAAAAAACAGCAGCAGCAGAGTTTTGTAGCTCAGATAGTATAGAAATATAGGCCAGAAATGGTTAATAGGGAGAGAGAATGGTTTTTATTAAGCTAACTGATGTAACTAAAAAAAAATCAGAGAAGGCTTCAGGAGTGAATACTTTTATTGGAAAAACTGTGAACTAAATAAACAAGCTACATCTAAGAACTTAGAAGAAAAAAGGGAGGGTGGGGGGAATGAGTAAAAGCCAATAATGGATTTGCCAAGAACAAGTAATGTCAAACTATTGTAATTTCCTTCTCTGACATAGAAACAGACATTGCAGATAGAAAGGAAGAAGTGCACGTCATATATCTTGACTTATTAAGGCTTTTGACACTCTCTCGCACGACATTGTCACAAACAGATTGGGGAAATATAGTCTAGATTAAACTTTTCAATGATGTGTGCAGAACTAGCTGGAAACAAACTACATACTCAAAAACATCAGAATCTCACTGCCAAAATGAAAGATAGAGAGACTAGGTAGTGAGATCTGCAACGATCTGCAGGTGGCTGCCTGGGTCTGCTCCTACTGAGTATTTTCATCAGCAGCCTGGAGGAGGGAAAGTAAAGTATATTTGTTACACCTGCAGATGACAGACTGCTAACGGGGCATAAACAATTGGAGGTACAGAGGAGTTAAGTTAAACAGACCCAGATCACAACCAATACACCTTGCCAACAAGGCTTACCCAGCACTCTAAAAATGCCAATGCCTTCGCACTAGTCACCTTGTCCTTGGGCTTAGCAGAACATCTGTGCAAAGGGAGGGAACAATAGAACATATTTTTTTTGGATTAGATTTGTATATTTTAGGATATGTTAGGTTCAGAGAAACCTGTAAAGCATATTGGGAGTGTTGCAGGAGGTGAGGAAGCAGTAGCTAGGTGTTGGGTAGCCACTGGTCTTTGGGAAGACAGACATGAACCAGACTGAGTTCAGCTGGAGAGGGCCCAGACCAGGAGGTTACAAGGGGAAGAAGGTAAGACAGCATGGTGGGAGACCAAACACAGGTGCAGGCAGCAAATCACCACATTTGTGGCAAATCACAACATCAAGTACTGTTTCCTAGAAGTGGGTGTGTGGGTGTAACAAGAGATTGATAGGGCGCAAGGTTCACATACCTCAAACTCATGCTGGCAGCCTGTATCCAGAAGACATACTGGCTGAACATCACGTCAGGTCTGGCTGCACACTGCCACGTGCACACTGGCATATTGTTCCTCCTGATCCATCCATGAGCACTAGCACTAGCCTGTCATCAGCCTGCGTGGTCTGGGGGACGCTTGTGGAAACCCTCATGGACAAGTCTGTCACTGGTCCCCCATGGCTCAGAGCAGGAACCAGGCCCTGACTTGGACTCCTGCCAAACAAAGGAGGAAGTCAGGGGAACAATAGAACAGAGCAGAGAGCCCCACAACGGCATTACTATCTTCATGAGTCTGCAGTGGCCAAAAAAATCCCTGCTACGTAAGCAATACCAAAGCTTTCTTCTCTCTTCTGCCTGCATTTATCATCCTTTACGAAGCTACAGAAACACAGGCTCCACAGGTGTTTTTCCAGTTCTTTGTTACTGTCAGGATCCTTTGGGGACAGCCGCTGCCTGTGGTGAGGGCACCAGGAGCAGTGGGCGCTCCCCAGGCGGGTCCCTCAGAGCAGGGCCTGGCAGCCAGGCCCGTCCCATCAGGAGCGGGGCAGAGGGGTAGCCCCAGGCCCAGGCACCTCTCTGGGAACAGGGCCAGGCCGAGACCAGGCTGGGATGTGGGCACACGGGTGGGCTGGGGTCAGTGGGACCCATGGCCAGGCAGGGCAGGGCTGTGGGGAGCTGGAGCCTGGCCCTGCTGCAGCCTCGCTGGGCTGATGTGGGGGCCTGAGTCTGGGAAGGGTGGGGGAAGCCTTTGGGCAGTCCCTACAGTCCCGTCCTTCTCTCTGGAAGGGCCTGTGGGTCTCCAGAGAGAGAGATCTTGATAAAAAAAAAAATCTGTAATGTTTGAAACGGCTCCATGATTTGAAATTATGAGAAGCTTGTGCCCGAGAATGATTCACGCTGCATTATGTGGAGAGTCGTGGAAGTCCTGCTGGCAGATAAGATACACATGTAACCCCTGGGATTTCAGGCATAGCTTCATTGCACATCCAAACTCCTGCTTGCAAATAATACATCAGGTAAAAATAGCAAGACAACTGCCCTCCCCCCAGTTACTAACTTGAAACTTTTCCTCCTCTTGTTAATGTTTTAAATGATCCAATGGAAATGTTGCTGCTGTCTAATTGACCAAACTCTGTCTTTATAGGCACCGCTCATGAAGACTGATGACGTGGAGAGCTATTGCAAAAAGCCACTGACAATGTACATACTGATATCCTAATAACTGGCATTAGCTTCTAAAATCACATGCTATGCACAGTAAAAATTATCAGTGCAGAAATTATTATTGTAGCTAAGAGGCAATCCCTGAAAAACACTATTCATTTTAATAGCAAATTACTGGGTAAGTTTCAAAGCTGAAGGAGGAACAGTTGTAGTTCACACCATTCCTGTGTAAAGTGACACAGATTTATAAGATGTGAAATACTGTGTCCTATACAGGCCAAGTGCAATTTATGTTTGCTCAGCTCCTGGCCAAGGAAAAATTATGTTTAGTTTTATTCTGCCAGGGAAAACCACAGCAAAGGAAACAGGAGTGGACAAAATAAAATTAACAAACAAAATAAAAAAAAAAACAACCCACCAAAAAAATCAAACCAACTGTATTTATAGTTGTCATGTTTGCTGTCCTATCCCAGCTGAGAACTATAATGGAGCTCTGTGTTAGAAACTGGATAGCAAAAGGTGCGCTGCACAACAAACACAGTTAATTTGCTCTTATATATGTGGAGATAGAGCCAACACTTTTAAAATATTTTTATTCATCTAGTAAAAGATATGACCTAGCTTCTGTTTCTAAACCAAGCTGGCTTTGCTCACCAGTATTTCAACTGAGTTTTAAAAGAGAAACAACATGCAGAAAAAGTTTACCTCTGCTAAAACTCCTTACCTGGACAGAGACACTTAGCTTTAAGCATACAAAGTACATATCATTTTATTATGATTATTGAGATGGTGCATTACCTGCAGAATTTACTACCCAGAACCCATTGCTTGCCATGAATGAGCTGTAGACATCAATGGCATGGATGTGTACATTTTGCACTAGATTTGGTGCCATAAAGGAAATGAATGAAGCTAATCAAGCTGCCTAGCTCATGATTGTTTTTACAGTTCACATCCAGCTGAGTTTACAGCACAGCAGCAAGTAAGGGATATAACAAAAGCATTTCACAAAGGCAATTTGAAAATGTAATTGGTTTAAGTCATTGTCAAAGCCAACAGGGGCACAAGTTTATAGGACAACCGGTAACAGTGCACAAATATTACTTGTATGAAAACTACTGTGCATTTAACTACATGGAAATTAGCATGTAGTGGCAGGATAACAACACAGTGAGTACCATATCATTACAAGATTATAGCCTTCAGAACCAAAAGGCAAGAATACAGGTTATATGTTAATTAGTTTTAGATCCACTAAATGTAATTACATAGTAATCTTCATGTAGTTACATGCTGTTTAATAGGAACCCTATTAACTAATCATGTAATTAAAGAATAATTGTATGACACTCCTGCCCTGTGACATCCATGGTGGCCAGATACGTTAAAACTGTTGGAATATCCCAGTATAGACTGTTCCTACTATCAGACTTCAGGGCAATACCACACCCTAAATGTAAACAGGAAAACATAACAAAAGTCAGGGCACTTGCTGCCTTCTCAATACACAAAGAATAGCACCTCATACCCAGAACCACTGTTAGTTTCCATAGAATTACTCAAAAAATAATCTTCTTTTTTTTTTTTTTCCCACACTTCTCTCTATAATTTCTTTTCCTGTAGCTTCTTAATCATAGCCATCCCCTCTTTTCTTTCAGCATGTTTAAAGCAGCACCGAGTCACATGTTGCTCATTCACCTTCACTTGCTCACAATTAATTCCTTCATTTTAAAAAGTTGTCACTAATTTTACTACCGTTTTGTTGTACAAACTTGATTAAGTCTTTTTCTCCTTTATTTTTTCCCTTTCCCCTCTTCTGCTTTCTTTGCCTAGAGACTCTGTTTGTCTCATCTCCTTTCTGCAGAGGAGATGCAAGTGATAAATAAGAAAGTTACTGGATGTCTCCCATCAGACTTTCCAAAACCAAGACTAGCCAGCAAGGCTCCTCCATCTTGTGTCCATTACCCAGGCATCCTCTCTGCATTTTGTCAGCAAAAGTTGGTCACTGCTGCCACACTCTTTTCTCCAGGCTGATACTCAGACAACATTTCTAATGATTCCTAGCAGGTAACACCACTGACCACAGCAAAAGTTGCATAGCACAGCCAACTGGAAAGAGGAAGAAAAGTGATGTGGATCAGCACATGATGCTGGTCAGAACGCAAAATGTCTCTTGCATGAACTGCTGATGTTGCAAAAAATGTTTCATTCCAAAGTGAAGTGAAAAAATGGGAAATTCCCACAGAACATCGTTAAAGTCCAGTAAAATAAAATGTTTCATTCTTGTTTTCATTTTTTTGCTGTTGTTGTTGTTTTGCACTTCAATTCATACCAACTAAAATTGGGGTTATATAAAAACTTAATCTACAGGAAAAAGAAAGAAAGAAAACAATCAAAAAACACGACAACAACCCAAAATCAATGTCCCTGCACAACTCAGTTTCAATAAATAAGCACTTTTCAAAAGAAAAAGGTCTGACCAAAAGTTTCCAACCATACATAATACTAAGTTTGTTTCTGGGGCTTCCCTAGCCTGTTGGGGATGCACAACTCTCCATTCAAAAATGTGAAAGCAAGTGAAACGTCAGACTAATAAATTGCTAGGAGCACAATGTGCAACCATCCATGATACCACGAACTGTGAAAGGGCTGCACACTCTGTCTAGTTTTAAAATACCAAGTCCCATTCACTACCCTGCTGAAGCTCAAGCCTCAGAATGTGGCTTAGCCCTGCAGGAAGGAAAAAAAAATGCTTTTTTTAATTTTGTTTTGACAGACCTCATCCTGCCTGACCAGAGCACAGCACTAAGTGGGTACTGCTCCATCCTTGGCGAGTGACAAACCACATAAAGGTGGGCAAGAATGCTGAAGAAAGGAAAGCTCCTGCCAGTTTCCCTGCTGTAGAGCCCCACAGAAAGGTAGACAAAGCTATGTCAGTGCAATGCTACAGGAGTATCTAATATATATTGAGCCAATAATACGGTCCATAAAAATGGGACAGACAAAACAGAACAAAGATTAAATCAATGGCATGATTTAATACAAGCAATGACAGTGCAGTGCCCTATTCTTACCTTTTACCTTATTATTTAATATCTGTTCACCTTCTGCTTCTTATAAAGATACCGAGCTCCATTTGCCCCACAATAGCCACAGACCCTGGGGAGCCTGCTGTTATCACTGAACTGCCCACAGCAGCCTGAAGAGCTGTGCTGAGGGAAGAGAGTCCTGATAAGAGCCTAGAAAATACATTGATTTGGTGTTTCCAGTCTGGTGAGCTCTCTGACA
Source organism: Cygnus atratus (assembly GCF_013377495.2). Classification (NCBI taxonomy): domain Eukaryota; kingdom Metazoa; phylum Chordata; class Aves; order Anseriformes; family Anatidae; genus Cygnus; species Cygnus atratus. The sequence continues at coordinate 21,304,488 of NC_066366.1, forward strand.
CCTCAGTGGGAGATACAGCTGCTTTTGTCCTCCCACCCGAGGGGCCTGAAGGCACTCATAGCTCGATGTAGTGGTATGTGCAGCTTGTCCCTGATCAGGCTGAAACTCCTTGGTTACATCCCACTGTAAATTGGGGTCATAGGGATAGGGTGTTGTGTGGTGTGTTAAGGTATCACACCCAGCATCATACTGTTAGATACCAACTGATACTGGTGCCCTAAAAGAATTAGGGTTTGCTTCATTTATTTATTTATTTATTTATTTTTGGTCTTTATCTATATTTTGGCTCCCAGTATAATCCTCCAAAATGCAAGTTCAAAGGCCATTGTAAAACTAAAGGGAATGGCGAAAACGTGACAACTGAATGCTTTCATGGTCATTTCCACCTCAGAGTTGGAAGAGAGAGGAGGCTGCGTGCAAGCCACGTAAAGAACTCCCAGCTCTCAGGGTAGCTTTCACTTCCTGGATCTCTGAGCACCTAATGATGGTTCAGAGAGAGGAAAACAAAAGCTGTGCATGTCAGGAGAGTTCTCTGAAAGGTAATGTGACACTGAAAAATTATGTCTGATTGTGAAGCATTTTGGCGCTGAAACAAGTCTGCTGGGCCAGCATATTCACACTACACAGCAGCTCCCACGTGTTCAGAATTAAATGGGCAGCTTGCTAACTAACAGTCCCCTAAGAGCAGGGGAACATATTTGCATATGGACTTGGCATCTAGGTTAGTCATTGTTGAGACAAATGACTGGACGATAAAGTAAAGCTAAGCAGAAAGCACAAGTAGCTCGCAGTATTACTTCAATTTAGAGATAACGGAGACTTATTAATTAACAGCAGTGATTACTAGAGCGTAAGAGGTTATGAACATCTCTTTTTTGCATGCTAAAGGTCTGTTTACTGTGCTGATACTGACATTTTTCAGCACTGCAATTCTATTTTATTAGCATACAGAAACAAGCTTCCAAAGCAGATTATGGTTTATTAAAGGACACTAGAGTGAAGAGACCATGTCTGTCTTCTTCACTTTTCCTCTGCAATAAAAATATCCAGAATCTGGAGCCGAGTAACCCATTCCCCGAATGCCCACGACAGTCCTTCAGACCCAAAGGGAAAAACATCGACATTCAGCAGTCACTGGAAGTCAGCAGAAGTTGGGAAAACTAAGAAATTAACAGACATTATTCTCTCCATCTCTTCCTCTCTCTCCACCACTTTTGGGAGCATCACAACAACCACTTCAGCCTCACAGAATCACAGAATTGCAGAGGTTGGAAGGGACCTCAAGAGATCATCGGGTCCAACCCCCCTGCCAAAGCAGGTCCCCTAGAGCAGGCTGCCCAGGTAGGCGTCCGGACGGGCCTTGAATATCTCCAGAGAAGGAGACTCCACAACCTCCCTGGGCAGCCTGTTCCAGTGCTCCATCACCCTCACTGTGAAGAAGTTTTCGCATGTTGGTGCGGAACTTCCTGTGCTCTATCTTGTGGCCATTACCCCTTGTCCTGTCCCCACAAGCCACTGAAAAGAGGTTGGGCAAATCCCCGTCTCCCACACCTCAGGTATTTATACACATTGATGAGATCCCCTCTCAGTCTTCTTTTCTCCAGGCTGAACAGACCCAGGTCTCTCAGCCTTCCTTCATAGGAAAGATGCTCCAGGCCCCGTATCATCTTTGTGGCCCTCCGCTGGACTCTTTCCAGGAGATCCCTGTCTTTTTTGTACCGGGGAGCCCAGAACTGGACACAGTACTCCAGGTGAGGCCTGACCAGGGCAGAGTAGAGGGGGAGGATCACCTCCCTTGACCTGCTGGCCACGCTCCTCTTAATGCACGCCAAGATCCCATTGGCCCTCTTGGCCATGAGGGCACACTGCTGGCTCATGGTCAACCTGTCGTCCACCAGGACCCCCAGGTCCTTCTCCTCAGAGCTCCTCTCCAGCAGGTCGTCCTCCAGCCTGTACTGGTACGTCCAGTTGTTCCTTTCCAGGTGCAGGACTCTACACTTGCTCTTATTAAACCTCATTTGGTTTCTTCCTGCCCATCTTTCCAGCCGGTCCAGGTCTCGTTGAATGGCAGCACAGCCTTCTGGCATGTCAGCCGCTCCTCCCAGCTTTGTGTCATCGGCGTACTTGCTGAGGGCAGACACTATTCCCTCATCAAGGTCGTCGATGAAGATGTTGAACAAGACCGGACCCAGCACCGACCCCTGGGGAACGCCACTAGTCACAGGTCTCCAGCCGGACTCTGCGCCGCTGATCACCACCCTCTGAGCTCGGCCAGTCAGCCAGTTCTCAACCCACCTTACTGTCCACTCCTCTATCCCACACTTTCTCAGCTTTGCTAGCAGGATGTCATGGGAGACAGTATTGAAAGCCTTGCTAAAGTCAAGGTAGATGACATCCACTGCTCTCCCCGCATCTACCCAGCTGGTGATGCCATCACAGAAGGCAACAAGGTTGGTCGAGCACGACTTCCCCTTGGTGAATCCATGCTGACTACTCCTCATAACATTCTTCTCTTCCAATTGCTTGGAGATGGCATCCAGAACAAGCTGTTCCAACAAATTGTTCAGCCTCAAAGCCACGGCAACTCTAAGTCACTGCTTTTAGCAGCTGTGGAGCTGTTTGAAAACACCAGAGGTCAGTTACCCCAGCTGAAACATGCAAGTGAGCCGGGGAAGGTAGAAGCACTGCTCCTCACAGATATGGAGCGAGTGGTTCTCTTCGTTTCCCAAACAACTTTTGCTTGCTGGTCTTATCAGTATTTCAAATATCCATTATGTCACAAAATGATTACAAAATCCCCAGAAACCCTGGGGATGCTGTGATTAAGGAGCATCCAGGGACTGATATGTCGTAAGTATGGTCAAAACTAGGCACACCAACATCTAATGAAAATGGAAAGTGGCTGGTCCTTTGAGAAACTGGGACTTCCTAGTCTGCGTGAGCAGTCGGTGATTCTGGGATTTCAGGGTGAGAGACCGATGGTATGAACAGTGCAGGAATCTATCCGATTGTCAACTGTAAGACCTGTCGTTTGCCACAGGAGCCTCTTTGGGTCATACCTCTAAGTTTATACAGAAAACATACTGACTCACTTGGCAACTGTGATCAAGACATTGTACATGGCCAGAAGAACTGACTTGTAAGTGTTTAGCAGGCACCAGTTATTAGTGCCCATGCTGTGAATATCCTTCCTTGTGTATCCTTTTTTCATCTCTCTCCCTCCAGCCTGGATGGAAGTATCTCACCTCTTTGCCCTTTACCACACACAAAGGCTGTTGTTACTGAGAAGCTCTTTGTGCTAGCAGACCAAGGAAGAAGGAATTGAGGAAGTACAAATAGGAAAGCAGTTCGTGTGAAGAAAAACCCTGAACAAAAACTCAAAAAAGCAAATTCGTAAGAATCAGTCACCCCTTCACCTTTCAGGTTTCTTATGCACATTTGAGATATCGCCCAAATACGAGGACATAAGGAGCATTATCAAGATGAATGATTGTAAGAGAAGAGGAAAAGCTCAGCAGAATTTCTTAATACGTAATTAAATGAGAATCTTTTGATTTAAAATATTTACAAGCCCAGCAGAAGCACAGCCCAAGGTTGGGGAAACAAAAGTAGAGAGCTTGGGTTTGTAAATACTTTGAGTTAAAAAAAAAAAAAGTAATTACATAGCTAAAAAAAGAAAAGGTAGATATAGAGGTTGTGTGTAAGCCATACAAAGTAACTCCTGCATCTCTGAACACCTGATGCCAGTCAGGAAGGAAGCAAAGCTGGGACTGAGAGATGCTGTAGGCATAGGAAGACTGCAGTACTGGTAACTGGCGGAACAAAAGGGAGAAGGCAGTAGGAAGGAGGGGAGGATGGGAGGCAGAGAGAAAGAAGAGAAATTTAAATTAGTATGTAAATTACCTGGGTTTTATTCAGTCAATATTTATTTATTTCATATATTTACATGAAACACTATTTTTACAGAAGGTTCTCAGACAGCTTTCTTGGCGCGTCAGAGACACAGCTTACTTCAGTCTCAGTGTTGGTAGTAGTGGTCTGCTTGGTAAAATGGAGCAGGAATTACAGCAGTTCACGTACTGCACGCATCCCTCAGTAGCCATTTCACCGAGGTGCTGGGAGGAGGTTAGATGCCGTGCACCAAACCACCCATCCTGCTGCTGCCTGCTACTGCTGCAGCACCTGCACCCATTAGGACAGATTTGGGCCTCCCCCAGAAGTAAATATGAAGTTTATGGGAAGGGGTGGCATTCCAGGAGGGTAATTTTCTGTCTCTGTCTGATGTCAACGGGGATGAGAGTGTATGCTTCCAGCAGAGTCCCTCATTTTTTCACTTTGGTGTAGCTAACTCAGGAGATGTGAACCAGTTCAAAGAGTCACTCTCTTTGAGATCTTATTTCACTCGATATTTATAGTTTGTTGCATTGCAGCCAGTCTGTTTGCTGCCACAGGATTTCCTCTTTCATTGATTAGCCTTTCATTGATTACAGCCTTATTCAGCCAATGGCCACAGCAACTGCATTAAAATAGGGCTGCAGAAAACAAATCCTTTTTGTCAGTATCTAAGCAATAATTTAATAGCAATGGGTTTTCACCCTGCATTTCCACAACATGCAATTTTGCCAACTTTACAATTTAATTAAAATACTCCTATTTTTTTCTCCTGTATACTGCAACTCTGGGAGTTTAGTATTCATTAAAACAAAATAGCAAGGTTCTAGTCTCCACAATTGCAGAGAGAAATTTGTGAACACAATCTCAATAAAAAAGTAGGAAAATAAAAAACGTTTCTTTTTTATTTATTTATTACCCTCCCTAAGCAGATCATGAGTTTTGTGCAGCCTGATGGTTTGCAAATTCAGGTTTGGCAGTACTGAACTTGGGATCACTGAGTCAATATTAGCTCTTGGCTGTCTGTTCTCACCTTCACTTTTGTTTGCCTACAAGTGGAGGTCACATCAAGAAATACATAACAGGTGTTTTAAAATACTAACCTTTTTGAGAATGTATGCTGACTTTATTTTAGCCACTCCGACCTCTTTTTCCCCTGGAAATAAAGCCAGAAAAGGCCAGCAATGACACAATTCTCTCTTTATAGCATCAGGTGGTGCCAGCTGAAGTCTGTGAGAGCTATTTGAAAGCTGTCACAGGAGAGGAACCTCTTGGTTTTTTAGATCATCTGGTTTCAATTTGGATAAAAAGCCATTTTGCACTTCCCTGTCATTTCTTGCTCAGCTTTAATTGTTCCAGCTTTGCAAAGGCACCAAGCACTCACACAGTCGACTCCTTTGTCGATCACTCAGATCCCTGTTTTGATAATGCTCTCTCTACAATATTGTTTAAAGCAGTAGGTCAGTAAAAGACTTCCGGATTTAAAATTTCCCATTAATCCACATAGTGCAGGAAAATCAATACTCAACAAATGTCCAGACACCCTGACAGGCCATATACAGGCTTGACCAGCTGTACCAGCTTGATACTTATTGTATCCAGACCATGTACCAGCTTGATAATTATTATAATTTCTCTAGGAGGTATGCCGTGCATATAAGGAGATATATATAAAAGCATCTTGGAAACAGAGGTTGTAACTTGCTCATCAAAGCTCCAAGCCCCAAGGAAGCAACCCTGAAAGACAAATCCAAATGGTAAAAGAGTTAACTCCAATTAACCAGATCTAAAATAAAATCAGTAACAGCTAGAAGAAAGACCTTGACAGCTGGACTGTTGCAGACTAAGGCCACCATTCCAGTGCAAAATCATGAGGCAAAACTGAGCACAGATTTTGCTTCTTTAAATTATTCACAATCAGTGTGACCTTCCAGGGCTGGGTTCCCTGTTCTGCATTTCTCTGTCTCATTGTCGTGAAAGGATGTTCTCCTTGACCTTTGCAAAGCTTCCTTTTTTGTGCAATACCTGGTATACTGACAGAAAATATAGATATCTACAGCAGATACAAAGAGAACAAAAAAAACCCCACCCAACTACTAACACCCAACTACTTGTCTAAAAAGAAAAAAAAATAAAAACAATTTCCCAAACATAAATTCTTAATGCTTTTTACAAAAAATATAATGTTAATTTATTAAACAGCATGTGCTTATTAATAAATTACAAGGCAACCAGATGTAGAAGTCACTTTCAATGTGTTGTTGAAGGTGTTTATGCTAATGAGCAGAAGCAGAAGCATTTTTAGATGTTTGTTTGCATGGGGAAAATAGCCTGTGCCAAGTGACTTGGAAATATATGTGATGGATAGTTAACTATTGTTCTTAAAGAATAGCTGGCAGTATTTGTTTTTACATGCTGAAGAGGACCTTTCCTCTTTAGAAGTGATTTCCACTCACTGTTTTCCAAATCAAATGATTGTGAGCTTACATAAAAAAAGCATTTCCATTCTTACATGAGTCATATCTAGCCAGCTTAATCCAATATAAATAATACTATTTTAATAGGACAAGTATTTTAATTGTTCTGTAAAAGCAATAATAAATCACAAACTTTTTCCTTCTTATATTATCTCTGGCAGAGCAGAAAAAGTAACTGAGCAATCACTCAGGAAGATACCATCAGGATGGTGAGGAGGAGAAAAGAACAGTGCTCCAAACTAAAGGAACAGGAAAAATCAAATTCTTCAGAAGTGTTGAGGTAAGGCCTTCATTTGGTTATTTTAGCACAACAGCTGAAGAAGATATCGCTTATCTTACAGCTCTGTAGGAAGTACATTTTGTTCCACAGAACAAACTCAGGGTTACTAAAAGGGAGGCGCAGCAGCAACTTCCACTGCACACGGGTCCAGGCAGTGCCAGCAGCAATGCTTCGTTACTGCCAGTTACCTTGGGTCTTTACAGCCAGGTGAAGACATAAAGCAACTATGAAAGCATACAGGTTTTAGGGGGAGCATTATTAGGCACAATACATACACAAACGTACCAGGTGTTGTGTCCTTATATAAAAGTAGCTACACAAATGCCTTATTGGTGAATATATGCTGAAATTATAGACACAGAGGAATCTGAAGTGTAAAAGCTTCTGAATAATTTTGATAGTACGGTTTACATCTCTTCGTAGGCATTCAGTTAGTTCAGACCTGTTTGTTCCCTGGAGCAGGCATTCTTTTGTACGCCAAATTGGAGTACGTGGGTATTTTCTGCAGAAATATTATACCTTCCAGGTATGCAGGCATCAAGTGTTTTAGATGCAAATGAAAATGATATCTTTGTAATAACTGCAGTTTAAGGTAGTTGTGTTAGAGACTGAAGTCATTCCACTCCTCCTGTATGTTTTCGTAACATTACAAAATTGGGCTAAAGTCCAAGTTTCCTCCTCCTGGCGACAGCTACCTAATCCAAGCTGTGATCTATGCCATCTCCTTGTATGTTATTTTAGCAATATAACATAAAGTGGATTTTTCAGATGACATCTACCAAGACATCGCGAGAATTTTCTTTGCCACTACTGATAACAGTTGTGACAAATCTATCTGGTTTGTAGATTTCAGGGGAAGACTCCAGGGGCATCAGATCAAGCCATCTCAAACAAGACACAAAGAGCAGAGGTTGCAAGGCTGATTTCTTACCCATGTGTTACTTTACCTAGCCACCCCATTGTGCTTTAAAAAGGGAGAGGAGGATTTCTCCACCCACCCCCCACCCCCCTGCCTTTTTTTTAATACTCAGTATTAGCATAAACTAGACCAAAATAACATTGTTATAAATGTAAATTACAGCATATCCTGAAATATAAATAGTGTGCTTTTAGAAGAGAACATTACAAAAGCAGTCACAATCAATTACGGTTTAATTTAGAAACAATTATATCTGGTATATATCCTATCATTAAATATTTAGCAAGAGATCTAAATCAATTGCACACCTACTTATTTTTGTCATAGCATTTCAAATTCATGCACATAATAGGAAGCAAAGAAATAACTTTAACAGTGACCAATGACAACATACAAAAATTGGGAATAACAATCCTTATGAAATAAATAGTTGCAATTCATTCAGTTTTGAAAATTGAAGCCTAAATGTTACCAGTTCTATTTTGATAAGGTAAAGAAAAATGTATGCATATTTTAGAACAATAAGTTAATGTCTTGAAAAAAAAAAGCTTCTTTTAAAATATTGCATGGAGCAGCACTGAATGTGAAACAAATAAGGAACTTAAGTTTCTTGGTATTTTCATGAAGAGGTAACCAAGGAAAAAAGGGCATTTTCTGGTAAAGAGATAAATAACTGCATCTACCTCAAATGAATGTACTGCTGGGGTTAGCACATTCTGAAGTCTTCCCCAAAACGTTGCTGCTGGCTCCAAAAGCCTCTTGCTATTTAGAGCTTGTAAGACCTGGCTCAATGTTCCCTGTTGAATAATCGGGTTGTCTAAAGAAAGCAGAAAATGGTAAGAACCAGGGAAGTTCTACTTTCTAAATGATGAAAGACGAAAGAAGAGTCAAGGAAAAGAAAATCACTGACTTATGGAGAGGAAAATTTTTATGAAAGAAAGGGAGATAAGTGCTTATTTTTCTCATATCTGCCTCTCTGCAGATGCAGTTTACATTTGTGATAAATTGCAAAGAAACAGTTCAGCAAATTTCTGACAAATATAATCTGAATTTTTAATCCTCTTAATTTGTATCAAAGATAATTAGATAATCATGAGACAAACAGCTATGTGTTCATTCTTGTACAGCCACTTAAAGAAACAAACAACTTTGTTGAGGGAGCACAGGGACTGGGAAACGGTAGTTTTAATGCCACAAAAATGTTTGCGCAGAGCTGCTGAAAAGTTTAGAGCCGTGACTTTGCTCGGATGCTGAACTGTCAGAAAAAAAAATAATACTTGAGAACTGTCACCATCTTCCTCCTCCATATCTTACACATCTGACGCATGCATTTCTAACCAGTCCCAAGGAACAGGCAGGCAGTGCTGGCCACGATCTAAAAGCAATCTGCAAAGCCTGACCTTGATTTGAATCTAGAGGGGGTTACAGGCGGACTCCAGTTGTGAAGCAGCAGGGATGGGCTGTGCCCTCCCTGCAGGCTCCAGGAGATGGGGTTCCCCTTGCTCAGCCCATCGCTGAGCCCCAGAGATGCTAGACTGCAGATGACTCCTAATAGCCGGGAATACACTTAACTGCACCTAGCCCTCTAAAAGCAGTGCGATTTACTGCTGTCAGATCACTTGACTGTGCTTACATCAAAACAACAGCTGAAAAAACATAATGACAAACACTGGTAATGAGCAGTTAATACACGCTCCAGGATGAATTAGCCTTGACAGTATTTCTGCTCTAGCAGAGTCCCTACTGCACAAGAATATTTTCCACTGTAGCTTGTTAAAAGAGCACCAGTGCTCAAAACTCCCTTACAAGAAGCCAAGCTTGAAGCGAGCCCAGACGAGGTCTCCTACACAAGATGGTGAAATCAGTGCAACCTTATAATCTATGCCTCCCCATGCATAAGCAAAAGTGTGCCCCTCAAATTGGAGGTCAGTCAATTATTTTGGACCACCTGTCAAATTAGAGTCTTAGATAGATGTCTTATGGGACAAAATTCCTGCAGGTCAACATTCAGGAATGGGTTTTAAAGCAATTTCAGCAGTTGAATAAAATTGTTTGTATACAGCAATGCCAATCAATAGATCTTAAATTGCAATAATCCTCTCAAAGAGGAAGACGTTAATTGCTAGGAAACTTCACCGCTGCATGACTTGTCAAGCAGTAGCTGGCCACCTACAGAGACCACGATCTGGTTCTCCACAACACATCACAGGAGTGAAATTAATTCTTATTTAGAATCAGAGATTAGAAGTCATAACATTTCTAGTTTGCAGTGAGATCACCACTCTTATCACTTGGCTTTGAAATGCAAGCAACTTCTTACCATCTCTCTGCTATAACGCAAACAACAAATTACCCTCTTTGCATTTATGTTGACAACTTCCTCGCCTCCATGAATGCCAGACTCTATTATTTTGTATTTCAGTGGTACTCAGCTAGAGAGCACAGGTTACAGAAAATATGCATTTCATGTGCCCCATCAGAAACTATAAAACTGTACTGCCAGCAGTTCTGAGTCTTGGTTTTCAGTTGAACATGTTAACACTATCACTTCTTTAAAAGAAAAGTTCTTTTTAGAGATTATGAATAATACACTCTTTCAAAAGAATGTGGACAATAAAAGAGAGCAAAATGGGAAGACATTTCTCATAAGTATTGCTTGATTAATAGACATTAGAATTAAGAAAAGGGTTTTCTGAAAATATACAATTAGCTAATAAACAAATCACATTTACTTTTATTTTTAACTTGTAGTAGAACCCCAGTGAAAAGCAGAAGAGGTACTGCAAAATAATTACCTACTTTACAAAATGGTGCAGGAAGCAATAGCACTAAAATTATCAGTGGTCAGTGCATTAGCAGGCAACCAGGGTATGAGAACACAAGAATATGAGTGCATATTCAACCTAATTGAAAAATAACACATAGCCATAGGTATGGATGAAACGTGCACAGAAACCCCATTTATCTTTTTATAAAGACACAGTTTACCAAAACCAAAACCATGCAACTTAAAACCCGTAGTTTACACCACTTCAAAGGAGTGCTCTTGTGAAAAGGCCAGGAGACAGCACAGAGGTTCCAGGTCCTCCTTTCCCATTTCACGTTTGAATGCAATACGGAGGTCTACTTCCTCATACCCTGTTATCAGCCCTCACTTATCTGGGTGCCCAGGGCCCTAAGGAGCCCTTCGAGACCACGCCGGGCAGATGGTGCTGCCATTTCCACCCCTCTCCCAGCAGGCTCTTCCCAGGGTGCCGCAGTTACGAGGCACAGATGTCAGCGCTAAGGGGTCAGCACTGAGGGGCCGTTCTTGGTGCGGCCTTTGACCTGCACTTCTTGTGAGCGGTGGTAATGCTTCCGACATGCAGGGCCCCACAAAATACTGACTACAAATACCACAGCACTACTTCTACGGGAAGCAAATCAAAGCAGCGATCGCAGGCCGTGACACCTGTCAGGTGCAAGGGTAGAGCAGGGCTCCTGAGCGTTACACAGCACCTGGGCTCCCACAGACACAACACCCACAAACTACTAATAAATAGTGACCAGCGCCAACCCTGGCACACGGATATGGCACAGTCTGATAAGAAGCACTGATACATCAGAAAGTAAATAGATTCCTAGTTTTCGGGGAAGAATAGATCACAACACGAAGAATAAATACTTGAGTGAGTCATTTCCTGTGTGAGGGAAACAGGAACATAAAGTCTAAAGGTTTAATGCTGCCACTGTAGGGTGTAACTTTCTCCAGATGAAATCACAGAACTAGCCCGGGAGCCACCTAAGGAGGTGAAACCTCGGTGGCACCACTTTAGTGCTGCTGGCTCCCGCAGTATCGGTGCCCGCACACGCTACACTAGCAGCTGGGCTCAGCAGATAGGTTTTCTATCCTTGGCTGTGACAATTAACTTGTGCCTCTCACGTGCCCTTGGCATTTTATCTGCCAGTTTGATATTGTTCCCATGCCAAGGAAGAAGATAAGGTTAACGAAGACATTCATGAAGAAAAAAAAAAAAAAAAAAAGAGCTTTTTAAGGGTTGTGTGTTTGTACTGTCAAGATATGACCAGCTACTGGTTACAGGAGTTCCACCCAACTACCCAAAATGACAGCCGGGATCTTCTCTTGTTGCAGGTCCCCAACACAAAACAGAAAATAGGGAATAACCCTACTGTTCATCATTTTATTTGGAAGAAAATTATACAACGTCACCTCAAAGCATGCAATCCTCTCTAGGAGCCCCTGTACATAATTATTTTTATCTTACTAACCAACAGCAGTAAACTGCTGAAAAAGGAAACAAGAAACACTTTGTATAGCGCTAACAAAAAATGGGTTGGAATAGAGGAAATTTCAGGTTAATTTATTCTGGTCTAATTTCTCAAGTAACATTTTATGGTAAACGTTGTTTTAACTGTTGCCTTGTAATAAATACATATTTCTATAGCTTCACTACCATGAAAAAGTAGTGCCACAGATCAGGATTCCCCATGACCTGCGGTGATCCGATTATTCTGTCCCACCACATTTCCGAAGCACCAGGATCAATAGGTCCCTGGGGTGCCGGGCATTCCAGGTCACATATTTCCTATCTGCACATTTCTGTCAGAAGTAGAACAGTTACTTTCTCATTATTTTTTTTCTGACAGTACAAACATTTCCCTTCATACGCCAGTCACACTTACAAGCTAATAAGGCATCCCCTGCTTTGCCCTGACCCATCTGCCTTCACTAAAAACCTAATTCTGCGTGTATTTTTGCTGTGCCAAACCAACTCCTATTGCTTCCTGGCATGAGGTCATTCCAGGCGAACACCGGCACTTCATCACTTCTCCCCCTTATCATCCGCTATTGCAAACTCATGTACAGCATCTTGTACACAGACACTGACGTTGTGTGAGTCGTTCTTTGTGAACATGGCAGAACTGCTCAGGACTGGAAAGCAATCCACGGCATCAGCAGAGTTTGTCCAAATGTCTTCATTACTACACTTGTCTGCCTTAAAAGCTGAACTTTAAAAAGTGTAAAATAGGAATACTTTATTTAAAGTACTCTGATGTGTATTGTTTTCAACATTCATGAACTACCACTTCTTAATAATTAAAAGGCACTTCATCAGCAGTTTCATTCTCTATTAGTGAGGTTGTATTTCCCATCAGGGTAACAAAACCAACAGCATACACAGACAGTGATTACAATTTCCTATATTAACCCAAGAGGGAAGATGGCATTCAGCATCTTCCACATTCGGTGCCATCACTTCTTTCTGTAGAGTAAGAGCTGTCTCGATGTGTTACCTACAGTCAAGGAAATCTGCTTCAGAAAAAGTTTTATTTACATCGTAGAGAAATTAAGCCAGAAGCGAAGCAGCAGTATCTATGTTAAATAAGGAATGCGTCTGTAAAACATGCATTGATAAAAAAAAAAAGCGCAAACAAGCCACAAATTCACAGATTTTCTAAAAGCTTAGGATAGCAAGGCTTTACAAAAGAGATGGCAGCAGTGCTGACACTCACAAATAAACGCGGGTTTATTAGACTGAGTTTTCAAAGCCTAGATGCTTACAAGGCACATTTCCCCAGTCTTTTAATGCTCGTTTTAAAAAGTAACTCTCCAAAATAGCCATTGGGTCCCATTATCTGGCAAGAGGAAGTGATGAGTGTGAACCCAAATGCTCCCTGGCCCAATCTAGAACGAAATTAATTAGAGGCCTCAAGAAAGCAGAGACAAAGGCTGTTTGTATGGAAATCCCTCCTCGAGAAGGAGGCACGCAGACACTTCCTGATCCAGCAGATAAAACAACACAGCTCAACCCGGCCTGTCTGAACACCCTACAAAACAGGTCTCACACCCCCGTCAAAACGCTCACTGCGGAGCAGGAAAGTGTTCAGGCTCTTCAACTTTGGTTCATTTTAACAGTTTCACTTAATGTAACAACGTTTGTAACATTCACACGCTTGAGGAACACTCCATATCTGCAGTGTGTAGGCTTCACTTAGTAAGTTTCTCATGCTTTATTTCAACCAAATAGCAGGCAATTGGGGCCTTAAAATTATGTTATAGTATTTCTTTAATGTTAATTTGAAAAGGAAATCCTTTAAAGGAAAAAGGGGAAAGTAGTCTAATGCCATAAAAAACAGGCTATTATTAATAAACTAACACTATCAAAAATAATCAGAAGGTTGTATTCTTAAAATAGACCTTTACTTAGTAGCAGGAAGCGTACGTGGGGTAGGCAAGTGTGAGAAGTCTTCTGTCTGTCTCTTGGAAAAGACGAAGCAACCCCTGGACCACAGGAAATAACACAGGTTTTAGAAAATCCCAGTGGTACGAGTGAAAGCACTTCAAATAAATCTGTGAGTCCTCCAAACAATATTAAAGGACAACAGATGTTCTCCCCACTAGCTTGTTTGAAGGCTCACGTAGTCCCTAGGAGAAGTCATTTATTTGCATTGATTAAAGTGGGTATTCAGATCCAGACTCATATAAACAGAGAAACAGAGCAATAGGTGCATGAGGAATGACAAGCCGTGCCTGTCCTCTTCACACTGAAGAGAAAGCCTCACTGCATATGCAAAGATAATGGAAAAATACAGACCTTTGTATATACTTTCTTTCAGACTTAATATATTTATAATGTAAAACAGAACCCACCAAAAAAAAAAAAAAAAAAGATAGGTCTTAAACTTAGGCTGAAAGTTACTTTTTGAACCATTTTTTTTCTTTTGCTTTGTTTCCCTGATATGTGTCTGACATACTGGTGCCTTCACTGATATGCTACCAAAATAAAAAATAATCCTCATTATAAGGAATAACTCTTCTCGTTATAAGCCAGTTCTGAAATTAAATCAGCAATTCAGATTCATCTTATTGTCATGTGTCCTCAAGCAGGAGCCGCTCTGCCTACCCATCTCCAGCAGGAAGCACTCCTGCTAGATACGAGTAATGGCAACAACACGGGCCCAGACGTGGCTGTGAGCAGCTCAGCTGATGCACAGGTACCAAAACCAAAAGCAGAACCTCGCCACCTTTCCTCCAGCCTGTGAGCGGCTGCAGTGCCAGACGTCACCCTAACGACTGGCTGGGTGTGTTGTTCACAGACTCGTTCAGTAAAATTCATCAGCAATGCTGCCAGCAAGGATCAGAGTTCAGCACAAGTCATTAAGATAAAAGTGTCAGCTGTGATTAGGACTCAGTTCCTTATTTCTTCTACAAGCAGTACAGTTTTATCAGAAGTGATGCATGCTCCTTGCTTGTCCTTAGCGAAGACTAAGCCAGATGCCTGAGGAGCTCTCCTAAGTTTAGGAGCTCAGCCAAAGCCAGGCACGAGACACGTTTTTGTGCCCTCAGTGCAATCCCTGTGGAAATGTAAGCATGGAGATCCCACCTACACCAAGGACATCTGGAGAGACGGGAGCAGCGCCTGGCTCCCTTTGTTAAAGGAGTACCTAAGCCTTCAAGTCAGGAGCTCACATGCCAGTCCTAGGGCTGCGGTTGCTACTACAGAAGCTCGGCACAGCTGGAGCACCTAAATCCCCTTTATCTCATTGCACAGCATCATAGGTGCCTTTGCAAATCGATTCTGCTCTCTAATCTTTCACCTAAGCAACAGAGGCTTCTCCTTTGTTGTTGTTCTCCTGCCGCTTCTCTCCCACACGTATTCTCACCCTGGCGAGCCCGGTGTTAGTAAGGAAGGGTCTTCTGGGAACCTGGAGATATTCCCACTGGCACGACAATCTTCTTCCTTCCCTTTTATCTCCCCTTTGTTGCAGCCTGCGGTGTACGGTACGGGGCCCAGTAACAACCAGAACGAAGCTGACCATCAGACCAAAGCCTGCTCTAACCAGCGCCAACAGCAGCACCAGCAGGAAAACCCAACAGGGAGTTGGAGTAGGTCCAGATGGAAACCATACTCACTCAGGGAAGGATATTATGGGGGAAATCACCTGCCGTACTGGATCCAAGTGAGTCTAATTTGAAGCCAGTTCAGAATTACTTTTTGTTTTGTTACTACACTGAAGATCAGCTGCTTCTCTTCCTAATTTCATCCCCATAATTATCAATCACAGAAACTAAAATGCATTGTAGTTTGAACTCGAATGAGAAAAAATTGATTTGTAAACTACCTTCCTCTCGTAACTTCAAAGAACAATTGAAAAGTGTTGTTGCTATTGTGAGGAGAAATTTACCACTTGAAGGAATGCACAAACCATAGGCTTCGTGGCTAAACAGCTGACAGTGATCTGAACGTAGCAGTGGAAATTTCATAGCGAAACACTTTGCCGAACAGTTTTATATCTGCTTTGAGCTTCAACTTCAGCAAAAGGGTAATTTCTGAAAGCCAGGAAATGCACTCTGTTAAGAGACAGCCTATAGACTCCCCACCCAAGAAACAACAGGAATTATCTGCAAACAACCGTGTTCGCTACCCAAAGGGCTGTGTATTGAACAGCAAAGAATCAACTGCAGCCCCCTCACGCAGCTGGGGCAGTGCTGCAAGGTGGCCTGGGGAACCTTGCACATAGAGGAGGCGGCAGGGACAGACGGTCCCCTCTGTCCCCATACCTCTCCAGGAGGTCTGCAGTGCGTAGGTGCAATTTACAGCACTGCAGACTTGGGTAATTCCGTGCTGGTAACTCATGATCACAGTAATATTGCAAAACAGTCTCCGCTGCTCCTGAGCAAAGAGCACCTAACCATGCAGTTTAGGAAATATGGGTCCTATTGCCAGGATTAGCACTTTCACCAAAAAAAAATGTAGCAGTACACTAGGAAATATCACAGAGATGAAAGTAAAATAGTGGAGCCGAAAAGAGCAAACACCGCTGTGTGTCAAGGCTACGACCTGTATTTATAAACGTGTGGTTAAATGCCAGTGTCTCCTGCTCAGCCTCTGACTGAGGCACCCTCCCATCCAATAACGAGTATCAGAGATTTTATGATCTAGTATAAAATGAGAAGTCATTAATATTTAACAGTGCACTCCATACTTACAAAATGTGTGTTTCTGTAACATTAAGTAGCGATAACATCCTGTCAATGGCCTTCAATTCCTTTGCAGGAGCAGGACTGGAAAACATGCTTTTTCACCCACGAGAATGGGGAAAGTAAAGCAAATACATTCTTGTTTTAAATTTGGTTTGAACACTGTTACCCTTAAATGCAAAAATGTCCTATTAAGTCTGATGATCCTTTGTACAATTAAATATATTTTAAATGACCAACAATTTTTAATCAATAAATCACCTTTCACCTGTTACATTGTGCAATCCTTCCACAAAAGTGTTAAATATGAATTTTCAGATTGGGCTAGAAGCGAATTATGATCATATTTAATCACAACCTCTTTCACTGATAAAAATGCATTAAAATAATTCTACAGGTGAAAGATTCAACACAGCAAATGCTTCATTACAGGAGGAGAAAAAGTAAAAATGAGTTAAAAAAGGACATTTAAAGCAAATTTCAACCATCAACTACCCAAGAAATAACGAGATAAAGGAAAAACAACCAACCTTGTATCTGTATGCTCATTGTTCACCCACGCTCAACATGAATTAGGTGTCAGAGACACTCACAAACTTTTTTAGAGTGAGGTTCAGAAGATGATCTTTTTCCCATTCTACCCACTGAAAATGTTGATTCTACTATTCCAAAGCCACCACAGGATTAATTGCAGACATAAATATCAACTATTACAATAGCTAAAGCAGAAAAAAATATGTACAGAAAAACTCAATAAAAAACAATGTTATCAATAAAATAAAAAACAGATCATTGAGCCACCTTTAATTTTTGTAAAATCTATTCAACAACTGAAAGGATCTGAGTATTTGTGTCAACTCTACAGGCCTGGGCTAACATGCTACTGAAAAAACAAAACACCAATAAGTGATCCCATGGGACAGTGCACAGAAGGGAAGGCTCATGTACATGTATAGAAACAGACTTGAAGAAAAATAAAATAAAATAAGGCTTAGGAGTACATAACTTATGTATTTGCAAAATCAACTAAGCTTGAAATTCAACCCATAATTTAGGCCTACCTTTCCCATCTAAATTCCGGGTAATACGATTTTAATGTTCCTAATGTAAATGGATACCAACTTTTTATCTTGTATCGCTTCAGTAAGGAAAAACAACTAATTCAAAATGTATGAATAACTATTTGGACTACAGGGAAAAATCTTGGTCCCACAGAGATCAATAGCAGAACTCCTTAGTGTGGTTAAGCTCCCTGTATGGTTAAGATGCATGTTTAGGATGCGTATACTTTACTGTGTGGATGAAAAAGCCTAAATGTCAGCTCAAACATCTGACTGTGAATGGGAACTCATTCCCTGAAGGCATATTCTTTTACTTCAACACACCAACACAAAAATAAAGATCACAGAATATAAGGCAATAAAAAAAGAAAACCAGAAGGCTGTGCAGTTTGATGACCAAAGTTTTCTTTGCTTCAGAACTGTATCTTTACACTTAAATTCCAAGTTGCTGCATTGTAAGAGGAACATGCAATCATGAATTTAATGTATCTTGAATGTTCGCATCCCCTGGCAAACTGAGCTCTGGCGTTTTCAGCGAAGACCTCAGTTACCTTGCCTTCTGTCTGGGTCCATTATAATGCAAAGCAGTCAAGAAATATGCCTAAGGGTCATGTCATCCATTACCCAGTAGACTGAATTACTTCATGATCGAACATTATCCAATAACAAATGAATTTTTTCATGATCCATCATAAGAATTCTTCAGAGTATATGCAGATCTATCTTTTATTTATTTAAAGACGAATGCAAACGTACTGCAATTACGTAACTGAATTTTCTACTTAAAATTTTGCACAGGTTAAGGTCAGCTTGGTGGTTTCAGCAAGTAAAAAGCTCAACGAAAATTTACAGAAATTACAGCATTGCAAATGTCACTTTTTAAGTAGGTCTTATATCTTGACATCCTTCTCCTCATTCTGCTTGGCTGGAGAGGCTGTTTTTCATTCCTGACCTTAAAACAGGGCACATAAGAAAGATGTACTTTGTCTCTTCTTGCTCGATGACGTTACAATCCAGCAGTTACGTATCATCTATCATCTTCTGCATACTTGAATCCATTTGGACATGGCCAAATAATGATTTGGAAACCAGTAAATATGACAATCATAATTTAAACTCTGATAAATTAATTCCCAGAAAAGCTCTTTCATAAAGACTGGTGTCCACAAGAATTAAGTAGCAGGACTCTTGTGTTAGCCACACCAAAAGATCGCTTTGCTGGTTAGTTTGTGATAAACACTTCAAGCTGGAGGTACTGGCAGTCGTCTTACTATTTCCATAGCTATCTTTAGATATGCTTTAGCCTGTAAAAACAGAAACATATATATTTAGAACCTTTCATTTTCTATATGAAGCAATACATCTTGTTAAGTATATTTTTTTCACACACATTCAAAGAAAAAGAAAAATGTTATAATAAATGTGTTCTATTCAGCTAGTTTTGTGTTCAGGAAAGTTATACTCTAATACATAAAATAAGTACAAGCATTATTTAAAATACTGGGGGTACAACACTTTAGTATTATTCTTAGAGCTTGACTGAACAATCTGTCTTAAATGGTAAACAATCAATATTCTTCCAGAGGAGAGGTGCTGAGATGGAAAGAAACTCCAATCCCACAGGTCCCCTTAGTTATAAACTCCCCTCACCTCAAAGACTGAGATGAACTGTACACAGGATTGAGACAGAGAATCAGGAAAAAAAATCCAACAAAAAAATTAAGAGAATTAAGTCATTAAGGATTAAAAAAAAAAAAAAGACATCATTCCAAGAGGCTGAAGTGGGCACTGGAAAGAACTAATTCTGCAATACTAGAATCCCTACAAAAGCTCACTCTCACACCAACCTGTGGCGTGTGGTATGATGCTCTAAGTTGGAGGGCAGAAGACAAAACCATAAGACTATCAGGAATGACACAATTCAAGCTTACTTCTATCATCTCTGAAAAATGACGTGGCTGGGACTGTGATTGGGCTAACATTGAATATTCATAAATGCAATGTCAAAAGATATATAAAACGACTGCCTTTAACACAGTACAAACTACAAAATGAAAAGCCAGTAATTTCTTTATCAAGCTCAATAACTCACAGACAAAACAGAACATAAGTTTTAGAAAGGTCTTTGACCTTGATATAAAGATTTTCAAGTAAAACAGTATCTTGTGTTAAATGTGTATGTGTATGTATATCATCTACACTGTTCAGAGATTGCTTCCATTGTTACAAATTTATACTTTATCTGTAATTTGAACTTGTCGTGCCTCAATTTATTTCCAGCTTGTGCATCACGTTTTGTGGTTGTAGAGTAAAACAGAAGATTCTTCTACTGTTC
The DNA here is from genome assembly GCF_013377495.2 of Cygnus atratus. Lineage (NCBI taxonomy): Eukaryota > Metazoa > Chordata > Aves > Anseriformes > Anatidae > Cygnus > Cygnus atratus. The sequence continues at coordinate 21,324,434 of NC_066366.1, forward strand.
AGCCTGCTTCTGCTCCATTACACTGGAACCAAGGCACCACTTCACCTTCTCAAATAAGCCTGCATTTGGAGCCCATTTTGACAGCCTTCCCTAAATGGGGAAGTAAGTTCTTCCTTCTTAAATAACTAGAAGAAATCACCAAAATACTCCCTACTGCACTGCTCTCCCCTGCCTCCCTCTTGCAGAACTCGTAGATGACTCTAACCTCAAGTTAGACCTTGCAGTCCTCATGAGCTTTTAATATAGCAAATAAGCTGACAAATACATGAGGGCAGAGCTTGAGGGGCAGGATGAGAAAGTCTGTGTCCTGCTCAGGCCACCAGCACCAGCTGTCTTGAGCATGCTGGCAGGAGCCTTTTGCAGGCACCCCAGCACGCCTCCACTCTTCTAAGCTTTGCTCCTTGCCTGACAGTTTTTTTTTCTGGCACTCCCAGCCTCAGTGCTCAGATACTCCTAAGACTAAATCAAGTAATTTTCTGAGATTCTGAGGAACGCAGACACCATCTACATGCAGATAACAGATGAAACGCACAGCAGACTAAGTGAAGGCCTTGATCCTGAAATGCTCAAGTGTGTAATCCATATCTGTTACTCATAAGATTTAAGCTGTGATCAGTGTTGTATCCTCTAGCTGTACCATGACAAAGCTAAGACTTACTTTAAACAAGAATTATAATGCATTCTGACATATGGCCAAAGAGCAGTATTTCCCATTCTAAAGTTCAGCGTGTTTTAGACAGCTTTATTCTCTTGTAACCTCTCTTGATACTTATCGTTAAAGAGATTAAAAATGCAGTTCTAATAGTATGATGATTGTGGTTAGAACGTACTCAGAAAGCTACAGAAGACTAGTACCATTCATGTGTATTTCCTCCACGGGCTTAGTCCATAACGCTCTATTTAGGACTCTCACAAACTACATGTAAGAGGCTTCTTTAAAACCATTAAGCCGTGTGTCAGCTTGCACGCTTATAAGGCAGTGCTAAATCCAGGCAGTACATCTATAACTGGAGGTTCTTTATAAGGGATTCTGAGGAACTGAATTCTGCTCAGCCTTTTGTATCACAGATAAGATGGCTCTTGTTCCAGAGTAGCTTTTACATTTCTTAGTACATAAATTGACAAAATATCTACAAGGGAACTATTCTGTCCTAGTTAGTCCTTTATTCATTGTTAAATAGCACCAATTAAAAAAATTAGATACCACTATTACTTCATTTACTTTGTGAACATCACATGTTTGAAAACCTACAACCTATACCCCCTCATGGCTATTTAGATCACACTAATTCATTCCAGAGAATAAAAGGAAGCATAATTATTCCCAAGAGACGTGTGCTGTTATAATCTGCAAGACCTCATAAAGATTGTGCATGTAACAGAATAATGACCCGAGAAGCAAGGAATAGACACTGCACTACAAAGAGAACACCACAGCTACAAGTAAGGTGGGCTGTAAATATTTGCTCATTGTAATATCCCTTGCTGTTTAATTCTGCTACATTCTCTACACATCTTTCCTTCAATTTCTTTGATAAGTCATTCTGGTCCACCAGGCCACTTACAAAATAACAGCTGTGGCACTGCAGGCTCACTCACCAAAAGACACATAATAGAAAATCTCAGTCACTTATATAAAATTCTTAAAAAATAATGATGTTAGCTTTAAAAGGACTGCATCTAAAATCTTACAATATTTTTATTCTGGACTACATTACGATGGGCCAAATGCCCAGGGACCAATGATCACAATACCACGTAGCTGAAAAAAAATTAAATGAGAAATGAGAATAAACCCTGGGTTTTATTTTATGAAGAACAGAACAAAAAGATTTCATTCCACAGTACAGGAAAATCCAAACTAGTCCTATAGGTATAATTGCAGTGCAGTTGGGTAGCACAGTTGTGCCCACATGCAACACCCAGTACACTTAGTTATTAATCCCCTGGGGAGTCTACCAAGTCCCCAGCTAGCCATCTGCATAGATGAGATAATGGATCAATCTGGGACAACAGATACACTTCAAAAAAAGTGACTGACTGAAATCAAACTGCCTGCACTTACACTAATTAGTGCAGGAGTTCTCCAGGTGGGAATTTTGGACTATATTGAAGAGTCCTGCAGGCAGCTCCCCCTTTGCACAGATCAATTCATAAGTTTTAATGAGTCAATTAACAACCTGAATGGAAAACCCGGACCCTTTCAGAGACTACCCAGGCAGTTTCTGCTCCAGAATTGACCAAATGGCACATAGATAATTGTAAATACACAGCAGATATTGTTCCTGCAGCTGCAGGGACAGTGGTTTTGTACATAGTTAAAATGGGAGATGTTTTGTGCACAGATAATCAACAGCTATGGATCATGCATTTGCTGGAGTACTCATGTAGGATCATGGACTAGCTCCACTGTTAAAATTGAGCTAAACAGGGGTTCTGGGAGTCTCACTTGAGGCAGCTAAGACACTACTGACTGACAAGAGTCCTCATAAGAGAAACTTCCGTAACCATCCAGACAGCAACCAGATATCCCGCTTGGGAGATTTGATTCCCTAAGTGTTCCCTAACTGTCAAGATCTCAATAAATGACATTTCCATGTGCCCCCTGCCCCAACTATGTTCACGAGTGTCTGGGCAATGATTTCGCATTTATGTACACTAACTTCCATTTGCCATGTATCTGATCTGCCATGTAGTAACAGGAGGCTAGTTTCAACTCTTTGCAGCCAGCATGCTAGTGTTACCTAGTCCTAGTATTACCAGCAGTCTCTTAACCTGCTATCCACCCTAAGCAGCTTTTTTTTTTTAATTATTTTTTCCCTAGATAACTACTTTGTATGTTGAACAGAACAGTCTCTCATTTCCTTACAAGGTCTCCACCAGTAACCAGTTTTTGAGAAAATCAACTGTTTCAAGCCTTTCAACAAGTCATTCAACTATGAGTGAGGACCAGTCCCTCAGCAGCAACATAACATCAGCAGACATGAAAGGTCTAGAGGGAATCTCAGTAACTCAATATGCCTTTCATTAAACAAACACAACTCTATACGTATTGAGCTTTTTCTTCTACTCTCAATCTATTTAATGTGGCATCTGTTCACAGGTACTAGAGCCCCTTCAGTTCAGTTATTTACTCCGTCATTACTCAGAAAAGAAGAGGGATTGCAACTGAAAATGGAGAATGATTTTCATTCCTTTTTGGATGGAAAGACAGAAGAGAATGTAAAGGATGAGTTCTTACTCATGACTGAAAACCATTTTCATTTTTATAAAATAAAAGTGAGCTTTACAGATCAGTTTTTCCCTTCATGATTTGGAAGCTCTCAAGGATTGGCTTACAAGGCTCTTTCTGAAAGCTTTTTTTTTTGATGGACAGCTTATATTTACTAGTAACATATCAGTTAGCTGCAAGCCAAACATTCTTCCTGTTTTGAGAGGATGAAGAAGTGCACAGAGACACAGAATGCTCTAAAAACAAACCACATTTTTTGTTACAAGTGCTGCCCAGGTGGGGTCTGAGCGCAACAGCGGTGAGGGCAAACAGATGGAAGGTGATGTTCAGAGTCAACAGAGCTAGATAATGGCCACGTGAGAGACTTTTCACCTCTCAAAAAACTAGTACAAACACTGTCAGAAAAGACTGCAGTGTTCCTTAAATGACAAATCTTCTTAGGACCGAGAGGGCACCACCGATGAAGCACAGATCTTGAGGCAGGAATTGGAGAACTTGTAATAAACTTTGTCAAGAAAAGGACCAATAAGTCCTACTTAGCTGACATAAATCAGAACATCTTGATTCACTGCTCTGGTATGGAATAATAGACATGAACTGGCTTTAAACTGCAAGTGATCTTTTTATTACCCCATCTAATTAAGCCCTATAGTAATCTTAGAAAAATGTGAGCCTTTCAGTTACCGCATTAAATTCTCCTTCAAATTCTTACCCATGAGGTATGTGTGCATCACTCCTAAGACAACTGCAAAATGAGCTTACAGTTTATAGCTGACTCTGCCCTGTTCCCGTGGATTGGCTCGGCTTGACCTGCTAATTTGCCTTGCGGTTCATTTTCACTGAAGTACAGATCTCAGGTCGCAAACAGCTCGCTGCAGAGGCTGCCAGTGTCTAATAAGAGGGACACACAACTACAGAATACCATTTACCCATTAGGAAAACCAAAACAGATAAGAGCTGGTATCACATTTGCCTTCCCCCAAACCACCGCATACCAACAACTCAGAAAAAGCATACTGATCCCATCACTTGCTTGTGGGCCAAGAACACCAAAGAGCATAATTCCACTTAGTGACATGCTAACATCTATTAAAGAACTCCAAGACTATTAAAATGGCTATTAATCTGGCTTAGCAATCCAAAGGAAAATCACGGAATATCCCAAGTTGGAAGGGACCCACAAGGATCCAACTCCTGGGTTCCCAAAAGACTACCCAAAAAATAGAGAATCTTACAATATCCCGAGTTGGAAGGGATATTTTATGCAAGTCCTGTCTAGAATATTGAATGCTACTGAACCTATAAAGAAGGATATAGTATTTAAATCTGCACAACTGAAGTCTTAGGGACTTGTACTTTATTCATTACTAAAGAAAACTAGCAACCATGGGCAACAAGCAACCAGTCAGATAGTGGCCATCATAAGGACAAACACTAGACTTGGCTACCACCCACATGAAAGCAACGTTAGGTGATAGCTTAAAAAAAAAAGACACAAAACTCTCTATTCGATCAGATTTTTAGCTTTAGTTTTCATGGAAATTGCTTGTGACTTTGACACAACTCCAATCTTCAGTGCACGTCTGGAGCTGCCCACTGATGTCTGTATTTCACCATGGTATGCTTTTAGTGCCTTCTGAGCTATGATGATAAACACAGCTTTAAATGAGCTTCCAACTCCAGATAACTTTATGTCACCCAGAGAAATTCTTGATTGCTGCAAGAAGCACAGAATCTTTCCTACTCTGTCTTCCTCTGGGTAGTTCTGTAAGTCTTCTTGGCATGAATTGGCAAATTCTGCCACGCTGCAGGGAAGCCTCAGCCCAGAAAGGAAACTTAATGAAATGATAAAAGTTGATCCATAAATTACAATAATTACAATGCAGGAGATGGTTAAGTAAAGTGGATGCTTCCTGATAGTACCTTAAAAAAGCCTTAGTACTCACGGGACATGGAAATTTCCTGTAATCCTATATATAAGTAGTTGCAAAAGCCAAGCCTTCCTCTGATAGAGCCTCAGCCAGGAAACACTGCTAGCCTCAAGGTGCCATTGTATGTGTACATCACTCAGGTGCTTTTATGTATATCTATAAAGACATCCTGCCCAGAAAACATGGGTAAGTAGAATAGTGCAATTCAAATGCAACACAGTAGCATCCTTCAAGCAAACTATCCTAACACTCAGCATTTTCTGCAGCAGAATGAAGTGTAAATGAGGGTCTGATGATGCATTGTGCTATCTACAGCCTGAACGAAGGATTCAGACCTACACATACCAAGTGTTACTGTGATCATTCAGAGAAGGCCTTGATGGTAAGGCATGTTATAAATCATATCATGCAGTCTTCTTCAGGGTTTGCTTTTCTTTCAAAAGATACCACACCCTGGAGAGACCACTTTTTAAATGGAATTACTGATGACAGCCAAACAACAGCAAACATTATTCCCTACCGCTATTTCAATTTTTTTCCAACTATTTCTTGCAAAGCTTTAAAAGCTTGTACATTTCTACCTTACTCACACTTCACCCTTACAAAGAATTCTACAAAAATGAATGAATATGAATTCCATCTGTCCCTTCGGACCACACTAAGGCCTGTAACATTTCTAATTGAATTGAAAAGGGATTTTTAACCAGACTTACTTTCCTCTGTCTGACTGCTTATGCCTACTGCTCCTTCTTTCCACCTGACTGGGCTTTCTGTCTCCCCTTACAGAGCTCTGTGCATTTTACAGACAGCACGTTCCTTCACCAAGATATCACAGAATTGTAGAACCCTTTAGGTTGGAAAAGACCTCTAAGATAATCATCTAGTCCAAACTTTAAATAGCCACAATGAGTGAAATTTTCAAGAGCACTGGACACATTTCATGTAGTTAAACGTGAACTAGACAATAACAGAACATCCCCCACTGTGTGTGGTTTTTGTACCATACACTGGTCTTCAAGACAAGCTGGAGAAGATGACATTAAGCATGATTTCCTGCAACAAGTCCGGGTTTCCTTGCTCCAGGACTAGTCTGATTTTTCTCCTGCCCAAGTCAAATTCCTCAAGCTGAAAATAAATTCGTGCGTATCTACAAATGGCTGTGCAATCTGGGGTTCTGACACCCTAAGCTATTACTGATTCTCTCCGTTTGTTCCCTTTCATCTTCCCATACTTTTCCAATATACTTTACTTGATTTTTACAGAACAAGAGCTTGAACTCAAAGTTTGCCCTGTTTGTGGCAAGAAAACACAAAGGACCTGGCTGACCGTTACATGTTTCCTGATTTTATTTCTTTTTTCAAAAGCAGTTATCCTCCTTATATTTCTGACACGAAGGCTCACCATTTCTTTAATAACGGAATAAAGAAGAAGGTGAAATCTAAACTTCATTCTGTCATTACTTCACTGCTGAATATACTATCCTCCTGAATCTTAGAGGTGTATCATCTCTCCACTTTTTTTTTTTTAAATCATCTCATTCCCAAGCCAAGATTAGAAATGTGTCTCCTCCCTGAAATGCCTATTCCAGCAAGACTCCCTAGCTTTTAGAAGGTGAATGGTTACACTGGTACAGCAAATATACTTTGAATTTGCTTGAGTTGTTTATTTGACCTTGGGATAGATGGGATTTTCACGTTCAGTGGTGTTCTTCACAGTTAACCTGTCTCTTCTAGCAAGGTACTAGTAGCAAACCACTGGGCCATCAAGGCTGGGATATACGCAAGAGTTTCAACCAGGAAGAGCTCATAAGACAACCACCAACTGTCCCCACACCTCTCCGAGTTGTGTTCATAGATGGAAGAGCTCTTAAACCCCTACTTACATTTTCCTCAGTACTGATGGAGAGTTTACTGGGCATTTTAGCAATTAATGTAGTGGACAAATAACTCCATGGGAATTAATCATGTTCTGCACCTCTCGCTGTGCTTCTGCCCTCTTACCTGCAAGTTTCAGAATGCCTCTTTCAAACCCCTCTTTTGCTGCTGATTTCTTTTGGTGATTGGAGGCTCCCCTACATCTGAGCACTAACAATTCTCACCTGGTTTCAGTGATTCCTCTTTTGTATTCCCTATTCTACTTTTCCATTTCAGCAGTGTTCATCATTTTCTTTTGCTAGCCTCTGCTGCCTAGAGACTCTCACATACGTTTGGGTGAGCAAACAACAAAGCCAGCCAACCCACCTCCACAGCTTGAAGGAGGAGGGAAATGCTCCCAAGACTCTCAATTATCTCCAGAAGGGCCTGGTAAGTCCTTGCTGTTGATTAAACTAAGAAATGATTAGCTTCTTGTAGAGGATCTTAGATCACTACCAATAGCTGCTGTCTGCCTGCTATCTTTCTGTTGGGCTAGTCCCTGTTATTTAGGCTAATATGTGAGTACAGCGATATTCAATTTTCACAGCACACTTCTGCAGCAGATAAAAAAAAGTTTTATCAATGAAGACTGTTAAAAAAAAGTTATAATTTAAACAACTCAGCTGACAGAAACACTAACATAGACAATGTTATACAAAGAAAAAAATCATTTTACCAGCATTGTTTATTTCTCCTTGGGGACATTATCCCTTGGAGACTCAAGCTTTACCAAAATAGAACTTCAGCCATTAAACCCTGACAGCCTTTAGCTATACAGGCAACCCTTTCCACAAGAAGATGAATCTCAGGTATTCTGTGCCTTTTGATGGAGAACTTTAGAAGTGCATACACCCACACTTCTACACACAATTTTATTTTTTATGGAAGGTTTATTTCGGTTTTTAGCAATTTTCCTGCTAGTTTCCCTTTTCTACCACCTGCATCTAAACAAACTAGGCTTTAAAGTAAAGTATCTAAACAAGTTTGCTTATACATTTTAAAATCCTAGTGTAGAGTGACAGCTATGCTTTTACATATCAGCAAAAGAAGGTGAACCCGGTGGTATGCATGCAAGCAAAAAGAAGTATTAGATAACATTTTAGAAAAACCCTTCATTCCAATCTTGATAAAACTTAGAAGGTGTGACTGCATGCTGGGTTTCTGAGAAGTCAATCATCATCCTTATTCCCCGCTCTCTGAATCAGCCAGGTATTATTTCAGTTCTGTGATACTGCATTTCATTTTTAAGTGAGTTCTAACAAAGACAGCACAGAATTTTGTATACAAAAATCTGTAAATTTAAGGGACAAGAGGAGAGATAATTTCAGCAGCTCAGTGCACATTGTTCTCTATCTGAAAAACTACGATTGTTCATGCATGAATAGGCACAATTTTATTTTATTTGAGAAACATGGTGATGGGTGTCATGTATTAAAGATTAGAATCTGACCTTACATGACCTCTCCCACCACCACTTATGTGCTAAGAATTTCATTTTTCTTTTAAAATATAAGAGGACAACAATCACTTTCTGTCTGTATAATGAGAAGCAAACCAGGAATAAAGGGAAATTCTTTTTCATTCTGTAGAGATTAGTAAAGTCTAAAAAAAAACCTCATTCTCTGAGGAGAACGATTATCTCACAGACACGATGGCAGAGAAGAATATTAAAAGTTTTCCCCAGAGTCACACATATTTGTCAATCTTTATTCTTCTTCATATTTAACTTAATTGCCACAAATGGTGCTTATAACCCCTCCTTTCATTACCAAGAACATAGTCCAAGAAGGAACAGATGGCAACCCTACAGACTCTCTTGTCTTTCTTAATTTTCAGAACGCTGTCCTACACGTTTGAGTGTATGTAGGCTCAGACTCCTGCAGGCTACACGCTTTTGGTTAATACAGATTTCAGATACTGTGAGCTGTGAGCCTTCCATCTTGGTTTGCTCAGCTGTTTTGCTTCAACTTTGACCTAAGCTATACATCTATTCACACCTCAGCAGTTTCAATCAAAATTCCCAGATAGAAACTACAGTATTGATTGTAATGATTCCTTTCACAAGGATCTAGACTCAAGATCACTACGTTATTCCACAGAGGATCAGCACAGGTCTTGTTGAAGACTACAAAAATATCAATTAGAAACGAACAGCTGCTGCTTCTCTAACAAACAAAAAAAAGAAAAAGAAAAAAAATAAGGTGCTACAATGTAAGTCACTATTTCTCTAGAATCCTGATTAGTATGTTAATGATACTGGATTATATGCCCCTGGCAAACCCCAATTTTTTTTTTTAGTAAGGAGAAGTTATTTCAGCATGTATCTAGCAATCATGGTATTAGAAAGGTTATATGTACTTTTTAGCTTATCTCTAACAGATTCTACTACCTATTATCATTATTATTCTTTTTTTTTTTTTATTGGTAACATCTAAGCAGCAGTCAATAGTGATGCTGCATCACGCTATGTACTGTGCCAACACAATGTGGCAGACAACACCCTACCCTACAAAGCAAGGTGGACAAAATCGAGCAGAGGGGCAAGAAAAAATACTAACCAGAAAAATCTTACTGTGTAAGCGTTAATGAAATTTCATACATGCAACTGCTTTTCCTCAGAGACTTGCGTATTTGACTCCCACCACCTCAACAACCCACATTTTCCTTTGGCAATAAAATGTTACGGTAAACGCACAGAAAAATCCATTTCATCTTGTGTGCAAATTCCCTCACTTTCAGCTGAAAACAATCCAGGTACTGACAATACACAGGTTTTGTTCCAAACATCTTTTGATAGGATCCTTTGACAGTTTCCAGGCTCCACTACCAAAGGCTCAACTGACAGTTTCTGAGGACCTACATTAGCTGCAAGGTCTCATGTGGCTTGACACTGACCTTCCTCCTCTTAGTATGCCAGAATCTGGATCAAATCTTCACTATGTTGAATGATTTGGACTAATTAAGCAAAAACACATGCACACAAGCAGAACCCATGACCAGCATTCCAAAACAAAGGGCCAAAGTTGCTTAATGACAAAAATCTCTTACAGAATTTCATTTTTCTGTTACATTCAGACACGTTTGTTTTCTAATAGCAATAATGAGAAGTGTTCCCCATTCACTTTTTATTTCTTTTGGGGGGTGGGGGGGTGGGGGGGTGTGCAGGGTGGAAAGGAACGTGGAGGGTGGGAAGGGGGTTGCTTTTCTTATTTTAAGTGCAGTGCACCAAACTTACGGCATCACTCTGAGGTTGTGAGATCACAACAGGCTGCCCTGAATCACAAGTCTCCCGTATATTAACATGCAGTGGAATGTCTCCTGTATTAAAGACACCAAGACACATGTATGTGAAGACCTAATACATCTTAAACGTTTCATTAAAATAGCCCTAAAGTGACTTGAAATAAAATTCCAATTCAGGATAGTCTTTGAATTACTTAATACCAAGAAATTAGCATTTAAAATGAAAATTGGCTGCAAAGATGTTTCTATATATCCATGATTAAGACCAAACCTATTTTGGATTTTTCATTCTCCAAATAGGAAGGACTAGGCTTTGCAATAAATGATGAAAGACAGTTTGTTTTCTTGGCTTCCTGAATACACAGAAAAAGACAAACGGAGATACACGAACTATTTTGAGTACATACAAAAGTTTGCTTGTGTCTAGGCAAATACTCATGCAACTTACCGTTTAGCTTATTTCCTTACTGTATATTCTTTCCAACGCATTTTAAAGATTCCAAACACTGTTCAAAAACTTATTTGAATACTTAATTTCCAAATAACAACATTTGTCATTGCCCTTATTAGGCCCTGGATCCAATTAAAAGGTAGGCAGCTATTCAGTTCCTTTTTCTTTCCAACAGAAATCATCTTTATATTCTTTCTAACGAGCAAGGAGCTGTCAGGGGGGAAAGGAATGTTCTAAAGGAGAATCAGTTAGTAACCCTGGTCTGTTCTGGAACACACTTTCTGAAATACAGTTTTTTAGCACTAAAGAAAACATGAAGTTCCCATGTTTAGTTCATTATCATAATAGATAATTATGAGGTGAATTGAAGACCAACCTTCTTTTAAAAGGAAGATACAGCTGTATTTTACATCACGGATGGATGTAGACGGAACAGCCTATGCTTAGTTCAATCTTGAGTGGTCTCAGAAGATGTATCAATTTAATTCATACATTTAGCAAAATTTATTTAATCTACACAAAGCCAGTATTGATTACAGAAGTTCAATATAGTCAGAAGAAGAAACAACAGTCAGAAAAATTGTATAAAAACTCACAACTTAGAAGTAACAAAGCTAGTTAAGGAAAAAATATTGAAAGCAAGCATGAAAATACATGAAAACCAAATAAATAGCAGACAAAAACCGTGGCTCCATGATTACTGAGCTGAATGCTTGAAGGAATTCAGTTTGTTATGATTATTATTGTCCATTTCCTTCAAATTTAATTGTTGCCTTTTTTTTCCCCAGTCCTGAATGAATTTCTTTAGGCATAAAGTCTGTTCACTCATTAAAATAAAAAAATAAAATAAAATAAAACAAAACAAAAAATAGGGAGTCCTTTAAAATTTCCTTTAACACTAAATGTTTTTGTTAACAGAATAAGAGTAACTTTGTAAATCTCCCAGAACTTAGGTCTTACCATTATTTTGTGTAGGGACTAACCTTCACTTTTTTCCCCAAGGACGTTTTATTAGTGGAAAAAGTACTTCTTCACTGTCAGTTTAATAACAATCTCAGACAATTACAAAAAAACTTATCCTATTACAAAACAGCAACTTATCTTCCCAATGCTTGCAAAGATGTGTTTGCACAACATAATAGGACTTGTATGGGCAAAAGTGCAATTCAGAAGACAAAGCAAAAGGCAAACCCAATTAAAAAAAAAAAAATCGAAACATTATACATGATGCAGAAGCGAAAAGACAAAAAATCTGTGCCTCTGGCTGATAAGGATTTGAGGAAGATGAAGGGTTTGTACTATTCTTCACTATAGAACATGATGGGAAGTTATCAACGTAATATTTTTTTCTGATGATACTTACTTTAGACTGCAACGAAAGCGTAAGTGCTCAGGAAAAAAAAAAAAGAGCCATTGCTGCTTCTATTAGGAGAACGTTGAAAAAGTTTGGAAGTACACCATGGAAGATCGTGCCTGACAAATCTGGTGGCCTTCTACGACAGGGTTACAGCATTGGTCAATAGGGGAAGAGCAACTGACATCATCTACCTGGGCTCGTGCAAAGCATTTGACACTGTCCCACACAATATCCTTGTCTCTAAATCAGAGAGACATGGATTTGATTGCTGGACCACTCAGTGGGTAAGGAATTGAGAGCTGAATCAAAGACTTGCAGTCAAAAGCTCAATGTCGAAGCGCTGGACACAAACAAGCTGTGTTTCTCAGGGGTCAGTATTGGGACTAGCGCAGTTTAACATCTTTGCTGGTGATACAGACAGTGGGATCAAGTGTACCCTCAGCAAGTTTGCCAATGACACCAAGATGTGTAGAGCGGTCAACATGCTGGAGGGAAGGGATGCCGTCCAGAGGGACGTGGTCAGGCTTGAGAGGTGGGCCTGTGCGAACCTCATGAGGTTCAACAAGGCCAAGTTCACGGTCCTGCATCTGGGCCAGGATAATCTAATCCCAAGCACAAATACAGGCTGAGCAGAGAATGGATTGAGAGCTGCCCTGAGAAGGACCTGGGGGTGTTGCTGGATGAGCTCAACATGAGCTGACAATGTGCACTTGCAGACCAGAAAGCCAACCGTATCCTGGGCCGCATCAAAAGAAGCATGGCCAGCAGGGTGAGGGAGGTGATCCTCCCCCTCTACTCTGCTCTCGTGAGAGCCCACCTGGAGTACCCCATTCAGCTCTGAGACCTGCAGCACAAGAAGGACATGGATGTATTAGAATGAGTCCAGAGGAGATGATCAAAGGGCTGAGGCACCTCTCCTATGAAGACAGGCTGAGGTAGATGGGGTTGTTCAGCCTGGAGAAGAGAAGGCTCTGGGGAAACCTTATAGGCACTAGAAGGCCGCTAAAGGGGGCCTACAGGAAAGCTGGTGAGGGACTCTTTGTCAAGGGGTGTAGCGATAGGACAAGGGGGATTGGCTTTAAACTAAAAGAGAGTAGATTTAGATCAGATACAAGAAAGAAATTCTTTACTCAGAGGGTGGTGAGGCACTGGAACAGGTTGCCCAGAGAAGCTGTGGATGCCCCATCCCTGGAGGTGTTCAAGGCCAGGCTGGATGGGGCTTTGGGCGACCTGGTCTGGTGGGAGGTGTCCTGCCCACGGTAGGGGGGTTGGAACTGGATGGTCTTTAAGGTCCCTTCTAATCTAAACCATTCTGTGATTCTACGGTGTGTATAGTAGTCAGTATCTTAGCAGTATGTAAATTTGCTTAACTTTCTGGTCATAATTCTGGTAGCTCAATTTAAAAAAAAAAAAAAAAGGGATTTTCAGAGACAGGGAGAGAAATTAGCAATGCAAGGTCTTTCTCAAAGACTCACTCTTTCCTATAGGGAAGAATAAAAAAGAAAAGGCAATTAAAATACTTGAAATATTGAACTACACTCAGAAAGTAACTGGTGACTCCCAATTGCCTTCCGTCATAAACAAAAATAAAAGAAGTTTTCAATCAAAGGCAGCAGAGCCTGAGCAAATAGGAAAATACTTTTCTATCCTGCACACTGTTAGCTTGCAGACTTTGTTGGGTATTAATGAAACTAAGAACTTAGATGTTCTAAGATGACTAGGTCCTGAACTGAACAAAGAGAATAGCAAAACATAAGCAAAATAAATTTATAGATAGATAGACAGATAAAATCTCTCAAAGCTTTTGGGTGCAATTCAATAGCAGTAGTATAAAATTACCATTTGGGATAGATTAACGTATAATCTGTAAACAGAAATTTTTATAATACCATATGGTATTGCTGTGCAATGGTCACCCTCGGAAGTATGAGCATACTAATCAGATCAAGTACTGCGATTCTAAATTTAACCCTTGGGGCATTTTTCTTAATCTTCAAACTGTCACTGAAAGGCTAGACTAAGGTAATTTTCACTCTATTTTTGTTCATACGTATTGGCCATCCCCTGATAAACCTGCAAATCTCTCACACCTCTCCTTATTAAACACTATTACAACAGGTTCTGCTCTGTTAGGGAATAAAAGAAAAACATTTACGAGACCAACAACACAGCACATCATCTGTGCCTGTGTATCTAAATGCATGTTTGACTCAACTTCTTGCAGAACATTTGCATCCATCCACATAACCCAAGGCTGTAGAAGTCCCCTTGGGCTCTGATCGCAACTTATTATATATTCATAAGACTAAAAGATAGCCCAAAAGCATGTCTTTTAATTATGTGTTGCCTTGTTATCTTAAGTTTGTGTCACACCTTGATGTTTTTGTGTTGATCTAAGTGAGCTTCCTGGTTCTTTTAATGAATTAGCTATGGAAAATCATTGAGATAATTATAGTAATACATGGAAACACATCATTAACACATGCAATTATCCCATTTACCAACTTAATTACGCTGTGTTATATTCTCTTTTTTTTTTTCTTTTACTGAAAGCACAGGTTGAAATATGCATTTTTAAAGCAGCAACGTACATTTTGATCGATGTATATTTTAGCTTATATGCATGCCAGATGATTTAATCATGGACAATTTCTGTTTTAAAGATAAATTTTCTTTTGAAACAGCACTTTGCAATTCAGCACATTCTTTTAATCTCAACACTTAATCATTAGTCTGTTTGCTTCCATGCTAGAGTAAAGGTATCTTCATATGAGCGTAGAAACAACTGTTCCAATGAACTGCATTTCAATTAACATATTTATTTCACACATACAATTCATTTAAATTAAATAAATAAGGAAACTTCTATTGGCATTATCGGACAGAGTTCTAAGGTCTAAATTTTACAGGATGACAT
Organism: Cygnus atratus; assembly: GCF_013377495.2. NCBI lineage: Eukaryota > Metazoa > Chordata > Aves > Anseriformes > Anatidae > Cygnus > Cygnus atratus. The sequence goes on from NC_066366.1 coordinate 21,339,478, forward strand.
AGTATATCATAACAATGAATTTCAGGTAATATAGCACATGATTACCAAAATAATCCATGTTCTGTATTGTTTGTAATTCAAACAAGATTTAAGATGCAATTCAAGAATTTGCATATCCAGTCCATATCCCATTAACAAGAATGATCCTGATAAGAATTAGAGCATGAAACAACAGGGACATTCATCTACTTAAACTTTTAATTCTATTCCATTTGAACACCATCCAAATATACAGTAATTTAGAATTGTGCTGTTCTGTACTTCAGTTCACACCATTAAAAAGCTATTTCTCCACCCTTACCTAGAACATCCAATCCAAGGGTTTTTGCTAGATCTCTTACACCATCAGCTCCAAAAATGTGTGTCTCATGTTTACATTTGGGACATTGGAAAACACTCATATTTTGTACTAGTCCTAAAACCTGTTGAATTAAAAAGAAGTAATGTTGAAACCTGGGATTCAAGCATCAGTTGTTACTCATCGCTGACAACAAAGAAGAGATGATGAACACAGAATCAACAAATCATTATCAGCTCTTACTGTCTCAGTTTCGCTATCATTTGTACATTATTTAAAATTTTCTGTAATTATACCTCTCAAATCTTAACTAGCTTCTTTGTCACAAGAAGTACCTCTTGAACAGATCTCCCTCCCAGATGAGGAGATGTATTTTATTTCCTGAACTCTGAATACTGGAAGAGTTTCCATGTACTGTTTTATAGCTTTGTAATTTGCAATTTCAAGAAGCAAAATAAAAACATACCATTACAAGAAATGACAATCAGACATGCTTTTAAGATTTTTTAGTAAATTATCCTTTAGGGAAATGTTTACAAAAAGAACCAGATTTGCTATTCTTCTGTAGAGGAGGAAACATTTTAAAGGTCAAACAGAAATAATTATGTGAAAGAAAGTTGTGAAACTACAGCATAAAAATCTAATACACACGTATTAGATACCTTTCTGCTGGTGCCAGATGTTCAACAGTACCCTTGCAAAATATGGCCTGAAAATTTGCCAAATCAGGCACAAAAATATCTTCTTTCACAATGTACAATAATGCTAATGATAAAATTGATCTTTCTTTATTCACCCAGTAAACAAGACTGTTCACTGAGGTAGAGCAGAATTTCTCAAAAGTGATGACAACAGCACAAAAACACTTGAAAATTTCTACCTTTGCTGATCAACAGAAGATTTGCTTTGAGAGGTTCCATGTTACACAATTTCATCTCACAACCATTACGCTACTTAAGTATGTCACATACATTATAGCTGAGTTGTAAAAATATGACTATATATTTCAAAGTACAGAAAAGCTGCTATATACCTTGTGGTATTCTGTGCTTTCTAAAATTTCCCAGAGCATTCTAGTTCTGTGCTTGAAGAAACTGGCAAAGTTATTAGGATAGCAATGTATCCTCTGTGGTAATGAAACATATCTAAAAGGATGTTGGTTCAATGTAAGCAACAAGTCTTAAGTTATTCAATTATTAACAGTGACCGTACAACTTTTGGCACCAGAAGTGAAAATAAACACTTAACTAAAAGAATATGGAGGTAGCACTGCAAGTAAAGGCATGTTATTTACAATACCTTAAAAGTTTCCATATATCAAAGTTAAAACTGATCAAAAGGCAATAGCTTTTTTTTTTCTTTTGCTATACCACTGTTACATGTTTCATACCACTTTCTATGTCTTCCTTTACTTATGTAAAGCTTTCAAAGGGTTTAAAGCAAGAAACATTTTAAGGAACAGTAAAAAAAATAAAAATACATATACACTTAAAAAAAAAAAGGAGAGATTACCTACTTTTAATTTAACAATACAGTTTCCTCATTTCCCACTGTCTCCCAGGGACTGCTAGGGAAGCAAGAGGAACAAATTTCTATTTGCTGGTACATCACCACATAATGATTTTTTTTTCATCCAGTTCTTAAACTAATAGACTTATGGCATACTAAGTGTGACTACATGGTGCAGAGGTGTAACAAGGGTGCACAGCCACAGTCTTCTTACTGAAGACCCCTGAGCAAGCATTCATCCTGCTCTCCTTAAATTAAGGTCATGGAATTTTCACTGTGTTGATAAACTGGAGAACACCGGAGGAAACATTATTTGATGAAAGAGAAACAGTATTTTAACTATGATACAGGGAAGCAATTATCTGCAGAACAAAGGAAAAAAAGATCTCAACATTTATACTCTAAATGAATTCATCCACATCCAGATGTCTTGGGTTTTGAATATTTTGTTCTCCTCAATGAAGTTGTACAACATTTATGATACAGCGAATTCATAATCAAAGTTATGTAGTCTACTATTGTTTTGCTAATAGCTCAGAAGTATTACAGCTGTTTTGTTAGTTCTTTGAGATAACCTAATAACTAAAGAAGTCCTTCTGCCACAGTTACTGCAAATACTGAGATACAGCTGTATCCCCAATGCTAAATCAGTTTTAGAGGTCTTATTCAATGTCCTTTTTTGTTTCCATTTCAACAAATCTCTCTAAAAGCAAATGACATTTCAGCATTACACAGTCACGTTTACTTTCTCAGCTTTATTCCTATCTGTCATCCAACCAGTGACCAGTGCATGTACAGTGATTACTGATATATAAATTGTTCTTCTGGCATAGGAAGAGATTTTTGGAATATTAGTTGCCAATTATAAATACCCAATTTGATATACAATCTGTCCTAACACACGCACCTTTAGTGCTGAAGTCTATTTTTAACAAGCATATTTCTACAGATGTTTAGAGAAAGAAGAGATTTCACTATTGTTTTCAGAGCTTTTAAATCTACAGACAAAGTAATTGGTCTTGCTAATAAAGTGAGTAATAACTCATTTCCCTGCTCAAATAATAGATCTGGAAAAGCTTCAAAGCAGCTCTGACTGTTTGCACAAACTATCCCATAGGTACGTACGCGTCTGATTCTACTCCGTAGAGAGCTCCTCTTCCTGAACATTTCCCTGCAAACTTGGCTCAGTAACAACATGAAAACTATGACTAGATGCTCCACAGTACAGGAGCTAGCCTATGGTGCCAGAGTACAAGACAGTTACAATACACTGAGCTGAACTTCATTTGGTCAAATTGTTTTTTTGAATGGTGAAAAGACATACATCAAGAAGTAAGAGGCAACTTACTTTTCATTATCTATTACCTGCACACACACTGCTTCTGAATGCTTACGTACTCCTTATGTTCAACCAACCTTTTGGTTACACAACAAATCGTGCCCAAATCCACATATAGTGCCCTCTCTACACAAGGAAAGAATTCCTGAGAAACCCACCTAAGCCATACCCTGTACTTTAAGAATGGCTGGTGGTGACGTCTGACTCCAGTCTGACTTCAGTTCAAGTGGTGAGGGTTACAATTCCAGTTTGCCATAGACTTCCTATGTAACTATGTCACTTGATATTTTAGTGCTTCAAGTAAATGTGCTCATGGATATTTCTGTCTTCCTTGTTTTTCTATTCTGACAAGCAATTTTTTGTTCTAACTGCAGCTTCCTATATGAAGCCATAATCTTGGCTAGGTACTCTAAGCTACAAAAATACCAACAAGCACATATCTAATTAAACAATTTTAATACATCTTAGAAGGAAATACATAGCTGTGTTTACACAGTTTGTTTGAAACCTGGGAAATCCACAACATATCCTTCCAACTCAAGGAAGCTACCAGGGAAGTTGTAGATTTAATTAAAAACCTCTCATTTTCTTTCAGGGATATGCTTTTATCATAAACCCTATCCAACTGAACTCAATTTCAGTATGTGAAAACAGTCAATTTTTTCCTAAATACTCCAAGTTATTAATGTGGGTTTTTTCTTTTTTTCCTGTCAACAGCCCAGAGAAAACCTCTAGGATCCATGAAAATGACAGCCAAACTTCACATAATGGGACAGAGTCTTGTGAGTTCATAGTGACAGAAGCCAGTATCACTTTGCCACGTCCTGCCTCACCTGGTGCACTGCAGAAGAGATGGGACTCTTCTTCTAATGACTACGTCCTAAGACTTAAAAGTAAGACCTGCATTGTAATCCTGGCTCCCACGCTGACTCTCAACGACAGATTTTAATTAAATCCTTCTGTCATTTAATTTTAACTCAGTAAGGGACAAACAACACTAACAATTGTGACTTTATTGTGGTAATACTATATGGATGTAATGTGAGGCTCTGGTAACTAATGACTGCAGCAGTGATGGGAAGGTGGTGTATAGATGCCTATGTGCACAAGGGAGACTCCAGTTTACGGAATATAAGCAAGCACACTCAATGACTCAGAGCTTAGCAGCCTATAGACTCTCAGCTTCTTTGGAAAGTAGACTCTCTGCAATTGCTTTTTTTTTTTTAAAAAAAAAAAAGATTTTAAAGATCAGATTTTTTTTTTAATTAGTCAGTTACACAATTAGGATACACAATTTTAATATGGTCCCACATATTTCACCTCTTTGATGTAAACCCCAGGTTTGAAATTATTATTTTAGACTTAAAACTAAAGGTAATACATCACCAGGATTTGCTTTAAAACCAAAGTAGATGAGACATCTACACTGATGCACATACAAGGTGAGAAAAAAAGTGAAGCACCACATAACAACAGATGACTGGCTCCAGAGCATTCAAATTCAGCATCTGGCACAACCGCTTTGCTGGGGCTTATCATTCGAGTAAGACAGATCTGAGAACTCCACTGAATCTAAACAGATACTTAAAATCTTGTCTACCATCAGTCAAATAAACAGCAGCCAAATCGGTCACAGAACACATTATTTTGTGGAAGCCATTCTCTTCAAAGAGCACTGAAGAAAACTGACTTAGAAAGAAATCTGGATAATTTCTTATGAAAAGGAAAATTCAGTGAAGTACTAAATTGGATACAATTTTATATGAAGAAAGTCATTTTGCATGATTTTAGCAAATCCAAACAAAATCAAAACAAAGCATTCCATATGCTTTTCTCCTGTCATATATATATATATATGTATGTATGTATGTACTTCTTTTAGTAGCAAACAATAAATGCTGCTTTCATTTTGGTGCAAAGATACTTAATGAAGTTAATAATAAGGAATTCATCAATTTATTTCTCTTGATAATCTATCCTGTAAATTAAAACAAAACAGGATTTGTGTTGCCTTTTTAAAGAATTAAAAATGTGCTAGCCACTCAAGAAATTTCCCTTTCTTAACAGAGAGTAAAAGTGACCTTCACACAGATAAGCCATAAAATATACTTTTTTTTTTTAATTAAGTACAGTAAATGGCTTTTTTGTTATTTAAAATAAGGAAGCATTTCAGTTTGTATTTTCTCATCAAATGCACATTTCAAATAAAAAATGAGTCTCTTCGTGAACATACTCTAGAGTATAACATTCGGTTACTTAGCAACTTGTAACACTGTCAAGACCTTACAGCAATTTAATCAAATTTTTACCTAAAAAATCCATTTAATTAGTAGCCTATTTTTTAAAATTAATATAAGAATAATAAACAAAAATATGTGCTTCTTACATTATTTCAAATCATTTTATGTAGTTCTTCAATTTAAATCTGAACTATTAATTCTAAAAAGTTCAGTGAAAAAACACAACTGTCAATAAAAACTTCCAGAATATTAAAACAACAAAAAATGAAGTCAATTTTATTACCTTTTTAATATTTCCTCGTTTTCCCTCCATTTCAATCCACATGAATATTGGGGATATTTTTACACATTTCATTTCCCAAACAAGCAAGCTACCATATTAACTCTAAGCCTAATAAGGAACAAAGCAACAAAGATGGACTTGCTGGTATAACAGTCACAGAGCCTTTCAAAAGGCAAAGTGACAATTAGGTATGCACATACCTCCCCAAAATCTTACATTTCCTTCTTAAGATGAATGTTGTTTTTTTTCCACATCTCATGAAATTTCAAATTTGAGCTCTAACAGAGCCGAAGAGAACATATATTGACGATATAGTATAAGACAATATATTTGGAAAACAGATTGCTCTATAAATCATCTCTTTATCTGGTTAGCTGTCTGATCTATTCCAGGTGACTAAAAAAAAACTGTTTTAAAAGTAATTATTACCACGTCATTCTGAGAAAATTCTTCTTTCCCTTCTGTTAAAGCAAACTTCTGATACAGATATAAGGCAGATTCTAATTTATTTTTTCCCCAAACAAGAATTTATGAGATTCAAATGATTCGTGAATAGATTGTTCACCTACTACTGTATATGGAAATTTTCTACGTTTCTGAAAAAAATCTACAGGTATTTTTAATGTAGATGCTTACAGGTACGTGGACTTTTCTAAACATTTCAGCTCCCTTGCATGCATCCAATAAAGCCACATCTTGTGGAGTGGAGATGATCACAGCTCCTGGGAAAAGAAAACATGAAATATCATTGAAGTTTATATTATGATTCATAACCACTAAATCTTTTGGCTAATACTTTTTAAGAAAGAAAATTACACTGTTTCTTTATTATGCAATAAAGTGACAAAAACAACTGCAATACAATGCAGAGTGATAAAAAATAACTTAGAAAAATATAAGATGAAAATATCTACATAGAAAATATTTATATTTTCTAAATGAAAAAATGGCTCTAGCTGCCATATGACCACAAACAGACAGTAACATGGTCCACATGCTCACAGTTTGCAATGGTGATATTCTGGAAATATGTACACAGTAACTGCTCCATGCCATCTGAAAGCTTTTGATTTAACCTTAAGCCTTGCACTAAAAGCAAGAGGCAGCTATCTGCCATCAGATTGTTTCTTTCTGAGCCTGCTAGGCTTTTGGATACCACGACTGGCAGGCACAAACTTGAAACCTGTTATACTAGGCACAGCACCAGTGAGTCTAACAGGACTGTGGCTGTATGAATGATTCTACAATAGACCAACCTATACACACTTGCACTATGTTTGGGGAAAAATAGCGCCCTACTGCTCACCAGTCAGGCATGACCTCAAGTTCCCTGATAATCAGCACTCCTAAGAGTTATTAAACACTCAGAACAGCTATAGCTCTTTGTTAGAGGTAAGAACCTAAGGAGGTCTACACATTACTATGTGACATCATTTCATGAGTAACACAACCTGCAAAACCAATATAGCCATTAAAATATTCCCTATCACCTCACAAAGAGCTGTGTCTGCATCTTTTTGCATATGCTCAAGGGCTTCAAATACTGTTTTCTTAACACTTGCATCAAGAATCTGCTCATACCCATCCCTATTTTTAAAAAACGGGATATAAAGCATCACATCAGTGAGCAATTGATTAGTTCTGGTTTTACAGTGATCAGCCAGTCTCCTAAGTACGTTATAAAAATATCTCTGCGAAGTCGTATCATGCTAACCTCACAGCAGAAATTTGTGCCCACCTTCACGCTGAAAGCAATTGCGACATAATTTCAGATGCACGGGCCTGCAGTTGCCAGCCTTTGGTGTACCTGTCAAAGGAAGACGTGTAGATTTTCCTAGTCACCACATGGGATTGCATACTGGGAGCTTTGGAGTCCCTAAGAGGCCTCCCAGTTCAGAGCAGTGGGACAGGCAGCCCTGCGCCTCACCACAGCCCCGCGCAAGCCATGTGCTGCATGGTGGCATCTCAGCTGTGTGACAGTCAGCCGTTTCCAAACATTGCCTGACAGCACATGTGAATGTTTTCCACCAGTGTGCTTAACCTCTAATTTGCAAAAGAAAAATACAATCTGGCACCTCACTCCTGAAAAGCTGCCAATCTCTGCCTTACATAATATTAGACACAAGTCCCAAAACTGAACAGCATATGTAATGTACTAAGCAAATGCAATTTCCCTATTGTTCTCTAAAACTCTGACATCCAAATAATTTGCTGGTTTTCCCAAGCTGACCTGCTTCCAATGACACAGCAAAGAATAACATGGAACCCTTTCAGTTACATCCACAACACCTTAGCAAGTCATTTCAACGAAGTGTGGGGTTACACTTCACAGACAACGCTGAAATATAGGGTTAATTCCACAAAATGCATGCACCCTACCCTAACAGCAGTCTACAAATTTAGACTCAAACATCTTTCAATACTTAGACAAAGTGCTTATTATAGCTGTCTCTTCAAACAAAACTAGAAAACTAGAATTTGTGTCTTATGTGTACACATATACACAGTAGTTGTTTCACATGGCAGGTTTTTGTTTATGCTTTCAAAAAAAAAAAGATACTGGCTCAGTTAGCATTCTGTGTATCTTCACGGAGAAGTTAACATGCAGTCAGCAAAACTTAATTGACCATCTTCTGGTCCAACATAAATTTTTTTAAACGAATCAAACTAGGCACAATGAAAACATCCAATATAACTGTAAACAGCTTATTTGGGAAAGGTTTGTTTGTTTTTTTACACTAATAACCTGTTGATAGAGAACCTTACCCAAAGGGAAAATCTCAAAAGATGAAAAGATTCAATGGTATTTTGCAGAGTTTAGGCTGCCTTGAACACAAACTCCCGGTAAAAAAATTCCAACTTCTGTCATACGTGAGTTAAAACTAAGCTTGTGGATAACTTGGATGGCTTCTTCCACAGAATGAAAGGCAACATAACCAAGAAGCTGGTGCTGAGGGTGTAATAGGTCTCTCTCTGCTATTTTAATTTTTGCTCTGAACTGGATTACAGAACAACAAAAACACTACATTATTTCCGTCTAGTTAATTTTTTTGAAGTTACTTTTGTTGCTCCTGTTTGTGAGAATACTGAAATTTGGTATCATGTCCTTCTACTGACACTGAGGACAGTGCTTCTTTGGCTAAAGAAAGCAGAGCACAGTATGCACTAATCAGACTAGTCATGTTAGTTAAGCGTCTGACACTTTCATAAGCAGTTTAAAGAAGGCTATTTAAAATTACTGTAATTTCATTAGGATTTGTCTTCTGGTTCTAAAGCACCTCCCTGAGGCCCAAACTGCTTAACGATATCTTCACTAAGTGATTTACTTCACATCAACATAGAAGATACAGGACATCTCCTCATTTATATTTCTTGAAGTAAAATGTAAATTAAAGGTGGTCTCAAGGAAGTACTACCCACCACCTTTCATCAAAATGAAAAGCTAAGTTTCATATTCAATTATTGATTTAATTTACTTTTTAATTAGAAGTAAAGCTGATTCAATTCTGAACATGCCAATTTGGAAAAGAAAAGCAGTACACTTCAGTTCTTCAGGAGCTCCTACCTTAAATTCCATTCATACATAGTTCAGTGAAAATTAAATCCTTAAAATAAGCTAGAAACATGAAAATAAGTTCAAAAAATAAATATTACAAACGGCTACCAGGGATTTACTGACTTGCAGAATCTGATGAGCCTTTTGACCTATTTATGAAATACCTGTTTGGTGAGTGATTATTTCCTTGCAAACAAACTGAAACTCAGGCACAAAACCACAGGACTGGAAGGGACTTCAAAGATCATTGGCTCAAGTCCACTCCCAATGCCAGTATCTACCTTCCATAGGAAACCTGTCCAGAACTTATGAAGAGTAATTGCAGATTGCAAAGCTTATTATGGAGAAGATCCAGAATCTTTACGGTCAGAAACCTATTTTTGATTTCCAGACTAAATTTATTTAGTCAGCTTGTTCTGACTTATAACAACATCCTTTAAATTAAGTGCATTTTCTGTCTCTTTGGTACAACTGCTAGCCCAGCAAACCCAACCTGAAGTTCAAGAATTCAAATTATTAGCAGCATTATTTCCTCCACTAGCAACAGAATATGGCAAATGAGACTTGCCTCGGTGTTCCCCTTCGCTGAATAAGTTTGCATACTTAATTCAGAAAGCAATTCAAATGATGAGCAAGAGAGAGCACAGCACACACCTTCTTTGCTGTTTTGGCTCTATATGGTTAATAGGAATATCAAACAGTAAAGAGTTATTTTGATCAATAAAGTAATGAAACACGACTGAATTCATGCACGCAGCATGCCTCTTGAAGCAATACGTGCAATGTTTACACAAGCCTGTCTAAATGATGCAAACTAAGGCTGACAAATTGAACAGAGAAGAAGTTGCAGAAACTATAATGTTATCACATCGCACATTAAAATATAGTACAAATTCTATCTTCACACTTGTGGGCAGAAGAATAATTTCTACGCCTTGAACATACGCATCTAACAAGCACATTTAGGTTTAACTGGCATATCTTCTTATTCATGCATTTCATTTATTTTTGTAACTTCACTGTATTTCAGTCAAAGAGCTGAGGCACTTTGCATTAATAGAAACTATGCTAACTATATTTTTTAATACTTAGCATACAAAATAGAGAGACAGAACTAACAGCGGCCTGATGTTTGCCCTTCTTCTTAAAACCCCAAGTGCTTAATCCCCAAAAAAAGAGAGGTGTGTGCATATGGTGCATTGTTACTCACCCTACTGGTGGACTGGTGCTTAGGAAATGAGAAATACTGCAAAAGCCTTTAATTTCTGTGTACAGAAAACATCACCTGCATTCACTGTATCACTACGGTCTGCATTAGACATTTTGGGTTACAAAGCACTAGGTGCAATCTCCCCAAGCCTTAGTTAAAATTAATTTGTACCTAAGCAAATCACTTCGGCTCTCCTTCAAGCCAGTGAAGAAAAACAGGCAAGTCTAAAAAACAGCTGATAAACTAAGTTTACAAGATCGACCTTATGTTAAAGAGCAAATCTTTTCATCCTAATCCTTTTCTTCCCCTCCGATATCGACAAAGGCAGACTTCGTAACTAAGCTACGTGCATCTCATCCACACAGATGACTAAGAATGCAACCTGCCCCGGCCAATATTAGATTAATGACTGGATTCTATCACCCTGATTCTTACTAACTTAGTAAATAATGCCACCCAAAAACCTGTGGAGTGAAAAGTAACAGACCAGAAAGACTGACAAATATAGTTCAGGAGGAAAAAGACACAAAAACATATTGCATTTTTCTAGTAATTGCACCTGCTGATAGACAGGCATTGAACACTTGCAGGGAACCACATTCAGACCTCAACGCAGCTGCCAACGGCCTGATCTTACCACATCACTGCGTTTTTTGTAGCTTTTGCCACCTCTTCCGTTGCATCAATTTCAAACTTCCAGGCAAGACTTTCAAGTTATAAATAGCCTAATGAACCGGAATCGTCTCCACTATGGATCTTCAGAGACCCACTCAGGTTCTGTGCAATTTCTTGTTATTTCATAGATAAAATATGCCAGCAATTACAGGATAGTTTCCACTTGAATATGCAGAATGAGCTATTGTTGGTCTTTGCTAGAATTACAGAATTTCAGCTGGTGGTGCTTAAAGTTGCATTAGCATTAAAAACTTGCCATCTCCTTGGATGAACCTCATAAAGAAGTTCCTTTAGCTTGTGTGTGTGATGTTTCATTGCAACTGGTAACCTGAAAGAATCCTTAGTCTGACTTTCCTTTAAGGGATCCTTAAGATTGATAGCATAGCTCAGAATTGTCCTAAAGTCTGGATCCTGGCTGTGTCCCACCTCCAGCCTGCTTCTTACCTTCCTGGAAGAGTCTGAACAGCTGCTGAGATGGTGTATGTTCTCAACAGCCACACATCCTCTTCTGCCCACAAGCTAGCCGGTAATTAGAGACTGAGGCACTACCACCCTGCCCACACGAAAAGAGGACATGAATTTTACAGCAAGCGCAGGGAGAATCCTATGCTCTTATTGACAGGAACTTCATCAGTGAAAACTGAACAAAGGAATATCAGTAGCTGGACAAAGCTGTCATCCTGCAGTTCAACTGCCCTCACCTAACTGGCCAGTAAGTATTGTAACATCCATTTTGCGCTAGATCACATGGAGAAAGCCATAAAGAACATGCTTCTCACTATTAAAATGCTTGATTTTGGTCGTGGTAAACAATACACAGGTCATTCAATACATAACATTTACTAAGTAAAGTGTTAGACCACTGAAAATATTTGTAGTAGCATCTGTGAACAAGCATTACTTACAAAGTACATGCCTAAAATAAGAAGTTACTCCCTCACAGACACATTGCACTTTTCTTCGGCTGTCTGAATTAGCATTTTTCTGCTCTACTCCATTGCACCTCCTGCCTTCAAGGCCCTTTGCCAATTATATCCAAACTACAGTGCGCATTATACTAGACAAGAGCAATGTCCAAATATTCTCTTTTGACAAATTAATATGTTTTTTTTAAAAAAGTCTCACAATTTCTGAGAGGTGCCAATCAAAAGAGAGCTAGGAAAGAGTGCTCCTATTCCAAAAACCAAAACCAACAACAAAACCACACAACACAAAATACTTCAATCACGTCCACAAACTTGTTTTTAACTTTTTTCCCCAGAGGTGAGGGTGAATGCAGTACCATTATTCACATGGATTTTCCTTACCCTTTGTAATTGTCAGCTGAACTCTACATTTGTTTGTTCTTCCTATTCAGAATGGTCTGGAAAAAAAGCAGCAATTGCAGCAAATGTGCTGCGTAACATACAGTCAGCCACTATTGCCAGACCTCTGAGATCCTCAGTTTTCAAAGCCTGTGTACATTACAGCTTTTTTCCTCAATACCTAGAAACTATTTTTTTTAAAGAATTATAAAATTTAAAGAACTTGCATTGAACACGCTCTCACTTCAGCTTGGACAGCAAATCTGTGTTAAATCCCCACGAGCCAATAGTTAAATTTAAATTAATATTGAAACAGTTTGAGCCTTTAACATGTAACTCATACTGCATTTTGGTCTCTAAATTAAATGTACAGTCTACTGGGTTAGGCACCTCATAATTAACTACTAAGACCATCCAAAGCTAAGATAACCCTGATGATGATTTGCATTTGTCAACTACAGCTTTTCTGACAAAGGGAAAAACACTATTTAAACATACAAATTATAGCTGGACAAATGCAACTGACAATTTAAAAAATTCCTAATGTTATGACTAATGGTTTGTTGTTGTTGTTAATCTGTCCTAAACCTATTTGCTTTTCCTTTCATGCAGTTATTTAAAATACCAGAAGATAGCATGAAAGAAAGAATAAAACTCCATGGCTATCTGAAAAAAAGTATAAAAATCTGATGTTAAAAATATTTGCAATTCAAAAATAGATCAAGTAAAATTTACCTTTAAAAAAAAAAACTCAGATGACTTCCATAAAATATCTTCAAAAATTTACTATAGATACTAACTATGTACCACTTCTACAAACGAAAGCTAGCTCAGAAACAGAGAAAAACATCGTAAATCATTGTTAAACTAAAAGGAAAGATCAGATGCCTTGCAACTGTGATTTGCATCAAAGTAAGAGATATTCAACCAGGGGCAAACAGACACTTACACAAAGAGCAATGACAGAATACAGATATACCTACAATCAAAGCATATGCTACATGCAATTCGTATGGTTGCATTGGTTAGGGTTGTGGTTTTTTTTTGATCATTTCTCCTCAGAAAAGACAAAAGAAGGCTGCCATACCTACTCACTTTGCGATTTCTGTTAATTTAAGAAGACACCTTTATCTCACAAATCACAGTCCTTTTCCATACCAACACCATGAAAAAATTTAAAAAAGAAAACAAAAAATTGTTTTCTTTTTTAAATTACGTGAAATTCTTTATTTTTTCTCTTCGTTTTCACTGCTTGTTAACTGGAACTTGCTGGTTTTGTACGTTATTAAATGTTAAGCAGGATCCAGTTCAGCTAAGCAGCTCCACATCAGAGCAGATCTCCACACTGCAGCCCGTGGAGGAGCCCCCGGTGGAGCAGGTGGATGTGGCCTGGAGGAGGCTGCGGCCCATGGAGAGCCCCCGCAGGAGCAGGCCCCGGGCCGGAGCTGCAGCCCATGGAGAGGAGCCCAAGCAGGAGCAGGGGGTCTGGGGGGGAGCTGCCGCCTGTGGGGGACCCGTGCTGGAGGAGTTTGCTCCTGGGGGACAGATGGACCCCGTGGTACGGAGCCATGTTGGAGCGGTTCTTGAAGAGCTGCTGCCTGTGGGAAGCCCACAGAGGAACAGTTCGTGAAGGAGGGCATCCCGCAGGAGGGACCCCACACTGGAGCACAGGAAGACAGTGACCGTGAAGGAGTGGTGGTGACGAAGCATCATGGACTGACCGCAGCCCCCACTCCCCTTTCCCCAGCACCACTCGGAAGGAAGACAGAAGAGGGTTGGTGGGGGTGCTTTCAGTTTCCTTTTAGTTTCTCACTGCCCTAGCCTACTACTGTTAGGCAACAAATTACATTTATCTCCCTATGCTGAGCCTGTTTTGCCCATGATGGCAATTGGTGAGTGATCTCCTTGTCCTTATCTCAACCCTTGAGCCCCTCTTCATCGTATTTTCTCTTCCTTTGAGAGTGAATAAGAGCATGGCGTGGTGGAGTTTATTTGGCCATCAGTGTTAAGCTACCAGTGGCACACACACTGCTATCGCCTACAGTTGTCTATAACCCAAGATCTCTCATCTGTGTGGCACTGACATATAATTGAATAAATAGTGTTTGGCTTACCCATTCGGTGTGTAGCGTTCAATAAAATGTTTCAGAATTTAAAAATGCCAACTTTCTTCAAGTTGGTAGTATCCTTCTACTCTTTTCTCCTCAATTTACACATCCAAATAGAGAAAATACTGCTATGACTTTTAAAGCTTAATCAGTAAAGACGGAAATAAGCCTTTTGTTTTCATTTAAACCTATCTATCAATACAGTGCTGTCAAAAAATTATTAATTACAATTCTTTGAAAATACGTATTTGAAGTAACAGAAACTCCTTCGGTAAATATTTCAGCCATTATCTGCAAAAGACATTCAGGAGATAATTAAGATCCACATATTGCTGAAAGATACGGCCATTAGGAAAAATCACTTAATTTGTGGAATAAGGCAACAAAAAGAAGGTAGAACCTGTGCACTGTGTTAGTTTTAAATCTAAAAGGCGATGAAAGTAATTCCATGTATGTCTAGCAATGACAACACTCCTGCTTTTATGGAACTTGACAAAACACATAAAATAGCATATATATTGTTTTCACTTTGCTCATCTTGACTAATGGTCTTTCCTGATTTTCAGTAACAGCCTTCTAAAAGCTTATTATTGTAAGCTTATTATAATAATATGCTTTATGTGGGGGGAAATAGGGGGGGAAAAATGCAAAAAACAAAACTGTTACTTCCCAAAGATGGGAAATTTAAGTGCACTGAAATAAAACAAAACCTTTTACATTTACATCTATTTATGCAGTTCAGTCCAAATGTCATCATTGTAATTATTAAGAGACTGTTCAGTAAGATGTGTAATTATTTGTCTCAGTCCACTTCCCACTGGACAGGTGTGTACTTCTATTGGTTTTCACCATTATGGCATCTTGATGTCCAGAGAAGAGCGTGATATGACAAAGTTTAGAAAATGAAATGACAATTCCATTATTAACCTGGAGCCAGTTCTGTCAACTGGGACAGAGTGT
The DNA here is from genome assembly GCF_013377495.2 of Cygnus atratus. Lineage (NCBI taxonomy): Eukaryota > Metazoa > Chordata > Aves > Anseriformes > Anatidae > Cygnus > Cygnus atratus. Next base: position 21,354,960 of record NC_066366.1, read on the forward strand.
CAGCCTCTAGACCTGTCAAGCTGTCACATTTTACTAATGCTAACTTCACTTTAATGTTAATAAAGAAAGGGTGACAGGCAGCCTAACATAGTTAACAGTCTCCACAATTTAGCTTCTCTAAGAAGAAGTGCTTGTGCTAACAGGGTGCCAGGACACTCTCTCCAAGAGGCAAGCGCTTTCTCCCACCCATGCAGTTTCTGCTATCCAGACAGCCTTTGGACCTGTGGGTCAGAATCAACTTTCTAATGAGAGAATGAAGAGCCTCTCTCCTAATGTCCAGAGAGGCTCATTCTCTAGCTCCTATTCACTGGATTCATTATTTATTCACTGGATTTATGGCTCCTTTATCTGAGCAAAAGAATGTACACGCTTACATTTCTCAATTTAGCAAATAGGTAATGCAAACAAATCACAGACCTTTTTCATCATAATATCATTAGTTTACACAAAATATAAGACATTTTGATACTAAACATCGCAATGTCATCTGAACACTCCTACATTTTAAATGCTGAAAGATGTGTAAGGAAGCTTCAAACTTTCCCATGCATACTGAAGACATGACAAAGCCTGCTTCTGGGTATCTTGGATGCAAAAGGTGAAAAAATAGAAGTAAAAAAGTAGAACTAAAGAAGAAGTAAGTAGCAACAGACCACAAACAAAGCCTTTTTCTCCTGACTGACCCAGGATTTTTATTTGCAAAGTAGACTGGTATCTAAAGAAAGGCGCAGTGGGGGAAGAAAAATATATATCCCGTTTCCAAGCTGTCATATAATTTCTCATCTGCTAGTTTGCTGAAGAATGACTGCAAACATGAGAAAAGTTACAGGTGATTAATGAATAATATGTTAAATAAGACATCTCCTAGTAAGGGTAGCTATGAATAATAAAAAAACAGTCACAGTAGTAACCTTGGTCGTCATCTTTTAAAGAATGAAAAGTACATGCACAAAACTGTCACTTCGATCAAGTTGTGTGAGGCTGATATTCTGTTAATGATCAGAATTAAATGACAGATTTTGTTGCGTTGCTTTTATCCATTGCATATTGCTCTACTCTTTTCATGACTCAAGGAAATTATGGTAGCTGTGATGCAGGAGAAAAAATTACTCTAAAAACCAATACCCTTTCACACATCCTAACAGTCCCTCTCATTGTCAGATGTTGCAATGCTACAGTTTTTCATGTCACATTTGAGCAGCCCTCCCCAAACAAAATATGTTTGCCAGTGCTCTTTCTCAGATTCACAGAAAAATTTGTAGGGTGATCGGCAAAAAATATTAATGCAGGTTCTGTAAATTTATTTAGAGACAAAATAACTTTTCTGCACTGTCTACCCCTAGGAAGCCACAGGTAAATAATGAAAACATAATGCAAATACTATATCTCACATATGCACGCATGCAAATCAAAGTACAACTTTCATGCAAACTAGATAATGCACTTCCAAATGTACTTAACTGGGATATATACATGCTGTCTCTGAGGAAAGAAAGAAATTATGCTACTAACACCATGACCATCCAAGGCATCCTCAAAGGAAAAACTAAAGAACAAGAAAAATGGAGCAGAAACAGAATGGCAGAACACCAACTACTTTCTGTAATAAATAAATAAAGACACCACGCAGCTTAGAAATGTGAATTGCAAATGACAATGAAGCCCATTAAAGAAAAAAAAACAGGAGAATTCTGTAGGCTGTTCCAAGGACACCATCATTGATATTTGTGACACTGGTTTCTGTACCCTTGAAAGGAACAAGGCTGAAGAAAATAAAGGTACGCTAAACAAGGCTAAGGACAGTTGAATAGACAGCAACCAATTAACAAGAGTGAAAGAAGAAAGCACAGTTAAAGTTGTAATACACAAAAACAAGCCCTTCCAATGAGAATGAAATATACAACAGACAGCAGAGGAAATGCTCTATAAATTGCTGAAATTTGTTGAGTCAGAAAGAACACAGGGAATTATAAATCTTAATCACTCCTTGTCTGTTACATTTGTTGTCTTCAAAAGCACAAAACACTTGTTTTTACAGCCAGTTTTGACCTTAACTAACATGCTCTACTACACCAACTAACGTGGAAGGCAAATGTAAAGTGATGGTATCATTCCTAATTTTATGAAGTTAGGATTGATGAAGTAATAAACTGAACTGAGCAACTATAGTACTGATGAAGTAATTTCAGAATTCAATTCAAAACGCTGTCTTCAGCCCATGCTTATACAAAAAATGCCATAGTCAAGAGTTTAAGAGTTAAAAGAGACATGGGAAAGGAATTTATCCCGTTAGGGCATATGAAGAGAATCTGTATTGATTGTTGGTGATTTTCTTTCCTTTAAATCAATGTCTTATCTACTTTGACTTGCCTCAAAATATGATTCAACACGTGTGAAATCCACATGTTTCTGACAATCATATATAACTGAAATTTAGGTGTACTGTAGTGAACAGCAATTATCAACACTTACCATACTTTAAAGGAACCCATAATACATACCTCTTGAATTTCATATTTTTTCTACCTTTATGTATTAGGTTTAATGTGAAATTCTGCTGTACCAAAAACTTCCATACCACTGTCACACTATACCTCATTGCTTCATGACCTGGTAACAAAAGATCGTCCTGCTCGGCTACTCACATACGCTACCTACACTTAGTACCAGTGCCAGCAGTTGGACTCTATGATCCTTGTGGGTCCCTTACAATTTGGGATATTCTATGATTCTTTAAGAAAATAGGTATGAATCATGGTTTTCTTTTTATTATATGTTTGAGGTTACAGATAAGCAAAGGCACTAAAAGACTCGTACTTCTTATGGGAAAAACAATCATTAAATCTGCCTTTATTTTTTTTAAACCTTCCACCACTCAGCACAATCACAGACAGCGGAATGAACCCTCTGTGGTTATTAACAGTTCTGAGTCAAAAGCATTGCCAATGAATTAGCATGTGCCCTAATATTTGGGCTTTATATGAATGTCAGAAGATTTATGTTTTTCTAAACTTGACATCATGGAAGTTTATGAGATGCTACTGCACAGCTTTAACCCTAAATTTAACTTTTTCATACATTTTGTCTTGTAGATATATGGGTAACTGTCTTCATCATGTAAGATTGCCCCTTACAAGGTAAAGACACCAGGTGCTGCCTGATTTTAAAATGACTCACTTCATTCCTGTAGTGTTCACTATGCTGTAACAGCACTGATTTGCTGTGAAACCAGGGCCTATGTTCCAAAATCTGTCAGCTCTAGTGCGTTTACTCATGGGCACACCTGCAACGCCCACCAATCTTTCTACTTATGTGTGTAGCTAACCCTTTTTATCCTACCCTGCCAACTTGTAGAGAGATACAATCCTTTATTTGTCACTTGGCAGCCTGGTAAAAGCTTTACATCCAAGTGAAATAGTCCTACAAATTTAAGGTTTGGTGCCTCAACTTCAGCGAGTTACTACCACTAAAGCACAGACAACAGAGTACCAGAGAGCGCCATGTGAGCTGCCTGCACATGTGAGCCAGTCTGCACTCCGGAAAAAAATGAGAGCAGTGAAAGGTGCACAGAAGGTATTCTTTTTGTATCAACATATTTATCTGATATCACAAAGAAGTGGAGCAAACAGTCCCATTGATTATTTAATAAATACGTTTGGAAAAGGTCTCTGGAGGTCATCTACTGGCAGCACTAGAGAGCGCAAGACATGGCTTCCTCTAGTGGAATTCAGGGACTTTCCAAGGATGGAGATCCCACAGACTCTTTGGATAAGAAGTTCCAGCGCTGCAGTACCCTCCCGATAAAGATCTGCAGCAATTTTTGAGTTAGTGCTGGAACCATACGGATTGCTTTGTCTCTTTACCACTAAGTTCCTAATATTCATTACACTGCCTGTTGACAATTGCTTCCATTGAAGTATGTCTGACAGGTAAAACCATTACAATCTATTAGATCTCACGAGATCCTAAGCATCCGTTCAGAAGCAGTATTTTTAACTCCTGCTTAAGCCAATGGGATTAGACGGCAACCTACATACCTCAAGACTGATTTGTCAACGTTTAAATCCCCTATAAAAAGTCAAATTCACAACACAAGAGAAAAAAGAATGCATTAGTGCAGTACAGCACTGCATGGTTTAACCAAATAAATGCCGTGCATTAACAGCATTGTCAGCTTATAATTAGAAAGCAACCATGAAGACCACCTATTTTATTGTATTAGCATTAATATGTAGTAGGTAGAGACAAAGAAAGTACTGTCTACTGTTAGCCTTAACAGTTTTTGGCATAGCTGCCTTTCCTTCCAGAATACTGATATACTTGACTTCTCGATGTTTTTGAAACTTCTCTTAAAAGAAAGCAACACGATCTTAATGCAGACAAGTTAAAAATCACTGACGGCATTTTTGACCACTACACTACTGACAGAGTAGCTACTCAGTGTGTAGACAAAAGAAAAGAATTGTCTAGGAAGACAACTGAAAGAATTTTTGACTGGCATTGTTAAAAAAGACTTTTCTAATACCACCAAACTAACTTCAAATTTCAGAAACAATCAAATACACGTACCTGCAACTGGAATATTCTGTGACACTGACAGCTGCACATCTCCAGTCCCAGGTGGCATATCTATTACTAAATAGTCCAGCTGACCCCAGTCAACCTAGAAGAAAACAATAAAAACATATTTTGGACATTTGAAGTGTTTTCACTTAAGGCACTTTACAGGAAACAAGGACTGAAATAAAAACACAGTACATAGAACAGGTAAACCAAGGACATCTTGAAAGAATGATACTTGGAGACCCTTTTAGCCAGACTACCAGTAAAGATCAAAACATTTCTTAGAAAACATTCAATCTTTCCTGATCACTCAAAACTATGCACATACCTTTCTGAACATAATCCTTATAGAACTCTTCACCTCCCTCCCCACTGCCCCCCAAAAAGGAAATTATCAACAACTTAAGCCTTTTACTGCACAATTGCTTAATCACAGTTTAGAAGCAGGTGTTACATAAAACTCGAGTAAAACGCTGCTTGTTGTGTAACAAATACTGCTTCGGAACTGTTTCCATCAATTTTAGACCAATTTTTCTTGCTACTTATCAATTCTTTGAAACCTATATATAATCTCTTTAGTAATCCTTTTCTGGTTTGTTGTTGCCAAGTTATTCATGCATGGAGAACTACTGGTACTGACTTGTTATCAGGAAAAATAGCTGTTGGAAAAAACAGATTTGTTAAATGAAAATCACTGGGCATGATTACGCAGACCTACAGTGTACATAAGACATCATGGAATAAAACAAGTTTACCAGTTGCTAGGCATCAAATGAGAGTGACCATTAAAGATACTAGGCTCAAATCTGGAAATTCTGTAATTATTTGTTCTTGGCCAGGCACAGACTTCCAGGTGAGCTAAACTACTCTTCCTGGAGCACCATGTACTGCAACGCAGGCTCTCCATGAGCTTCTCTGCTGGAGGCTGTCGAGTGGTACAGCTCTCCTATCACAGGGAAAGGAAATAGTACTACTCCATGTAACATTCAGTCAAGCTATAATTTGCCTAAACATTTCCCAGTGGTTTAACTAAGCTTTCGGAGACTCTTGATTCGACTCTGACATGGTGCAGGCGTATACCAGTGTATTTTTTCTAGGCAGCAATAATGATATGAGGTCTTCTGCCTCTGCAGTACAGGAGCTTTAGAAATCACAACCATTAAAAATAGTGACAATGCAAAAATATCTCCCCACACATTTCTCTCCACACAGACAACGTGATTCTATGTTTCTGATTCAGACTACAGATGTAGTCTCTGAGCTGCTCTCAAAAGGAAAACGCCAAGCAAGAATGAAATTTCACCTTCCCTTTTATCTTACTCTTTCCCTCAGTGTCACTGGAACAGCAAAAACAATCAACTTCTTTTTTGCTTGTCCCCAGTTATTGTTCTGGAGTGTTAGACTTTGTCAAGGGAATGTTCATTCATTTTCATTCGGTCCTTGTACAGATGACAACGTGCTGGGGAAGCACGAGTGATGTTAAATCCAGACCACTAACCAATGTAGCACTCCAGGGAGAAAAGCAATGGTTCAGGGCAGACTGATGAAAATGGAAGATTTCAGAGCAGTTACAGGAAAAAGACGATGGGGAAGGTTATTTACAAATTCTAACTTAAAACAACTAAATGAGGGACTCTGAATTGATCTCGGGCACACCTCCCTTTCCTTTTTTCCTATACAAAGGCTGCAGGAGCACTGAATGGTACCTAAGACAGTCTAGCTAAACAGAAAATGCTACTTACGTTAACCACAGCAAAAATTACACTTCACTTTTTTACATTATCAATCTCTATTTTATAATATCAATATTTTGTCAATGAAACAACATACGCCAAACAGATTTCTTAAATAATTAGCATTCATAACCATATTGAGACTATATAACCCCGGAGGAAAATCTCACTTATGTGCAAAAATGTACATACCGAAACTTAAGCATGGAATAGAGAAGCCAGTTTATCCTTAAAAAAAAATTACATTTTTCATAACTAATCTTGCCTAATTACAAAACAAGATAAGTGCCAATGCTTGCAGATGCCTCCTTTTCCAGTGAAAATTAACTCTGCTCACTTAAAGGTGTGAAATTTAAATTTCTGTGTTAAATTCCTTAACTAAAAATTAACCATTATAAAGGTGACAAATTGAAAGGCAAATGATATAGATGCTACAAAGTAGCAATAGTTTACAACAGGAGCAAAGACAAATTCCTTAAAGATGTGTAACTAAAGACATCTACATACGCGGAAATCTAAATATGCAGCAAGAAATCTTTCATAATAATCACAACCATTTTGGAACACTAAGGTACAGCGGATTTTACGCTATAAAAAGGATAACAAAATGCATTTCTTTTCCCCTGTGTTTCTACGAAGTATGATCCTGACACCTTTTGTTAAATCCAATTTACAAGTCCAGTAACCACGTTCTCCTTCCTTAAATGCTTCTACACAAAGTACGAATCAAATATTTTTCCCTCTGCCTTGAAGCAAGACGCAATCCTAAAATATATCGATGAGCAGTATGCCACTTCTATCATTCTGACCGAGTTTCCAGCTACTTAGTCTGCACAAGCCAGTTATGGTTGTTGAAAAACTTGGGATACTGAGTAGTTTCCAGGCCTGTACTTCATGAGCTTAACTTGAAGCAGCACCACCACCTCACAGAGTATTGCAAAATAATCCATTCTTACTAGGCGTGACTGGAACCAAGAGTAAATATACTCTTTTTCCCATAGCAAAAAGCTTTCTAGTTTCAGCTTTCTAGTTTCATATGTAGTTGCTGGTCCTGACCATGTATTAGCTCTTCTTGTAGAACAAAGTATCCTTATGGGACCATGCCGTGGCATTTCTTTTTCACTTTTCCAGATTTCAGGTTCTTCAATCACTAGCCTCCTTCATCAAGTTCCATGTGAAGCTTCTACCTGGCACACATCACAGTTCCCCAACCAAAACACCCGAGCCCATGCCACTACTGCTCAGATGCTCATGGAGAATAACTCCAAGGTCAGCGGTCAACTCCTGTTCAAGGCACTAGAGCTGCAGGGCAGCACACAGCGGTTACTGCTCTTCTAAGCAGAGATGCTGCCTTGCTAAAAATGTCTCCGTGTGGAGCCTTCCAAGTAAAAGAACACTTTCATGAAAAGCTTACTAGTAGAAAAATGCACAAAACAACTGCTGCTTGGTAAGTTACCTCCAAATTTTACCAAGTATGGAAGAGGACTACAGAAATCTGAAGGTACCAGAGCTTTCTGCCTCAAGCTTCCTTAAGTAAGTGACCCCCTAACAAACAAGAATATTCTGGATTGTCCTACGAGTAATGATTTGTGTTAAAGTTAAAAAACTCTGAAAACAGAAGTTAATCAGGGAATCTTAAGCACACAGTGAACCTCATGGTACATCTCATTGCTAGGCAACAGAAAAAATACTCTGTTAACACGTAGTGCAATTAAATTATAACACTTTATTTAATTTATGGCACTGAAACCACCTTATTTTATGTATTTTCTTCAAATTCATGGACTGAAAAACTTAGACTTCATCAAATAAATAGAGTACCATTGTAAAACATAGAAGGTACACCAACACAGCAGTAGTGGAAAGGATGTTTTGCTGCTGTGCATAGTAGCAGAAAGACAGGCTCTTCTCACATTGGTTCAAAAACACAACAAGGAAGACATCTAGGTGTGCAAGTGTTAAATATACTTGAGAATTATTTTCCACACACCTGTGAGTTGTGCCAGCACAACTGTTCGAAGTCAGATTGCAAACTGGATTGGAAAACTGCTCCTCATTAAAAATAACATTTTTTTAATCCTCATAATTTTATTCTTTTTTTCCTCTCTATTTCTAATCTAGGGTAAGAATGGATCTAAAACCTCTGAGACTCAAAGTCGCACCACAAGGACATCGCTATAACTGTTACAAAGAACTGAGCTAGTGCTTTTGCCCAGGAGTGAACAGTGGCCCGTAACCACATGGACCTGCTCAGACTCAGGTTGGAGAGCTCTGCACCTCACCACATTTCACTCTGTAGACTCCTACTCGCTGCAAAATAGAACAGAATTAGAGGATGATGAACACTGTGGAGGTCAGTTGCTCCTTCATTATCCTCCCACAGCAGTACACAACCAGTACAACAGGCTTTTATTTAACACATCATTGAATATAATTTGGAAGGTATAACTATTTGTTATAGAACTGCACGCATTATTAAATGAGGGGAAAAAATTCAGGTGTTACTAAATATCAGCAGAGGAGGGAAAAAAAGGGGAAGAGACATTTTTAATTAACTTAAAATTGGAACATATAATCAGAGAAGTAGCTTTCTGAAATCTACTATTGCCATTCTTTCAACATTATTAAAATGGGATGTATAATCAGGCTGTGATATAAAACACTCATTTGAATGCAAATCCTGTTTATATGCAACAATTTACCAAATCAGGACCACTAGTCCTCATGTTCTCAATCAGTTCTAAGAAGTGTGCCTGTATGCAAATGCCACTGCATACAAGTAAATGAGCTCAGATTAACAGCACATTAGAGGAGTTCCCTTTGCAAGCACTAAACTGACGGCAGTTACAAAAGCCTGCCTCGCAGCATCTGTAATCTGTCACCACCTCTGCATGTGCTGAAGTGTTAATATCTTTGCCTCTCTAATATATACAGTGCGTAAAACATTTCAAACCATAGAAATATAATTGCACTTTGCTTAAGTATAGCATTCATCTTTTTTTAAAAAGATTTAACTTGACATTTATTGTTAAGCAATGTAATTAAGTGCCATGTGCTTCTGTGTATTTTCCCTTGCTCAGAAATACCATGAATGCTTCTATGTAAATTACTTTAATCAATCATTCTGTTTATGTGACAATTCATAATCAAAATACCAGATATGCATTTTAAGTAAGGGCTCCAAATAGCAAATTAAACCTGTGGTAGAGCATGGAGGAAAAAAAAGATGGCATTTCTGTTGCGGAATGAAGCCTGAGAATCCTCTGTGCATGCGGTAGAAGTGACAGAACATTAGCACAGAAGAGGGATTGCTACTTGTGGTTCTGAAGTAATCCTGGTGTTTGGTAAATAACAGAAGATATTATTTATTTGTTCTCACTAAGAGGAATACATGCAGAGTTTCAATCAAGCAGCACTGCAGGTGCAGACTTGGCAGCAGCCAGCCAAGCTCTGAACACCAGTATCAGGAAAGTGTAAGAGCTATGTCACAGACAGCTTAAGGGCTGTTCCTGCCTGACACCCCCCCCAACTACTGTGTTGGGTATGTATGTGATTTAGGACAGGCAAACAGCTGAACAAAATAAAGGTAAAATATTTTGTTGCAAACATAGTATGCATACGCATACAACTGTTCACATGCATAAAAATCTCTTAGTACAAGATGAAGCAAACATTAAAAATTAATTCCTTGAAAATTTACTTGAAGATGCTGATTAAAAATGTATAGACAGTGGAAATTAGAAGAACTGGCTTCATGATAAAAGAAAGCAGATTTTTAAGGAATAGTAAGTATAATGAAACTTATGATATTTTAATTAATATTTATTCTCAAAAATATGTGATAAACTAAAGAAAGGAGACATTTCCCAGGCATAGAACAGAAGATGCTTATCCCCTACAGAAACTCTCTCCCAATAGTGAAATAACGGCTTACACCATAGCAGGATATTCCATAGTGCTTAATACAACTTGACACTTTCTGAACAAAGAATATTGCCCCTTTGACTTGTCCTGTGACACTTAACCAATCTTGAAGACTCACAATCGAACACTGCAAACACCAGATGCACTGCAATAGTTCAGATACCCTCTAAGGTACTTCAGAGCAGCCTGTTTTGCCAGAGTACACAGGAAAATTGAGGTGAAGCATCTGAACAGTTTACTCCTAACATTTCCATAAAGTGAAGGAGATTGTCCTATTCTTTCCAAATACAGACTAAGAGTAACTTTAAGTACCTAGGAAGGAAATCAAGAGTCCTGTTCAATTCAACCACTGAAACAGAAACTGGCCTCCTCCCCCCAGTGGCTTTTAATAATATAGAAATCTGAAGGCAAATGAAAAATATGATGCAGTAGCCTGAAGTTTCTGTCCTATATAGCCTACAAAACTAAGCAACTCCCAAAAGACAAGTATGAAGTAGCTATTCTGCAGAGGGCACTCCAGGAGACTGAGGATAGGCACCTGACACCAGGCTCCTCCTCGACTTGAGGAAACCCTGCCAGTGCCATGTCAGCCTCAGTGGCATGAGAGAGGGCACAGAGATGTGGAGCAGCTTGACATGTCCTCAAGAATCTGGGGATGGTTACTGGGGACAAGTGAAAAAGAATGGCTCTATGCATCCCCAGAATGATTAATGGAGACGGAATGAACACTATCACATCTTAAAAAACCTCCCACTAGATTTGAGTTATTGTTGCGAAAGAGCCTTTGTGAGCTGAGACTCCTATTTCCCAGGGAAACACTTGTTCCCTAAAAGGAGACAGTTTGAGAAACAAACTGTATTATGCACACAGTCTTGAGATTGATAATTCATCTGCTGCTCTCTGTCCTTGACCCACAGTCTGTACTACATGATTTGCAGAAAATTTTCTTCAGAAATATACCATCTTTTCTTCCTGTTCTATGACACACAATTGTCTGTAGTTCAGCTTCTCAACAGCAATGTCTGGAAAAGAAACATGGAACAAGACATGTTTCAATTCATATGCCTTTTAGCAATGAGGTTGAACAAAAAAATAAATTCACATAAACCTAAACAAACCAGAATAAACTGGGCTAGCATCACGCCATCTAATTCAATTAACAACCAGGTTGATGCAAATGCTTTAAGGCTATCACCTAAGCTACAAAGTCTCTTTGAGCTCTCCTTACTAGTACACAGGGACACAGCATCATTTAGCTATCAGTCCCAAAGTCAACAAAACATTTTTAAGGCACTGTTATCAGGATTCCAGTTAAGCTCATACAATTTATAATGCTGTCTGGTTCAGATATTCCCTACAATAACAACAGATGGAAATACTACTAGCGCTGGTAACAACTACCGAAAGGGAGAAACTTATTAAACCCATCCTCTATATATAATCTCGCCAATATTACTCTAATGATATTAAAAGCTGATGTATAGTCTAAGGCCAAGTGCTTAAGCTGTACAACAGAAAGTAATGTTCCTAATTCTCTCTACAAGTCATTTAACTTCCTTAAACTTCAATTCATATCCTGGTACAATAAGAAAATTCATAAATTCCTTACTGGGGTACTAACAGACTAATACAGGCACCATTTTGTGCCCATCATTGAGACACTGACTTTAAATTAGTACTTAAACATTAAATTTAACAAGTCAGAAAATTCTGTTTCTTAAGTACATTAATGCATTTAATTTAATTAAAACCACAACAGTACAGAAGCCTTCTTCAGAGGCAAGTCTTAGACCTTTAGGAAAAGGATAACAGAAGAAAATAACATGACAAATATTGTTCAAATCATTTAAAATGCTGCTGAAGAAAACCCTCCAATACTACCATAAACAGTGCAACATAAGAACTGGAATAGAATCAATTAGATGTAGACCACTGAACTGAGGCCAGAGACAGTAAGTCTCAATACAGGACTCGTTTTCCTGTCTGGTGACATGTCATTCAATCTCAGAGTAAGTAGCCTTAAAGTGAAACAATTTTCCAATAATAAAATGTTATATACATGTATTTTACCATAACCTGTTTTCCACCAACACTGATAAAACCCCATTGTCCAAACTTGATGTACTTAAAATTCTGATGCATATCCTCCACGGTCACTGAATTCAAAATAGTCAACCCCTGCTAACGAAACCAGCATTGGAGAGTCCGCTTGAATTACCTGGAGCAGAATAGTCAATATATCCAACGAGAAACAAGATGTCACAACAAGGCCGCATAATATATAATATCCTTCACTTCCACAGCAAGACTACAGAGGATGAGAGACAGTGAAAGAAGAGTGCGAGTGAGAGCACATGCAAGAGGAAGCAGAACAGATCGCTGATTCACTGGAACTCTTGACCAGGGACTGATCTGTAGACTCTGAAGCTGATACAAGTTTTCTGTTAAAAGAACTGGCTTTAGGTTGGCTACAAAGGAACACGAACAACTATATATGGATTGTTCTTACAGACAGCGAAACACAGAAAGCGCATTGAAAATACAGACAGGATGTAAAAACAAAAATCAATTTAAGAATTACACACTTTTGCAACTGCACACACAACATTCCCACAATTAAAGATGTGCTGAATGTCTTACTGTTAGAGTAGCAAAAGCATTTACTATGGATTAGACAACAAATATATGAAAGCATTGCATAAAGATTGCCAAAATAATTGCTGTGCTTGCAGAACCAAGCTTTTGCATTCACCAGTACCCTCAGTTCTAAATCTGCAACAATAAATTAAAAGTGTTACTTGTATTCTAAAGCTAATTAAACTACTTTGCTGAAGGTGCTGAAACCACGAATTTTAGGGACATTCAGTGATTACCGCCACGAACAGGACAGGTTTCATATTTTCATTTTTATCCTGGCATTTGGCTACAATTCTTACTTCATCATTGATACACAAAGAAAACTGTTTATACCTAGCAAAAAACATACTTTAAATGGGCACCCACTAACTACAGTGAAAGAAGTGTACGTGAAAGGCATCATTCTGCTAATAACAACATATTTTTCTTTTAAAAGACACTGTTGATAGACTAAAACAGTGTAAAAGCAGAACCATCTACTGCAGCTTCATAAACAGTACAGAGGAGCACTGGGGTTTTTTGGTCAGGAAAAAAAAAGGCATTAATCTCTGGTGCCTTTAGCACAATTATTTCATATTTGCGTCATTTAGCATGTGAGAAATAGTCAGCAAATAGTAGAAATAGTACTGGCAATAGTACAAAAACTGCTGCCATTCTTGGGTATCCACAGCTATTTTTCTGGGAGCAGAAGAGATATGGGAGGATGTTGTGAGTGAAGGGATCAGTCTCTCAGTTTTCAATGGTCACAATGCAAGTCAGTTCATTTAAAAAAAAATGTGTAATTTAAAATATTAATTCGATATCAGTATAGTATTTTTAAGACCTGTGTATATAGTTACATTGATATTTCGTTTGCTAAGTGAAATTGAGTGAGTAATGCTGAACAATGTAATAATGTTGCCATGATGGGGAGGACAGTCCACTTTAGTTTTGAACAGAAATATGAAAAATGCCTAAAAATGAAAAAAACATGCCTAAGAAGCAGCTTTGGCGAGCTCCACATACACATTCAAAAGCAACCCTAAAACCTCTCCTAAAGATTTAGACTGCTCAAGAAGCGAATGCAGCTCCAGCTGAAGGAAGCACAGCAGCGGACAGACTGACTCCTTCCTCTTTCACACCCGCATGCATCTCCTCAATTTGTGTGCGTGTGTGGTGTGTTATTTACTGCCAGGTGTCAGGAGGCTCTTCACTTGACTTGGCACAACAAAGTCCAAACTGACAAAGCAGCTTGCTAACAATCAAAATATAATTTGGCAATCACCACTAAAAATTTATTGCTGTCCTCAGGCAAAGCATCGCTTGCTAGTAGAAAATATCAATATCTATCCTCCAAGTATTTTAGCTGAAATTTGAACTGCAGCCCTAGGAAAGAAAGGTTGTAAAAGGAGTGTGGAATTTTGATTGTGTCATTTTTGATAATTATGACAGTAGTCTCTGTACTTTAGAATTCCTTTACCTTTGCTATCATAGCTAATATTTGCCAGGAGCATTGAGGAGAGCCAGCTGAGGCACAAACACTGTCTGCCCTTCATCCATAATTATTTCAACTTACTTTCGCAGCACAGTTTTAGTGGTGCAAGGACAACATATTGGACCCAAGCATTAAGGCAGCAGCACCCAAAACCACCTCAAAAGCAACTCATCTGATTCATAGCAACTCATAAGCTATGAATTAGGTGAAAGCTAGGTACCTGTAGCCCACAGTAACTTGGATGCTTGAGACTAAACTACACATTTTCACCACAAAATGCACAGATAGCGAAAATTCTTTTGCTGCAAATATCAAAATCCCCGCTGTGCACCGAGTGATAAGACAAGAGGAAAAGGCCTTAAGTTGCACCAGGGAAGATTCTGGTTGGATACTAGGAAAAATTTCTTCACCAAAAGGGTTGTGAAGTATTGGACCAGGCTGCCCAGGGAAGTAGTTGGGTCACCATTCCTGGAGGTCTTCAAAAAACATGTAGATGTAGAGCTTGGTAACATGGTTTAACGGTGGACTTGGCAGTGCTAGGTTAAAGGTTGGACTAGATGATCTTAGAGGTCTTTTCCAACCTAAATAATTCTATGATTCTACAATTTTAAATGTCAACCAGAAGAAGTCCATTTGGGGTCCATTAATTATACATACCTTTGTGAGCGAGAAGCATGTCTTACAGGACCAATCTAGCAGGCGTGCTCAAAATGCACCTGTCAGTGATAACACTGAATCCAACACAAAGCTGAGCACTCACAGACATTTTAAAATGAACACACATGCCAGAAGCCTGTGGTTCTGCTGCAGTAATTGTGGCTTTTGATATCGTAATTAGCTACGTGAGAGAACCCATACATGAAGTGGAAGATATAAGTTTCATTTTCTCAGGCAGGTGTCATTTCAGCTAGTGTACAAGGAATGCAGGAGTCACAGAAGCAAACATAACCCTTTATATAAACTTGGTAGCTGAAGAATTCACCTGGAAGGCTGAAACATCAGACTAACTGAATTTCCTGCATAGCACTGGCCATGCTGCTAGTTTTGGTCCCAGGAATTGTGCATCCCTGTTTGTAGAGCAACTGGTATAGCAGAAGGTTTTGACTGCTCTATGGAGCTTCATGGCACCCTCTTGGGAAATGAGAAATACAGGTTTAAATGTAAAACTGAGAAAGAAACTTAACTCACAGCTCTCTTGTCCTGGCTGAATGGTTTCCTTCCCAGGCTATTATTCTGAACACAGAATAAGCCTGTCAAGTTAAACCAAGAGAAAGGTCTTGGCACCTAACAGAAGATACTCAGTTTTGGCTCTAAATCTCAGCTTGACAGAGCTGTCTAATCCAGGCTACAATTACGTGCTGAAATCCAGGACAGACACAAAGTGAGACACATCCCATAGGCTTTTCCTAATAGCATTCTTGCTCGGCAATTTCAGGATTGTTCATTTCCAGCCCGTGACCCTACAAATTTGACTTGCACCATTAAATTTCACTTACTCTACATCAAGCTCTAAACTTCAGCACTTTAAAGATACTGTACCTATTTTACTGAGGCAGTGTCAAAAAGTCTGAAGTAACCTCTCAGCAACACTGGGAGGGACAAACGATGTATTTCCAAAATCCCAGGAATGGAGTGGACCCAGCTTTCTTCTAGGCTTTGGCTTTCCAACTCCATTCTGGCAGACAGGGCATCTACCTTTTGGGTACCACAACATTCAGCACAGCAATACCCATGTCCCCCTTTTCATTTGAACTACGGCCAGAAAGAAAGAACAGACTCCCCTATCACTGAAAAGAAAGTGATAGAGTGGCAATAATTACCTACAACACTCAGTATTTTGAAAAGTCTCACATTAACTATGGAAACTTTGAGAAAGCATTATTTGTTTTCTTTTCTTTTTCCCAGTTCTTCTACCACCAGTACTCCTGTTTAGCAAACACTCGAGAACATCCTTAAATCGCCACCTCTTTTCTCACAGAACAAAGCTGGATGCCATTTTAGGCACAACGTTCCGAACTTCACTGCAGACAGATGATGCCAACTCTTAAACCTTACAACAGTTTCTTTTAAAGCTGAAGGAATTACGTACATGTATATATACACACACACATCAGCCCTAGCCCTAAGGCAGCCATTTTGAAAAACCATGAGCTCTCTGCCATTTCTTCCTGTCTAGTCAAACCCAGAAACACAGTTGCGTGTTTTGCATTTGTTTTATTTTATGCAAAGGAGGGCAGACACATGCATACCTGTGTAATCTGCGCTGGAGATGAGACTACTGGAAGCAGAGCAAAGAAAACACTCTCACAGCCTGCTCCCACAGCAGCAGTAGCTGCACAGTCATAACCATGACAGCTGAGGAACCAGGCCAAGAAATGTTTGCTGTAAATACATTCTCACTCAGTTCTTAGGCTTTTTTTTTTTTTTAATCCTCAAAGACAGTTAAAGTACATTTACTGCAAATGCTTCCAGTTCAGCACTATGTTGCTGGCTAATGTTTTTGTTTTCTTCTGGCTTTTCTAACACTTCTTTTTATGATTGTCAATTCCTTTCACAGACTATAATCCCTTTTCATATCAACTGCTAAGGCAAGCCAATAAAGCAACAGGGATCTGTATAGATCCTACTTCCTTCATTAAGGGAAGAAAAGCAACAAAACAGGTTTCGTAGCTTCACCTGGAACAAAAGAATCAAGCCTATATTCGTTCAATCACACCTTTCCCAAAACACACAGGAGCACTGGAGGCAAAGGGATATGGCACAGGGTGGCAGCAGGAATGCTCCGGCTGTGAGGAACTCGGAGGGCAGGGGGTGGCAGGAGAGGCTTTCTGCTGTCTTCCACGGCTTGGACTGCAGGACACCCCTCAATCTGTGTTTAGCTTCTCATCTCCAGGAAGTATAACCACTGCCCTTGCAATACATGCATACCGACTGGGACTGGTTTAGGCGGTTCTCTCTGAATAGACAGGGCCCTTCAAGACCATTATTAATATTTTAGCAAATTAGCGATGATTGCACAAAGAATTCCTGTAACGGGCTTTTCTAAACATCAACGCCACAAACTAAAGCTCATAGAAATCAGTTTCAAACCCACTGGTTTCAGTGGGCTTTGGATGAGAAGATGTTAGGTTATTTGTCCTTTAGTCACAGCAAAATGAATGCAACAAAAATTGGCATAGGCTTCCCTGCCTCCTCAAACTCCTTTATAAGGTATGAGAGGGCATCTTATCCTACCCTCAAAAGAGGTTCCTTACATTTGGTGATAAGGCACACACCTCTTGACCTTCCCTGCTTTTAAATGAAAGCTCATGAAAGGTTTAAGGAAAAATCTCACACACATTCAGTTCCTGTCTGTTGCCTGCCAGTTGCAGACACAGGCCAATTACGTGCAGCCCTAGGAGCGTATCGAAGCAGACCTTACTGCAAAGTTTGGCCACCACCACTACTGAGTTTTGCTCCCTTTTTCGAAGTATCTCAATGGCAGATCTTGACCGTTCTAAATAAAACAAATATATTGCATCAGTGATCCTCTATATAATGATGAAGTGTCTGGATCTTTTTTTTACTGTACTTTGGATCACAAAAATAAAAACAGAAAAGCATCCCAACTGCCTCAAGATGCAACTGCTCTTCATGCTCTGAAGAACAGTGCTATCTCAACTTCCGCCCCCTCAAAATGACAAAATAACAGCCTCTGGCCTGGCCTAACAGTCTCCGTGCTCACCTCAGGCTAAGATAACTCAAAATAGAAAATTATAACAGAACACAGTTTTTAAAAAATTGTTGAAATGCTGGCAACATTTTTTTTTTTTTTTTACATGTAGAGACACCTGGTGAGACTACCATATTTTAAAATTATGCAGTGCAGAATATAAACACATCTTAGTAGCTCATAATATAAACACAGCTTTGTTTACCTCTCTGAAACATAAACTGTAAATATCCTGCTATAGACTATATGCTTCAGTTTCTCAATTACTTGCAGACCAGATAAATGAATATCTCAAAACAATTCAGTGTTGAAATTAGCAAAAATTTTCAACTGCAAAACGTCACAGAAACAAAATACAGAGAAAAAAATTGTCTGCCTTTAGCATACACAGTTCATGTACATCTATTCTGTCGATAAAGACAAGCATACAGACTGTTAAATGTATATTAGAAGGCAAAAATATGATTAATACTGATCACTATTCAACCTCCTGATCACCTCTGCTACAATTCCCCACCGCAGCACCTCACCCTTTTCCCGTCTCTACAATCAACCGCCATAATGCAAGTTAAATGTCTTCAAGGGAAATCTCTTGATGGAGTGCCCTTCCAAAACCAAAGAGTGTTAAAAACCACAATCCAAAAATATCTTTTTGCTTCTTGCTTTACTGCAGTGTTTTTTTTTTCCCCCCTCCAGTTGCTCTTTACATTTACAATAAGAATAATTTTCATCATTGACTCACTACTACTATTCTGGGGATCCTTTCAATTCATTTGAAATATAGCTGCAAAAAATCAGAGCCATCAATTTGTTATTGTTGCCTTTCTCCTGACCTAAGACGTGCCATTCTCTGCTGGATCCCTCTCACTGTTCCCTCTCATCCACCCATACACTCTCACTAATTTTATCCCGAAAAGACATTTTTTCCCCACCACACTACTAATAATTTCAACCTACAGCAAGCCCCCGGTGATATTTACCATATAAGTGATGAAACGTTTTTTTCCTAGTTCATATTTAGAATGCTCATTCAAGACAAATATTATTTGGGTTGGAATATTTTGTCTCTGCCTATGGGGATCTGATGTAGCACCTGTCAAGTGGCCAAATGGCTTTAAGTGCTACTGTGGAAAATATGCTCTCATTCATTATATTGAAACTTGCTCATTTGACTGAAAGACTTAATTATATATTCATTTGAGCAAGACGCAAGACGTCTTGCAAGCATGTCTGTCTAGCTTTGTGATTAGGACACTCACACAAGAGAGACACCTGCATTTCATTTTAGGTTTTGATCACTGGCAAGAGCATTCAGTCTTCTCTTTGAAAGGTATAACCTTCTTCTTCTCTCTGAGCTGCAGATAAATTATATACACTGCTAGTCAAATAAGCAGCAGGATGCCTATTTTAGAATTAATCACAGATTCACAGAACAATTTAGGTTGGAATGGACCTCAAGATGTTTTCTGGTTCATCCTTCTGCACAGAGCAGGACCAACTGGGAGCAGGTTGCTCAGAACCTCGTCCAACTGAGTTCTGATTATCTTCCAAAAGAGAGAATCTGTAATCTCTCTGGGAAAACTTCACTGTGCACATACAGGAAGCATCTACCTCCATCTTCTCTGTATGTATCAGTTAGGTAGCTGAAGACAACAGTTCAGATGTCCCATTAACCTTTTCAAAATCAAGTAAATCCAGTATTCACAGTATCTCTTATTACATGCTTCAGACCCCTTACCACTTCGATGGCTCTTTGCAGAAGATGCAAGTAAGGTAGCATGTACAATCAGGTGTTAAGCAATTGTGCCTATACCTGCAAAATACATTAAGCATTAGAACATTATGCTACAAAAAAAGTTCCAGATGCATGTATGTATATACACCCACACGCAATGCTATAAAAATACTACAACCATTACTTCTGTTAAGTGCTGATTTCAAATTAGCTCTGCTCTTAGTAGAGAAGAACTTCAAAAGGAAAGTGGCACACAAAACCTCCACCTCCAGCCAGAACATACAACTATAACCACCACATAAACTGAGTTAAAGTTTATTTTAAAGGACAAGACTGAATCTTAAAACTACAGCTCTAATCTGCTTTAGGTTAAAGAAATCATTTTGGTAATTTCCTTTGCTGAATTTATGTTCTTTCAACACATATTTGTAGGGGATAAAGTCTGTCCATGCTTCAAAGTGCAAGACCCCATTTCCTTTTGTTCATGTGCAAGTGCTCTGCATTCGAAGGTTTGTATCATTTGCTTTCTGCTAGCTTCTCTGTATTATTTCCGTTCCAATTATATCCCTTTCAGTGAAAGTTCATTTAATTTTCTTTCAATATGTACCTTTTATAAAACAAAGGCACTAAACTGTTGCTAAAAGGAGCAAGGAAGAAATGGAGATTAGATAAATGTAGAATTGAGCCACTCCAGAGAACTTCGTTGTCTTTCTAGGAAAAATTTGTTCATCCTTCTCAGGTACAACTAAGGAACCTTTACAGCTCACAACACGTTCAGCAGTTCTGAGGGTTAGTTTTTACCTATACTATACCAAGGAGGCTGCCAACGCACAAGATGTTCTTGCTGCTCTAGAGGAGCAGGATAAGGAAGAAATACAGGAGTCTTGCCAGGTGAGATCTGGCTAGTCTGCAAAAACATAGGTTAAAATGTCATGTCAGGGTAAGAAATCCTGTTAAGGATGTTAATAAACCAGAGATCCCTGCCTTGAAAAGAGAGCAGCTTCTTTGGGCTAGTTCCAAGTGGACTAACTGAACTGGTTGCACTTAACAGAATTACTCACATCTATAATCTCTATTGTGTAGGCAACGCTTGCTTCTCATAGCGACACAATTTTATTGATAAATACAGAGTAACACTACACGCTGAAATATGCACTTTATACCCATAGTCCACCCTGTGCTTGTATTTCAACCTGATGAACTCTGTTATTCCACACCTGTTAAGATGTAAACAACCAACATGTGCTACCTTTTACATTAAAAGTTATATACTCTAAACAAAAAATCCCCTTCACTTGTATTACTGCTATGACTACAGTAACAATTAAATTGGTGGTCAACTGCAATGCCTCTTCCCTTCTGCCAGCCTTTTGGCCAAATAATTGCCACAATATATTCTGGGATGTAGAGCAACCAACCTTACCGAGCCTAGATTAGTACAGGGTCTTGTCTACACTCCTCTATTTGCTCCTTTGCTGCTGAACTGTCAAGATGTTCTCAGACTGTGTTATGGTTTTAGTTGGGTTAGAGTTAACTTTATTTGTAGAGACTTGTATGATGCTGGGTTTGGAATTTTTGATGAAAATAGTGGTGATAACACACCAGTGTTTGAGCTGCTGCAGAGCAGTGCTTACACAGAGCCAAGGACTTTTCTGCTCCTTGTGCTGCCCTGCCAGCGAGGAGGCTGGGGGCACACCAGAGGCTCAGAGGGGATGCAGCCAAGACAGCTGACGAGAGCGACCAAAGGGATGTCCCATACCATGGGGCATCATGATCAGCAATAACAGCTGGGGGAAAGGAGGAGGAAAGGCAGACATTCAGAGTGATGACATTAATCTTCCCAAGCAATCGTTGTGTGATGAGCCCCGCTTTCCTGGAAGTGGCTGAACACCTGCATGCCAACAGGAGGCAATGAATGCATTCCTTGTTTTGCCTTGCTTGCACGCACGGCTTTTGCCTTACCTAGTGAGCTGTCATTATCTCAGCACATGAGTTCTCGCACCTTTACCTTTCCAGCTCTCTCCATCTCACCTGGGGAGAGCGAACAAGCGACAGTGTGGTACTTGGCTGCCTGCTGGATTAAACCACAACAGGCAGAAGTGGAAATAGTGCTAGAAAACTTACAGTACAGGATCTATAATACAGTGGTAATGACCACATAAAATCCTTGTTGCAGTAGCAGTTTAAACCAGACTACAAGTTTTGCTTGCCTTCCCCCACCCTCCCACCCCTTCTTCTCATCGGTGCTCTTCCAAGGCTCTCAGCTGTCTACTTGACATTTACTTCAGAGCTTCTCGGCAACATCACTATTCAGGCACAGACTTTAGGTAACTTTCATTAAAAAAAAAATTAAAAAAAGATCAGAATCTTTACTATATTTAGCCTAAAGTTAACCAGGACTCATTTCCACAGCAAATACACCAAGACAATGCATTTTAAGGAACTCTTCATCTGAACCATAGCACTAGATCAGGAAACACATAGAGTAAAGGAGCGAGCACTGAATGGGACTATATATAAGAGGAGGCAGCTTCCAAAGTGTATGTTAAGTGGAAAGCAAATAGGAAAAGCCCAGTGGCACACATGACAATGGAGAACTATCAAAACTTCTCTGCACAGGCTTTAATGGTATCTTCACAGAAAAGATTTCAGAACTACCCTTTCAAAATTTCAAGTAAACCAAAAAATACTCCATTCTACCTCACCTACAGGCTAGCAAAATTCAAAGGAAGTGTTAACAAAGGTGGATGAGTTTTTATATGAAAACAAGTGTTACTGGGAAATGAGTAGACTTAAAAAGTCTGGATAAGAGGAATTATCATCCTGCAACATAAACAGGCCTACAGTACATCTAATTATGTTAACAAAAGTAATTTCTCAGCCACAACTAAACCTCAGATCATATGGCCCATGACAACTGGCCACAATTTCAAGGCATGTAAACTAGAGATGTTTAACTGAAAGAGTTACAAGCATGTTCGTATGTTCTATGAATATCAAATATTCCATTACTGCTTGCAGTTCACAAGAACTTAACAGTTTTTCTGAGTAGACACATGTCAAAAGGGGAGCTTGGATCCAAAACTGGTGGATTTTTTTTTTTTTTTGCGGGGGGTGGGGGGGGGCAGCACTGAAAAGCCATTCATCCACCAAGGATGAGAGGAAGAAAACTACACGTGTATTACGAAAAGTGACGTTTGCAAAGCTCTTTCAATACTTGAGTAGGACATCCTACCCGCACGAGGTGCACAAGGAACAACAGAGTGTATATATTTAACAAAACGCATTTTCCAGACAAAGAATTCCAGAGATTTGATAAACTGCTAGAGTAAAAGAAGCATTTAAATACTAACTAAAGGCACAGACCGATTAAGAGTTAACAAGTCTCAGTGCTGTACTGGAGTATCTGAAGCATGATCAACTCTGAAAAACTGGTTCTTTCGTATGGAAAGAAAAAAATTTATTTACAGAGCAAATACAAAACCTCTTAAAACAACACACACAAAAAAGCCACCATGACCTAACAGTAAACACCATTATGAAATACTACCAGTATTTTTCGTGTGAAAGCCTGGGAACTTCTGACACAATCAGTTCCATCAGGTGTTTTCTACCTGGGTGACTTAATTATTTTAAGAACTTAATATTTTATCAGCTTTTCTAATGTAAGGAGCTTTTGTGCATTCAAAGTTATAGACTATAAATCTAGATTAGGGAGCTAACTTAGATAGTTTACATGTAGCTATAGAGGTAAAGCAGCTATTTCTTAAGAACATTGCTTAAGAAAGTTAAATACAAGCAGAAGCATTTTATTCTTGCAAGCAATTTTATCCTGTCAAGCAATTGGTAACAGCCAACCAACCAGAACAGATAAAGAGAAAAGAGGAAACAGCTTCAAAAGACCTAAGAGATCACAAAACCATTTTCAACACAAAGAGAATGATATTTATCACATGCTGTAGTCCTCTCTCGTTCAGTTGTCCTAGGCTCTAACACTAGTTACTAGTCGATCTCAAGCATGGGTTAGCTGTGTCAGAAGGGAGATATTACAATTTTTAAAACCAAAGCAGCATGTGTAAGTCTGGATAATTTGTCAGTCGTTTTCTGAAGACCACCTGTGCATTTGAAAGAACCCACTGGTTCTTCCTGTCAGCTATGAGTTTTTCCTCTTGGGAGAAGACACAAACAATTCTTTCCAGCGCAGATTTAAGCAAACCCTGATTATAAACAGAGGCAAAAATGCTTCAGGAGAGAAGAAACGTAGCTATTAGGCCTTCCTCTTTCAGAAGGTAGGTTCCATTGTCAGCGAAATCACTGATGCCCTGAGCATTAATGGACTCTGCCTTGTTCCCGTTGCAGTTGGGCAGCACGTAACTGCTTCACTGGCTGCTAGGGAGCAGTGAGCTCATTACACAGCACCATCAACACCCTCCATAAGGAAGCTGGCACACGCTTCCCATCTGGGGATACCACCGACTGAAGCAGTAGCACTGCAGTGCCTGCCAAAAGGCTTCAGTCTCCCAGGGCTGAGTATGTGAATGCAGCAGGTGCTAACTTCAGCTCTGTCTTTGAGGTTTTAGGCTCTAGTCTTTGTCAGCCTGGCCAACGCAATGAGACACACGAAGAGGACAGAACAGCCTTCCACAGCTATTGGCATGGATACCTCTTATTTCTAAATGTCAAGTCTAGACAAAGAGGTTCTCCCTTAAATTTTGGCACACGTGTCCTTTCTAACTAGGGCAACATTTGCCGCTATTCTTAAGTCTGTTAGAAACAGAGAAGAATTCAGTAAAACTGGAAACAGGCTGGGGGAAAAGAAAAGAAACAAAAAAACAAACACACCTCCTTCTCAGTCATTAAGGGAGCATAAGGTTTGGAAGTATTTACGGAACACACAAAAAAACAAAACCTAGCGATCCCCAAGCTGTATACATCAGATCTCTGGAATAGATGTCAGCCATGAACAATGTGGGTCACTTCCAAGTTTAAACAGAGAACCTTAATGCACTTAATGCATTTTTTCAGCTGTTTGTCTCATTAGCACTTCACAAATCTACTCACACTAAGAAGGAAAAAACGATCTGTCAAGAAATAAAGAAGCCACCCTGCTTCCATCTGCCAGGAGTTTTATTAACCAACGATTTATCCGCATTACACAGAGATAGTATCTAATGATTTTCATGTACCTGTCAAATGCCATCCAAGAATTCTTAGTGCTGGTGAATAAATAAGCACATACGGGAATGCAGCTGTAGGTAAGCACAGACACCTATACACTCAAATTGTTAGACATTTGCAAAATATTATTTAAAAATACACAAAAATGCATTAAAATGGGGTGATCCCCTCATCAAATGCATGGAACAATGACAATGTGAAGAGAAGAGGTAAATACAGTAAATATCAACTTTTCCTCTTACCTAGAGAGAAAATTAAATTCTCTTATTCTCAGAATGGTCATAAGGTGACTGAACGTAAGTGGAAGTCATGCATGATAATACGTTGTAATAAATACTTGAAATGCACAGGAAGTACAATTAAAAAAAAAAATACCCCAGAAGATTTTTTCTAATTTTCCTTACAAACACCAGTTCCAAAAGGCCAGAAAATTGCAAATCAAAAGACCAGTGACAACACCACATGAGTTCTGTACCACCAATCTTATTAGTTCATTTGAGATAACCTCCGGGGATTATTGTTTCAAATGCATATTGCTTGCAGTTTGCCTGCTATGGAACTTCCGTTAAGTAAGCAAGGCTGCAAATGGCAGTTAGGTCCATGACTCTTGTCAAGTGTCCGCAAGAAGATTTGTGCCATTTGGTTCTCCGGTGAAAACCTTTCTATTAAGTTGCTGACACTGAGAAAATAAAACCTTAGTGCACAAAACATGTTTCAGAAGTCTGACAGCAATACAAGTCCACATAAAAGACCAAGAAACAAAAATACGCACCGCTAATTTGAAATGATGTTATGGATACTCACGTATCAGTTAAATGTAAATCCTTACCTGTCTCAACAATTTCTCAACAGCTGACATGACCATGAGTCCTCTCCACACAACTGGGGCGGTCTCCTCTATCAAGAAGCCCATGGACATGCTGAAACAATACAGCACAAGCTTAACTTTCCAGCACGATACCAAGTACATCCGTAAAGAAACTTGATTTGAATGGAAACATGCTCACCATGCGATTCCATAGTTCTTAAGGGGCCTCATTAGATTTTCTAAAATAAAAGCAAACAAGTGTTTTTTTGGAAGAGTGTTTTTGTTTGTTTTGTTTTTTGAAGAAGAAATAAGCTTAGACAAATGTTTCCTTCTAAGAGCAGTTTTCCCTCTCTCCCAGCAGTATTTGTCTATTTCCCCCCTCTCATCCCTTCAGTATACATACGTGTATGCCTTTGTCTATTCTACCTGAGACCCTACCTCCACTTTTTCTTAGTTTGCAACATTTAACTGGTACCATTGAGGTCTTGCCAGAATAACAGTGCATTTGCCCATATTATAACTTTGTGCTGCAGAAACCTAGACTTCATCAGCTTATTAAAAATCCCCCTGCTACAAGGCATAGATAACCTATTTGGCAGCCTTCTACTTCTGCAATACTTGGTTAACTGCTGAGTCATTTTTATCAAAACAAAAACAAAGTCCTAAAATGCTGTGAGATATTATTTATTTATTAACTGTGCCACTAATTAATCTTACGAATTAGAGGACCATTCCCTTTAAAACACCACGTTTCAGGGAATTCCTCTTATTCCTCTTTGTATTGTCTGCTTTGAACCCCAGGTGAGAAGTACAAAATAAAGCCACCAGTATATGCTGGTAACAGCTCTAGGTAAGAAGTCCTAGAGGAAGTCTGCAGGACTTAGAAACATTTCTGTAGAAACAATATATGTTTATTTGGACATTACAAAGGCAATATCCTTGCCATGCTCCATATTCCTATGCTTTCCCATGTCAAGAAGAAAAGTGGAGAAATATTGCAGTTGTTCTGCTGGCACAGTGGTAAGGCAGCAGAAAGTAAACAAAAAGATAACATGAGTGCATACAGAGCAAAACTCTCCAAAAGCCAAAACCTCCTCTTTCTTTATACTCTCTGCCATCTCAATTCCCACCTTAACTCAAAATGGCACACGTGCTCAAACACACACACAGAAGAACAAAAGGAATTTTATTTGAGCCTATCCAGGTTATTTTAAGAGCATGTACAGGCAGGAACTAGCAGAAAACTGCAAGAACAGTAAGCCATAAAAAATATATTACAATACATATTTTGACAGAAATCTTTGATGCATCTGAAGTAAATATATATATAGCAAAATAAAAACAATGGGAATAAAATGTTGTGCATTCAAAGCTGAACTCCAAATTCAGACAAAGTAACACCCGGGAGCACTCAAATTAAACAGCTAAAACATACCGATGAAAGCTTTCAAGCAATGAAAAGTAAACAGGCGTTCAAGCCATGTAATTCCGTAGAAATATGGTCAAAAATAAATTAGATATGTTTTTTGTATTCACAGTATTTTGGTTTTCAAATTAAAAAGACAGAAACAAACTAAACAAATCACTTGCATGACTACTGCACTGTTACTCAAGAAGAGAAGGGCTTGGACTGATTCACTGAGCTAGCTCAACACACTTGTGTAGTTCTGTTCAGTTTTCAATCAGGGCTGAGTTTTGGTGGCATTATACTGTCTAACCATAATCCTAGTACTCAGGCTTACTTCTTCCCCCTGCAGCAAGATTGCTTAGCTATGAAGATGTTGATGACATTTGAACTTGAGCCTAGAGCCCCCTCTAGGCACTGCTTTGGTGTCCTTGTAAACATACATACTGCCACAAGTTATAATCCTGTTAACAGTCTTGAGAAAAAAGATCGCTTTCATATTTACCTATAAAAAGGTTTAAAAAAGCATCAACAACAGCATATATCATTGCAGCATCAAGGTCTGCTTCATCTTTACCATGAATTAGGAACAATTACAAAAAAAAGCGGGGGGGAAGCTGATTCTTGACTGCTCAGTACGTGAGGATGGGGAACCAGAAGATAAGAAGAAAGGAAAAGATGCAGAACATCTGAAAACATAAGAAAGTTCACCAAAATATCATGCAACTTCTCAGTTCAATCCAGGTGCTTTAAAATATGTCAGTCAAATATCTGAGACTAAATCTCAGATCCACTACCTGCACAGTTTCTGCTGTACAGAGCCCAGGTACGACATACTAGTCTCACGCAACAGACACACCTTCATGAACGTCCCTCTGCTTCTCCTCAGATGGTAACAGGAGAGTTGCTATGGGTACACAAACACTGATCTACAGAGTAAGAAAAGGAATCTCTGTTGCTAAAAACGCATGCATTGTTTACTTCTCAACAGTAGAGTTTCATTTTTATCCAAACTGGATCTTATTTCCCTGGTTAACACCAAGGACTATAAACTGCTCAGAGGAGCAAAACTTAATCAAGTTTACACATTGCGTAAGAACAATTCCCAACCTGCTGTATATTCTGCCTATAACATCCTGCATATTCTCAAAGTAATACAAAATACCGCAAAGCACCCCACTACCTGCCTACTGCTAAAAAGCATTCTTAAGACTATCTGAAACCTAAAGTGCTTCAGTGGGCTCTGGTAATCACCCTTGTCTCATCAAAAGCAACAGGCATTCTTCCTCCTTCACCCTGGGTCTCATGAAGATTTTCTAAAGCATAACATGTAAAGAAGATTAAACTAAATGAGTTCTCAGTAACATCTCTATTTCTTATTTCTTTCAGAGTACAGTTAACACTTCCTTCTCTGTTATCAGATGAGATGCCTACTATACAGCTTCAGAAAACCAAGAGAAAACACAATAAATCTCATTTCTTAAAATTGTAACAGACACAGCCATACTATGCCATCTATGCTAAGAGATCAGTTTCCTTGTTTGCAAACTAAGTAAGCTCGATGGCCCTAAATTAAAGGGTTCTGTGTTTTCGGTGAATGTGCAAAACCAGATCAATAAGATCAATAGAGTACCAACAAACTACCAATAAAATGCCTTTTCTGGTAGAGCACTGGAAAAGGCAAACACGTGCAAACTCATTAGAGCAGTTCAGCAGATGGCTGATTAAAAGTGTTCTAGGACTGGTCTGAGGACTGGGTTGTTACTCCCTTGGGGAAGAATGAGGCTGAATGATGTTGAAGTCATTAGGATGGATCTTCTGCATTTCATAATAGGTATGCTTTTGGGTTTGAATTTTTTTTTTTTCCAAATGCCAAGCCATGCAGATCACCCTAAGAAACCGAGTTCTTTTTCTCTAGAAAGCCTGACATAGCTGTTTGATGGTAGCCATAGGTTAGCACAGCACAAAGTACATAGCTATGAGGCCTATAGGCAGGGACATTTCAACTCTTGGTTTTGTTTCAAGTCTGCTGACTGAAGCACTAGAGCAAGCAAAAGGTTCATTTCAGTCTCATCTCATCAGGTAAGTAAAGACCATTATTCCAGAAGGTTGTGATGTTACACTATGCCTCATTAAGAGGCATCACACTGCTTAAGAAAAATAAAGGCAGCTTATTACATGGATGTTATTTCTGTAACATCCATGTAGGGAGGTATTATCTCATTTTACAGATGAGAGAATCAAGACACAGATTGTGAAACTGTGCTACAGATTATTCAAGAATCCTGCAGATTTGGAGACCTGTACTGCATCCTTCCCAAAGGCTGCACAGAGCCATGGTTCCACTTATCTCCAATGTTAGAAAGCATGTAATGACAACTGATAAACATTCAGTTTTATTGCTGAAGTTACATATTTTCCCTTGAAACTGAAAGAATTAAAATAAAAACAGATAACCTAGGCATAATCAGTATACAACAGAAAAAAGTAGGAAAAAAAATCACACTACATATTGTCTGTAATACCTGAGTCTCTGAATGGCATTTTAACATCACACATTTAAGCATTAGAACAACAGCTTTAAAAGTATATTTAAAAGTGTATTTCTATTTCTAAATAGCTCATAACTTTAAGTAATCCTTCATCTTCCATTGTATTTTATTAAAACAAAAAACTATGCAGCAACTCCTCGGCATACAATTATTGCGATTTCAGCAAGCTGGTACTTCTTCACAGTGCACACCGAAGCTAAAGGTTCTGCTGCTGTTTGTACAGCTCAACAGTAGCTGAGATTTTCATGACAAATTGCCATTTTTACTCCTCCTCACATCTCAGCCATGTCTCACTGCCTCAAACACAGAGGATGTATGGCACGACAAAGCACTATGCCACCACGCTAGTCAGAGAATGAATAAGACAGTGCAGAATACGCTGTGGATTCCAGTACATTAAACAAAATCATCTGAGACAAACTCAATTAATGTGCCATACATATAGACAAGCTGAAACAGATTTTCAGCATGGTCACTTGTAAAATCTCAACAACTTTTTGCATCATCTGGTTTTCAATTGTGTACAATTTCATGCTGCAGTGGCCACGGAATATTCTATCAATCTAAGTTAGGGCTCCAATTTACACAGAACTTTCTGTTAATCAGAGCAAACGGTAATTTTTGTATGGCTGTTGCTATGCAGAAGTATAAGGAAGTTATTTGCAGTCTAGTTTG
The DNA here is from genome assembly GCF_013377495.2 of Cygnus atratus. Lineage (NCBI taxonomy): Eukaryota > Metazoa > Chordata > Aves > Anseriformes > Anatidae > Cygnus > Cygnus atratus. The sequence continues at coordinate 21,385,356 of NC_066366.1, forward strand.
ACAGCCAGCTCTCAAGATCAACAGCCTCTAATGGGAGGATCCAGGTTCCATTCAAGGACTGGAAGGCTCCAGACAATGCAGGGTTGAACAGAGATTTCCAACAACCAAAAAAAAAAAAAACGTAGGTAATCTTAATAGGTTTATAGAAAATTATCATCTTTAAATTGTGGAAAAAGTAGATATAGGACAGGAAAGGAAATAGACTAACAAAATGGTGGGCTTCACTAGTGTCAATACAGATGTTTCGCCACCACTCCAGATGCCTTTGGGAGCTGAGATGTGTGCAGAGGGTTTCACTGAGGACACAGGTAAGCCGTACTTTCTGAAGGGGTAGCTTGACATCCCAGCATGTTTAAAACAGTGCAAGTTTCCAGTGCAAAGGCAACTTAATTCCACCCACAGAATGGTGATGTGAGAGGAAAGAAAGGCAGAGGGGAGGGGGGGCAAGAAGCGTGGAGGCCTGCAGCCGGGCCTGAGCATCACACAAGAGAGCAGCCACCAGGCCGCCTCAGAAAGGGCGGGCCACTGTCACCACAAGGCTGGTCAGAGTCACAAGTTGTAAAATCCCAAGCATCGTTTCAGCTGCTTATGCCAAAAGCCCAGAATATTCTATGGCAAGTGGCAGTCTAATTGAGACTTCAAGTTTGATTTCACACCGCTGCAAATTTATTTGAAGGATTACCTCAAAGGCACTGCAATTTGTATTTTAAGCTCGAAGGAGGAAGGCTGCGATTTCCCATTACGCCCTGTGCTAACAGTGTTATCTAGCCATGGAGGCATCACAAATGCTTAAACCAAAGTAAACCACCACAGAGACTCAAAGAACATTATTCAATACTGGCAACACAATTCAAGTTTAAGAAATAAATACATGAAGAAACATGGCTTTTCCAAAAGATTTGCTTCTCATATTTAGTCAGCCTCCCGATCCCATTAGGTTCTCATTACTTTTTCCCTGCCGGCAGACTGCAGAGGCAACAAGGCTCTGTGAGAGGCTTTTCATTACTGAAGCGGGTTTGCAGCTGTGACATCAGTCCTACCCAAAAGCAAAAGGTCTAATTGCTTGCTGGAAGATCATACATCAAAAGTGCGCCTGGCAAAAGCAAACAGCACAGGGATTTACTCATATCCTTGTTACATTTTTAAGCATCATTGGCTTGTTAGGTTTGGAATAAAAGCACAGGATTAGTTTTAAGTGTTTATCAGGCAAGTTATGTGAAGCACGGCCTTGCTTCGGATGCTCCTGTGAAAGGAGGATCGCCCAAGTCAGTCATGTAACACAGGACAATAGTAACTCCAGACACAACACGGAGTACCAAGAACCCAAGGGGCAGACATTCCCCACACACTCCCTTCAGTTCAAGATCTAACTTCAAAAAAACCCTGCAGTTAACCAGGGTCTTCCACTGCTTTCCAAGAAAAAACATGGAACTCAATATATCTGAGTCTGTTCAGCCTTTTTAGGTTATATACTGTAATCAAGACAAAAAAAAGAAAGTGTCAATGAAAATAAAACAAGTAAACTGTTCAAATGATTATATATAATTTCAGTAACTGTTGAAGCTGCTGGATGCTAATGACAGATGAAAACTACAGTAAACTTGTTAACTCTCCATTTAAGGCAAACAAACAAGTGTTGTTTGTATATTAAATATTCCCCTTTGCGTTTCTCATGAATCACCTCCATACATCCTTTTGTGATTTTATTCCTATTTCACCATTTGTAAAATGAAGCTCAGGATTCTTTACAAGACTATCAACTAAAGCAAGGGAAAGAGATGTTAGCTTTTAAACTTTTATTGTCACTTTTAGCCTCTTGTCACTATAGGCAAAGGATTAAAATAGATTTTTTCTATTTTTGATGTATTCAGTTTTGTTCTTTCTCCTGAATAAGCACTCAGTTATACTGTGGAGAAGGGGAGGAAAGATGGAAAATACAGCAAGAAAACCACAGAGATAAAGCATGAAAGTGAAATTGCTAGATGAAAATACTGAGAAAGTTCAGAATTAGTTACAGTTCTTTAATTACACTTCAAGTAGATAAGAGGGATGGAAACATTTATTCCTCTGAAATAAGCAAACAGGTAAATATGTTCAGTGTACAAAAAGGAAAATGAATCTTTCTTTTGTTTACATACAAACAATTAAATGCATGTTTATCATTTTACTACAATAAAACCATTTTGCAACTTGGTTCCAATTTGTATAAAAGTTGAACCTGATGAACCATTTACATCTTCAATAGTAAACCTTGTAATATTGTCATAATCCATATCAAAACATTTATAATTACCATATGACAGGATTTACAATATGAAGAGTAAAATACTCTGCTTTCAAGTACCTGACACGTTGACATGCATTTGCTTCTAGTTGTGTTTCAGTAATTTGTCGCAATAGCATTTAGTAAAATTTGATTTGCCCCTTATCCAAAAGGGCTGCTCTCAGAAAAAATTTTACTTACTACGTACTACGTTTCCCACCTTATCATCTTACTTGTTTTTTGAATTTTAAGTATGAGTTGTTCAACAATGAAAAATAAAATCTTAATAAGTTAACCACATTAATTGTTTTTTTTCTTATTTTTTAAACAGCAGCTAACAAATATGTGCTTATAAACAATCCATTGCAGGGTTGGTGTCATCTCAAACCACACAGGCAGTCTTGAGTCTTTCAGGACTATAAATCTAACACAATATGGTATGATTACTATGTAGATATGTGATTTCAAAATACCTAGTGAAACCAGATAAAATTTTAAGAGAAAGCTAGCTTTTTTTGCCAAACTTATAATCTACTTAAAAGATAGAAGAAAAAGAAATGTAAAAATAGAGATTCAAAAGCAATAGATGTCTTCATTGTAGTTAAAACAGTCTTTTTTCCATACTGATCCCCAACACACTTTTAATTCCTTTTCACTCCTTGATCAGATTGCCACTCCTTATCCACTTCCTTTCCCCCAAGTAAAGGTCACCTTTTTTTTTTCTACAAGTGACATCAAAAATTTCCAAGTTAATCAAGTTCAAGGTTAATTGTTACAGGTTTGAGGGCAATAGTCAAGGTCCAGAATAAATAATTTAACACTTAAATATTCTTCTCATTTTCAACTACCTCATGACATATGAAAGAGCCTCCGAAATAGAAATACAACTAACTACAACATTCCGAATTACTATTTTGTCTTCAAGACTCTTTGAAACGGATTTTCAAAGTGTCTGTGTACCTATAATGCCAGTGGTTTCAGCTGGAGTTTTTGGAACTTACCAGTCCTTAACGGGGAACAAGAACAACAACAACAACAAGTGTCCTAGAAGCCAAAAACATAACCAGGTACTTGGGCAGTGAGCCACTGCAGAACTGCTTGGGATGATCCTAAGAAAGCCCATTTCCTGTGAACACATCTTTCGTTTTTATTTAAAATTATTTTACTTATTGTAGGCTGCAATACCTGTACACCATTGCTATGTTTTCTCACTTTTTTGTTTTCACTGTAACAGCTACCTGAATTTGGCTCTCAAACAAAAAGAGATTTTTTACTATGCCTTTTTTTTTTTTTTTTTAACCATTTTACCATTTTTGCATAACATAGACAGTCTATTCTCAATACATGCTTGCCTAAGAGTATCAGATGGCTTTTTGGGATAATAAGAAAAGACGTCGACCTCAAACCAGTCTTCTCACCAGCGCATGGATTTTCAATCAGCAATGCCACTGACTGCAGCTGACCCTCTTCTATAATGAAATCAACACAAACAGTTTTTGCAGCCCAGACATGTCTGCTTAGTCTTCAACTAAATATCATGAATAAGGATGGTGCAAATAGCAAATGCTTCAGGGAGCTAAAGGAGAGCAAGTTAAAAGGGCAGACTAGGCTTGCCAGCCTAAGGACAACAAACAGGTACAAGAATCAGAGAGGATGTGAAGTTTGTCTGCTGAAGGGAAAAATAAGATTAAAAAAAATAGGGATGTTGAATGTACTTTGAAAAAAAGAAGTCCCATTCTAACAAAGTCCCCTGATAAACCCAAAGAGGGTCTGGCCCTGACTTCAGATCTGCAAAAACAGAACTGCATGGCTTCGTGGCCCAACGAATCTGAGGTGTGACTGCTCTCCTTCAGCCACCTACATAAACTGTGGCAAGACAGCACCAGAAGTAAAACACGAGCTTTCAATTCAGTCTACTTTCAACATAGAATCAATAATGCAAAACATTAAACTACGTACTATTTAAAAATAACTTGTTCACAAATCAAGAGGCAGTAGCAATAACAAAATGTGTTTTTTGAGGCAATCAAATTTAGTTTTTATTTGAATTAATCATGACGAGGTTCCACTGGTAAAGCATAAAGACAACTAGCGCATAGACAACTAATGGTGGTGAACACAAGTTCTATCTTTAAAATTAATCTCTCACATATAACTGGGAAACTTCATGGTCACCTGAACAACTACACTATCAATGTAACATTATCTGCCTAGGGAAAATAACCCAAAAATGGATTCCCAGATCCCTTGATAAGACTATTTCATGTAGACATCTTTAAACAGCAACTACAGAGCGTATTTTCAACCATCACTTTCTGTTTGAGATTCTGCTATTAAACTGAAGAGCAGTAGATACGTAAATGTATCCCAGGGAAAAAAAAATGTGAACACCTGTTCCTGATTTTAGAATTTTATCAGTAATTGCATTGCTGTAGCTCCTGTAATATTACTAGCTTCAGTAGGGCTGCGACACACCCACTAATTTCATTCTCTCAGGAATTACTTTTCAATACCAAAGTTTGAAAACAGATGTCTAGTAGTGATCTTTTCAATATACTACTTAACTAAGAAATAAAAAGGACACTGAAAGCATCACAGAATGGCAACTAAGCTTCGAAGTATTAAAAGAGCACTCAACTGCCATAAATAAAAAAGCCCACCAAAATCTTCATAATCATTTAAGTGAAGAAATGTTATATTTATCCGGCAAAAGGGCAACATCCTTGCAGCTGTATGACAGCTTTTACTTTCTGCCAAGTAGTTTAAATGGTAAAGAAAGAAAACAACCTTCTCAGTCCACTAAGCCAGAAAACAGCTTTTAAGTACACTATTTGGGGAAAAAGCAGAAGCAATGCTTTCATTACTTGTGTTAGAAATATTGATCTGTGTATATATTGTAGCTGATGTTAGTATTTATTCCATAGTTAGATAATCCTCCATTGGTCAGTCATCAACTTATTAACCAGGATTTCCCTGACCATTTAGTAAAAGTAATTTGAATGATACCCTATTAAGTGCTAGCAGACTTTCTCCAATGTACTCAAGTCTGCAAGATTAAGGTAATGGAGTACCTTCCATTTATACAGACTCTCTCCTCACTGGAAACTCCTAACTCATTTTGAACTGCATTCATCACCCTCTCTGTCAATGATCACCTGGAGCGCACAGAGCTCCACCTGGGGTGGATGAGGAGCCAACTGAGAGCTTATGGGTCAGGATGAAATAGAGGGCAGGGACATTACAGGGGGAGCCTGCTACAGGACACTTGACCAGGAAGCCCAAGATGAGACCCTCCATAGACAGACAGGAGAGCCTCATGTTAACCAGCCCTGTTCCTCATGGGGGACTTCAACCACCCCGATATCCACTGAAGGGACGGTGCAACGAGACATAGGCAAGCCAGGAGGTTCCTGGAATGCACTCATAACATCTTGGTCGGTGACAGGCAGTGGGATCGAATGCACCCTCAGCAAGCTTGCCAATGACACCAAAATGTGTAGTGCAGTCAACACACTGGAGGGAAGGGATGCCGTCCAGAGGGATGTGGTCAGGCTTGAGAGGTGGACCTGTGCGAACCTCATGAGGTTCAACAAGGTCAAGTTCATGGTCCTGCATCTGGGCCAGGATAATCCCAAACACAAGTACAGGCTGAGCAGAGAACGGACTGAGAGCAGCCCTGAGGAGAAGGACCTGGGGGTGTTGCTGGATGAGAAGCTCAACATGAGCTGGCAATGTGTGCTTGCAGACCAGAAAGCCAACCATATCCTGGGCTGCATAAAAAGACATGTGGCCAGCAGGATGAGGGAAGGGATTCTCCCCCTCTGCTCTTGTGAGACCCCACCTGGAGTACTGAGTTCAGCTCTGGGACCCACAGCATAACAAGGACATGGACCTGTTGTAATGAACCCAGAGGAGGGCCACGAAGAAGATCAAGGGGCTGGAGCACCTCTTTTGTGAAGACAGGCTGAGGGAGTTGGGGGTTGTTCAGCCTGGAGAACGCTCCAGGGAGACTTTACAGCAGCCTTCCAGTGCCTAAAGGGGGCCTGCAGGAAAGCTGGGGCGGGACTTCTTGTTAGGGAGTATAATGGTAGAACAAGGGGTAATGGCTTTAAACTACAAGAAGGTAGGTTTAGATTATATATAGGAAGAAATTCTTTAGGGTGGTGAGGCACTGGAACAGGTTGCCCACAGAAGCTGTGGATGCCCCATCCCTGGAAGTGTTCAAGGCCAGGCTGGACGGGGCTCTGAGCAATATGGTCTGGCAGGTGGTGTCCCTGCCCAGGGCAGGGGGGTTGGAACTGGATGAACTTGGATAAACTCCAGATTTAAATTATAGTGCGACTATAATAGTCTTTATTCAAATGCAATAATTGCTGCAGATTTATTCTGTATGGTGACAAGCATCCCTAATCCCTTTTGGACTGCTACATGTGAGGGGAAAAATAAATAGAAATCTGAGTGCAAGAGTGATCAGAACCTCCTAGAATTACTGCAGAGATTCAGTAACAAAGAACGCTGCTACTCATCATTTTCACCTCCAGGCCTTGTGTTGTGGACAGAAATAGTCTTTAAACACAATTGTTGACTGCCATGCTCCTAAAACGTTTTTAATTGACTTACTGATAACGTTAACACTGTTAATACAAATCTTTAATGTGTAGAACTGTTTTTCCTCATAGTCTACAAAACAAGAATTGTTCAGAGTTTTATTCTTGAAAATAAAGATAATTATCTAATAAGAAATAGGAAAAATAAGGCCAAACTTCATCAAAAGTCATAAATAATATATACATAGATGTAAATAGAAAAGTATGTACGTGCACACACACCCATACAACTGATCCTTTTTTTGCAAGCATATCTTATCGTTGCTACTCACTAGAATAAAGAAATCCTTGAAGTTTACAATTAAAGTTTCCTATACCTTCCAGTATCCTATTTTCACAACCAAATCATCTTAATGTCAGCACCGTCATCGTTGCTACTCCACAGCTTCATCAACTCCAGAGTTAAACTGCACTGAAAAGTAAACAGAATTCCTGAAATAGAAATTCTACCCCCTTACCATTCATACTGAATTGTTACATCATTTTCTCAGTAGACTTGTGTTATATGTCACCCTTTTGAAATACGCTAATCCATGTTCTGTCGCTTAAAAATGAGGCATGTTCTTAAATCCTGGTATTATTTCCTTGTACATTCCATACAGAGGCAGAAAGAATGTATGTTTGCAATCAAAATGTGTTTACAGGCCAACAGAAGCAATTTCAACTCAGGGAAATGCTCCAATTTCTGTTCCACTGAATGCTGTGTTTTTCATAGCCCACAAAACATGCCAAGACAAAAGCTTACAGTTAATTTTCAGCCGTATCCTCGAAGTATCTGCAGACACCAAAGTTTATATATCACAACATTGATCCATCCTAATACCTAAATGAATATACTTTAAGTCCTTACATTCTTAGCAAATTTAATGTTATGACCCCAAGAAATAGACTGGGCAACTTCCTCTTTATTTGGGGCTCACGATATAGATTTAAATTGGCTGTGGGTTAATAAAACACATGGCAAGATTTGTAAGAATTTCAAAGCTATCTGACCATTTTCTAGCAGTGAGGAAAAAAAGATGGAGAAGTAACCTTTTACATGATCATCTTTGGAAAGGAAAAAGTCAGTAACATCTGTTAACAATATATAATCTACATCATATAAAAAGGAAAACAAGAGATACGGTGGACATTGCAACATAGTCCCTTGTGCTCGTATCGCATAATGCATTCCAAATGCGGAATTCATGGCAAATACACACACACACACACACATATATATATATTTTACAGGAGAACAGAGCCTATGAGACACACACTCAGCAGGTCCTGAATTACAGGAGAACGCAAGAATACTTCAGTTTGTATCAGGAAGTCAAACTGTACTGATGATACATGAAAGGCTTCAGTTATTTATCATACAATGGAGTTAGCCTTTACCTTCAAAAACTAAATCAGAAGCCCAACAAACAGAACCAAGTAATCTCTTCCCCTCTGTGAAAGTATCTAAATGATTTCTATATTTAGAAGCCAGGTACTTAAAAGTACTCAAATGGACAGTCACTTGTACAAGCATACATCTTCTTGTCCACCTGCAGTGTATCTGTATATAGAAATGCATTACTACTTCTTTCTCCAGACTAAAGTGCGGAAACATAAGGAGACAGTAATCCTAAATTTACTGCATCTAAATTTTTCAGAAGAGCAAAACATAGCACTAAAATCCTATCGTCTCAGAGGTTAGTAGGATAAAGCTGTTCTTCAATTCCACTCTCATTTGGCCAAAGTCGAAGTTATGTTTCTGAAAGGTGAACAGACTTGATGCAGCCTTTCTACTTTACATCTTCCTTACTTCTCTCTAGACTCTCCTGCCTGAATCGGCTTTTCCTCAGACCAGAATCCTTCCCAACAGAAGGGAAGGAACAGAAGGAAAATCAGTAGTTCTGTCTACTGTCTTGACTTTCTGGTAGTCACCATGACTGTTTTTCTAAACTCACAACTTGAGATAAAAAAACAGAATCAAGTGGCCCAGAGTATTTGACTAGAGAGAGAGAGAGAGAGAGAGACCAAAGGCAACCATTTCAATGACATTTTGAAAAGTCATTACAGTACAAACTACTGTAATGGTCTCTCTCGTTTCCTAGTCTCCCCCCCTGCCTACTACTCCAACATAACAAAACAAAACCAAAATACGTTCTACAATGGGATCAAAATCCCACTGTCTCCAAGTCTAAACCTACTGACAATATCCTTTCTTCCCTGGTTACCTTTTCCAGTCTTTTCAGTAATAATCCACGAGAATCTCAAAGCCTGTGGACCAACATGAACAAAGACCACAAGTATGCTCTTAGCTGTACGAACTAAATACATTTGAAATACATTTCAAATACAATGAAATACATTTGAAAGCAATCTCACTAACAAAAATTTAAAAAAATGAATACAGTACATTTTCATCTTTTGTTTGCACCCCTTCTGTGCCATGCCAAGGAAGCACATATATGCTTATTTCTGAACAAGAAAGCAACAAGAAAAAAATCACACTTACTTGGTGTTAATTCTGGGTTTCCTTTAAGGTTCATCATCTTTGGAATTGAAGGCCCGTATATGTCTGCATCAAGCAAACCAACTTCTTTTGTCTGTATAAGGACCAAATAAAAAGTATTTGTCAAAATGTCTGTCTTCCTTTATAAACAAAACCTTAAAACTGCCCACAGAAATAAAAATATGATCTTGACTTCAGACATAAGTTATCACCATTTCCTTCCTGCCTAATTTGCAATTGATGCATGAAAGATAACGTCTCTACATGTTTTACCAGAGGTCACAAAATCTAGATTCTCAAATCCTCACTTGCACACATTTTCTGACTTACCATGAAGACCACAGACCATATATTAAGGAACGCTATAACCAACATTCTCTCTATTCAATGTACCTTTAAAGAGGAATAGAAGGTTTTTAAGGGTATCAAATTTCATTGTAAAAGAAAAACTATCAATGTTCATAAATATATATTGAGATTGGAATATAGTTAGTGACTGTATAAGGAATGTGAAAACAATAAAATGTATTGATCTTTAAGAAGCCATAGTAAACTTTGGCAGGCATCAAAATATCAAAATGCAAGTCTATGAAGGCAATTAAGCAGGTATAACACTTGAATCAAATGCATTTACACAAAGGAATGCTAAAAATATGGGTTTATTTAACTACATATGGTACACCATGCAATAAACTTCAAATAAAAGTTATTTCAGCTATGCAGTCTAGACTTTCAAGATGTTTTCTTTTTTTTTTTTTTTAAAAAAGTACATGCACACATATTTGGTGAAAATTAAAATATTTTTCCTACAGATGGCAAGACAAGCTACCAATTACCAAGTTCTGTAAACTAAGTAATAAAGAACAAGCTCTTAAGAACTGAACGTCAAGCTTCTCAAATATAAAAAGTTAACCGTATTCAACATTTTGCATAATTGCAAGCAAGTATGTCTAAGGGCTCGTTTGAAAGGTTAATAAGGCAATGGGAGCTTTTCCAACAATGCTGAGTCACACTTTCACTATTAACGTTTCAAAGTGTGTGCTCCATTTTTTGAATAAAGATTTCATAATTCAGTATCACATTAAGCCATTTTGTTATCGTGACTTTGATGGGAAAGATGCAGAGAAAGATAAAGGCTCAGTAGTAACTATTAAGCTTGTGGTTAGAAGAAGAGGAGCTTTAAGAGGCTTTTAATGCAGGTCCACAGCATCCTTACCCTTGAAGAGGATGTCTAAACAAGCATATTCCTCTGCATCAGTTTGTTCAGTTTGTTTTTTAAAGCAAAAATATGCCTGGATTAAAAAACTAGTTCAGGCCCCTACTACTAAATATATCTAAATTTCACTTAACTATCTCATACAAGCAGACACTTGAGAAGCAAATCTGACCCTATTTACTACAAAAGAAATAATGTGATTTAGCAGGTGTTTCCTACTTATCTTTTATTTAAACAGTTGATAGTGAACCCTTAAGACACCCTTAACAGCTGATCAATTTAATGTGTCAGATTTACCTAATATAAGTCAAATTTATCTTCAGTTCTACAGCTGAGAAGTAAAAAATACTTTACTGTATGTGATCTATAATGTATTTTTAAAAAACATAAGATTTCACCACAAAAAACAACAATTTAATTCGGGTTTAGTTATTCAATATACTTTTTTTTATTAAACAGAGCAAAGCATACATAATTAAATGGATTATTTCATTTAGATTTTTAATGCTTCTTACTTGATAACATTCTGTGAAAGCTATTACAACAAAGTGCAGGAATTACTTTGACAAATTATTCTACCTCTTGCCTACTGTATGAAAGCTGCAATTTTAGAAAGATTGAAAAGACCCATTTTAGGTTAGATTTCAAAGACATCAAAAAGAATATTAGGGCTTCTTTGTTCTTGTACAAAACGCATATTTTAAAAGATTAGAAAGATTCATGACTCAGTCCCTTTATCTTTGTCAGCAGCTAATCGAACTCATCAAAACATCATCTAAGGGCTGTGCCACCTAATTACATCTCAAATTAAAGTAAATATTTGCAGAAAAACCTACATAATGTTTTAAACCTGACTGACATTCTTTCCTTCAACTTTTTGAGGGTTCCCCTCCAACCCTAACAAGGATCATCAATACCCACTGACTACCTGCAACAGCCTTACTCCTCACTACAATTCTGTCTTCAGCCTGAAGGGAATTAAGATTTAGGAAAAACTAAATTAATTAGATTGACTTTGTGACCTCCTGTGCGTAGGCAGACCTTCACCACCACCAGCCACTTATTCCTGGGAGTCTGCACAACAGACATCACGTCTGTCTATTAATGTATCAAATTTCCTGAAATTAAAAATAAATATACGCACACTGGAAAAAAAATCCCTCAATTACCTAGGAGAACTTTGCAAATACAGTTAGTATGTCAAATTACAAAGCTGACCTTGTTTCAACCTAACAAAGCAAACCTGACAGTTCTCAAAAAAAAAAAAGTCTAAACACTTCCTCAAAAGCAGGCAAGACGCCTGTCTCCGAGATGCACTACTTTTGTTCTTGGATATAGTTCAAGAAAACTGTCGTCTTCAAAGAAGAGGAATTCACGGATTCTCCAGTTTCTACAGCTCACGTTAATGCAGGCATGAGCGTTCCTGCAAGCAGGGTGCTTTCCACAGGCTGACAGAAGAAAGCTTTCCAGAAAGTCTTGTTAAATCACTTGCAGATCATCACTAAAGATAGCCTATGGTAGGTTTTTCTTCACTGAGCAATCCCACAGGTTACGTAAGAAAAAGTTCACATCACCTAAAAGTAGCAGCTTAGAAGAAAGCATTGGCCTAATAAGCTAAGGTTTTGAGTTTTGTTTCCCTCAAACATCACTTCATCTGCAGCACATAAGCATCCCTAGAATACCATTACCACCCCTATTTTCAACATTTAATTATCTCGGAAAAGCATTAGGGCATCTACCTTCTAAGACAGGTCCAGATCATCTCTTTCCGCATTTACACAATGCTTTAAATTCCTCAAGGAACTTTGGTATACAGCTGGATGCTACCACATGAAACTGTCAATTTAACTACCAATACGAGCTACTTCTCATGCTGACTGAAGTTAAATCTAAACGCATGACTTAAACCATTCTGCAGGAAAAGGAGGCAGGTAGTACATCTTCACCATTTTCTTCTTACAGCTCTACTTTCTGCTTATAGAAGTATTTCTGTCCTGCTCTATTAACAAATAACATTCCCTCCCTCCAGCTGGCATAGCCATAACCAGTTGAGAACTGCTGTTCTCCGGTTCACCACTGCCCATTTCCTCCCACCTGCCCAGCTGTGGAGAAAGGCTGACTCAATCTTTAAGTTTACCGCACTTCAGAAAATACCTCCTAGAGACCTGTATTTTTTTGTTACCTACCTGCACACTTAAAACAGTTTAAGCTCTGAAGATAAAACTGACAGTGTAACCATTCCCATATGTTTTAATCATGCACTTTAAGTCTCTGACATATGGCAAGCTACTTAGAAAAAAATATACTGAACTAACACAGGCAGAATTATAGAAACTCTTCATACTGAGTAACATACTTACAAATATTACATCAGCCAGTGAGAACACAACATTTAAAAAATATATATATTTTCTTGCCACATGCAAACGCAGAACTAATCTCCTGGTATATTCAGCAAAAAGTATATTTAAACACTGACAGATGTTCACATACAGCTTGTTATCAGTACTTCTAAGGTTGTTTTCCCTTTCTAGTTCAATGATCTCTAGCACAGGCTAACTACTGCTAGGATTTGTTCTTTCATGAAAGCTGGCACCAATATTTCAGGTCTCATCAGATCATGGGTCAGCTCAAGACAGCAAAAAAAGAAAGAGAGTAAAGGACTGTGGTAAAGAACTACAACTCACCTTCATCATCTGCTTTTACATCATTGGCTATGTCACCATATTTACTTCACTGACATTAATCTTCCCAACTCATTCGCCCAATTAGACCTCCCTGAAGATTTCTGACAAATATTCAGCACAAGATCTATACAATCACTGCATTTCTTACCCCAGCTCAAATTTTCTGAAGTTTTGTTCTAATTTAGAAACTTGTTTTATCTACACTAACAAGGTTTTCAGTCATCAGGCACAGATTCTGTATTTATAAGAAAACTAACTGCTCCATCAATAGATAAAGAAGATATCTTGCATATATCACTGAGAGATTAAAGTCTTACAGCGTCATACTGTGCAGCGCACAATTTACAGGCATATTTTACCTTTATTAAAAAGAGTCCTTCCTTTTGCTTCTTGTCCCCAGCAAGATTGCCAACATAATTAAAATTCAATTTAGCCTTTCCACTTGGACACTGCAAGTGATAGAGATTTGCGGTACTACTGTATCCTAAATAAACTGGTTTAAAGCTCTGGACGTTGTTGGGTTAAATCCTTTAGGGCCAGAAAAAAAGCAGTTGCTGAGGGCCATATTAGAACGTAGTCCCTCTATATAATGGCACAAGGTCTTTAAGAAATAAATTTTGCCTCCTTTGCTTTTCTGTACGCAGATACAAAATTGCTCAACTGCTGTTATGTTTGTTCTCGTAGGCAGGTGACTTTTACTATATATGGTCCTTGTACAGATGTAGGTACATATTGATGATAAACTGCTTCGTATCCCTCCTCCTATAAACTATTTTAGCTTACACTGAAGAGTCGCTTACTCTCATATTCTTCATTCATGTATGGGTTTTAGTTTGTTTTTTAAATCTTTCAGGTAATATGAACTATGAAATCAATTACATTTTCCAGTAACAGATTATCTTTTTAACCAAATGCAACCAGTTCCATTCATGCATCACAGATGAGCCCTCCGCACCTAATTCTGTGTTCAGACGAGAATCTAGTGATATGCATTGATTTCTTCAAAGTCACCAACTGCTTTATTGAGGAACGAGCCTGATAAAAGACTTCATGCCAATGAAGGGGAAAAAGAATATCAGCTTACAAAGATCTGCTATAAATAGCTGTTAATCAACATAGCCTACATTACTGCTAAACATCCAGAGACTCTTAAACAGCATTAATTTCACTTTTGCTCATCTGTTCCGAGATTTCTTTTCCATACTTGGTAAAGCACATGCATCCCCACTGGATTTGAGTGGATGATACTTTACTTTGAAGTAAACCCTGCAGACCACCAGAACTCCCTGGAGTTCAGCCTGGAAGGGATGGAGACACAGGTTAATGAGCTGCTGTTGTACTGCGTGGGAACGATTCTGTGCACCCACAGCAGTCCCAACATTCAGCAGCTACAGCCCATTTCAAACAACTCCAGCTTTGCTAAGTGATGGTGCCAGCTATTTTTAAAGCTGGTGTTCTTAATCCTCAACCAGTGACTCTCAATTTACCCTTCTAATGTGGTTATAGAATTAAAGCTAATCCCAAACTACAAACAGCAGCATATAGGACAAAAGGGAACTTAAAACCAGGATAGGCCCTGGATTCACCATTTGACATACTGACACATTGAATAGCCATCTTTTAATCCCTAATTCTCCAGCTCTTTCAGCTGAACACTACTTATGTGCCTAGCTGTAAATTGGATTAAAGCCAATAAAACCCAACTACAATTTTGTCACTATCTGTCCCAGAAATGCAAACTTGCTTTAAATACCCATTCTTCTGCTGGTTTAAAAGCCCTTTTTCCTTCATATGAAGATCTTCTAACTTCCTGTCAGCTACAGAACTTCTCTGGCATTTTTTTCTACAACAGCTTGCAGTAGCTCCTAGTTGGATTTCTCAATCATCAGGTACCAGTAATTCAATTTTGTTTGGCCTTACACATCATATATCTGATTTGGGGGGGGGGGGAAAACTTCATAAAGCACCATTTTTTAAATCATGGATAAAAATGCACAACCGTGTCCCAAACACTACCACATCCCTGACGAGGTATCTCACTGCACTCACAGCATGCCAGGTGGTTATGGTAAACACACTCCACCTTGCACATCAGCCTCTCCAACTACTTTGTTAGACTTCCAGTGACCGAAGGCCCAGGATGAAGGTAATTAACTCTACGTAATACTTCAAAAGACTTTTTTGCCCCTCAAATTAAGCACAGTAATTTGATTAAAATGAAACATTTTAAGAAGTGCGTGTCTAAGACAACTTTTACTCATTTTTTAATTTGAAAACAGTCAGATTTCTCAAGTTTTATTCTCTCATTTTCTCAGCTGATCCAGAAGCTGAGCTGTCATTACCAGTTAACCCCAATCAATTCTCACTGGCATCTCCACCTTTATTGGCACTTTTCAGCATTAAGAAATTAGCCTGAACACCTCTCTGTAGCAATTAAAGCCTTCTGATTCTCTAAGTACCAAAGGCTGCCTTAGAAGATGCCTAGAAATCAAACCCTAACAATTAGGAAGGGTGCATAGAAGGAAGACAAAACAGGTCAAAAGTTTTCTTTTCAGCTGCAATTATTCAGTGATGGAGCCCATTATTCTCTAAATCCTAGACTTGCTCCCCCTCCCCACTTTTGAGCCATTTCGAAATCAATGTGTGTTGTTTGATTAATGTTTTGACATCATTTTATTATCCTGGTAGCAATTCCCACAAAGACCCTCCTCACAGCTACACGTTAGTTTGAAGTCCCTTGCCCCACTGCCATCGGCCCAGGACGCCACAGAGCCCCGCTCTACCACTGGCCACCCCACCATGTTGCTCAGCAGCCAGGGGGATCCCGGGCCATCGCAGGCCTCTCCCTCAGGGCCACACATAATGGCCTAATGGCTGCATGTGGAAGAGGCCTGGGGGCATTCCGCATTTTGTTCCTACCCTGTCCTGTGACCCGGGGCTGGGCTACCAGGCATAGAAGTGAGGCTTGCCGCTCATCACCTGCCCTAACTGCTCCGGGCAGAAGCCATTTGCTTACGCTTACCTCCTGATCTGTTCCATGTGGTTTTACTGCTTGCTGCTCTGTCCTTCACAACACAAAAATCATGTCACCCTGTAGTAAGAAACATACATCTTCTTGGAAAGAAAAAGAGAGTCAGAAGAAATCTGACAAGGGAGCTTGCCTCGCAGTGACAGCACAAGCATGCAGCCTCCCAACTGGATTTGTGCCATCCTTAGCCATGTACAGCTGGTGTTTGCTCACTAAAATACTCTGTTCATAAACAAGCAATCTCTATCCTATTATTGCTGGCATCTATTAATTCAACTTGTTTCTACTATAATAAATCGTCTCTGGCCAGGCAGCCTTCATAAATAGTCATTCTAGTCTGAATATGATTTCTCCTGGCACAAAACCCAAAAATTCTTCTCAAGTGCTCCTACGGGAGCGCAAATGACTGCTGGTACATCAAAAGAATGAAAAAAATCTGCCACCAAACTAAGCAAGCAATTAAAAATAGGACACAAGAGCAAAACCTAAGTTATTTCTTAACATAAGAAGAAAACTGTATGATTTATAGATCTTGGTACAGGCACAAGAGTTTACACAAATCTTAACCAATCCATCCACAACAGGTAACCCAGGGCACCGAAGTCTAACAAACCAGAAAGGGATGAGAGGTTGCCCTGCTCATCTTCCTGGCCTTGCATCAAAGAAGAAAAAAA
The DNA here is from genome assembly GCF_013377495.2 of Cygnus atratus. Lineage (NCBI taxonomy): Eukaryota > Metazoa > Chordata > Aves > Anseriformes > Anatidae > Cygnus > Cygnus atratus. The sequence goes on from NC_066366.1 coordinate 21,402,316, forward strand.
CCATCCCCAACACATACTACTTTGACTTGGACATGGTATCTAGGTATCTAAATGAAATCCTGTCTCAGAGTTATTTACTCTGAAACCATAAGGGTAAAAATGTGCCAAGCAGCCTGAGCACCAGCATGCAGGACTCCAACTCTTGAATTCTAATCCTGGCTCTGCCAACAAACACTGGGCCAATGACAACATCCAAGGCTCTGTCGACTCCTTAATACTTTGGACTGCCAGTGTAATAGCTGAAAAAGCTTCCATGTTAAAAAAAATCAGCTACTTATTTATAGAAACAGTGGTTCCCTTTTTTTTTTTTAAAGCTGTATAAAGCAGACTTTCAAGAGACGATGGAAAGAAGCTTTCTTTCATCAACAAGACAAGAAATTCCTTCATGCTTTGATTGTTAATCTGTTTCCAGCTTATGACACTATCAAACAACAATACGGTGTCAAAGCTGTTACTAAAAGCAGCAAGAATCTACTCTAATCCAATCTCCTCTGAAAGCATCTTCCACAGATCTCCCTCCCCAGAAACAGTTGTTCTCAGTAGTCTGTGACCTGTATAATCTTAGAAGAATGACACCTGAAAGATCAGAAGACAACATATTTTTAAAGTCATTTAGGTCCAATATACTACTCCCTTTGAAAACCTAGTTATAAACACTGAATTTGTAACAGAAAAAGACTGTATTTAATGAAGGAATCAAAGCACAAACCTTCATTGTCATAGTGACCTTTCTGCTCAAGTCCTCTCTTTTTTGCTTTAAACGATACATCACGCTCAAGCATCAGTTTCTATAAATCTGTATTTTGCTTATAAGAGACATAAGCACTGTAATGAAGTTGCAGGAGGCTGCTGCTGAAGCCCTGATCTACTACCACACTCATTACCATCTCCTAAGAAACAGGTGAACTTAGGACAGTAATAACGAGAAAGAAAACCACAGGAAGGCAATGCACAATCATTAGTTATTAACAGTAAAATGAAGAGGCCACTGCTGCATATCTGAGGTCAAAGAAATTCACTATAAACTTCAGCAGGAGGCATCAGTGAACTCTGGAAAACAATCTCCTTACTTATTTCACTATAACAAAACTGAACATTGCTGGGATCCCTACAGCTGAGGGCAATGAACAATCCCAGTCTGGATCAAGGTTCCAGAGATACTCATTTCACAAGTTTAACTCACAAAACTACTGAATTGAAATCAATGGGAGCACACAAATGAAAACACCAGCAAATTCAAGCCCAAAGGTTGAACACAAACATGTGTACGCCATCATTTTATATAAAAAAATATCCGTGCACAAACAAACAAACAAAAATTGAGTTCCTTCACTTCAACTTACTTTCATGTTTTGCATCTCGTAACTACATCAATGAAGAACAAATGAAGAGCAGCACCTTGTTAGCTTGTGGCCATCAGTTCATGCAAGTCACAGCACTTTCATCTGCTTTTCATCGATTAACATCCAGCAGACTCTGGCCTCCAATCTCACACCCCATGTAATCTTAACATCAGAAGTGAGTAGTGCATTTTGTATTTACTTAATTTTCTTGACTCAATTTCATTTATAATTATTTCTCAGTCCCTGATTTGCCAAACAACTCCAGTAACCACCTCTTCAATTATCTGGCTCTGGTCTCTTATTTACATGCTTTACAAGTATTTTAGCCAGTACCAACAGTTATGTGCAATTAGTTGACGTGGTTTCCATGGAGCTACTCAGTGACCATGCCACAGCACAGAACTGCTCGCAGGATCACATTTATTTTGGAAAAGTATTACAGCAAACGCCATGCCTGGAAGTTAATTAGAAGGAACCATTCAAGCAGTTTTGCTTTTCAAGATGACAGATTTTTCTCCAAAATCAAATTACTCCAGAAGCCTATTTAAAACACAGAATTAAAAACTGTGAAATATCAGGATCAGCTGCCATTACAAACAGCACACATTTCATATAACAGCTTTAACACTTCTTATCAAGTATGATTGATTTTATGGAAATTTTTTAAAAACCTTTTACGAATTCCTACAAGAAGTGTGCAGAATGCATGCAAACTTCACTCCTACCTCTTTTATTTTACTCATCTTTTACAACACAAGAAGAAAAGGATGCTACATTTACCAGGTCAAAGTACTTGAGAATACCTTGTTTTATACCACTTTGTAAATGTTTTCTATGTTACACAACATCAACTATGAAGTACTTTCCAAACGTCATTTGAGAATTCAACCAAATAACTCCCCATTAAAGTTGACTGTGACGGGATTCCAAAGCCATGCTTATTATGTATTCCTAGATAGTAATACCTCATCTGAATGAGATGTTTCCTCACTTACCTTCCTTGGCCCTTGCATAAGATTATCAGTAAATCTGAACTTTCATCATACATTAAAAGCTTCACTGAAAACCTTTGTGGAATACTCTTCTAAAGGCTACACTTTTATTTTGTATTTACTAGCTATTTGGGGACTCACACTTTATGAGTACTAAACTTGTTTTATACACCCTTCCATAGGAAATCAAGAAAAAACTTGCTTCTAAATTTACTTATATGGCAATGTACACAATGGAAGCACCAGGTGAATGTAATGAAGACCCCTTGTTTTTTAAAATTAAATAGGTCCCACTGTTAATTAGACTGAAGATAAACATTTTGAGTTCTGCAATACCAAACTGAGCAATGATATTTTGTTACAGAAAACACGGATTTCCAATCTTCAGGGAAGATATACAGCTCCTTCCCCCCCCTTAGCACTTGAAATATAAAGTATTTTTATACATTAATTTCTCCTGGAAAAGTAAATCTGCACAGCTACAAATAATGCTTTGGACAACACCCAACAGTTACTCATATTTTTTCCAAGTCAGTGCTCTGAAGTGATAGAATTTAATTATCTATTATGCATCTCCAACCTGCACAAGCATCCTCTAGTACGTCTACGCATCCTTGCAGAATTGCAGTTGAAATCAGAGAGACACAGTGAAAAGTGCACAGCCAAACCCAACCCAAAGAAGGATGAGAGCTGAGTCATTCATCATGCTGATACAATATAAACAAGTTCACATAAACTCAGAAGTCCATAAAAACAAATAAAGAAATTAACTGCCAGAATAAATACTTTGATTTAATGTATGTGACTGCCCCCAGCAGTAACCATTTTATTTATGACTTACACATTTGTTTAACATTAAGGCAGATAATTAGATGTTCACCTACCGAATCATTTGCTGCTAGGGCAAGGGCTATATTTACTGCAAGAAAAAGAAAAAAAAGATTAAGTGCAAGAGAATTTACTTTCTAAATATTGAGAATGTTATGGTTACTAACAAGAGAAAACAAAGATAAATCACACGTGCTTAATAATCACATTCATCATCTTGATTTTTAGCTTCTTGCACCTCTGCAGTATTACTAGTTTAAGTGGCAGCAACACTCACATTTCAATCCATGCTTGCTAGCAACCTCACACGAACCTGCAAAAACCTACAAACTCTAAGTCTCCACAGGACACTGAGATTACATTACAATCTAAGCATTTTGCCAAAGGATAGCATTATGAAAAATCATTGTTGACTCTTGGTAACTACACAATACCATAAAAATAAATGATTCTACCATAGCTAACCTCACCATGGTCTCTAGTTAACTTTTTTTTTTCTTAAATAGAGATTAGATAAGCATTGACCTAAACTATTAAACTACTGTGACCAGAAATATGCTCATACCCTTTTTTCAATTTCTCATGATATAATAACATGGAAATTTTCTCGAAGAAGGTGCAACGTATGCTTTTTGCTCTATTTGTATGTCAGAAAATAAAGTCTCATCTGCCCTAAAAGCACCTGTAGCAACTAAAGAAACAGAGTAACAGGATGAAGCAATTAACAAATCCAACAGTTTGTTTACAGCTCTGTTCCAAGCACTTCTATCAATATTTAACTCCTGTAACTAGAAAGCACATGGAAGAAATAGCACCTTTTAATGGTTCACCAGCTTCAACTACCTCAGAAGATCTCCTAGAAACTTCAGTATAACCAAATAGTATGCATTATTACTCCAAACAGTAACACGTTTAAAAAAAAACCTCCCAGGTAAAATTCTTTGCCTTCTTTACAGGTTGCTGTATCTCAGATGACAGAGCATTTTAAGAAAGATACGCTGCAGCCAGCCTCTTCTACTGGAGGAGTATGAGGGTACTGAGAACAAACTGCCGAGACATTCCAAGCTTAAGGAATGTAGTATGGAAAGTGCTGAATTCCTTTAAGCAAAAATAGTGAGGAGGTTAACAAGGAAGATTATACAGCTCTCCGTAAGGCACACACATGCTCTGTTTACTCCTAAACTGATAAAGCAATATGGATTTTATTCTTCAGTTTGCTATTTAAGTAGATGCTTGATTAACTATCCCCTGAACCAAGAAGAGAGAATTAATCTTCTGAAACTTGGAGACTGATCTAACAATCACAGCTAAGACAACAAACCAATGATTAAATAAATAACTGAACTGCAACTCATGAAGAGGCACAAAGGAAGAAGCAAGTTACTCCACATTCTGTCTTTATATGTCTATGGCTTTTGTTGTTGTTTAACCCAGCAGGCAGCTAAGCACTACACAGCCACAAACTGAGGGGAATGGGGGACAGAAACAGGGGAAAAAGGTAAAACTCCTGGGATGAGATAAAGACTGTTTAATAGGACAAAACAGGAAGGGAAAATAAATAATCGTAATAATAAAAATATATAAACAAAAGAAGTGATGCACAGTGCAATTGCTCACCACCTGCAGAATGATGTCTAGCCAGACCCCAAGAAGCTGCAGTCCCCCCAGCCAACTCCCCCAGTTTTATTGCTCATCACGAGGCCATAAGGTACGTGACATCCCTGCGGCCAGTCTGGGTCAGCTGTGCTGGCTCTGTCCCCTCCCAGGTCCTGGTGCACCCCAGCCTCCGCGCTGGCAGGGCGGTACCGGTGAGAGGCTGGCAAGTCCTTGGCTCTGTGAGAGCACTGCTCTGCAACAACTAAACCATCGTGTGTCATCAGAATTATTTTTCTCCTAAATCCACAACACAGCACCATACCAGCCAGTATGAAAAAAAATTATCTCAGCCAAAACCAGGACAGCTTTATATGTCTACCTTCTTCCCATACAATTACCATGTGCAAAAATTAAAGTATGATCCACAACGCTTCTTCAATAAAGGATATTTGACTACTAAAGTAAAAGAAGGAAGACAGAGAAAATAATATAGTGGGAAAGTCTGAGTTTATTAGATGGATATCTGGCTGGATACAACGTACTCTTTTGAATCCCAGCTGATTATTGCATTTGGTTGTCTTTGTATTACCATCAGTTCCAAGAGAGTTTAGAGATGCAGCATAGGACCCTAACCCAACCCTAAACATTCACATGGGCCCCCACAATTAAGTCCCAATGTAATCAGGACTGCAAGACAGTAGAGCTTATACATTCCAGAAGTCCAGTACTTCCTCCCACCACCCCAAAACTTCACAGCACAATGCAAACAGTCTCTGCCCATCCTAAACAAGCCAACCAGTATCAAGACACATAAGGAGATTCTGAGTTAGCCTTCTTGATGTCAGTGCAAGTCTAGGATGGTTTATTAGTTTGGACTTCTTAACTTCCAAACCCCAACTGGCCGTCCGTAGGAATAGCACAGTTGAATTCACTGAATATTGAGCTAACAACACCAATAAAAGTGCTTGGCCCAAGATCAGACATATACAGAGCCATCTGAGTGCATCTGCATTTGTGGCACAGTTAAGATACACCATCAATAACAGATAACCGAGATGAACTCTTTCTGAAAGTTAACTTTGAAATACTTAGGTCTCCCTAGTCACCAGAATATCTTAACTTGTAACTAAGGTCCACTACCAGAAAACATGATGTTGGTCCTGCAAGAGAGAACAAATATTATCAACTCCCTTGTGAAAGCCCAGATTTGCGTCCACATTGCTCAGATAAACAGATGGGGATTTTGACCTCTACCTTGAAAGGGTGAGTTTCAACAACAGTATATCCTCCCTGCAGAATAAAAACATACAAAAGGAAAAAAGAAATTACTACGACACATTTGGCCATGTGTTGGCTTCATCAGTTCTCCTGAACAATATTGAAAAATCTCATCCCATTAGCCTTTGCTGGAAATGTCTCAAAGTTCAAAATAAAGTATCAGTAGTTGTTAACCCTGCTGTTCAAAGAAATAAAAACGGTAAAAATTAATTTTCCACGTTTTTTATCATCTATTTATTTTATTTTTATTATTATTATTTATTCCACCCATTATTTCCCCCCCCCGGTTGAAAACATGAGTTTCAATAAATAAGAAGCTTCTATTCTTTCAAGCCCACACTTTGAACTCTTCTCATGCCAAGATGAATTTTCTACAATGCTCTCAACTTAGAGTAATGCAAAAAGAAGGGGCAAAAAAGAAGAGGAAAAAGAAATTGGAAGCTTCAGCTGGATTGAGGAAATCTAGCAGAACACTGGTAGGAGAGGGGAACTTGACAGGAAGTATAAATAGAGGAAGGAGACAGGAATCAAACAAACAGAAAACCTCTTACTAGACAAAGATTACCAAAACAACCAAAAGCATCTAAACACAGACTGAAAAACACTTTTTCCTATAAAAAAATGTATTCTTTTAATCAGAGACTCCATTCATTTCAAAAACGCAAGAAGCAACAAGGAATGTAATATAAAAGCTATATGTGACAGGCAAAAAGAAATACTCAACAGAAACACAATGATCGGTTGAAGAATGGCCCTGACAAACTTGACCCTCGTACATATCCGCTCATCTTGACAGAGAGATCTGGAACAACTGAAATACAAGCCCATTGGGGGAAAGGAATATGAACAGCCTTGACAGTGTTTCAGAGGAATGCAGGTAAGACTGACGATACCTTATGTGGTGCTTTAGGAATTCAGAGGTGTATACCACCTCTAATTACCACCCTCCTTCAACTCCTGCTCTCAAACTGCGTCAGCGGAGTTGTCACCAAGCACGTTCCCCACAAGCTTCTATTCCTTTTTTCCATACATGTTACTTGATCTTCAATTGCTCATCTGAACCATTAAACGTTTTCTTATTTTAATAAAGATGACTCTAGATTTCTCTTTCTTCTCAGTACTATAAATAAATGCATTCATTAACAATAGGTTGTTCCATTCACTAACATTTGAATAATCATTTACATTTCAGCTCTCTTATGTCTGTTGAATCCTACTTCATTTTTAAACGAATGAATAAGAACTCCCAGCTCTTTAAAGGTTCTTATACGTGTTGTACCTTACGTACAAATTAAATACAGATTATAAACATAGGTACAAACTACATACAGAAACCAGTTAGTGGAACTTAAATCAGCACATTTGTTTGTAGAAGTGAGGGGGATAAGGTATTGTTCAGATTATGTTCAGTTTGTCAATCTGTTGATATACAAATAGCTATTCAGTATTTTCATTAACCTGAAACTACCCACCAACAAATTATAACCATCAACCTTACATCATTAAGTAACAGAAGCGTCAACTGTTTTGAATGTCTTCATACAGGAATGTATACATTATATACATACAGACACATGTATCCTAGGTATAGCATATTACATATGTGTCCTATGTATAGGAAAAAATGCATTCAATACTTTTATTTCCCTTAAGTACGGTTGCTTTTACTATGGGTAATGTTTGTACGTTCTAGAACTTATTAGCCAGCCAGCCCTATTCAAGCAGGGCTGAAATACCAACTACAAAAAGAGAAATTAAGAATTACATCAATGTGTTATTCAAACCAAAAGGAGATGAACTGAAGACTGTGCAAGTAGACAACACGCAACTAAAGGATGACTCTCCTTTCCCAATCTGGGTAAATTTGTTTTGAAACAAGTTTATAAAACTTTAGAGATCTTTTATGTTTACCTTCAGTGTCACCTTTGTTGAATTTCAGGCAAGTCTATACAGTACCAGTAACCCATGTACCATCTTGTTCTATGACTTAGGAACCTACAATTAGAAAAACTTGAATTCAAAGCCTAAGGGCACAGTTGAGAGAACTCAGGAGTTCAAGATGACCCAACAGGCCCTTATCACTTCGCATGGTTTATCACTACTGTTTCACCTCTCGTTATGAAAAGTCTTCATACGTAGTTGAGAAGACTGGACGGGGACCTGATGTTAAAACCTTCTAAATACTAGCATATTGGTATCTCCTAACATCTATGACAACACAGTGGAGGACTGTGCAGATACACCTAATCTGCTAGTGAAGGATGAACAGTACCACTACACCAGTGTGTAATCCCCTCCACCTCAGTTTACTCTGATCTCAAAAAAGCAGGCTGTCCCAGGACAGCACTGCACTGTTACAAGTACGTTATTTCAAAGCTGCCTGCTCAATTGGCACACACTTGGCGCAAACGGTTCCTAAATTGAAGGCCTCTGTACCTGTATGGATTTTCAGTGGCTGCAATGAGACTTCACAGAGGTTGAGGGCTGTTAGGGGGACTTAATTAGAAGATTACACAACTGCCCAAATACTCCTTGCCAAGTGTTATAAAGCATACAAGTAAAAAATTTGGGGAAAAAAAGCAAAACAAACTATGCTTTTTGCAACAAAAAGCTTAAATGTTACTTACATAATACCAGGTGGGGGTGGGGGGGAAGAGGGAGAGTATCAAAGCACGTTTCTTTGAGGTCTTGAAATAAAACTTTGTAATCTGTCAGGTTTTATTGCTGCCAGCTGAATGCAACTCAAAAAATACATTAGCATATAAATATTTATACATCTACTACAAAACAATAAAAACACAACAGACTGCACAAAAAGAAGAAAAACCTTACCTGCTGCTGTTGATTTCCCAACTCCCCCTTTTCCAGAAGCCACAACCAGCACCTGCTTAACTCCTTCTATGGGCTTTTGTTTTGGCAGCCCTCGTGACAGGATCCGGGCACGTTTGTCTTGTAGCACCTCATCCCTGGAGCTTGAGGACTAATAAAAAAGAAAACAAGGACACACACATGCACCAAAGTGCTGCAGTTGTGGTACCAAACCTGCAGTTTTTGCAGAGAAAGTTAGCAAGCATGAACCAACCTGTGCTCCCAGATAATTTCATTACTGGTGCAAAAAGACTTCTTGCACACAGACTCTCCCTAAAGGAGCCTGGCTCACAGCCAGGCTGGCTTGAAAGCTCCTGGCCTATTTAAAAACGACCCCAGAGGGCATTTTGTTTAGAAACTGTTAAATGTGATTGAACTTAAACCTTAAAAAGAAAAAAAAAATCAGGGTTTGCAGTAAACTACACCAAAACCCTGTTCAATAATTTGGAGAGTTTTGAAAATCAGCTTCAGATTATTTGATTTTCGAGGTCCTCAGGGCAATCAGCCTTTCCCTGAATATCCCTGCAGCCAAAACCGCGACCCACACACCTGCCTGTACGTGCTGTTACTCCACCACAAGCAGCACACCCGGCGGCCAGAGGCCACCTGCGTTTTCCTCACCGGGTCACGAAAACGAGAGCCACCGTGCCGGGACCCAGCGGCCTTTCACCTGGCAGCACCGCAGGCACACCGAGCAGAGCTGGCAGCACAGAAGGAGAGCTGCCGGGAGCACAGGAGCCCGCCAGCACCCGCCGCTTCCCGCAGCTGGGGCTGTGCCGGCGGCTCCACAACACCGCTCTTGCTGCCCGGTGCTCCGATTTAGGGGCACCGCCCCGTCTGCCCCCCTCGCTCCGGGAGCCCCCACACTCCGCGGCAGCCCCCAGCTTGCGCCGGCCGGGGCTTCACAGCAGCGCCCGGCGGGTCTCACCCAGCTCCGCTCCCCGGCGCGCCGGGCAGCGCGGCGGGGCGCCCTCAGCCCTGAAGCAGGCGGGCCCGCTCCCCAAGCTGAGCCGCTGGGCGGGGAGCTCCCGCTTCACTCACCGCAGAGCCGGAGGACGAAGCGGCGCAAGCCCCGCGGCATGGGACGCGGCCAGCGCGCAGCACCCGGCACCAGGCGGCGGCCATGGGGCTGCTGCCGCCTCCCCGCCGGGCGCGCTGAGATGGCGCCGTCGCGCCGCGCCTCGGCCCGCCCCCAGCGCCTGGCACGGCGCGGAATGGCCGCCTCCCCCCCGAGGCCTCCTCACAGACTACCCCGGGAGGGGAACAGACCCCTCAGGGGGTCCCGGGTGGTCCCCGCTGACAGCCCGCCGTGGTTACAAACGGCACGGAAGGGAACGTCGCCTCGGCCTGGCTGGGCCGAGCCGGGGTGCCCCGGCGAGCTGCTGCAGCCCGCCTCGCAGGGGTTGGGGTTTGGGGGGATTTGATTTGTTTTTTCTTTTTACACCTACGGCGTTTCTTCAGTTTGTCAGTAGTTTTTCCAAGTCCGATATTCATCTCCAAAGTGGCTGGCCAAGATCTTGGTCCCTCCATGGTTTCCGTCGTCATCAAATACAACAACAATGTTCCAGCTAAGCATTTGTGTCATTAGTTAAAAGAACAAATAGACGTTTAGCCAGGACCAGTACCACTTACTTGTCTTAGTAATATTAATTCAGAAGCACTGCTAATTGTTCTCCTTAGGGTTTTGGTTTTCCAACCAGCATACACCTATCCTACAGCTTTCACCAAAACCACATTTCTGTTCCTTACATCACAGGAGTTTTGTTTAAAGCTTTAAGATGAGCAGCAGCAACTGCTTCTCTCCCGTCTACAAGGCTCATAACCATGTTGTAGAAGGAAATGCGATGGGTTTGATGCAATTTGTTCTCAACGATTCCATGAATCGTCCTTATTCATCTAGGTGGTAGTATTGAAATAATTCAGACCTCGGCAGTTTCAGGCCATTAGTTCTCAAAGGTAAAATACAGTGTAGTGTCCTTTCTTGGTATCTGTTGTAATATGTAACGGATCAGGGGATCTTACATCAGGTTAAAATGTTATTACAATAAACACTGCCTCCCTTTCACACTGGGCAGAATTTTCATCACTCATTTAATATTATTTTTGGCTTGTATTATTAAAAGCACTAATCAGGCATTTTGCTAAAGGCCACCATTTTCAAAGGCTTCTTCCAGTGCTCAGCAGCCAGAGAAAAATTACAATGATAAAAATACAATTTTTGCTATCCTTTAAGTGATTCTCATTCAGCCTTTCATTTTTGCTGTAACCATTTGAGCATATTTTGCATAGCTAGCACACATACTTGAAGAGGTCAAATTGTTTCCCAGTAATTCACCCTAGTGCCGAACCAAAATGCAAAAGAATACTGAAAACCAATGAGTCACTTAATTTTGAAACTATATTAAAGATCTACCTCAAGGGCCTTTTCTTCACTGCCCTGGGAAACCATGTTACCTTTTTCCTTGCAAGAAATATGCATAGTTATTTTTCCTACCTTGAGCGGTTAGAGGCAGTGTTAAAGTGCAAAATACTATGCATATCGCAGAAAAGAAATCATCAATGCAGGATCACTGGTAGGCATACAGTTTACCTATCCATCCCTATAAAGTCTATACTAAGGAAAAAAAAAAAAAGAGCAAAAAATCCATAGTATACTCTTTGGTTCTGAGAATAGCTCTAACACCAACTGCAACAGTCCTCACTTTTTTTTTCTTTTGAAAACTCTGATCGAGCACAAAATAAAATTGATTTTTAGAAAAGTAAGCTGAAAGTTTTCCAAACGGCCACCTAAGAAAGAACGGTTTTCAGTATCTTTATTAATTTCTTTTCTTTTAGCACCGCTTTGGCAATAGCACAGGAGCTAACATGGCAGTAGGTTGTCTTGAATATGAAATGAAGAAATGGCCATGAGAAAGAGATTAAATTTGCTCTGAAATAAAGAAGCATCTCCAAAATACCATAATTGCTTTTGGCTTTCTATTTAAGTTTTAACACTTTAAAGTAACGGTGTACCTTGTTTGTGTGACATCATCCATTACAGTTCACCTACAGTGCTAAAATATGAGTCCAGGGAAAATGCAACCAAAAATTAACAAAGATCTTACTGCCAGACATGAGTCTTTATGGAAACCACAGACAATCTCTGTATTTTTCCAAAATTCCATGTTGGATTTTTCAATAGTTCAACAAAATGAAAAACACAATATTTATTTTTTTATGCAAATTGATAACCTGTTCTTTAGGCGTAAGTAAACATTTCAAGCTACAGCTGCCCTCGTGTCATTCTCAGACTCATTCCCCTGTGGGATGATGACAACAGGCAAGCTGTAAAAAAAAAAAAAAAAAAAAGAAACAACTACCAATGTGAGTTCTTTCCTTGATCGTTGCTCTGCTCCTCATACAAGTTAAAGAAACTTTTTTGCTAATTTACTTTTTGCTAATTTACTTGATACCAAACCACATGATCTCATCCAGCATTGGCTTGGTATGTTTGAGGAGAGTCCTTGTCACTCATGCTATTTCCCCTATTTCTTTCATTAGAATTTCTCTTTGTGCGTCTTCTTCCTGCCAGGCTTAGGTATCAGGGCCTGCAACTGACATTGGGGCAGTTATGCCCACGCACTGCAAAGTTAATTTCACCCAAGGGATTTAAACGGATTCTGATTTCAAATATGTGTGTAAACAAAGTGAGGTTTACCTGTGGTAATATATGGGATAGTACCTTATTTAAGAAGCAATGTTTTGTTCGCAATAATTAGTAATACTTGAAACTGCAACATACTGACAAGCACAATGAAATCATAGAAGAAACAGTAAGAATTTATTAATTTTTCTTTATCATGTGCATTAATATTTCTAGTAAATATAAGACCACAAAACTAGTTTGATTGTATGTGAATGCTTTGCCAAACTTTTAACTGAAAAAGAAATTAAGTTTAGTCCTGGTTTGCAAAATGAGGAAGAAGGTCTGGCCGAATTGAGCCCAATTTAGTTTGCGTATTACTTTTGTACATTGTAATCAGTGCAGTCCTTCACAGTCAAGAGGAGATGAAAACCTTATTTAAATTATAGCTACATTTTTCTGAAGCCAGTCATCAAGTTCTTCAGGTTAATATTGTGCGCTATAGTAACAGCCACATCGCAGGGAAAATGCAACTGATATTACAACAATTTTTCCAGCCTTGAGCAAGTAGTGCAGAAAATTATGAGATTTGTTGAATACACCCTTCAGTAACAAAAGCACATAATTTTTCCTAGGTGTATATACTCCTTGCATGAATGTAACTATCTCCAATTAATGATATTTTCATACTTAAAGAGGAAAACAAAGGCTTTGATGACTTTTTCTTCAAAAAGTTTTCCTATTCTTTGCCACGTTTTCCAAACATTGAAGGAAAGCTGACACTTTCCCCCTTCCCTCCTCTTCCCTATGCTTCCCTTCCCTTCTTCTTTCCACCCTTTCTTTCTTCTCTGTCCTCCCTTGCCTTCCTTCCTTCCTTTCCTTCCTTTTTTCAGTAGTGCCGATAAAGTGCAACTGAAGTGGTAGAAGGCATCCTTTTGTATTAGACATCATGCACAAATAGAATTAAAATGTTCGCTACCCTCAAGTTTCAGTAAACCACCTGACACCGCTGCTCTCACTGAGTCTTAATGGCATTCAGGCACAATTTCAGTTTCTGAAATCATTTTAATTCTGCTCTTCATTCATTTTCTCAATAATAAACTTGTGTTTTACAGGAAGTATTTCTGTTAACATCAGAACCCAGAGCTTAAATTAGTTCTGTACAGCAAATTAATCCAATTTGAACAATGAGGCTAATTGAGAAATTACATCAACTTTTAGTGGGTTTTGTATTTACTAATTATTTTTAAAGTCTGGCTCATGTTCCAAACCAATTCAGTTTTGGTCTGTGGCCATTAAACACTTATCTCATCATTCCCAGTACATTAGCAGCGCAAGACGTTTCAAAAGGGTACCAATGTACTTTGGGTGTATATAGACCACTTACACAATTATGCCAGTAGCAACCTGTTCCAGATTGTTTCAGCGTGCAGGGGCCAATCTCAGCTGAAAATAAATGTGCTCCAAGAATGCTTTTTACATTGTTTTGAAGCACTCCATGTAAAAATATGAGGCACTCCACAACTGTGAAGGCAGAGCAGCTGATTCTTGGAATGCTTGTTTCTCTCGTTAATCCGCAACCATGAAGGAAAGCAATTCTTCTTCACGGTTTTGCATTCAGCCAGAGGCAGGTCCATGAATATAATCTAAAGTTCCTGATCTCTGATCTTCTGTGCTCAAGTGTTACTATTACTTATTCAAAATTAAAAAAAAAAAAAAAAAGATAGTTCCTCAGATTTTTAATTACACTAACATCTTCTAATGCCAAACAGCAGGTTTCTTTAGGCAGAACAGAGCTGACATTCCTTGCATAGACAGTTAAGATAGGCGTGTTTATAACTTGCCTGTTTTCTCCTTTATAGCAAGCTTAGACCAAGGAAAATACAGCCTAAACCAAAGCACCTTTGAAGTTTAATGTATACAAGAAGCCAGTTCCTCTTGGTTCACAAAATATATTTTTGATTTCTTTTCCATCCCAGCTCCCAGGGCATAAGGAGAAGAGGGACTCGGTCCAGTTTCCTACAACAAAGTTAAGTAGGTCTCTCGTTGTAATGGACTCAGACATAGACAATTTTCTAGTGAATCAATCATGAAAGCTCCTGGCCTATGGATCTTGAAAGTAAGGTCTAAAAATCAACTCTCACAGAAATAAATTTAATTTATATTCTTCTAATTACTGCCACTACAGGACTGCACTGTACCCTTTAAAATACCAATTTAATCAAGCTTTGGAATGAGGAAATATAACAGTATTACAGGAAATAGAGGGACTATTGATAGAAAATACAAAATTGTTTTGACACTAAGTGATTATTGAATTCAGTGCTTGGCATATTAGCTGACACTTAGGACTTACGAAAGCCATTAGTGAAAGGAGGTTTCATTGGCTTCAGCTGTTCTGTCTGATCTCTGTCTTGCTCTGTCACCTACTGAGTCACGGTCATACCCGTAGTCATGGATAACTGGCATTTAAAGGATAGCAAGGTCAGTTGTATAATTGTATTTTCCTTACTTAGGCACTTTAATTAGGTACATATTCACATTTATTCTGCATGATAGTTTTCTAGTGCTAATTATCAGAAGTTTTACTAGATATTAAACTAAACATTTTACTTTTTTAATGTCCCGTAATACCTATATATGGATCCAATGGTAGAGCATGCAGACCACTAAAATGTCTATTATTACAGATGCTATCACCGTCCCTTTCACACATTTAACATTCTGTCCATTACAGTACTTAGATTTCATTTATCTAAGTTGCTTTCAAAATGTATCAAGCAATATCCTCTAATACTATCTTTTGAATTACATTATGCAATCTGACCTTTCGGAACAGAACATCTTTCCTCTTTGCTCTTGTATCAAAGAATATTGCAGAAATATTGTTTCTCCTAGAGACAGGATGCTGTTGATTCAGTTGAACTGGACATGGTGAAATCCCATCTGAAATCCTGTATATCTACTTCTGATCTCCCATATTCAAGATGAATTTAGACCAGGAGTAGACTAGCAAAGAGACAGGCTGCTGTGATAATCAGGGGAATTAAAATCCTATTATAAAAAGCCTATCATATAAGCATTAAAAATGATTTTTTTCTTTAGTACAGCAAACTTTGAAAGGTTCTGTAATGGCTAATAATACACATACACACATATAGGTATAAAAATGTTTATATAAGAGGGCTCAGCACTATATTCTAGACAGAATGACAGAAAAAGAAATGGATATTAATCCATCTATTCTTGAAATTGAATGTTATTTTTAGCCACTCAGAGCAATGATGTCTGGACCATCCTCTTAATAGCGGTGAGGGAAGCAACCAAACTAGTTTCAAGTCATACCCCAATGAACACGTGCCTATACCAGTAGGGATCAGGCAGTTCTGCATTTGCTACCACCATCCAAGACCAACTCGGAGCAAAATGGCTTGAGATATTTTCATCATCAGGACAGCTCCAACTGTCCATATACAATTACTACAGTGCTTGAACTTCTGGCCCATTCAGTAACTTTTCAGTTCCCCACAAAACTTCCTGTGTTTCTCAGACCTTCAGGGCTGCTACTCAAGGCTTTTTGCTCTGCTCCACCTAAGGGAAGAGATCAGCCTCATCCCCACACACGCAGCGACAGACAAAATGCATCAGGGAGATGAAGCAAAGCCATGTCCTGCAGTGCTGCTGCTGAGAAACTCCAAACTCCAAGTGAAAGTAGTAAGTTCTGTCAGCCTAAACCTTATCTATGGCCTCGGCCAGATTTTTTTTTATTTATTTTTCAGCTCCTCTAATGTTGCCATGTACTGACAAGCAATTGTATTTCACTCTTCAGATGCTTGTACTTGAATGGGAGCAATACAGTCTTTGACAGTCTGTTCTGTGTAACTCAAACTTTGCTATTATTGCCAAAAAGCACAGAATGTTTTTTATGACAAAAGTTAAATAAGGCCTTACAAGGTAAACAGAATGTAATATGGATTTTTATTACTTTTTTTATAATAAGTCACTTTCTCTCTCCTTGGTATTTTTCCTGTTACTTCACGCTGGTGCTGTGACAGTATCCAAAGCCCAGTCAGAATCAAGTCAAAATCAGGTACCTGTGCATTTCAAATGGCTTGGGAAACACAATCCCTTCCCCAAAGGGCTCTCCTCGTTCATGCTCCATGCTTATTTTGGACAGACAGGACTGATAAAGCATAATAGACAAAACACGTCAGAAGTACCAAACAACTGTATCAAAGATGCTCTGATTTCATGGAAAAAAGTAGTCTCAAATATCCCTCACGCCCCATTCTGACCCTCAGTTACTACTACCTCTCAACATGTCAAATATCAGCACCTCAAAATTGCCTCCCTGGTACCAGCAGTGCTGTATAGAATAGGCAAATTGCATGGGATGGTATTGCCCAGCGATCCAGAGTACACAACAGTTTAAAAGCTGATACAGTCCTGGCTCAGCAACTTGTACCCTTTACTTCTGCACCCTTTCACATCCCCACATAGGGGTAAACATGCTTTCAGCTCTGAGCTCCCAGACATAATCTGTATTGCCAGTCTCACCAAACTACTGAAATCACTGACGGAGAGATTCAGTTTAAGACTTGTAAAGACAGGTATGAAGACATTTGAAATAGTTGTCTAAGCACAGGCATCTACTTATGTAGCTGATGGTATTTAGAGAACTCTTCAGCTGACTGATGACCGTAGCTACATCTACAGTGCTAAATTAAATGTGCCTGGGATTGTTCTCTGCCACTGATGCCAGTCAGCACAGAAACCCCATGTTCATCTTAAAAAAATTATCTCACTGTCCAAAGCAGTGTGGCATCATGCAACCAACCTCTTGAAGATGGGCCCTGGCCAACCTCAGTTGCTAAATTGGGACCAGAAATTTTTTAGCAGTGAGTTAACCCTGGCCAAAAGTGTGACAGGAACCATTAAAAGCAAAGATGAGTTACAGTGTTCAAGAATATTTCCTGCTATTGATGAACTTCTAGATGTAGCCTAGAGATTTACCTGAAGGTGAGCTGAGTCCTTCTCTAAGCCTCAGAGTGAATTAGATGCATTTTCTGTGACAGGAGCTAAAACACCTCATATTTGCACTACAATTTATTTGTGGGCACCAAAATGAAGTTGCTTTAATCTGGACATGAATCTCACTCAGATTGTCACTATGAAGAAACGATTATTTTTTGCCCTATGGGCAACAGAGTATCCAGGGAAAGATTAAATATCTTTAATTGATATTAAAATATACCAAGTTACAGAGTGATTGTTTTACCCTGTTACTCATATACATATAAGCCTCCAGCAGTTCCAAAAATTATCTGTGAAATTAAAAGCTCTTTTAGAAAAAAATTATACCAAATACCATTTTTTTCCATCCTGTTAAAACATCAAATATTGAAGATAAAGTGTTTTCCTTCCACTCTGTAGCAGCTATTTAGCATCTATTGTAGAAGAAAGAAAGTGTGACCCTTTGGCAGCTTAAAAAAATCAAAGATTATATGAAAAATGTCCTTTTCATCATTGCAGTGTTTCTGAGGTATCAAATAGTAAAGAAATCATCTCATCCTCAATGAGTTCAGAAACATGCATTGAAAAAATCTATGCTTTAAGGAAATGTGAAAATTAAATATTAAAAAACAATTCTTGACACTGGAAGGTCTTTGAAATATGTTAAGCCACACCGGAATTCATAGCAGGAAGCCACATTATTTCTTGACACATGGTCTATTATCTTATTTGACTCAATGAATATTCGTTAGAATTTACAGTCTTCTATTATTTACCTCCTTTTTTTTTTCCACAAGACCTGAGGGGAAACAAGATCACCTGCTACTTATGTTGGTTAAAATCATGAAAGGACTATATACAGTATTGCATTAACTGAGACAAATCATTAAAAATGAAAGGCTGATTGTAGATGAAAGTTGTACAGTTACTACATCTGCCTTTTGTTCTCTTTTAATGGAATGAGTTTCCAAAATACAATTTTAAGACAAGGCTGTAGACCAACATTACTGTATCTTCATGTGACGCCATGTTATGGCAAAAAGAGATACCTGTTTGTTTTGTAATGCAATGATTTTCCACTGAAGAGAATTAAATGCCGAAATTTGTCAGCCTTGCTCGGCTTACTGAGCTTTGGCAATCTTGTTGAATGATGCTGAAAAAGAGGTGGTTGTGTTCTGGAAACAACAGCTTCAGCAACTGATAAATGACAGACCAAGCATATAATTAGTGCCTCCTCAGACTTTCCCAGTTTTTATCATGATGCATGGCAAATAGCACTTGGGATGACTTCAGAGGTTTGTTATTCAGAGAATTTCCTAATGACCTATCATTTGTGTGCATGCTTTCCTGACTAGCTAAGGATCAGTATGCCTGAGGAGAAAAAATGATAGGAGCTGTGGCTCAAGGAGAAAAAGCTTTTGGCCTGAAGCTGTGGTAAGAGTTTTATTTGAAAGCCATACATATAAATGCAAAAAAAAATAAAAAAAAGACATACAGCCTGATTATGCCAGCACACTCAACAGTAACTGGAGGCAAGGAGTCCTTCAGGTACATAGAGAATAATAAATGACCTTTCACAATGTTTGTCAAAGGAGTAAAAAGAGCCATGACTCAATTCATCTATTTTTTTTTAATAATAACATAAGGTTTTATGCCAATACTCTGGTAATTTTATACATGGCATCTGTTGAAAACATGCAAAATTCAAGTTCCAGCTCGTAAAAGATGTTCATGTATTTTTTCTATACGAATATCCTCAAACTACCACCAAACTCTCACTGAAAATGAGAGAAATGGCATTATTTTTGGTATTATGGTATTAAAATGCACCTCTCTAGTAGCAATTGCTATTGCAAAAGCATTTATGAGGTGAAGAGAGGTAACATAGCAGCACCTTGCAGGGGAACAGATTTTAATTCCTTCATATGGCACAGCTAGAGGATGGTATCCAGCGTAATGTGGACCAATAATAAAGGGGCTGTGGAGCACAGCACAAACACTTGGAGTCACCTGGGGTCTGCACTGAACCATCCCTGAATGCAGGACATCAAAATTGCAGGACCTACGTGGCCAGAATTTCCATATGGGGCACAAGAAACTGAAGCCGAGTTATACTGATCACAGATGGCCTGAGTGGAAATACTGAGCTTGTTCAGCGATAACTAATGGCCTGCACAGTTGCAGACTCTTTTTCAGCACTCGTACTCCTTCCAGTTGGTCTGGGCCCTATGATTGCAGAGCTAGCCTTTCATGGCTGGGTGGGTGCTTATTCCTTCAGCGCTGCTGGAGGTGTCTCTGCCACTGTGGAAAGGCTCATTGGTTCAATTACTGTCCTACATCCAAGTTGTTTCCATGCACTCATGCTAAGCAGAACCCCAGATACCAAGTTCAGGGACTGGGAGAGCAAGTGCAAAGACATATGAATATGCCCACAGGGATCAGTCTCTACCATTCCTAAACCAGAGCAGAAAACTGCTCACCTTTGTGCGACTCCTTCCAGAGACAGTTGGGTAGCTCCACATCCAGAATTCCAGAATTGCGAGGGCTATGTTAAAACCCGGGGTTGGCTCTGTACAACACAAGTTCAGGACAGGTATCTTATTAGATCAGCTCAGTTCTGTGAAAAAAAAAAATACTGTACTGCTTCTAACCAGTAGGTGTTAAAATTAGACCGCATGGTACACACGTAAGTAGGCTACCCCCACTGCTCTGTATCCTGCTTCAATGGAATCAACAGAAGTCCCTTTAAAATTAATGTCTGTCAGTCATGCAGAGACAAATGTTTGGTGCAGTAGACACCCAAACAGGTAAAAGTACAATAGTTAAATATCACAGGCAAATGAATACGCATGGCACATGTAGAGAAAGAAACCATGATTAATAATGTTCCTACTTCCTTTAGGTAATCATGGTAAGCAAGCAAATATACTTTAAACATGAATCTCACTTTACAAGTTATTTTTTATTATATTCTGTATCTCATGTGATGAAGATTTGCCATTTCATTGCTGCAAATTTCACTTTCCTGGTCATCTGTGATGATGAAAGTCTTCTAACAGCAACCTTTACTAGCTGTCACAGCAGAATCCATCAGTTCTGTCTCAACATTCACAGCAGTAGAAGCATCCACCTGTGATTCCTTACTAAATGTTTCTAAGTAATTTAAGTAAGTACTCTTTCTTTCCCTATGCATGCCCTGCTACTTTTTTTTTTTCTTCTCTCTGTACGTGTGCGAAGAGAGAGTTCCACGTTGGACAATGGATAAAATGGAACATTTAAATATAATTCTTCCCTTGACACTCTGTGTCCTTTCAGCTATGTCTGTCCCACAAGAGGTAATTCTACCAAGATATAACCTATCTTGTATCTTTGCTATCTAAGTACCAGGCTGCAGCTTTATATAGTTTCTCTTCAAGACAGATGACACTACCTAGGGACACTCTGTTGATGTGATAGCTGCTTGAAAAACCTTTGATTAGGGTTTCAAACACCATAGAGAGAGGAACAACTTCTAAGACACATCTTGTCTCTTCAAAGGTCCAGTCAGCTACTGCCCCTGCCAAGTGGCATGTAACACCGAAGTTATTACTAACAAAAAAAATCATCCCTAGGGAAGAATACAAGACAATTTGAGATCATTTTGGTCCTGAAAGACCTCTAGCATTTCATTGTCTGATAAACAGGAGAAACCTGAGTACCAGCAGAGGCAGAGCTCCCAGCACCGCCCCCTCTCTTCACAAAATAAGACATTCCATTAAATGCACATGAAATATGTATGACCATTAACACTAAGGATAAGGAAAAATGCATGTCCACTGAAGTTTGTGATAACTGGTTCGTACTGCCATCTGCCCCTCTTGGACAGAACTGATGTGAAAATAACAAGAAATGTCTTCTGGACACAGCCAGTCTCAAAATACATACTTCTCTGCTGCAGGTAGGAAAAGTAGGGAATATACAATAAATACTTTGGGACTGCTATCAAATCCAAAAAATGCATGAAAATGTCTTTGATATAATAACTGATATATTCTCTAGATGTCCAGATGTTTGTTTCTGTAAAAAAAATAATAATCCAAATTTAATCCAAACTTCAAAATTTAACCACTATATATTTACCCCACTCTTTGGCTTACAAACGAGATCTTCCACCTAACTATGGCCCAACAAGATTCAAGAAATGCAAGGTGTGTTACAACAAAATGAGTTTGTTTTTCCAAGGAAAATCTGACATAATCAGATCAAGAATTACACAAACAATGATGGCATACTATTTTTTCTATGCACTGGTTCACAAGCATATTTTTTAAAACTTACATATGAATAAATGTTCTGCATCGAAGCCTGGCATAAATAATGGTATCACAACCAAGAACAATTAATATCCTTGTATCTTAATATCCCTTTATGTTCTTCTTATATAATTTGCTCATAGACTGTAATAATATCTATTTTCCTTAGCAATCGATTTATATCACAAATATATATGAAAAAAAATCATTTTAAATGGTTTTCTACCTCATTACGTTCTTCTTAATGAGTCTGGGGAAACAGCTTTAGAGTAAATGAGCAGAAGGCATTTTAAATAAAATTAGCTGCGTTTAAATAAAAATAGCTCATACTTAACAATACCCTACAGCTAGCAAAAATTAGCTAGTTTATCCACTAACCACCTAGTGAGATTTCCTCTTCTTTCATAAAGGTTTGCTTTAGAACAAGCAACCTCACAGAACCCTAATGCAAAAGAGACCGTTATTTTAAAATAACATTAGTTGAATATGCCCTATGTGTAACAATGGCTATTTAATGAGTGCATATTGCCCCTTGCTGTGCAACAGTTAACTGCAGTAATCTTACTTGATGATTGAGGCCAGGTAATAAAATTTGGTTTCTTACCGATGTTGCTATGTTTTACCTTAAAAAAAAAATTGAAAATAAAATCTTCAGTCTTAAAATGAATTCAGAGGAACTGCATCCTGCATCACTCTGTCCTGACGTTGCTTGAGCCAGGGTTATTCGAAACCTGTCTGTCAGAATTCACAGATGGGAGGAAGGCAGAACTTCTGATTTAGCAGCTGTTCGATGAATGTCACGACATGTAGCCAGAAACCTGAAGGATAATAGAAAAAACAGTTGCAATACTCTTTTCTAATTTGTGCTCATTTCAGAGCTGTGCATTTTTCTTTGGGTCCTAATTCTGGACCCTACCTACACAGCCCCCTTTTGTATAACTGTGTTTTTTTCTGTTCCCTCTGCTCTGAAACAGCGTTGCTGAAAAGTAGGGCTCCAGCGTGGGACCTCTATCAACTCAAATAGTGACAAGCAGTATTTAGACCGGTAAGCCGTGGCCTTTCGTTCTCATGCGGAAACTACACAGCATGCTACTCTTACCCCAAGCACGCCACGTTCCCCCACAAGATAAGCAGATTTTTTTATTTCTCATCCACTCAAACGAAACAAAACAACAACAAGCAGCTTCCTGCCAGCTGTAGGGCACTGCTAAGCACGAGCTGCAATACTTGGTTCTGAAGCTGTACCCTTGCATTCTCGCTACCTGTCCCCTCTTTAGGGAGAACTGACAAACCACAAGCCCTATTTTCCCTTTTGTAAAGGGCAGAGCACTCACTGACCCTCTCTTCGATTTGTAGCAAGGCGGTGGGCGGTGGGTTTACGCGAACAAGCAACTCGAGGAGCAGCGACCCGAGCGCCCCGGGAGCAGCCGCCCCTCACCCTGCGACAGGGCCCAGGCGTCGCTCACCCGGAAAAGGAACGCAGCCGCCGCTGCCGGGGCCCGCCGCAGCCCGGCCCCGGCTCCTCGCCCGGCCCCCGGGCCGCGCCCCGCCGCCACCGCCCTCATGCGGCGCCCCGCCGCCGGCCGCCTCTCGCCAGGGGACGCCGGGCCCGACATGGCGGCGGCGCGGCCGGTGCTAGCCCGAGCCATGCTGCAGCAATGCCTGTCCGCCCGGCTGCAGGTGCGGCCGCCCGAGAACGGCGCCGAGGCCGAGTGGGTGGAGGTAATGGGCTCGCAAGGCTTAGGGCTCGGCCCTTCTTCCCCCGGTGGCGGGCAGGGCGAGAGGATGAGGCCGGTTGTAGAGAGGGCGCTCCAGGCAGAGAGCAGCTCTCGGTGCCGCTTCTCCTCGCCAGCCGCGGTCAATCAGATGTGTAATCCTCGTGGTAACTGCCCTGCAGCCTCACGAGGCTGGCTTTTTGTCTCTGTCTTCAAAACCTGTGGGCTGTTTCTGCGTAAATTCATCCCTCAGAGAGTTTCTGGGGTGTAAGCGAGCCCAGGGCGAGGGGTGGCCCTATAGCAGCTCCCTGGCCCAAGGAGGGAGGAAGGGAGAGAGAAAACTAGTGGGTCAGAATAGGCGGGGAAATCGCTTGCCAGTTGCTGTCATAGGCAAAAGGGATCTAGCTTGGTAATGTGATAATTATCAAACGCATAGCAGTTTGGGTATTGGGAGGAGGAAAAAAAAAAAAAAAAAAGAACATCTGGACACACGGGAGGACATCCCTCCTCTTTTTGCAGGCTAAATTTCATTTCAGACACCTCACCCAGTCTCCACTCCTGGGTCCTCTCCTACCCACGTGTTGTCAGCACAGGTTACGCTCAGTGCCTTCACGACGGGACAAGGGACGTGGCAGCTTGGGATCGGTTTCTCCTACCACTCCTTCTTGCTCTTTTCCTACACATCAGCATGGGGATCCCTTCAGGAGCATGGCTGCTCCACCGTGGAGCACCTCCTACTCCTGTGATGTTTGTGTTCCCTCGCTGGCATTTTCTGCCCTGTCTTAAATTCAGTCTCCCAGAGGTGGGCTCAGGTGTGTCCTGCAGTGGGTCTGCTGTGGAGCTGGCTGTCTGGCCTGTGACCTCGTCCTACAGAGGCCACCCCTGCAGACCCTCAATACCTTGCCAGGAAAAAACCTAACAGGAAAACCTGGAATGTGAAAATACCCTATCCATCTGTCAAAGCAAGCAAGGTGCCTGGTGGATCTTCAGTGCCACTGTCTTCTCTGCAGCAGTGGTCATTCCTCAAACCTCTCTCTTCTCTCTCCACCACCCAGGCAAAGAAAAATCAGGAAAAAAAAAAAAAAGGCTTAATTTTAACAATAGGATAATGGAAGATTTTTGGGGCTGTGAACCTCTTTTCAGAGAGATGTCTATTTTTGTTTATTTCAGGCAAAAAGTGTTTTTTAAATTCATAATATAAGTGGTTTTATGAAATAATGATAGTAAATCAGTATAATTTTGGTAGCAAAATAGCTTTTGCAACAAAAGATTTAAAACTGCCTCTGAGTTTGTACCTCATTAATTGTGTGATACTGTGCACTCAGAGAAGAAAGGCCACATGACTGCGGTAGCAGTAGTTCTGATTTTTATTTTTGCCAGACCAGTAACCAAAAATGAAGCTCGAGGGAAACATTGTAATTTTCCCCTTTTATTCCCATAGTCATATTTTGGGGAAGGTAGGTAGGCCTCTAGACTCCTAGGGCTAGGCAGCATACGTAGTGGCCAGGGCTATTTACCAAAGCGTGAAGGCTGCCATTTGGGGTGCGTCCTGCCATTGTTGTCGCTGTTTATGCGTTACCTACACTAGAATAAATTATTTATATAGGTCTCAACCATTTAGCCTTTATGTTTTTTTAGTTTGGTCTTTTGTCTTAAGAGGCTAAATGTAGTAATTCATATAACTTTTTTAAGGTAAAGATTGTGGTATGTTTAAAGGGCTTATGAGTTCATTCAACAAACCTGAAGAGAGTCAAAATACAAAACTTCTGTCCCTTGGTCTTTCCACTGTATGACTTTCACATAGTTCTTGAAATGTTTCTCTCCTTGTTTGAAAGAGGCTGATGGATCTTTAAGACCTACTTTGTACAGTCTGGTCTGGAAAGCCAGAACTTTTGCTTAAAGAAAATGTGTCATCTCACAGATGTCATGTTTGGTTGAAGGCCTTATTAGCCTCTCAGTATAAGGAATATAGTGAAGGTTGCTCAGCACAGCGTAAATTAACTTTAGAAATACCCTGTTTCTAGCTTTCTAATCTTGGAAATAATTGTAGGTAAAAGCAGAAATGTCATTGTGCTTGCTGTCTTTCCAACTGTCCAAAAAGAGGCATATGTTTTGGCTTTTATATATTATGAATAAATCTGTTACGAGGCGGTAATTTAATGGCATAATTTAAACAGATTTACGCTGTTTATATCTCTTACTTGAAATTTTAAATGTCTTAACCAAAATCATTGGGAAAGTAATAGAGCTGAAAAAAGTAACCGCACTGAAGGAATCTGCATGAGATTTGGCCAGCATGAGCAGCAGATATTTTTTAGACATGAAATTTAATAATATTTGTCATTGGTACTTATGAATCTCTCCTGTTTTTTTTTTTAAGGGAAATCTGTTGTAACAAGCTATGGAAACTTCATGTTTTTTTCAGTATGACTGCTTTAGAGGTCATTAAAAGGAATTGTTATTTCTTGCACTTTCTCGCAGGATAATGCAACTGTCCATATATGTGCACGTGTCCAAAAATAAAGAAATACGGACCTTGTAAATTATTATTTATGTAAACCAGTGTATGCCTAGTGACCTGTAACAGCTTAAAAGTAGGTCCCGACCTTGAGAAACTTCTCGTGTACTATAAATAGCACATTAGGTAGGTGGTTTTGAATAGCTTCTGAGCTTTAAAAGACCCCTGCAGGTACTTTAGGAACTCTAGACTGAATGTTCTTTATCTGGAAGAAGGCTAGGTGTGTACATTATATCTGTATTGCTCTTCATTATATTCTCACGACTCTCTTTTTCTGACCTGCTGAGGATTACCAGAGATGGGATGCCTTGTTTATGGAGAAATGTTGGTGAGATAGGATCCGTTAAACGTTTATGTATATAGCAAAATACTTTGGAGGAAAGAAAAGGAACTCCCCTTCTAAACATAGGAGAAGAATGAGATGAGATTTGGAGTATTTCACAACTGTGGGAGAAAAAAAAAAAGTAAAATGACTATTCAGCTAAAAAGTGTAAGTACGTACACTTACTGCAATGAAACCCATCCCGCCCTTATCTTATTTCCCTGATTTGTCTTCCGGTTAAGATACCAAACGGTGCAAAATACCAGGTGCAGGTTGTTCTCCAGCCCATGGTAGATTATGCAGTCTCTCTTTGATGCAGCAGAATGGATGAAGTATGAATAAAGCTTCTCGACAGGTAGTGACTCTAAACTGGAAACGGAAATGTCAAAGAATAATTCATGTAAGTTAGTTTTGCAAACTGGCTTTCTGTGGATTGCAAAGCACCTCTGTTTTCGTTATCAGTTGCATTACATTTCGCTGAAAAGCATGTTGAGATGACATTTTGCAGAATATATTTATGTTTTGCTAATGAATTCCTGCGAAAAACAGGTGAATGTTAGGAGGGGGGGGGGGAGGTCTTAGTTATTTGTTGATCCTGCCAAAAAGCTAAAAAGGACATTCGGAGGCAGCTGAGGTTGCTGAGGCTGGATGGATGGCCATAGGGGCTGGGTACTTCAGCGCTTCCTGATGCAGGTTGCCTGGTCTGATGATTACTTGGGACAGTTGTATCGTAAATGCCTGTGTTGCAGAGTAACTTGCTTTGCTGGTTTATTTATGTAGGCATTTTACTGATAACAGCAAATCCACACAGCACAATTTCCCTGCCCAACTGCCTGCATGTCACTATGTAAGTTCTTTGTAGTGGTTGTTTGCTTATCAGCATGTTGAATTTGTAGCCTTCTAATTTGTGTTGTTTTGCTTGACTTTAACGGAGTTAAATATAGCTCTGAAGAGCTGTCAGCTAGACTTCATTAGGTAACAGAGGACCTTCAGCATTGGCAATGGTTTTGCTTTGGTTCAAAAGGTTTACCTGTTCCTGTTCCTTAACTGGCAACATGTCTTAGATGTCTTAGGACATCTGAAACATTGGTGTAAGATCTGAGGACTGACATGCATTAACGTTAGGTTAGCTCTTGAAATTGCATGCAATTTTACATCTACTCAGTTAAGAAAATGAAAGAATTTAAAATATATCTATAACAGGAGGTTGAAATGTGGTTGAACATGTTGAAAATAGTGTTCAATCACAGTTTAAACCATAAGTTTCAACCGTAACATGGTTGCAAAGTGTTCTAGAAATCATAAACATGCAATAAAAATAGAATCTCCTGTCTAATTGCTGTGAGACACTGAAACCAATATGTCTCGTTTTGTGATAAAAAGGATATTCAAGATTAGGCAGCTAATCGTGAGAGAGGCTGAAAAATAATGAAAGTTTCTAGCTATCTGGCCGTAGGACTTCTAAATGTCACTTTATTTACCTTTTGGTCTTTTTAAATGAGCTTCTTGCAGAATATTGTTACTTCCATATGTGAAACTGTACAGAGACTATCACAAGTCTCAGAAATAGAATAAACTGTGAGGTGTGCAGTATAGCATAGTTGCTTATTTCTAATTTAGTGGTAAGATATATACAATGTAAATGTATTTTACCAACTTCATAAAGATTTTTTTATTAGTAGGTATGTGTGCATTATTATTCTTTATTAATATCTTGATGGTAGTCTGTTTCTGGAACTAACATTTAGCTAAATATATAAGACTATCTAACCTTTGGCAGCCTGTATTTCTCTCCTTAATTTGAAGAGAGAGTTTGAAATGCCATTTGAGGTTCAGGCCATCAAATTTCTTACAGTGTTTATGAAATATGGCAATCATTTGGGAATGGAAAGCTGTATAATATTCCGCAGTAGTTGAAATTAGTTTTGAAAGGAGCCATTTATAGCTTTCGAGAGAGTCTCTGTGTGTGACATTTCAGCTACAAAGAATATTCTCTTTTTCCAGAAGTTAGCAACTAGAAAAATAGTTAAGAAGGCATAGCTCTCATCAGTCTTTGCCTTGAGCGTTTTGTTCAATCTCCACATTAACAAAAGGATAAACCTCATGTGTATAATTTTCCTTACCAAAAACCTTTATCTTTCAAAGAAAAGAGAGAGAGTAAATAAAAAGAGAAAGGAAGAGAAAGTGTTGAGATTTTTTTTCTTTTTTTTCTTTTTTTATTTTTAAGAAACTCCTCATATTTCTTATCATTTTACTTCGATAACATTGACAGTAATGAATTCTTCCTGCCCCAATCTAGTTAGTATCTCTTAGGTAGTATTTCTTAGTTACTATAAGCTGATATTTATTTTCCTTCTGATAGGAAGGTAAGGATACTTATTCTTGACAAAGCAGTGGTGAGAGGGTTGGGTGGGGTTATTTTGGATATTGAGCGCATGTGGGTATTGTATGCCTCCTGTTTTTTTGTTTTGTTTCTTTTTTTTTTTTTCCCAAAGAGCTTAAAACATTCACATATACTTGGTCATGACACAGCATTGCTGTTGGCTGCAAAGCCTATCATTTATCTTAATAAAGCACAGTTTGGCACATGTATTCTTTGTGAATTAAACCAGGGAGTAAAAAAGCTACCAAGGAATAGCCTTATGCTTTCTCCTCAGTACAGACCTAATTCCTTCCTCAAACAGGTAGCTCTTAAAACTGATCTCTTTGAATTCTAAAGATGTGGCATATCCTTTACTCTGTACAAATCAGGGGAAAGGTCCCGTTTCATCAAGAAGATTTCACCCAGACTGATAAATTATATTTTTGATAACTTTATAATGTTCTGAACAGCTTCATAATTGTTGGTCATCATATTTAAATCTAATTAACAGACTTTGCGTTTTGTCAGAATTATCCTGTACTGGGTTAGTTTTAACATCAAAATATAATACAGTTCAATGACAAATCCCATGGTATTTGTCGTATTTCATATTTGGAAATAGTTATAATTCATACTCAAAAATATTTTATCTGTATGCTTAATAGATAAAAATCTTAAATTATTTCCTATTCTGTATTTAATTACTCTAATTCATTTGTCACCTTGTGTACAGTAATACTGTGTGTGCTACATTCTAACTAAACTTGGCTTCACATGGAGCTAATGAATTGGCTCAATTGTGTGTAGCAGCGTTGTGCAGATAATCAGCATGCATTTCGTAAGCTTCCATAAGCCTGTAAATTTGATGCCTGAAGATATAGGAAGTAACTAAGACTGCTTTTGGGAACTTTGTCGTCATGTAGTTTTGTGATTTTTTTATACCAGATTAAATAATAAGCCTGCGTGGTGGGCAGTGAGAAACATTGATATATTTTTCTGCAATCTTTCATAGATCCGGAGGGGGCTTGTTATCTACCTATGCTTCTTCAAAGGTGCTGATGAAGATCTTGTTCCAAAAATTGGTATGATACAACCCTTATAAATTCTTGTACTGCTTGAAAAAGAATTAAGTGATAAAGGCAGAGAAGGCAGCAACAGTTTAGACTAGAAGTCAAAAAGCCATCAAATAGCATCACTCCAAATCAATCAGCTGGCTGAAAGAACAGCTTGGTTGGTCATATTTCATTTGACAGCTGTCTGTATCTCTTTTTCCATCTGCCTGCTCATGATCAACCTGTTAGAAAATCAATTCACACAGAGTGATAGCAGAGAAAGTGCAACACCTACTGTTTTACATATTACATGTATCAGGCAACAGCTTCAGTCCAGGACAGAACTGAACTTAGAGAAGACTGTTTCCAAGTAATTCATGGCTTGATTTAAGAGGTATTTTAATTCCGGTGTCAGTGTATGTGCATGATATTTAAAAGTATAGCCAGTAGGGGGAGTTGGGTGGATAACTAAACTGTCCTTCCCATCTCATTTCAGAGATACTGCATACCCCGTTAGTCTTTCCAGTGCAGCCTTCTGGTTCACAAGTGATAACAGCAATATCTGTATTCTTTCTGTCTTCTCTGCATGCACTTTAACATTTACATTCAAGTGGAGATGATGCTGTGAATAAGGTCAAATGGTAGTGATTTTTGTCTGCCTTCATTCAATGTAGTTTTGACTTTTTTTTTCTTTTTTTTTTTAACTTTTATTTAATTTCTTCACCCTCTTTTCTTCCATCAGTAGCACTGGGTCACCTGGAGAATCCAATGATGATGCATGTTCCACATAAAAATGCCCCTTTTTTGTGGCTTGCTGATAGTGGTGGTTTCACAGAAGGTCATATAACAGTAGTCTATTTCAGGCTACATGCTGGGACCAGCAGAAAGACCTGGCAGTGCGCAAGCACAGGTGCTATTGAAAATGCTGAGAGCAGCTCTTGGTGTTCAAGGGCACAGTCTTTCTGTGGTGCTAAACTAAGTTGAAATCTTTGACTGTATTTAAAACAGCATGATATGAAAATTGATTTTGTGCTTGTGAGAGTTTCATGTGGGTGATATTTCAGAATAATCACCTTTTCAGCTGTGTGGCAGCTGAAACAGGCCAGTAAAAGAAAGTTCTGTTTCCTATTAAGAGATTCGTCTACCGCCATCCTCCTTAGGTGTGAGTCTGTCTTATGGAATATTTTTTCCTAGTATGTTTTGAAACTGTTTAAATGAGTTTTTGTTGTCATTTAGACTTTAATAAGATGACTAGTACCCTCACAGGTTTTAAAGAGTTGAAGGACATTTGGGGGGAATTATTTGATTTGTTGTAAAAACACTGGAAAATATGATGCTAATAAATGCAACAAGTCTGTTTGCAAGTTTACACATTGCAGTTTATGGGTTAAATTGCATCTCTGACCTTCCTGCCTGCCTCCTGTCTCAAAAGACAAGCTGACACCTGCACATCTCCAAGTGGAAGGCTGAAGGGCACTCCACATGAGACCTAAGTGCTGAGCCTGGGGCTTCAGCAGTATCAGTTAGACGTTGGATCCGGCTGCAAACTACTCCAGCCAGAATGAAAAGAAAGTCAGGACAGAAACATCTCCAGAGTGCACCAAAGATGGTCTTATCTCCTACAATGTACAGAGTTCTGTAATTATTGCCTGAGTACCACACAACTTATTTAGGGTCACTAATTGAATTCCGGGCTCCTTTGGGGAGCTCCAACTATAATAAACTATGTGATTTCAGACAGACAGCCACCGTCCCCCTCAAATAACTCTTTAGATGTATTGTATTCATATAAATATCCTTCATATTCTTCACAATACTCTGACATCTTAGCTGGTTAATAGTATTTTTCGACTGTCCGTGTTTCTGTTCTGTTAGCTTCTTTTACTTCAATCATTTGTCCTATCTTGCAGTATCTTGATGAATCTTAAATCTTGTTTTATGATGTTATATTAGGTCCAGGTTAATTTACTTTAGTTCCACTAATTTTTGTTTTATTTTTATTTGCAGTCAACACGCTGTTGAATGTTAAATTAAGTGAAAATGAAAGTGGAGAGTACGTATCTGTCCTTGATTTACCAGGCAACGTGCTCATCATACCACAGGCTACCCTGGGTGGTAAGCTGAAGGGAAGAAAGATGCAGTACCATGCAAACATTGAAAAAGAAAAAGGGCTGGAACTTTATTCTCAGTTTGTGACTTTATGTGAAAAGGAACTGGCTGCCAATGCCAAATGCATGGAAGCAGGTGTTCTTGTCAAGTATGGCACATATGGAAACAGACAGGTGTTAAAACTGGATACAAATGGACCTTACACTCATTTGGTTGAATTCTGAAAAAAAATAAATGATATCCGGGATACAGTACTGGCTGTAACTGTTGTCTTTTTTCATTTCTAAGTATTAATGTACTTAAATGGTTTGGGAGATACACTGTAAGAAGGACATTCACTCATCTGTGCTGGTGTTACTAATCCCATTAAATAGAAGGATGCCTTAGACTGCTTTGCAATAATGAGCATGTGTTTTATATATATACTCACCTGAAGTATTCTTAAAATAATTAAGATTGATCCAATGAAAATGTCTCATTTGGAAGGGTTTTTTGCCTTTTTTTTTTTGGAAGGAATTTTACTAGTAAGGTTGTGCATACATTTGTTACTTCAAAATAACGACAAAATATTACTGTATTAGCTGTGGTAAAGTACACTTGAGGAAGGGAAGTTTACGGATTAAAAAGAAAGAATGCTGTAGCTGTAATTATTTGTTACCCAATTTCCTGAGTCAGATACTTAATTATTGCCTTTCTGCTTTCCATCTATAAAATAGAAATGCTTTCTAGTTCACAAAGATAGTGAAAGCACAAATTCACTGAATTTTTAGCCTTTCAGATAGTAGCTACTAAATATCAAAGGCTACCCCCCCTCATCCAGCATATGTAGAGGCAGGACTTTCAGGTAGCAGTAGGACTAAACGTAGGACTGAATAAGACAGCCTATACAGACCTGGCAGTAAGAAATAGCGAGGCACATCTAGAAACTGAAGTCAGGGCAGTACCACTGAATT
Organism: Cygnus atratus; assembly: GCF_013377495.2. Lineage (NCBI taxonomy): Eukaryota > Metazoa > Chordata > Aves > Anseriformes > Anatidae > Cygnus > Cygnus atratus. The sequence goes on from NC_066366.1 coordinate 21,435,179, forward strand.
GTTTTCTGGAAGTTTGCACTCTGAATGTCCTCAGATGTGCTTTTGACGGGCTGCTTGCTATAACTTGTTCTGCGTCCTTGTTACCTTCATCTTGTTGTCTGTTCAATTCTTTCATAACAGAGCCTCAGGAAAAGGACTGGAATTTTAAAATGAAGACAAAAATAAAAATGCTACAACATATGCCATCGTCTCATTGTTCTTTCTGCCTGTGCTACGTCATTTCACCTTTTTATATACTGAACCTGAGGCACAGACGAGCTTATATTTGTTATATACACTGTGCTAGCCCATTTGGGGTCCTAGTCCCAGCTGACCCCTATGCAGTATTGTAATGAATATTATTAACAGATGGCATTAAGATAGCAATGGCAAATTCTGTGTCACAAGGCAGTGAGAACAAAACGGTTACATTAAAACATGGCAAGTTCAAAACTGATTCAAGTGTATTTAACCTGAGTCAAGTTTCTCCTTTGCTACTGCATCACGTTTTTTTAAGTCAGTAATTTAAAAGGTTTCAAAGTGAAATTAGACATCTATATGGTTTACAGCAATTATCCAGAATTCCAGTTTAAAAATAAATTATTCTGGAAAAGATGTAAAACCTCATGCTTAGTGTGCATGCTTGCTTGTGCATTGTGGATCAGTATTTACAAATATTTTGTCCTTATCCTTATTTTTAATAAAACATAGCTGAAGGTGTAATCTGCAAGCTCAAGCTATACTATGAGAATCACATTCTCTGAACGGGTATAAAGCTCATAGTTTTGATACGAGAGTAATAGGATTTTTCAGATTAATATAATGTGTACAGTTAGTAATTCTGAAATACCTAAGGATGTTCAGTTCCTGGCACTGGGTATTCTCACAGTTGAAAACATCTATTCACATAAATGGGCTGGAAATATTAGCTAGGTCCCAGATTACGTATTTATTCATTAATAATTAACGTTTATGACAGACACAACACGAATCGTATTCTAAATTCTTCTTAGAGGCATTTAAATAAGATTGTCCTGATATGAATAACTAATACAAGTTCTTTATGATTTGTCTGCTTGAGAGAACTGTTTTTATTCCTCTCTCTGTTGTGGGCCAAATCCTAAAAATTGCTGACTAACACCACTATTCACTTTACAGGAATTGCAGTTATTGGTATATCTCAATAACTGATCCTTTGAAGTATAATACAAAGCCTGCAGATATTTTTTTTTATTGGCTCCAGAAAGATCTTTGGCAGCCTGACAATTCATTCTCTATATTTCAAGAACTCTGCAATTTCTAAGAGGGGTGAGCTTGCAAATGTTTAGTGAAAAACAGACTTCAGACCAAACTCCATCTTGGACCGATGTCTCATATAAAACACGTGAAATTTGACGTGTATTTCAGTAGTTCTTAGGAGAAAAGAAATCCTGAGTTTCTGTTAAAAGGTGGTGTCTTTGTGTATTATCTGCCAGTTTCTGATGTAGTGTATCCATCTCGGGATACTGATTTCTGCCATCTTCTGCAACAACAATTGGCAGCTTGTTGAATGATGTGCCCTTTGTACTGCTTTATTTATATCTACTATTGATTCACGATCCATTTACTGAAAGAAGCCATTTCTGAACAACGTGATGGACCATACTGATGAAGAAATTGATTAAAATTATATTTTCAAAGCCAAATGCTCATTACTTTCTGACATGAATATATGCGTTAAACAGATGACATGGCACACTTCTTTAAACAGTCTTTATTCTATGACTAGGCAGAAGCTCAAATAACTATCCTGTTCTACACTTGGAGAATATTTATTCTGTAAGATGTTTAATATTTCACACTTCCTTAAAATAAACTGTGAAAGGAGTAGTCATTATGCTATTCTAGCGTGGCCTCCCAGTTCATCAGGGACTGTTCTGTCAGGTTTTTATGACCTTGTTTGCAGTGTGCACACCCAGATTGTGTGAGCTGAGCATGCATGGACTATGGACTGCTCTTATAAAACCAATGAGTTGAGATTGCAATAGTTCGTTTTTGAGTCAGCACTATTCCTGCTTCCTTCCTGTGCCCTTTGTGGAAATCCTTACCTCTATTGTTACATACAGTATGCAACATAAAAATACTAGTCCAGAATTGCAAGGTAATAACCATCTGTACTTAATTAAAATTAAACAGACCCTTCTTTTTCTTTGTGTAATCTGGGAATCTTTAGCATTTTACCTGAATGCCTTAAGCAAGTGTCCATGAATCTCTCCTGCTAGTATTAATTGACCAACTTTGCTCTGGAAAACAGAATCACTATGGAGATATCCATCCACACTTGAAAGCATAGTTTTTTAAAATCTCTGGATTTGGTGCAATAGCTAGCTTAATTTCATGTTTCTGCAATCTGTGTGTCATTGGGGCCTCTATGACACCATGTAGCCCAGTAATACAGTATTGCTATTGCTACTAACAGTCCTTGCGGTCCTTGTAGTCCTTGCTACTAACTTGCTACTAACGGTCCTTTGTCCTGATTTTACAGAACCTCTGGATGGAGGCTTATCAGCTTTACTTTGTCTGAATTTGCTGATCTTGGAGTTTTGGTCTTACTTGATTTTGCTGTAACAATTTTTCTAATGACAGGAGACTATGGCTAATTTGTTTTACTTTGCTTTGTATGGTAATAACCACAGTTTTTATATAGCTATTAACAGTAAGTTATTCTGTGTAGAATTATATATTTATGACTCTAACAAAATGTGAAATTGTAATAAAGGCCCGTTAGGATAGCAGCGACCTTGAGACACCAGGTGCAGCAGAGGGGAGTACATGCATGGATGCTAAGATGGATGGGGCACAGACTGGCGCTGGAGGTGCTAAGGCTATAAACAACTTGCCAATTGGCAGTTAAAAAATGCAGACCTGGAGCTGGACAAAACTAATTTAGGGGTAAAAACAAGAGCAGAGAACAAGTATCTAACATAAATAAAATGCACTATATGTAGTTGCAGGCCAGTGAAGAAAAAGGAAGGTGTAAAACTGTGACAAGTACCCCCTGCTCCAGACACCTGGTAATAGGGTTAGCATAACCAATGCCATTTTGTAAGGCAAATGTCTATTATATGTAAGGTGACTGGTCACCTAATACCCCGGCTTCCTCCCCTTCTTTTTGGCATTGTAATAAAAACATTTGCCCACCAGGGTTGTCACCAGGATGTGGTGATCCCTGTTACAGAACAGAGAAGCCTCCTGTCGGCATTGTGATGAGGTCGTTTGTCCATCAGTGTTAACACCAAGGCGCTGGATTGCCAGACGTGATGACACCCGTTACAGAACAGAGAAGCATTACAGCACGTGAGACGCTGCCTATAAATCCAAGAAGCTGCACGTCTCAAGTAGGACTGAGACTGGAACTGCTGGTGGACTGTAAAACCTGTGATCCCCTGCTGGTCAGGGATGTCTCCAGGATCGTCTGCTTCTTCTGGGGACTGAGTAAATGACTCGTGTTCTTTTAGCTGAATTCTGAGTCTAGATTGTGACTATTGCATCATGAGTTTATTATTAAGAATTTAACCCAATCTGCAGAGGGTCCATGTGATTAAAAAGTCAGGGTGCCCAATAATTCTAGGTAACAAGAAAGTTACACTAATTACTAGAAATTCTTTATAACAATAAGCTATGCTGATCAATAAAAATTGTAAATAACAATAAGCTATGCTGATTGCTACTTTTGTAATTATAAATTATAATTATAACCTCAACCCCGTGGCCAGGCCTCACTCTGCCAAGGGTCCCTAAAAGAAGCTGCCTGTCCCCGTAGTGTTGGGTGGCAAAAACCTAATTTGAAAGCATGTAAAAACAGACCCAGGTTAATCCAAAAGAGGAGAAGGAGAGAAAGAAGAAACCATAAACACCAAGTTCTCAGTCCCGTGGCACAAGTCTCTGGATGCTCATGGTTCACTGCACACTCTCACCGCCTCCTGGAAGCCATCAGTCTTGAGAACCTGGGGGGTGGTGAAAGCATACATGTAACACCAGGTAGATTCTAGTAGCACATGTATAACAATTTTAGCTGCATTGTTATTACTGAAACTATATGACTGTATTGCGCGTTTTCTTCTTAAACCAGAGCTGTCCACTGGTTCAATTACTGCCAGTGTGTGGCTTTGGGCAAATCAATTTTCTGCTCCACTTCTTCCATCTATAAGACAGAGTGAAAACAAGGAAAAAAATGTTTAAAAACACCGCTTTTTTCCTCTTATACCAATTGCAAAAAATCACCTCAGTTCCTGTTGTTGCTTTGGAATGCAGCGTGCACTCACATCTCTTCATCTTCGTTGGAGCTACACAAATTGGCCTTAGCCTCTGCCTTATAAATGTGTCTTGAGCTAACATTCACAGAGCACTTTGAGTACCTCAGTGAACTGTGTGGTATCACTACAAACAACTCTATACTGTTTCTAAAATAGAAACTACCTACTGAGCATGGAAATGCAAATAAATGGTTTTCCTATCACACTGATCTAACTCAGATACATATATATATATATATGTTTCTGCATGTCTTGTTATTGTGAATTTAAGATTGCTTTCTATTCACTTTAATTGTATTTGTTTGTGTAAGTGCTGCAGTATGTGCCCTATTACATCAATATGTATTAAAATGCGAGTGAAGAACTCAGGCTATTTAGATGTACTCCATTAGAAAAGGGGTTGTAACATGGTTTCTAGATTAACAGTGAAAGCAAAAGGTTTTTGGGAGGTCTTAATAATCAGTTGGCAAACCATATTTGGATCCTATTAATGTGCAGCTAATTCTTGTCATAATGCTTTATCCAGCATTCTTCAGGTATTTAAAATTCACAAAAAATATATATATATTATTCATTTTTACCAAAGAAGACTGATCTTTTATTCATATGTTGAACTGTTTGAGATTTATGTGCCATGGTTTTGATAGGACACATTTCCCTTCCTTATTTCACACTTCCATTTTGGTAGCAGTATCTTATATTTTCTAGGCCTGCATATTACTTTTATTTACATTTTAGGATTAAGAATAACACCAAGACTGTGTAATTGCTTGACAGAAATTCAGACCTTGTATTTTGTGATAGTACGAACAGTGACTATGCTGGGAACAAAAAGAAGTCTGGAAGTAACTAAGCATTAAATAAAACCATATATTATTTTAAATATTCAATCTGTAAAAACACAAAGATTCGTAAGTAAGACTTTGTGAAAAAATCCAATAGTTTGACTATGTACCTTCAGAAGACCTCTACTTTAGGGAAGTAAATGTTTCAATATGGGGATTGAAAGCACTTAAGTAGTTACTGTCTCAACTGAGAGAGCAGTAACAGACAACCATGGATACTAATGGCTACAGCAGTTCTAGAACTGTGCATGTTACAATGCTCATAGGCACATTAGTATTTTTATTCAGATTAAAGCCAAATGTTAATTGCCTGTTGCTGATGGTGTAGCTGTTTGCAGGATCAAACCTTAATGGTCTGATTCTGTACTTAAATAGGTACATTGTATAATTTCTTATAATTTCAAAAATAAAGTACAAATATATGTATAATCTTATAATTACATTCTTTCTTGCAGACTTTAAAATATAATGTAACTTGGTTTTGTTTGCTATGTAATTACATGGTGATGTTTCATCTGCTTTAAATTAGGCTCCTGGTCCTGTGATTGTTACTCACCCTTGCACAGTCCCACTGAATTCAAAGGAATACATTCTTTTCTATCGCTGTAGTCACTGAGGGTTATAAAGCTATAAGAAAGAAAATATTTTGCTTAGAGGCATATGTGACTGCATAGATATTCTACTATGACTGAAATTTGTCTGGCAGAACTGATTCATGCTCTAAATCATTCAACCCACTTTACCAAAATAGACTAACTAATGAGAAGACTAATCAGTTTTGTGCATTGCAATTATTTGCCAGTTGCTTATTTTATTAACTAATTTGCTATTGAAGCTCAGTCAGGACTAATGGAGAAAGGGAGAATTGAATTAATACATGGTGAATACATTTAATTATCCTATTTTTGCCTGTTTTAGAACAGAACACTATAAACGCATAACACTTTTTTTTTTTTTTTATAATTTCAGGTTGAAAAGGGTAAAGATAAAAACAACATGCATTACTGCTGATGTAGATGCTAATTTGAATCAGTGCATGGTTAACACTCTTGTTGACCAATTTAGGGAGGAAAAATCATATTAAAGAATCGAGGTTAGCTATAAAACCAATAAATGGAGATTGTTATCCTCATAAAGTACTGCTGGCACAAAGCAGTCTTAAAGCTGATGTATCCAGAGCTGATGTGGAAGGAGAACCCTGCATCACTGTTCCTCATTATTCCAACTGATTTGTGTCAGTTTGGCATTATAACAGCATTCCTTAGAGCTGATATCACACATATTGGGGTCTGGGAGAGATGATTCTTGGGAAGAACTAAGCAACATTATTTCTCACTGAGTGATGCTTTTTCTTGCCCTATGCTTATGTAACATTTAGCATTATGAGATGCTAATCTTGAGTGGGTCTCTGCTTGTCACCACAACAGAGTGAATAATAGTAGAAATAGTAACAGCAATAATCTTCTAAAAATTATTCTAGATGGGTTCTTTTTTGTTTATGATCTACACACAGTCAGCCCTTCACAAGCATTACCAGATCCTTCTGTTACCTCAGGAATGTCAGAGACAGCACCTTTTGTTTTTCTGGAGTTTATTACTGAACACATCATAGCACCAACAGTCTTTGAATAGAAATTGTTTACTTGACCTTTCTCACAAGTGAAATGACAGATCACTTTATGTTGAGCAGCAGCAACTCATCTTCTCATCAAAATAAGGTTAACTGAGCAAATAACTCTTTTCTGGGGGCATACGTTATTTCCAATACTAGGGGTGAACACGTTTACATCAGCAGGAGTTTGTAGAGTTGATTTCTGTGAAATATACTATGGAAATAGTTTCCTACTTGAGGCATGAGACATTCGTGTACTCTTCATTACCACATACATTGGCAGAAATTTCTTGTAAAAGGTCGCTGCATCAGTGCTCATGTTTCTTCACCACAGGCAATTCGGCAAAAATGAAACCGGTGTCCAAATACGGTAATGCAGGCTGGTGCCCTTAAATCTGCAGCAGAATATAACCAGGAAGTTCTGTGATAACACGTTTTGAAATACTCCTTAGTGGTACAATGCGCATGATTGAATGCACATGTTCATGTAGGATTACACTGTAAGGAAACTCTACACCTTGAATCTATTTGAAGATGAACTTCTGAGCTTATGTAAGGGCTAGACGCTATTTTGACTCCTACGCTTATGTATCCCAGGCATTATGCCCTCCCCACAGTGGTTTGCACCACTTCAAAGTGCTCCAGAGAACCTAGTTTGTGGAAAGGAATCTTAGCTTCCCCCTCCTCAGTTTAACCAATGCTGTACTGGGAGAATAATATGATAAAAGGTCATTGCTAAGATTTGTTATCCAGCTGAAAAGTCTTTAATTCCAGAAGGCATTATTTTCTTCATCAGCTTTGTAACAGCAGCTGACGTTGTGGAATTAAAACCAGAAAATCTTACTACCACCAAAGTAACTTGTTGCCAGCAGAAACTGGACCTCAGGTCTGTCTGCTAGTTTGCTCTAGAAGGTAGCTGGTGGAATGCAATATATATATATATACATCTTATGTATATATAGAGATAGATATCTTGACACAGCTGGGTGTGAGCTACAAAACCATAATAAGATTATTTTTTTAACTAAAAAATGGTTAAGATATGTTTTCTCTTTAGTGTGACAGACCTTCAACTTTGAAGACAGAGATCAGAAAAGAACATTCCCTGAACAGAAATTTTCAGGTAACCAGTGAACTCATTTATGAAAAATTCCAAGGATGAAAGTAATTCGCTATGATATAACAACATCCTTCAATTGGCATAGCTGTTTAGTAGAGCACAACAGGGGAGACACCCACAAGAGTCTGTCTCACCTCCTCAGTAAGATGCAGAATGACTCGGTGACTTGGGATCTGCTCTTGGTCTGGGGTCAAATGTATACGGGTGAAACGCGTGTGTAATTGTGACTTTTGCATGTGTTACGCCTGATAAATGATGCAGACTATAAACTGGATGTCACTACTGTGCTGGTGTAGTGCGAAGGAGCCCCAGCCCTCGCCATGAAGCAAGGATCAGCAGTCACGACAGATGCTGACCAGAACCGGCTGTAAATCTCAACAGGACCAACAGAGCTCTACAGCTCTGTGAGACAGCTATCCTAAATAAATAAATAAGGCAATAAAATCGCCATTGCCTGCTCAGGAGTTAGGACGGCGGCAGCTCTATCCCGTTCGCAGCGCCTCGGCCCGGGCCCGGCCGCTTTACCTCAGTGACGCCCGCGCCCTGCCCGGGCCGCTCCCGCCCTCTCGGCCGGACCGCGGAGCTCGATGGCTCCGGCCCCGATTGCGCCGCCCTGCGAGGCGGCGGCGGCGGCACCTCCCTCCCGCCGGCCCCGGCCGCCCCCCTCCGCCCTCCCTCCGCGGGCGGAGCCGAGCCGAGCCCCGCGGGCAGCCCGCGGGAGGCAGGCGGCGGGCCCTGCGCCCAGGTACCGGCAGCGGGGCCGCGGGGCGAGCCTTCACCGCCGCCGCCGGGGGCTGCGGGGGGGAAGCGGGGCGGTGGCGGGGCGGGCCGGGTCCAAACGCCGAGGGGGCGGCGGGGGCTGGGGCTGGCCGAGGCCTGCCGGTGGGAAGCGCCCCGGCAGCCCGCCGCCGCTGGGAGGCCGCCCCTGGCTGCGAGAGGGGCGAGGGAGGAGGAGGAGGAGGAAGAGGAAGGCTGTCAGCCTTTTGGGTCTGGGCTTGGGGGGCCGCCGCGTCGCTGCAGCTTCGGCCGGGGTGCCGAGGAGGGGCCGAGGAGGTGAGGCTGCGGCTTGCGGGTGTGTGGGGCGGCACTGAGGGAGCGGGCACTGCCCCCGCAGGGCTCGAGGGGCTGGTTCTGTCTCCTAAAGGTTATTTTAATTGAGAACGGGCTGGGAGTAGGGCGGCGGTATTGGAAGCTGGACAGAATGCTGTTGCTGGCGTTTTGGGGTTCCTGGCTGTCCAGGTGGGACAACCAGCACGTCTGCACAGCACAGCCGGCAAAAAAACGTGTGCGGAGAAGTAAAACCTGTACAGGTGCACGAGTGTGACAGTGTGGAACGAGGGAAAGAGAAACTGGTACCTTACCTTTATTTGAAGTAAGACTAAGGCTTAGTGACATATAGGTGGATGGGGGATGAGAGAGGAGGAGGGGGCAAAAAGATGAGTTCAGCTCGGTGCTTCCAGACACGAACTTTGATATTTTTAGGAGTTCAGATTCACTGTTTGTAATGTGTATTTATATATATGTGCATTTAAGTTTGGGTTAATATTTACGGGGTTAAATGTTTGTAGTTGTCAGTGTAAATTCCATCGAACTTTTATTTTAATCTTACATGCCAGAAATTTTTCTTCCATCTTCAGTAGTAGTCAAGCTGCCTCGTGTGTGTTGGTGTTGTGCTACATGGTGTGTTTCATGGGGTATATAATATCCTGAACTCAAGTGTGAAATAACAATTGAGACACAGATGACATTATTTCTGGTTGTGTACTGAAGGAAGCTTGGTTGCTTTTTTTTTTTTTTCTTTTCCTGATGGTTTGACACAATGAAAAGGGGGCGGGGGGGGGGGGAGGGCAGTTTAATGTTACACTGAGTCTAGTGAGAAATTGAAAAACGTCCTTGATTCTTGAACACAGGGTTGGTTATATTGCCAGTAAAATACCGGAGTTATTGACTGGTTTTGTATCCCAGATTGTAAAAAACTTCATTGGTCAATGCAGGATATTGTCTCTTTTAAAATGAGGAACTTCCTGATGAAGCAGCAGGTTAGAAACACCTTCTCACAACGATATTTTCAGGCTGTGGCATGTTTGTGCTATTCATTTCTTACCATTGCAGTTCTGGCTGTTTTTAAGGAAGCAGGACTTTAAAAACGACATAAACTGTACACTGCAAACTAAAAAAAGCGCGAAATCCTTGTGCAGTTACACTTCTTTTTTTGTGAGCTGGTTTGGGAGTTTTCCTTGAGGAGCAGACATTTAAAGCATCTAGGGAATGAGCCGTCGCAGTGCTGCCTGTCGGTGACTTGTGCCCTGATTGCGGCCTCTGATCTGCCAAACAAGGCCTCCTGCAGAGCCTGCACCTGTGAGGGCTTCTGCTGCTAAATTTCTATGTCGGTGTATCTCAGTGCAGTGGAAGGCTAGTTGTGGTGCTAAATAACCTAGTACTGTGATGGCCATCATGATGTTCAGGAAAAATAAATACACTTTTCCAGGGTTTCAGGACATGTTTAGAAAAAATTTCCTGTGGTTTAATTTAGTGCCAAGTTATACTGGACTCAGCATTGACCTGAGTGGAAAACTGGTAGCTAAAATCAACCTTTACCTACTGTAAGTCAATATAAAGGTTTAACAAAGAATTTAATTTCACAAAACTTCCCTCAGTGTGAGAGAAAAACATGTCAGTATATTCAGGTTGATGTATTTTAGCTGTATTCAATAAACAACATCATCTACAACATTGTCAAGAATAAAGCCATGTTCAGACATATTGAAGTTATTTATAGGATTTGCGTCACTGTTTATGCTTTTCTGGTTTTTATGCACTTGCCTTGCTATCACATGAGTTTTCAAACCTGTCACTAAATAAAAACAACACATTGTATTCGCTTTTGTACTGAAGTTAGTTACTGCTTTTTGAAGCTTGACCGGTTTTGGGTGGAAAAAAAAAATCTTCTGAACTCACTTGGTCAGAGTCAGCCTTGCCAGATATGATACAGGGTTTTATTTTGAACTATTAGAAGCATTTATTAATTATTTAGATGTAGTTTGCAAGGTTGCGTGAAAAGTAAGTAATGTTAATGTCCTTGTAGTGGAGCAAGCTTAGCTTTTCACTTAAACTTTCAGCAATGAACCCAACTAGTCAGGAGGTGTGGGTGCTGGGGGAAGAGTGGGCCACAGAGCCTGCTGCGGAGCTCAGGAAATGGCTGGTTTCCATTTCTCAATAACTGAACATAGCTCTCCTATTTTGTTTCCTGGACTAGTTCTTGCCAGGTGGAGATAGAGATTGAAGCGATTATAATAAACATGGAAGCAAATGCTAAGGACATTTTAACACGGTGAATGAGTGTTTTCCAATAGCTGTGTCTTCAAAATGTCTTGAATACTTTGCATTGCTAAAAGGGTGATTGTATTTCCAGGCACATTTTCCAGGCTATTTTTTTTTCTCTCATTGTATCAAGCTTTGTCCTCAAAACTTCACAGAAATTATTCAGCATTCCCAGAAGACATTGTCTTGTCCTTTCTTTCACACTTCAGCAAATGCGTATTGTGTTGTGATTCGTATCGATGCCACTGTTATGTATGAGGGTTGTGGGTGGTCACATTCCTTGTGTGAATATTTTTTGAAACAGTAAGCCCAAAACAAGGATTCTGATAGATTTCAGTTAGGTTTTTATTGCATTTAAGCTTTACTGCTTATTCAGGTAGTGGGTGAGGTCTCTGAAATTTGGAAGTCAAGAGCATTTGTTAAGCATTTTGCTAGAGAGCCAGTACTTTGGATCTGTGCCTATGGGAGTAAACAAGTACTTTGTGTGAGCATCTTTGTTCACAAAACATCAAAACACAGCCTTTTGGTTTTGCAACATGGTTGAAAGTAGTTAAGAATCACCAAAAGTGCCGTTTGGGCTGTGTGATATTTGTTCTTTAGCACAGTATCAAATGTTCTGTGAAAACGGGAAAATCTGCATGGCATGTGCAATGTAGGAAGATGCACTTGAATTACATCTTTAGTAAGTACCTGTGTAAATGCTGCCAAATATTCATTGATAGGGATAGATACATCGTTTTCCTGGGGCAAATTGCTTCTTTCAGAACAGTTACCCAGTGAGCCTGAAAGAGAGACATCTTGTTTCAGCATCTCTGATGTCGGAATCATGTTTCTAAGCTGAATAATTGCTTACAACATGACTGGCAGTTGTTCCGGTCTGAAATTTTCAGCAGTAATTAGAGAAAACGGATGGTTGTGTGATGATCTGTTATATCTTTTTGCTGTTTGCCCAACTCATTGGTAAGATTCTTCATTGGTTTTTGCTATTTTGGATAATCATGTGATGCAAGGGGGCATACATATTTTTATTTTAGAAGGAAGAAAATTTGATTTGTGAGTGGAACTGAATCCCTTCATAACACCGAGTGTGCATTATGAGTACTCAGCTGTGAGATTTAATTTCTGGCACACGTCTTTCACGTGGTAGTGCACTTAAAATCTGATAATAATATTTACAGTACTGCTTGATTTAAAAGTCCTAAAATCTTGGACCTTTTCTTTGTGGCCTAGTATTCTTTTTCCATGTGCTCTGGGGTGTGCTTTTGAAATGTCTTTAGCCTTTTCTTGTGAACTGCTGTTGAACATCTCTGTTAGTCACATCCTCTGTATGCTTGGCTTCACAGTTCCCACTGCTGACCAATATAACAGAGCATTCTAAAATATCCTTGCAGAATATCTTCGCAAAATATCTTTGTCTGACATTGCAAAATATTTTGCAACGAATGCGAGAATCCTGCCTTCTCATGGCAGGATATTAATTTTGAATGAAAAGCTATCAAGTCTGCTTGATGCCAGGGAGAAACTTCATCCACATTGATGGGACTGATGACTGCTTAATTCAAGCACGTGTGTGTTTGTGCTTTTAAAGACTAGGCGTTTGTTTCATAACCACTTTGTAGTTCTCCTGTAAAAAGGTATAATCAGCTCAGAATAGCAGTGCTTTTGGGGCTGAAATGTCCTCGACTTGTTTCTGTTTTCTCTGAAGTTATATGAAAGCAAGCAGTGAGAGGGTGCATGAAATTCTCAACTTCTCTTCTGTTGAGTGAGAGGGCAAGAATGATTAGCACTGCAGAACGCAAAATGTGTATGGAGAGGTGAACGTATGCTGAGGCACAGCAGGCACCTGCCATCGCTCCACGGTCGAGTGAAAACTGTAGGGCTTGTGGGCCTGGAGAAAGGCACGAGCTGGCTTAGTGCTGAGGAGGATGCCACACAGAGGAGATTAGGTACTGACATATCTATGTTGACATTTAGCTTTTCTTTCTGAAGACTTGTGAGGCAGTTTCTGTGTGTTTGTTGGTAATAGTTTGTAGAAGTCAGTAAGTAAACTAAGACAGCTCTCTTTTTCAAGTAGTCATAAGAGTTTTCATGTAGCAGTTGGATATTCCCACTTGGGTAGTATTTTCAGTGTTTAAAGCCCAAGCTGATATGGTCTGGGATTTTAGTTTCTGGCCCTGAAAGGATCAGGTTTGTTCTTATCAAACTATTACAATTCTATCACTGTAGTTTGTTTTGGTTAGATGATTTCTGTGTGTGTGCTGTAACTCCTAGCTAAGTTAGAGCTGAAAATAACTCCATCCCTCGTTCCCTGGGCAATCAGACGCCCCTTTGGAGTTCCTGTGAGGTTGGTCCTGCACTTCTTGCCTTTACCAGACCTCAGTGCCTGCTTATGTTTGCCTGCTGGCATAAAAAGTCCACTGTAACTATTTGACTTTCTCTTTGGGCCATTTTTCATTCATTAATAGCTGAATTTGGCTGGTGCATCGAGGTGGTTTTTGGCCCAGGCAGCAAAAAGAAACATCCTCTTAAGTTCTCTTGTCAGAAGTAAGCCTGAGGGAGTTGCGTAGAAGTTGTGTTTGTGTTTTGAAGACAGCCTAAACAGCTGTGTGCAAGTACTCCCGATAAGTTTAAGCATCGATTGTCTTGTCATACGGTTAGCTCGGCTGCACGGGTAACAATCATCCCATTAAACTTTTAAAACAGTGCTGCAGGAGTAAAATTGATCTGAACTGTTAATGACCATAGCTAAATGTGTCAGGCTGGAAGACTTTCTCTTAAATACGTTGGTTCGCTTGTTAGACAGGTGGTGATAAAGCTTGCCTTCGAAGGTGGGGGAAAAAACCCAAAACCATGAAGTCAGTTAAAATACCACTTGCATCGCAATGAGGACAACTTGAAGCTCATGAGTGTGCTTCATCGGTTTTTCCAGCAGTGTGATGAATATGACACTGATTGCATTGTCGGCCCAGTGGCAGCTGGTATGAAAATACTGGTAATTATTACTGGTTATTTTTTACTCTTGCTCATACCGTTACTCACTTGTTACTATTAGTCATTGCTGATGATAAGTAGCGGGGCTCATTTCTTAGTAGGATCACGTCCTTCTTCTCTGCGAGACTAGTGTTAGAGACAAAAGTGAATGCACGGGTTTATGATCTTTGTTTTATATCGGATTTAGTGCAGAATTAGTATAATACCTGTGAAACAGAAAAATTTAATTATTATTAAGATGAGTTACACAGTACTTAATTTTCTTCACTACATAGTATAGTACACTGGGTCCTTATCCACGTATTGTGCACAGATAGGTCAGGTTAGTCTGAGTTCTGGTAGAGGAGAAATTGTTCTTGGCAAAGAGAGACAAGCATCTTCAACAATTTTAGGTCAAATGTGATAAAACTTAAGAAAAATTTGCACATACGTGCTCGATCTGTATGGTAGTTTCTATTACTGTTGGTGGTCTTCCTTGAAATCATGATTTATAATTAAAAATTTAATTTTTTTTGGTGAGAGATTGGTTAGGAGTCTGTTTTATTCCAAACTCTTTTTTGTTTGTTTGTTTCTGGTTTGTTTGTTTGTTTGTTTTTACACAGAAACAAAATATACTATGGGCTGGAAGGAAGGGGAAAAGTTCATTACGTTGTCATTACTGTTCATAATTTTTCATTTGCAGTTTATTCATTTCTGTCTTAGACTTGCAGGTGAAAGGAATACGGTTATCTGTGGACTACTTCCCTCAGCCTTTAAAACATGAGGTCAGCTACCTCAGAACAAGCTTGATACACGTAATAAATCGAGTTTGAATTTCAGCTTGGTTTCCTTGTTATAACTATGTAATGGGTGGTGACCTGTTGGTTCTCTTATTTTAAAGCCAGTTGCTAAAGAAAGCTGTTATGGGTCTTATACTGGTTTGGTCATCATTTTTTCCCCTTTTTTGAAGACCGCAAGTGCCTTTTTTCTTTTTGGTGTGGTTCATTAGCATCTTTTGAAACTCTGTTGCTTTGCCTTTTAATGCTCGATTTGCCCTATATTCCTTTAAATTTACAGGAAACATTCCACGTAGTGCATTTTCTAAGCTCTTCCGAGCTCTCTTCTGTCAGTCCTAAACAAAATTCTGCTTGCCAGATTGCTAGTCAGCAAATGAAAAAAAAATAAATCAGTACTGAGTAGGAGCAACTTCTGCTTTGTCCAGTTCATCTTTGTGACAGTTTTGTAGCATAGTTTATGCGTGAAATAAAATGAACCTAGTTCATGGGGGGGGGAAATAGGGATGTTTATTTGATTTGCTCTTGTAGCACTGATGGGAAAGTGAATCTTATTACTTTTTCTTTTTTTTTTTTAATCTAAAGAAAAAAAGAATTGCATGTCATACCAGCTGGGAAATGGAGATCTTACTTTTTTTGTAACTTTTTTTTTATCAGCCATTTATGTCTTTTTTTTTTTTTTAACTTTTGTTGATGGCATGGCATTTCATTCAATGAAACTTCATATTTATTTTTTCCAGACTTCTGTTTCAGATTGAGAAAGATCAAAATCATAACATCAGGGGGAAAGAAGAATGCCAAGGCACTATCAAATAACTCAGCATTTTAAAACACAGGTTTCATGTGAATGTGGCTGCATTTTTACATTCATAAGTTGTACTTGCTTCAGTTCACTGGTGTGTGAGGATGTTCAAGGAAGGAGCGCCAGCTGGTGCAGCACTCGGTTGTTCACCTCTGTTTTGTGTCCTGCCAGACTAAATTCAAGTTAGATAAGGTTTAAAAAGAGATGTTTTTGTCCACTGATTCCAGTATTAAAATTATTTTTGGAAGTTAGGAGGATACTCACGTCTTGTATCCGTAGTATTCTCCATGGCTTTCTCAGAACAGTTGAATCACCGCCATCTCTGCTGGCTATTCATTTAGATATGAATGCTGTCGTTATTAATATAATTCCAGGTTAATATAATATTTTACACCTATGGAGTTTTTTTAGATGCACTAGAGTAATGTAGGCCTTATGAAGGCATTGGAATTATCTTTGTAGAAAATAATTATGGTATCATGCTCTCTGAACTTACTTTTTTTGTGTGTTTTCAAATTAGTTAGCAAAACAGAAATAGGTGGTTTCAGTAGTGAAATGAATCCAATTGTATGGTGAATATGGTAGGTCTGCCAACTTCAGATGTAAAATATAAAGAGTTAATATTTGTGGAGCTCCATTTCAGTGTCTTCTGGTGAGCCATTAAATAAAATTGTCAGTATACAATTCTTGGAATTCTTGTATTCTGTAGAACAGACACTTATATCTTGTGCTTTTTAAAGTTGATCTCTTGTTTCTTTTTCTAGGAAAGAATTCTTGACATGCTTTAACTGAGAACCTGGAGTAGAGAGAAAGTTTTTACCATGAGAAGGAATTATATACTAGGTAAGTTAAGGGCCAGTGTCTGACAATGGTCCGTGATTTTTTTCAGCTGGGGGAAGAAAGCTGAATTGTAATTCCCATCTCTGTATGTATCTTGAAACAGTTATTGGTGCAGTAGTTTGATTTAGAGATACTAGGCACTGGGTGAGAAAAGAGGATGCTGTGTGACCTGCACTTGTGATTTCCGTGCTGAGCAGCCAGGAAACTCTGCTCAAATGTTCAATGAAATACATAATCCTACAGATTTTGTATGTTGTAAAAATGTGAAGATAAAGTTAAGTTCTGTGAGTGAGTGTTCTAGGAGTATGATAACCAGTAAATTGTTAACATCTATGTACCTAGGCAGTTTAAATATATATAGGTATAATAATTAGCTACGTACATTTATCTGTACTTGCTGTTTTATAGCGTGCTGCCTGGTATTTCAGGTAAATTTAAAACAGAAGTTCATTGCAGGAAAATAGATGTGCTAATTTCCTTTGTGAGCAAATTTTATATACAAATGTGTAGAAGGTAGTAAAGGTAACCTTCTGCTGTGTCTGTGATGTAAACCTGAGTCCTGAATTATTTAGCGTTGCTTTGTATTGCCCACTGACTGTTTGATAGATCATTTTACACTATAATACTGTTAATGCATAGGGAAAAATGTGTGTTCAGCAGTCTCAGTGACCTCTGGAAAGGATAATTTGTTTGGGAGTTTACAGTATGGTTGACACTTTACCAGAATCTCCTTGGCTATTTTTGTTTACAAAGCCTACAGAATATTGTATTTTGTAGTTTGAGGCTACGTGGCATTTAAATGGGGGGGGGGGAAGGTGTCATTAAAGTATTTTTCATCTTGATTTGCTTCTAGCTGTGACTACCCGCAATGTGGGAATTACTAAAATAGTCTGAGATAAGTAAAAATCTAGCAACTTCAGTGGGATTTATTCTTGAAATATCCGTTTTTCACTTTCTTAAAAAGAAAAGGGGGGGAGTATTAGAGGTTTGTGTTGTTTTTTTTTCTTTATACCTTGCTTGGCATTGCGAATAGATGAAGTGTTTGAATATGAAGCTAACATTTGTATTTGTGGACATAATTAACATGAGTTCTTAGGTGTAGGTTGCTTCCATTGCTGCACTTATTTTGAGATAATAAAACCCATTGTGTCTGGGGCCAGCTGATCATTATTTTCAAGTATATGCTTGAGCAGATGCTAGAAAACCTCACTTAATGCAAAGCACGATGAATTAAAAATAGTAGTTCAGTAAGAACCCCTCTGATGTAGCCTGAACTACATTTAATTGCCATATTACCAGTTTGGGTTGGGACAATCCCAGACAGGAGCTCAGACTGGGAGAAGAACTCATTGAGAGCAGCCCTGCAGAGAAGGACTTGGGGGTTCTGGTGGATGAAAAGCTGGACACGAGCCAGCAGTGTGTGCTTGCAGCCCAGAAGGCCAACTGCGTCCTGGGCTGCATCACCAGAGGAATGGCCAGCAGGTCAAGGGAGGGGATTGTGTCCCTCTGCTCTGTCCTTGTGAGGTCCCACTTAGAGTGCTGCATCCAGGTCTGTGGCCACCAGCACAAGAAGGACGTGGGGCTGTTAGAGCGGGTCCAGAGGAGGGCCACAAAGTTGGTCAGAGGGCTGGAGCACCTCTCCTGTGAAGACAGGCTGAGAGAGCTGGGGATGTTCAGTCTCAGAAATGAAGGCTCCAGGGTGACCTTATTGTAGCTTTTCAGTACTGTAAGGGGGCTTATAAAAAAGATAGAGAAGGACTTTTTGGTCGGCCAGATAATGACAGGACAAGGGAGAATGGTTTTAAACTGAAAGGGGAGATTTAGATTAGAGATTAGGAGGAAATTCTTCACCCAGAGGGTGGTGAGGCGCTGGCACAGGCTGCCCAGAGAGGTTGTGGATGCCCCATCCCTGGAGGTGTTCAGGGCCAGGTTAGATGAGGCCGTGGGCAACCTGATCTAGCGGGAGGTGTCCCTGCCCATGGCAGGGGGTTGGAATTAGATGACCTTTAAGGTCCCTTCCAACCCAAGCTGTTCTATGATTCTGTGATTACATCAGTACTGTTTTTACCTAATTCCCAAAACATTAAATATTGCTAAAGCCATTTAAACAAAACTACTGTAATGCTCTTTGAAATATTAACTTCTCCTTTCAAAAATAATTTTTTGACTATGTAATTGCTGATATCTAGAAACGTTTTTCTTTTTTTGTTTAGGTGTTCAAACTTCTGACTCAATCATCAGATATTAATGGGGAAGAAAACCTGAGTAAACCAGTTCTGGCAGTTGGTTTTGTTTTTATGCTGTGGTTTTTGAGGAGAGACTTGAGGAAAATTTCAAGGAATGGAGTTAGCTCACAGTTTACTACTCAATGAAGAAGAGTATAACCAGCTGGGTGAATATCAAAAATCGGAGTTCATTTTTGAATGGTTACGGTTTTTGGAAAAACTTTTACCAGTGACTAGCAGAGTAAGTATAATGACACTTGAGAAGAAGAGCGTGTTATGGAGCTATTTTTTCTCTGTCTTGTTTGTTATTTTCTTTAAAAACAAACAGCAGTATTCCATTTCCTTTGTTTCATGTCTTTTACTTAAACATAATGAAAGTACATTCACTGATAGCAGCAGCTTCCTCAAGCCTTCAAGTGAGAGAGATTTGTGCAACGAAAGAAATCTGGGAAATAAGTGTTGTTTTTAAAAACAAGAAACAAACAAACAAAAACCTTGGGTTATTAATGCAAGATTTTGCAACACTGTGATGAATAAGAACAGTCATGCTTCCATCTACAATGGCACAATTATTTGATACCTCTCTAGCAAGCAGGAATCTAACGTCTTTCCCTTTGTTTTTCTTTTCCTAATCAAATCATAGGAGGTCGAGCCAGCTCTTCAATTGTTTGTTTCATTGGTTTTTGTATATTAAGTAGGGTATGTGAATATTTAAGAGTAAAACAATCTAGATAATGTTATTTAAGAGTTAAATGTTTTAACACAAATAATTTAAATAGAATACATTGTCAGCCTCTCTTTTTTTTTTTTTTTTTTCCAAATTCCCCTTAAAAATAAGCTAAGACTAAAGTAAGTGATTATTTTAAGAGATGTGCCTTCCTTTCTAATGCTCAACTTCTTGAAACTCTGGTAAAGTTCTTTATTACTTTACCTTGAATATTTACCTTGTGTTGTCTTCCTTTAAAAGAAGACATAAAAGAAGCAAAAAATGGCGAATTTATTTTAGCAAGATTTAGCAATAACTCCAATTGCCATAGGGAAAATACCCTTGAAATGCTACTAGAAAATTGTGTTTTGAAAAATATTCACATTTTTGAGACAGCTTTTCTTTACATAGAAAGGTGCAAAGAAATGTTCATTTTTAACCAAGAATGTCATAGTATCAGAATAGTAATAATGGAAAAGTGAAGAGAATTAGCATTAATTAATCTGTTAACCTTTAAATTTAACTGAAAGTTAACTGGTTACTGATTTTATTTCCAGGCTGATATTAGGGAAAACCAGAAGAAGCTGGTTGAACAATTGACCTCTTTATTAAACAATGCACCAGGACCTCCTACTAGGCGACTAGTTGCCAAGAATTTAGCTGTACTTTATAGCACTGGAGACACTTTTTCTGTTTACCAAACAATTGAAAAATGCAATGAACTCATTCGGAGTAAAGATGATTCACCAAGTTATCTGCCTACAAAACTGTAAGTATTTTTCTTTTAACCCCGAACAATAACAACAGAGACAGATGTACATGATGAGAGATGAATGTAGGGGAGTGTGTGTTCCCTCATTTCTTCCAGTTGGTCACTACAAGCATTTTACCATATGACACACAGAATTTGGGAGGCTCCCTGATTAAAAATCATTATTGTGGGTGTGCCCAGATCTATTTTTTTTCCTCTAAAAGTCTCTGAACTTTTAAGGCTGAGTACTACAAAGAGGAACTGAGTTCACCTGAAACCTGAAAGCAAATTCAAATTACTTCCTTCCCTCTAGGCATTATAATAATTTTATCTTGGTCATTTAATATACACTGTCTTCAGGGCAGAGTTGTGAATGGTTAAGTATTTGTGTAGCATTTTATTTATCCCTTTGTGTCTTCACTGGGAAGTTTTGGTTAAGTGCAACTGCATGTTATGAATAAACTCAGGTCAATACTTTACAACATAAATCACCCGTGAGTTCATAAACTCATAAGAGTTTAATGAAAAATATATTTTTCATCCTTATTTAAAAGTTTATTTTCATGATTTGCATAAATACAGTGTAAAAATCAATCATATCAAAACTCATTAAAATCACATAACTTTGGAAGCATTGAACAAAATGGTAATTTGGTGGCTGATAGGAGTCAGCATAGACTGAATACGTTTGAGCAAAATTTGACTTACCAAGATGTTTAGTATTTACTGGATCCACTGGAAGGAAACACCTTGAGTGATCTGAAAGCTAAGCTGAATTAATTTATTTAGGAATGTAGGCATGCTAAATCTGCATACATATGCTGTTATTTAAAACTATAAATGACCACAGCATGCTTTAAGGTAATAAGGTAAACTAAGGATGGTTTATGCTTTATGCTTTTGTTGAGTGAGGAGACACAGACAGCTTGCAATACATGTTGCTGTATGGAAGAAACCATGCTTTACAGCAAGTCAGACAAACACTGCTTTTTACAAAAGAGATGAAGAAAGCTTTTAATACATAGCTTGTTTTAACATTAGTAAAAAAATAAAAATAAAAAATAAAGAATTTACCTGACATGATAAATCTGAGTTCACTGCCACAGGATAGATAATGAAAGAAAGAATGTGGTAGTATTAAATGTTGTATATGTGCAGCAGGAACGAAAAGGATAGAAGACAGTTGATGATCTCCATCCAGACAATTGAAAATCAGGCCAGAGAGAATAGCAGCAATGGATAACAGAGTATGAGTGGGCAGGTGTTCTAAAAACAAGAAGAAGGCTGAGAAGAGCAATAAAGCAGATGAATACAACTCCAGGTACAAAATAGAGTTATTGAGCAAATTTCTTAATCAAAGTTAAACTGGATGTAGTTAGTTATTTACAAACATTTCAGGTGCTTCTAAATGTCTAAAGTTGAGCCAACAGAACAGAGCCAACATGAACTGCTCTTGCAGGATGTGAAAGCAAACCTTAAAGTACAGAAATATTATGAGTAGCCTTCATGTGTGAAACATTGTATATCTTTCATTGTAGTCAAGTAAATTAAAGATAAAGGTGGCAGCAAGGCAGAAATGACAAACACAGAAATAAGGGAGAACAAGAGTCAGAAGGCAGAAAAGTAGCTGGGAGAGAAAGAGAGAAGAGGCAATGTTCAGAATCCTGATGGGCACGAAAACATTGGTGAGGAGAGTGAATGTGGAGAAAAAAGCACCAGTAAAACATGACTTACTTTAAAATGAGTGTGAAAAAGAGATTTCTTATAGCAGTAGCAGTGAGACAAAAGGCTACAGAAAAATAATTGAAACTGCAGAACTCATTATTGAATAAAAACTTTCATCTTGTGCTGTAAGTAAAGGGACTACTTGGAGTTCAGTGAGGGAAGGCTTTTTTATTTTTTTTAATTTTATTTTATTATTTGTTTTTTGATCTTGATTAAAGTTGTGTCTTTGCTTGCCATCTGTCCTTGTCATTTAGCATACATTCCCATGTTGTCTGGTAGCAATCTTTGTTAGCATATGTTGATTCACCTGGAGATTCCTTTAAGTAGATTTTCTAGTGATTTTTTTTTCGTCTCATAATTTACCATTTTTCTTCTTTAATATGGGTGGAACATAGAAATGTTTTAGGCAAGCATGTTTAAAAGAACGTGGTGCTCATCTAAAGTGGAGTGTGATGTAAATTCTGTCAGACAAATAGGTCATTTAATGTGACTACAGCTTACTATTTTACTTTAAATTACAAAGTTTTAAAAATATCCGCTAGGGTTGTCTTTAAGTCGTGAGTATTTTAAAAGCATTTGGCTGGTCAGAAAACTTTCATAGTTGTTGCTAGAAACATTTGTGGAGAAAAAATTAGACAACTAGAGTTATGATTCTAGAAGGCAGTCAGAAGAGCTTTCTAAATTCCATGCTTCCAGCTTTTATAGCAAGTTAAATATTGATGTGCAGAAATAGATCGATTCTCATCTTGAGGTGGCTAGATGATACTTACCAACAAATAGTGCCACGCTGTTGCTAAAAATTCCTATTTAACACTGATGGATCCTTCCATCAGCAAATGGTGGTACTACCAACCACAAGAGAGTGTTTCCAGGTCATTCCATGATGTTGTAAGGTAGTCCTGGGGATATTTCTTTTTGTCTGTGTTTATTAAATATTCCTTCCTTGGCTGACAGTTGGAAATGTATATTGTTTAGTCTTAAAACTAGTTAAAAAGGATATCTGTCACCATCACGTGCTCAATGTAGTAATAAGATGTTGCAGTTATAATTTTATACCCAGCTACACCATGAACAAAATTAAAATCCAAACTGTTGGTGCATTGGATAAAAGTGATAATGAAAAGTGTTTCTTTAACGAAAAAAGAATTTTTGTTTGATAAGAGATAAAGCTCATCACTTTTATTTTTCTTACCGTGTTTTGTCATTTTAAGGAGTTACAGTTAATATTCAATTCATTTTTCTAATTAAGAATGTGTTCAGTATGGGATTTTAAAACTGATTATGTAACACTCGAATTCAATTGGGATGTCAGGAGAATACAGTTTTCCTGAAGGTGATGCTGGGCAGTGTCACTGCGTATTAAGTAAGTCTGACCAAAGAGCAGAAAGCTGAGTAAAGATACCATTTATTTTTTCCTTGTATTCATCAAATAAAATTGTTTAGTTATAGATACATCAATACAAAACCAAACTGTGTGCCTTAATCATTTAAAGGAAAGCATTCTTTAATTAAGCAACTCTTTTTATTTCCTTTTTTTCTCAAAATTTAGCACTTTTTGCTTTTGCTAAAGGAAACTCCTGAGTGCACAGAGCACACAGACTCCAGTTGTCAGGTATTTCACCTGGAAACTAAGTTCAGCATCTGTGTATAGTGAAAAGAATATGGGTTTAGACTTTTATTTCCTCCAGGGAGTTTCCTCATTATGTGTTATACATACATGCCAGAATTTTAAGTATTAGACCATTTGCAGTCTACTCCTGACCATTGTGTTGTAAATAAACCAATCCCTGTCTACTTCTGTCAGCATCTGTTGTAGCACAGTCACATAGACTGCAGGATGCAGGGCATTCTTTGTTAGAAATTCATTTGTAAGGCTTAAAGGTGAATATGAAAAATGTATTTGAATTGTAAAATTTATTGGAGGTTTGTATTACCATAATTTGTTATTCAAGTTATCTTCCAAGCCCCTGTATCCTCAGTTCTCATGGAGTGTGTGTGCCCCACTCTGACCACTTTTTTTTTTCCTTTTGATAATCTGCTAACACTTTTGAAACATTGTATTTAGTTATTTTGTTATTTGCCCATTGATTATGTTAGTCTTCTTAATCCCGTTCATGTGTTGTTGCATCCATTTTCACGCGTTTTTGGATTTGCTTTTGTTTTAGTGCTGCGGTGGTATGCTTGGGCTATTTATACAAAAAATTGGGAAGAATTTTGGGAAACAGTTTTACTGACACCGTTGGGAATGTGCTTAAAGCAATGAAGAATGCAGAGGTATTGGAACAGCATGCTTAAAAAATGATTGGAAAAATAATAGGATGTTTGCTGTTGGTAGATGGACTAATGAATTGGAGAAATTGCATGGTACCAATGTATGAAATGGAAAAAAATGCTGAAAGTTACAGGATAAAAATGAAAGTCTAAATTCGGAAGAGTTACTAATGGATTATGACCATAAAAGGAGAGTGTAGTTACTCTTATTCTGCTTTCATGAAAGAACTTGATAATCTAGAAAATTTAATTGCCTTTACTAATGAGAATGTTTTTGCTCCAGCTTGTACTTCATATTTTGAGTATTGAACTGCCTGTATTTTTCCACAGAATGTAGAATTTTTATCTTCACTTGGTTATAGTGCTATAGAACAAGTTTTCTCTTTAACTTACTTCAGCCTAAACAGATCTCTAACAGTAATAAATAAATAAATAAATAAATAAAAAGCACTCAGACCATTGTTTTCCTGTATCAGTGATGCGCATTTTTTTTTATTTCCAAGAAGCGTAGAATTACAGAACTCTAACATTTCTTCTTTTTAATTTTTCAGTCTCAAGGTCGTTATGAAATCATGCTTAGTTTACAAAATATATTGAAGGGTTTAGGACCTGCTGCTATCCCCTGTCATAGAGATATTTACAAAGCTGCCCGATCATGTTTGACAGATAGATCTATGGCAGTCCGCTGTGCTGCTGCAAAGGTAAAGTGCATTAATAACCCTATTTAGTATGCTCCCTAAATAAAATTCTGTTTTAATGGATGACAAACACAGCAGTAAATACTTTGTTTGCATGTCTATATTTCTTTGACATTGTCTTGGCAGAAAAAGAAAAAAATCAAGTATTTTTTAATGTGAAGTAACATGCTCATTTTGTTAGGGATAACTCTGTTGTCTTATTTTGCAAGCTAGAATCTGTACTGAGTGCTTTTCCACATCAAAATGTTGACGTTAAGCATTTTTACTTCCCTTTTTTTGTCTAGTGTCTTCTTGAACTTCAGAATGAAGCAGTATTTATGTGGAGTACAGACCTGGATAGTGTTGTGACCTTGTGTTTTAAATCCTTTGAAGGTTCCAATTATGATGTACGGTTAGCAGTTTCAAAACTTTTAGGCACAATATTGGCTAGAGCTTTAACATCTAAGCAGACACCAGGTGAAGTATGTACTTTGTTTGCTGATTCCTCGTCTGTAAAATAAATAAATAAATAAATCTGTCTGATCAGAAACTCTGAAGTTTGAAACCTGAAGTAAAATCACAATGTAAACTTCATCTGGCTCTTCATATTTGTGCTTTGGTCTTTTTTTTTGTAATGTTTTTTCTCATGTAGTGCTATGCTTTTAGTTTCGTTACCTCTTATATATGTGTGTGTGTATATATATGTATACACGCACACTCACTAGCAGTTCATGAAGTGGTCAACAAGGAAAAATATTTGGTAAAACTAGTTTCCTCTGTTACAAGATTATTATTGTATGTAGAGAACTCAGTAGCCTCAGGAATTTAAAGGAAAGATTAATTTTAGCAATGTAAAAACTACTAAGATGTGAGGGAGTATCTGCCTGTCAAACTGAGGCAGTTGAGGATATCTTTTCAAGCTGTTTTTCCAAGATCGTCAATACCGTAACTGGATTGTATAGTACTGCAAACATGATCTGAAGCAGGAATGAGCATGCAGTTCTGTTAATAGAGCGTGTAACAGTTTTTGCTGACAAACTGAAGATTCCTGGCACAGAGTTAAAACATCTCAAATCTTTGGTGTCATTCAAACTGGAAGTTTTGAGTCCAATCTTAGGAGCCCAAAACTAAATACCGAGCTGTTATCTAAGTGAAATATAACATGATGCAGAGTTAGTGTGAGTGTGATTCTGCTTTTAAAGGCATCAATGTAGTAAGCACCAAATGACAAAATTATGTCTTTAAGCCCTGTTTGGGGCTTAAAGGCTGTGTACTACCTTTGGAGACTCTAAAGTCT
The DNA here is from genome assembly GCF_013377495.2 of Cygnus atratus. Lineage (NCBI taxonomy): Eukaryota > Metazoa > Chordata > Aves > Anseriformes > Anatidae > Cygnus > Cygnus atratus. The sequence continues at coordinate 21,461,409 of NC_066366.1, forward strand.
TGATTTCTAAGGTATTTTTCGAAAAATCTTTTTGGAGAGAATTATTATGTTACAGAGAACTCTTATCTCTTGTATTTTTCCATTAGAAATAGAAAAGAAAAATCTCTGACCTCTATATAGACTTTTTCTGTACTCTTTGTAAGCGATGTAGTTACATAACACTAACGTAGCACTTCAGTAATACAAGAAGCTTGTCCAACTCTTTAATTGGTTATTTTTAGTATGGAAGCACTAGGTTAAAACAAGTTAGAGTTAAGTGAGGCAGAAGCTGGGTTGGAGCTAGAATGAGCTGGGAGAGAAGAGGAGGGAGCAAGACATGAGGAAGTGCTTAGTTATGAAATTTCTGTTTTTGTATCCGATAACCTAATGGTGCTGGGAGTTTTTTGTTGTTTTTTATATAATTACCTTAAATCCTCTAATTCCTGTTCTCATCAAAATACTTGGAAAACAATGAAAAATGTGAAAAATTTAGGTCACTTAGTTTGTATGCTGTGCAGTAATTGTGTGAAGTTGGCATGCACAAGTCTCGGCATAGGTTTTATATGAACTTTCAGGAAATAACACAATAGGAAATAGAGATAAATATTTATCTAGAACATTGTAAAAATACTCTATTATTCTCGTTATTTTGGAGAGTTTCTTTTATACTAAGGTGAGAAGGTTTTTGTTTCTAAAAGAACCAGTTGCTATGTCCATATCTGGCTAAGCACAGCAGAAAGGTAATCTTCCCTGTCTGAGGTCTGGAATTGAAAGCCATCTTCAGTGGTAAGGTATCCAAAAGTTAGAGCTTTCATGAAGCTTAGGGTGGGAGGGATAGGCCGTGCAGTCAGAGGAGGCTTAGATCTGATGGTAGATACTGAGGGAGGTACATGTGCGTATGCGTGTGTGTGTGTATATATATATATATATATATATATATATATATATATATATATATAATTATTATATATGTATGTATTGTGTTTCAATAGTATTTGGATTTGGTTGTGGAAATTGGTGCTTTTTTTTTTCTGAAATGACTGGAGTTGAAGTTTTCTTTCTGAAATATAAAAAAAAAAAAACTTTACAGAACTGTTCCTCTAAACATTTACATCTCTCTTTTAGCATCCACCAAGCATAACTTCCGCAGGATCTCTTTGGAAGAAGTGATGGAGCTTTTAGGAACTGGATTTCTGCGTGGCAGTAGTGGCTTTCTACGGGCCAGTGGTGATATGCTGAAAGGGACCAGCTCAGTCAGCAGAGATGTTAGAGTTGGAGTCACACAGGTTTGTATTACATTATTTTTAATGTTATGAGATTGCCAAATATTCCTATAACAACTGTTTTACTTTCATATATCTCTTATTTCATCCTATTTGTGTCTGTGACAAAATGTATATAATTTAAAATAAGGATTTACATCTTCAATTATGTCTGAAAGAAAAAAAGTCTGCTGTTGCTTATTGTTTATCTAATAGTTTGATATTTTCAAAATGAAGTATGTAACAATAGTGAAATCTTCAAGAGATAATTTCAACTAAGTGATATAAATAAGTACTTAAAATATTTTTTAGATTTAAACTGTTAGACCTTATACCTAAAAATTAGAGGAGGAAGTTAAGAGAATTCCAAGTTATTTCAACTTGGAATGATTTCCTTCTCTATGCAAACATTCTTAGTCCCATTCTGAAAGAATGTGTTTGCTTTGAATAATAAGTGCTTGCAAAATAGGGGAAGCAGAATGTAGTGACAAAAAACAAATATCTGCTGATTTGGTTTGTTGTGTTCCAGGGATAGAATCTTATTAACTGAGAAAGGCTGAAGTTTTTACCAGTGTGTGCTGGTAAAAACAATGTAATTTTTTTTTTTGGATAAAATCTGCTTGGCCTCTTGCAGTAAATGTATGCTTAATGTATGGTTAAACAGCATATATACGTGAAAACCTAGATATTCAAATGTTCAACCTGTGAATCAAGACTAAAGGTCATGCTGAACACTTACATATCAAACAGTAGTGATTGTTTTAATGTTACAGTCCCCACAGGCATATGATATGTCCCCTTTGCCAGTAAGGGGATTTCTAATTGCATTTCTACTTCTGCAGTGCAAAAATAATCTGTAAATTAGCTTGAATTACTGATATAAGTTGCCAGCCTTTGCACTGAAGCAGCTAGAAGGTGCTTGCAAATTGTCTTCTATGTGCAGCTCATGCTGGGTGGGAACATTAACTTCTGGCAGAATGACAGAAATGCTGGGGAAAAAAATAATACATTGTCAGCTATTTGCCTAGAAAATGCATGCCAGACTCCTAGGGTATTCTACATACACTGTGGTTTATTAGTTTTCCAGGAATAGGTGTTTCATTTCAGTGTTTTGACTACTTATAGTGGTGGGTTTTTTTGAAAAAAGATTCTCTTCTTTTTTCATGCACTTCTCTTAATACTTAAGAGTATTGGTGCTACACTCTAACTTTACCATCACAGTTTGATCAGCATGATGTTTCTATAAGAAAAACTTGAGAAATTGTATGTATGCCAATGCCCGTAAGTAGCAAATGCTTGCATTTATAAAATGTATTCATTATTATGTGAATTACAGCTTGTTATAAATTATAAAAATAAGAAAACTACTGAAGATGACTTCTTCCATGTGGAAGAAGAGTTTATATTGTTCAAGATACAGCCAGGTTCAAGATGTAGTTCAAGATGTAGCCATGGCAGCATGAATCTTCACGACTCTATCGTGCTAAATTCCTCAGTTTTCAAATCTGTAAAACAGGGGTCATGTACTGGTACATTATTAAGCCTGAGTAGTATTTGTCAAGAGCTATTGGATGCTAACAGGATCATCTAGTACAGATTCTTCATCTATAGTACTTCACTTTATTTTATGTGAATAATGTAGTTGTTAGCGTTAGGCATGAGACAAAGTAGTATTTGTGAACTGTGTTATAAGGACTTCTGTATGTTCATTTGCATATTCTCATTTTATGGTATTCACTTTTCTTGGTGGTAGCACATCAATTCATTAAAAAATTCCAACACATGCACATGGCAGGAAATTGTAAGGGAGTGTATTATGTGGCAAAATAAATGGTCTTGTGGTGATTAGATTTGTAAAGTGACTCTGCATTCTTTCTCTTTGTTTTGACATCCATAGTCTTTTTATGGTACCTTCATTGCAAGGCAAACAATTAAAATTCATTGAGATGAAGAGCAGTGCTTGGGGGCTGCAAATATTCCCTAATTCCAAGTCTATAATAACAAAATTCTCTCAGGGTTATGGGTTATAGTATTGTAACATAGTAGTTCTTAAAATGCATTCATACATTAAATTTGTGTTCCATGTGCAGAATGTTAAATAGCTGGAAGCTGTTGTTCAGTGAGACCAAACACAATGTTTTACATAGCAAGTGCCTGTGCAGAGTAAACTGCCATTTCTCACACCCTGGAATGAAATAAAATGGGCAAGCACTGTGAATTAACTTACTCAAACTAAGCTGCAATATTGCTAGAACAGTTTTGAGAGTAATTTAAATTATATAAACAGATAAAAAATGTGCAGCTACATGCAGGTGAGAACGTGCATGATTTATGGACATGTATAAGTAACCTCAGTTCAGTGACGTTATACTTGTGGTAATGTGCAGAGATAAAAATGATGTATGTGGGATAGCTGATAGAAGTTTTCCAGATGACTATGCTCTAAAATATGGCTTCTTTTCAAATCTTTTCCAGGCATATGTGGTATTTGCCTCTACATTAGGAGGACAATGGCTTGAAAGGAACTTCTCTGCCTTCCTTTCCCATATTCTAGATCTTGTTTCGCAGTCTCACCCTAAGGCTATTCAGAGTCAGATGGATGCTATCGGCTGTCGCCGCTGCGTTTCGTTTATCCTTCGAGCTACAGTAGGAGGCCTTCTTGGGGAAAAAGCTCAAATTGCAGCTGCCAAGGAGATTTGTCAGGCCATCTGGAAACTGAAGAAAGTTGTGGGTATGGGTCTAACAAGATTATCCATTTGAGGCTTCTGTTTTTCTTTTTCTTTTTTTTTTTTAATTGAAGTGATTGTCCAATTTCCTAATCCAGAGATGGCAGAAACAGACTATATAGTGCTGGTTTATTACCATAATAATGTAGAGGGCTTTTGATGGGGTACTTTGTTTTTAACTTGGGCTGGTTATTGGTTTGTGTGTGTCTGTGCATGTGTGTAAACAAAAGTGTAAACATTTAAAAAAAAAAAAAAACTTTTTCCCCGGCAAAATCACTTTAGTCAAGTACAAATATAATAATATAATAAATACATGCAGTGATAAATGTATTGTAAAATAAATTAAATTGGCAGTTATGATATGTCTAGCCAGATTTTGCTTCAGTACAGGTGACACTACTGATGGTTTGGTATGATAAAATAAGCATTTCTCCTGGGGAAAAAAAAAAAAAAGGAATCTTGCATGTTAAGGTCTTGTACAAGGCTTCCAAACTGCTGATCTCCCACCATCATCCCCCTTGGGGTGCGGAGAGGAAAAGAATGCTATACAGTTGCATATTATATCCTAGTTACAGAATCACAGAATCATCTAGGTTGAAAGAGACCTCCAAGATCACCCAGTCCAACCTCTGACCTAACACTAACAAGTCCTCCATGAAACCATATCACTAAGTTCAACATCTAAACATCTCTTAAAGACCTCCAGGGATGGTGACTCAACCGCTTCCCTGGGCAGCCCATTCCAATGCCTAACAACCCTTTCAGTAAAGAAGTTCTTCCTAATATCCAACCTAAACCTCCCCTGGCGCAACTTTCGCCCATTCCCCCTCGTCCTGTCACCAGGCACGTGGGAGAATAGACCAACCCCCACCTCTCTACAGCCTCCTTTAAGGTACCTATAGAGAGCGATAAGGTTGCCCCTGAGCCTCCTCTTCTCCAGGCTGAAGAATCCCAGCTCCCTCAGCCACTCCTTGTAAGACTTGTTCTCCACACCCCTCACCAGCTTCATTGCACTTCTCTGGGCTCTCTCGAGCACCTCCATGTCCTTCTTGTAGCGAGGGGCCCAAAACTGAACACAGTACTCGAGGTGTGACCTCACCAGAGCCGAGTACAGGGGTACAATCACTTCCCTAGACCTGCTGGCCGCACTATTTCCTATGCAAGCCAGGATGCTGTTGGCCTTCTTGGCCACCTGAGCACACTGCTGGCTCATATTCAGCCGACTATCAACCAGTACTCCCAGGTCCTTCTCAGCCAGGCAGCTTTCCAGCCACTCATCTCCCAGCCTGTAGCTCTGCTTGGGGTTGTTGTGCCCCAGGTGCAGGACCCGGCACTTGGCCTTGTTGAACTTCATACAGTTGGCCTCAGCCCATCGGTCCAGCCTATCCAGATCCTCCTGCAGAGCCTTCCTACCCTCGAGCAGATCGACACATGCAGCTAACTTGGTGTCATCTGCAAACTTACTGAGGGTGCACTCGATCCCCTCATCCAGATCATCGATAAAGATATTAAAGAGGACCGGCCCCAGTACTGAGCCCTGGGGGACGCCACTAGTGACCGCCCTCTAAGTTAAATATCTAGTTAAACATCTGAATGTTAAATGTCTAAACTGACATAATCATTTATGTCTCAGAAGATGAGCATATAAAAAAACAAACACCAGAAAACAAATTCTTTAATTTATTTTTTCCCTCTCTATTTTCCCCCTTATTATTCTCTCTCTCTCCCCCCTCCGTTGTGTATCTTTACTTGTTCAATCATGTGCTTTTTCTGTCTTTTCCTTCTGTTACGTTTTCATACTACATAGTAAAATCTGGCAGGTTATATCCATTCCTTGTCAAAGCATGACCTTTTCAAGTCATCTTCAGGAAGGCTGAGAATAGTGTGCTGTTCCAAATCACGTTCAAATCAGCAATTTTTTTGTTTACATTTTGTCTACCCCGCTGCCCTCACAGATGTGTTACACTACCCATTTGAGTGATAGAAATGTATCTGCCTCAGTGAAAGTAAACCTTTATAAAACCAGTTTGATCAGTGATAAAAATGCTAATGATAGCCGCTCAATTAGTAATACAGACAAATTGCCATAGCAAATTCTGTTACCCTATCTCTGTTTCATTTATGGTAGCAATTTCATGGGGCTCTTCCTGTGTTGTTATCAGATGCTGCAATGAGTGACAGTAACTTGGAGACACGAATTATGACAGCAGATGTAACAGCAAGTCAGCATGTACTTGTGTGCGCACTTCAGGAACTTGGAAGCCTCATCCATGGCTTAGGAACTACAGCAGCACCATTACTGCAGGATTCCAGTACAGGTACATGCCCTGAATTATTCATGTACCAGAGTACAAAATATATTCCCTTGTTCACCGTGATCTTCTCTGATTGCTTATGGCTAGACTGTTCATTCTTAACAATCTGTTGGGATCCTTTGTGTGGCATTGGCTATATCAACCTTTCTTCTGGCATACAGTCTCCTCAACGGGACCTCCTTAATTCTGTCCTATTCTGTTTTCTTCTACTAAGCTAAAAAAGGAAGAGGGGAAGTTGACTTACTGCATGCCATATGAAATCTTTGGGCATTGCCCTAAGAGATCTATATCATCTTCTGCCTGTACTAGTACATTAATTAAAATTAAAAAAAAAAAAAAAGAGAAGAAAAAAGATCAGTGTCAAAGTTAACTTCATTAAGGATTGTATTTAAACTGAATCATTTTGATCAAGCTGCGTGTCTTCATCTACCTTTATTATTTTAGCTGCACTGAGAATGGTTTTTTTTTGTTTTGTTTTTGTTTTGTTTTATTTTCTGGGTAGTTTTGTGTGGACATCTGTTTCCACTGCTTGGATTTCTGATTCCTTGAGAACACTTACAGACATTTTCTATTCATGTTGGTGAACAACGACATGATCTTTTAGGTTTTGGTGGTTTTTTTCATCCTATTACTTTTCATTTGGGGTAACTTTTTTTTTTTTTTTAAGTATTGTGACATTTAAATTTGATGACAAGTAGTTCATAATAAAAATCAACAGTACTTATAAAAGATAAGTATAGAAATTAGATACTAGCTTGTTCGCCAGTTTCCCGTATGCGTTTTTGCTGGTTAACGTCATCTTAGGGATCATCTGCTTGCCAACTTCTTAAACATGTTTATGCATTGTATTTTTCAGGAGTTCTGGAAGCAGTAATTTCTGTCATCCTTCATCCCAGCATTTCAGTTAGACTAACAGCAGCATGGTGTTTACGCTGTATTGCAGTAGCATTGCCCTCCTATGTGTCCCTACTCTTGGATCGTAGCATTGAACGTCTGAGTGCATTGAAATCTTCCCCGGAAGCAGTAACTGGCTACAGTTTTGCTGTTGCTGCTTTGTTGGGTGCAGTAAAACACTGTCCTTTAGGAATTCCACATGGAAAAGGGAAGGTATGATCTGAATACTTTACTTCTAGACAGTTATTTGATGTCTTTTGCAGCAGTATTTGCATGTATTCTTTATCACATGACCACAAAAAGCAGGATACTGTTGTGACATTTTCTTTGCTCGAGAAGGGGATTTCAAATAAGCAAGTGCTTTTCTCAAATGTGTCAGGATTTTGAATTTTTTGGGAAACATCATTAATGACTTTATTAACCATTCAGACTCGTATTTTTTTTTCTAATGGGGAAGTTTTTTATGTACTACTACCTGTTTTGGGATAGAGGTCAATTCTGTGGAGCTGTGAGGACTTAAATTTAACATCCTAAAGAAAGGTTTACTTAGAGAAAACATTTTTGGAGTAGAGTTAAGTTTTTCAGAATTTCAAACTAAATTCTTTCCAGCAACATTACAGCTTCTGTAATGCTGGGCCAGTTTGGCTTAAATTAGAAAGCTGACATTTTGTCTCTTTCCCACAAGCTTCACAGCAGTGTTAATGGTAAGAAAATGCTAGACTGGAGAACTGCTGAAATGTATCAAGCTTTGCCAAATCAAGAGATTTTTCTTTTCATAAAAATAATAAATAAAAAAGTATACATACAAATCTACTGCATGCTGTGATGTTAGAAATAAACGTCCTGAAAGGAAATTCGTTCAACCACAGATTATGCCAAAGCAATATTTCCCAGTGCCATCAGTGACTGCAGTGTATGGTTAGTCAATGCTTACACCAATAATAATAATCCTGTTGTTATCCTGAAAATCCTTAGTCAAGTCCAACAGCTTTTTATCAATTCCAACAGATATACACTTTCATGGTAATAAATAGTATTTAACCAAAATAATTTTATTGCGTTAACATAGTGTAAGATACTTGAGCCAATCTCTCTGCTAGTGCAGATAGGATATACTGTGCTTTGAAGTTTTATGGATATCCTGATAGAGAAATGAAGGTCAGAAGAAGAAGCTGTTACCATCTCAATAAGCACTTCATCCACAGTGTTGCTCACAGCTTGAAAAACATGGTGCAACACAAATATCAGCAGTACATTCTAATCCTTTGCAAAATGTAGAAACTTACCTTCTCACTTCTACCTTTATGTCCATTGGCTGTGGAAAGGATATTTTCAGAAGAGGCGCAACTTGTCGAAAGGATTGTGGGTTTTGATGTTGTTACACCTCTGTAAGATGAAAGGAGTGCTTTAGGATATTAGTAAAAATCACCCTTACCAGTGATTCAGGGCCACCTTTTCACTGTTACTGAGCACTAGCAGTTCCACTCCACTCCTCAACAGACATTACTAGGTGCAGTTCTCATTCAATTTACCAAATGCTGATGAAATAATTCATATTATTAGGGGGGAAAAAAAGTTCTTAGCTTTTAAAAACTGTTGATTGGCTCTAAGACCATGGGGATCTAATCTAATGATTGGCTCTAAGACCATGGGGAGAGAACAAAACGACTGTTGTTTGGCTAGTTGTATAGAAAAGGGCCGTTCAAATACTATACACCTAAACAGCTAAAGTATCTGTTCGACTGAGAAACTTAATTCTTTACAAAGATTTCTGTTAGAGTAATTGAATAGGATGAAATAAGGCCAGGAGGAGGTATGGGAGGGCAAAGAAAAGTGTGGGAGAAACACTGTATTCTGTACTAAGCTGGCAGGGGGGAGAACAGAAGAGTTCACAAAAGCCCTTTTGCTAGGAACACTGCCAGTTTCCCAACTAACTCCTCTTCTGGGGAACTGAAAGAGACCAGTGTTAAACAGAGCAGTTCTGAAAAGGAAATATCAAGTGTAGACAGTAGTGATCTGGACAGAAGCTGTTTTATGTTAATACCTTTTCCTTTGAGAGAGTGGTTAGAGTTGCGGGTGGAACCTATTCAAAGCAAGACAATAAGTAGTGGTTTTATATGTAACATTCCATACTAGTGCTTGTACTTCAAAAAATCTTTTGAAAATAAAACATTTCTACTAGTACATGGATAGAAAAATTGTCAGAAATCATTCAGTGAAATCCTTTCTAGGATGTTTGTTTATCAGGTACTTAGAATATACCAAGTGCTTTTTAAATTTTAGAATCAAATACTTTAAACCTTAATCAAAAATCTATCGAAATAAATTTATTCATTTGCAACCAACTGATAGTATTATGGAATTTGGTAAAATATTTTACAGTCTGTTAATGTTTAACAAAATTTTCTAAGTTCACAAACTTCAAATTTTCATGAAGCTAACTCTCGTGGAAACTTTCATGGTTTTAGAAGTGTGCGAAGAAATTATGTAAGGATGTCTTTACTGAGGCTTTTCATGATATTGTTGATAATGGCACTTATTTGTAACGGTAATTTGCAAGCAATTTGTTTTGGCAATCAGTTATAACATGATAAGGAAAAAAAATACTTTTAAACAGTTAAGAAATCTGTATGTGAAACACAATGTGAAGCCAGCGATTTGCAGAATGCTCTTACAAGTTTTAGGCACCTGTGGCAATTGTCCATGGACACCCTGTATGTTCTTCCCTGTAAATTCTAGGTAGTTTGTGCTTTTCTACCAACTGAAGATTGTCACTTTGCATGTAGCACATCAGTAGGCACATGCAGTTATTGTGGAGAAGATCAGACAGGATTGAATTATGCCTTAGCATACCCTTCTAACTTGCTTATTTATTCATACTATTTGTTGATTTCTAAACTGTCAATGAGAATTGTAGGATTTATGCTAAAACAAGGATAAAAAGAACTTTTACCCCTCTTGCGACTTCTTCTGAGCTCTAATTCATAGGTCTTACGCTATCCTTTTTCTATATAGTGGTATAAATAGAGTATCAGAACTCACAGGAATATGTATGGTTAGGATTAAAGAGAATTATCAGGTCTCCTTTTACTTTTGGTAAAAGAAGGGACAGAGAAGCTAAGTAACTTAGCTGGTACCCCACAGCAACTGTTGAAGCCATCCTAGACTAGCACTGAAGTCCGTCATTACATAAGCCTCAGTTATTATAAGCCTACATAAGCCTCAGTTTTTTTTCTGTTGCAAATACAATTGAAAAAGCATTTCAGTTAGTTACTAAGATGCTGATGCTCTGTTTTTCTCTTTAATTTTGAAGGTAATCATGACTGTAGCAGAAGATTTGTTGTGTTCTGCTTCTCAGAACAGTCGCATTTCAGTGCAGCGAACACAGGCTGGATGGCTGTTGATAGCTGCCCTCATGACATTAGGTAAATAGCTTAGTACATTTTACTTAAACTAAATTGACCTGTTCAATGTTCTGTCTCTGAATTTATTTTTTCTGATGTTTAATTTCACTTATCACTGCAAAATAATTCTAAAATAACAATGTAAATATTTAGAAAACTTTATAAAATAAAAATGCCATTACTTTGAAATTTGCTATTAGGTCATTGGAAATAATGTCTAAAAAACATTGACTGGTTGGGACCGCTGTTAATTAAATATGGAAAGTAAAATTTCAAAATCACTCTAACCAAATGTCCTTGTGGTTATGAACATTTACAGTGATTATTTATTTATGTATTTATTTCAAGATCTGTCCCAGCACAAAATGAATAAGAGCGTTGTTCCCTCTTGTCAGACACTTGAAATATTACTGAACTTTCTGATACTTATTACTGCTCAGATTATTGACTCTAATATTAAACTACTAATGAAGAATGTGTGTTGACAGCTTTGTTCATGTATTAAGCCACTTTTCATGTTTTCAGCTATTATTTCAGCCCAATGGCTCCCAGTTTTCTCTTTTATTAGGGAAAATATGCTAATATTACCTGAAACTACATAACTTTATAACAAACGTTTGCTTTTCTGAATGTTGCTATTGCATTATATCTCTTCTACGGTGGTGATCCCCAGGGTCTGTGCTTAGTAAGACAGAGGCTGTAGCTGACTTGGTGGCTTACTAGTAAATGTGTCAGTGGGTATGTAGTCATGTATGAAAATGGAATACCGAGGAAACATTTGACCAATGATACGTGAGTAGGCTGGGAAAGTAGCATAAAGATTTGTTTGCAGCTGTAATGATTTTGTGAATGTAGAAAAAAGAACCAAAGAGAATATTTTTACTCTGAGTCTTCACATTGGTATGAAAGCTGTCAATACCTACAGGTCCTGCAGTTGTCCAGCACCATCTGCCACGAATGCTGTTACTGTGGAAGTGCGTCTTTCCATCATCCCCCAAAGACCTAGAAACAGAAAAGACACGAGGAGATTCTTTTACATGGCAAGTAACACTGGAAGGCCGTGCTGGTGCTCTGTGTGGTAAGTGGGATGTACTGTCTTTAAAGTTGGGTTGGTGGTTTGGTTTTCCATCTGAAAGAACAAAGATACTTCATATAGATTTCTTTTCCTGTGTGGTAGAGGTTGTATTCACTCTCCAACATTACAAACTTGTGCGTGTATATATATATTTACCTATGTGTATCTATATAAGTGTATTTCATTATTGCAAAATAAATAAAAATAAAAAATCAGAATGAAAATATGTGACAGAACAGGATTCTTTCTCTTGTTCTTCAAATCAGTTATTTCCAAGCAGTAGATGGTATCAGGAAGGATTCTCTTTTTTGTTGATGTTGTTTAACATGCATATCACAGTAGCATCTGAAGACGCAAACCAGGATATCTTCTGTTGCTTACACAGTCTACTGTATTTAGTAAATAACAGTTCTGTTACCTAATAGCTGACTTACTGTAAGCAAAATAGGCTTGGTGAATCAGTCAAACAAATTTGTGAGAGCATTTCGTTGTGAAATATTGGGAATTTGGGTTGTCAAAAGACCATTTCACTGCTCTTCAAATACTTAACGTGTTGCAGTCATATACTCTGGAGTATTAACGAGTCCTTTGCATAGCAGAAATGTGAGCTGCAGTATATTGATCACCATTCTCTCTCTGTTAAAATCTATCAAAATGTGTGGAATTCAACAGTAATTTCATTTTAGAAGTAACCTGAACAATTAATCATTAAATATTTGTTTATTTTGGAATTAGGTCTTTTATGCCGTATATTTTCTAGATAGTTTTTGAAACACTAATTCAAGTTTAATTTTCTGTAAACAATGAAAAATACTTAAGTACATGTAAGTTGCTTCTTAAAGTACAGTAATTAAGCTAAATTTAAAGCGAAAACTAATAACATAAGCAGTAGGTAATCTGATCATCATCCTTTTCCCATTTTTTTTTCTTTTATTATAATTGTCATGGAGTTATCATGAAGTTGAGTTGTATTCAACAACTCAGTTCATAGCAAAAAAAATGCTTACATTCACGTATGCAACTAGAAGTCAAGGTACAAATGTCCAAGCTGAGACACCAGAACAATGCATCTGTGAATGTAATTTTTTCATTTATGATTTTATCAGTTTCTTAAATTATTGGTCAAAATGCATTTTTTCCCATGCTTTCTTCCATTTTTAAATTTTAAGTGAGGTAATTATGTGATTTTTTTTCTAGATATCTCACTTTAATTAAGTTAAATTCCAATTCCTTTTTTTAGCTATCAAAAGCTTTGTTTCCCACTGTGCTGGTCTTCTTACGGATGAAGTCGTTCAGAGACTTCTTCCTCCTCTCCCAGGTGCTGTTGATTTATTGACACAGTAAGTGTATCAAACTGTTAAATGAGATTCTGATTCTGAAAAGCTACAGAGCAGTTTTCTTGCAGTTGATTTAGTGCACTTTCTTAAGAACTTTATTTTCAAAAGAACGGAAGTTAGAGTATAGAATTTAGCTGTATAGCTGAAGACTTTAGCTGGCACAATAATAGCTGGCATAATAATGTCTTACGTATTAAACTATTATATAAAGAAACTAAGGGAAGAAATTATTGTATGCTTTTGTTGAGTTAATGCCTTTATTCTGCTTTCTTTTTTTATTGAACATATACGCTTGTGTGTATCCGTGGTCATTCTTATATAATAAAAAGCTAAGTTCAAGAATACCGTGGGACAAAAAGTTTTATAGATGGTCTTGTTTTATATTTAGATTGACAACAGAGCTGTAAAGAGTTTTGTAATTTTTTAACTTTTTCCTCTATTTCAGAATAAGTAGTGATTTAATGTGTTTGGGCTCTAAACTCTAACTCACAAAACATATATGCACAAAAAAAAGTTAATTGTAATAAATATAGGTACAACCAAAGGCAATAGAAAACCTAATTTATTTCTCTAGTATTAAATAAAAGGAATGACTGGGAATGGACCACCAAGAGGTTCTGCCAGAGGACGTGAAATAAATTGTTTCCCTTCTGCTATTGCTAGTGCAAATCAAAACTGTACCTACAAGATGTATAGATTTTAGAAGTATTCAGTAGAGTCTAATACAAATTAAACCAGTGATGCATAATCCTTAAACTCTTTAAAATGTCTTAATATGCTTTTTGTATTTTAAGGCTTTCTTCGATATGTAAGTCATACGGGAATTCCTTAAAAACATCATCAACAGTTTACAGACATAAACTTTATGAATTACTGGCAGTATTGCCTCCAAAGACATATGAAGGTATGTACTTTTCTTACAAAGAAATATCTGTTAAAAATGTCATGGGCTCATTTTTAAATTTTTGTTCAACATATTTTCAGCTAGCAAGATGTAGTTTCACCTTTTCTAACAAATTTAGTCCATCTGTTTATATTTGATGAAATTGTAGTGAAGTCACAGTGGTTTTGAAAAGTTGGTGTTCATGTTCTTCCTTTTCTTCCATCTCCTATTAGAAATACAGACTTGTGTGATATTTTTAGTTGAAACTTGAAGGTAGACAACCTTGCTATTTTTAATTATTTGAGGAACTGACTTCCTTTTGATACTAGTCTGACTTTCCACTGAGTTCTTAATCCGAACGATATAATCTCAGCATAAATCGATTGAAAAAGATTCATTAAAAGATTTTAATTTAACAGAATCACAGAATGACTAAGGATGGCAGGGACCTCTGGAGGTCATCTGGTCCAACACAGGGACACCCAGAGCAGCTTGCACCAGACCATGTGCAGATGGCTTTTGAAGATCTCTGAAGAGGGAGAGAGTAATTGCTAAAAGGAGACTTATGTATAACAGATATATTAATCTTATCCTGTGCATATTGCTGATTTAAAAAATGTATTTAAAGAAACATGTAAACAGAATCTGGGAACAGACTCACTTTTCTGTAGTGGAACATAACTTGCCATATTTAAAATCTAATCTAATACCATAGCTACTGCCAGATCAACTAAAACATAATTTTTGTCATTTTTAAATTGTCACGTGAATAGTTTGCCACACAATACTGTATAGACTAAAATAAATATGACTCAGCCCATATTGGGCTGGGCCATATTTATTATGGGCCCATATGGGCCAGCCAGCCATTGAGTTAGTTGTGCCCTCTGTATCATGGAGGAAATGCTCACTCAAATAATCTGCTCCATCTAGTGGTAACTGCTAAAGGAATCCTCATAAGGATAAATCACTGATTTCTCTGCCCTAGTCATTGTCATGTCTCAGGTCTGAATATAGCACTTGTTTTATATATATATATATATTATTATATATATATATATGTCATGTATAATATTCATTTGAGAATTGAAGCTTAAAAGCTTAAAATGTCACCTCCATCCCTCAGAGCAAGTTCTTTTCTTCTTTTATTACAGGGCACTAAATTTTTTAGAATGCAGGTGTTTGAGGTTGGGCAAGTTTGACAGTTTCTTGGTTTGTTTGGGATTTCTGCATATAGTCTAACTATTGAAAAATACTATTTTACGGTCTGATGCATGAAGTCTGAGTCTTGGGAGAAAGCAGCGTCCTAGCTGAGGGTGTTGCAATCTAGAACCAATAAATAAAGTTTAAAAGATTGGTTATGAGTAAGTTGTCACACTGCTGAAAGCTTTGTAAATAGCATTTAGAATCAAAACACTAGTTTGACAGATAGATAGTCTGAGTTGTTCACCCATTTGTAATATGGCCGTGTGGGACTGAAGAAAGAATGGAAAAAGATACATTGCAAGAGCTTATTTTCAAGGTCTATTGTATTTTAACCATGTAAGTAGGTGTCATTTAGAAATGCTAAAAATCTTTTTAAGGTAAAGATTATAAGAAATACCTTTCTTTCCATAGTATTTCTAGTATGACAGCTTCATGGAGAAACTGTGTGCCTTTGCAAATACTAGGATTTTTAAAAATAAATTATTGGGAAAACAATATGATAATGGAACTCTGGATGCTTTCTTCTATGTCTAATGTTAGTTATTATCACAAGGAAAAAAAAAGTCATGTTGCACAACCTGGCATGTTTTGCATGGTTCAGAGTGATGCACTGAATGAGGAGCGTTCACCTGTTTTATTTCTTCTATTTTCATTTTCTTAGATCAAGGTAGACAGAGGCTAGAAACCTGCAAGGTGTTTCGTTTTGTTGAGGAGGGCCTCATATAACTTGAGTCATAAGTGCAATTATTTGCAAACAGTGTGGATCTAAAAACAAACAAAAAAAAGTGGAACAAAACAAAGTATCCAACAAAAGAAATGTTTGGAAACAGTCTGTAATCGTAGCTCTAAGCTGCTTTCTTAACTCAAACCTTCAGATTTCTGAGGTCTATGATACTAGGACTTGTTTAGGTTCTGCGTGGTCCTTTCCTGCTCTCTTTCCTCATCAGTGATGTTTTTGTCTTGATGCTTCCAGTCACCAGTAAGATCAAACAGTGGAATTTTGAAGGCTTACTGTGAGTGTGCAAGAGTAGAACCTGATTTTTTACCTTATTTTAACAGTTGACAGACACAAGAATGTACTAGGTTAATTGATACATTTATTATTATACTAGGTTAATTGATTAATACATCAATGAAAAACATGTAATGTTTTAGTTGCTTTCTTTGGTCATGTGCAGAGGGTTAAAACGTTGCAATGTAGCAGATAGAAAATATGCATTTGTCAGGCTGGGAAAAGGTGTTTTTGTTTCAAAGGTGATGATTCACATTCTAGATCACTTCCATGTCTCGTTAATTTTGGATGATAATGTGCTTATATCTTTAAGGCTAAAGCATTTCTTTCTTGTGAATTAATATACAATTTTTAATTATAATGTTCAATTTAAGAATTTCACACAGGTAGTTTGAAATTTGTTTATTAGATTTGCTTCTGTTTTCTGTGATCTGGAATTAATGGTTTTTTATCATACAACTCATTAGGGTTCTTTACATTCTTCAGCTTTTCATGCTTGTTATATTCTCCTGTCTAAACCATAAAATGGAATACAAGCATTTATTTCTCTTCCCTGATAGGATGAGATGAGTGGTTAGAATGCTGGAACAACATTCTGGCTCAAAATTTGGATCTATTTTATGCTGGGATAATATTATTTGGCACGTTGAGAATCGCTAAGTGGCTGGAAGTAAAATAAATGTTTACTTTGTTAAAATAACTCGGTTAAAAATGCTGAGTATCAGCATTAAATTTGATTTGGAAAACTGTTTTCATAGAAAAGAGATTTTTCAATTTAGCTTTATTCTACTGTGATATATAACAACTCATGAAAGAGCAGTTTCTGGTTGTTCTTAATTTGGTGGGGTTTTGTTGTTTTTTTTAAGGCTGAATTTCTGTCCCTTTGACACAGTATCTGCGTCTTGGAATATATTTGACAGTGCTATCATTTAAAAATTGAGATTTGAGTTAAGCATTTTAGAAAAAAAATGACATACTTGCTTTTTAGTCAGAGGCTAATCAGAAGCAGGAGAGAGACGTGGTTGCAACTGTGGTGTTGCGCTTTTTGGAGCTTCTGTGTGTTGAGAAAATATAAGCAACTTTAGTGCTACAGGGTAATTGCCTCACATAGTGATGACATTTTCTAATTCATTACACCTTGACTTTGCAATCTTAAAACTCATATGTAACACTTGTATAAAGAGTATGTATACACTTTTAAGATCAATTCTGCAGTGGTTTTCAATACTACTTATCAAGTACACGAGGCATTTCTCAGCATGTATAGTTTAGCACCAGAAAAGGTTCTTTCAGTGTGGGGACGGTTTTAAAAAATTTAGTCTGACTCTGAATGCCTGATGTTGTTTTTTTTAAGTATAATAATGTACAATATTGGCTGAATTTTTAGACACAAAAATATGTGGAAGTTTTAATTACTAGTGTAAACTATCATAATGAATGCAGAGTAAATTCCTCATGGTTTGCTTTGTGAGTGCAAACTCCTGAAACAGTGGAGTACAGTCTGTAGCTTTTGGTTAGTTACCAACCTTATGAATGTTTTAAATGGCTTCTGCTTGCCAAGTCCAAGTATTCCTGCCTGGTTATGTAACACATTCCACAGCATTAATTTTCAGCAAATTTGTGGTAGAACTATGTCTGTCCTTCTAAGTGCCTTTTTGCCTCTATTTTAACTGTAAATGTACCTAACTAGCGGCATTATGCCTTCTGTAAAGATAAAGGTTTCTGTTTTTCATCTTCTAGATCACTGTATGCAGAGTTTGTTTACCTTAAGTAGTGCTCCGTTGTTTTCTGTAGCAAGAAGAGAGTGTTCTCCAGTTAACTATTTGAGAACTTCAGAAAAATGTTAGATGGATATTGCTATTTCAGTATAAATATGTTTTTGCTCATAAAATTGCACATGGCAAGTAATTAACTGAAATTTTTGAATATTTTTTTTCTTTCATTTGAAGGAAGCTTCTGTGCTGTTCTGAAAGAGCTGGTTGCAGACTTAACTATACCAGATAGCCAGATCGATGCCTCCACATTCTTGCTTCCACCCCTTTGTCACGAAGATGATCTCCTTTTACTTGGTCCCTTACTGCAAGAGACTGACCACCGATTTATTGAAGAGCAGGTATTTCTTGGCCTAATACACTGGTGGCACTGTGTTCTCAATCAGTTCTAATTATTTAGGTCAGTGCTGGTTATGACTTGGTTACTTATATCTTGCAGCTCCTTTTAGGTAACAGCGTAGCTGGAGGCAGCCTGGAGTATGACCCTTACTCAATATATGAGAAAGTTGCAAAGCGTGATTCAATACCTAAACCACTACCTCCTGTATTGTCTGTTGTCAGTGCAGCAACTCGTCTTTTTGGAGTTATTTTTTCCCATATAGGAGAAACTCACAGGTAAAGTAGTAGTTTTAACTGTTGGGGAATTTGGGAGATGCTAAAAGATGGTCAGTGTGCTTGAGATTGAATACCGAAGAAATTTCTGAAAAAATGAGTGAATTATGAAAGTAGATTTTGTCAACTATGTGATTAACATTATTCAGATTAGAAAATGGTTAGACTTTCTGTTTAAAGTTGCTCACAATACAAAGGCACATCCAGTAAGAGTTTACTGTCATCATAATAAATTCTGTTGACTGAGAAAAATATTAGTTTTGTTTTCAAAGGCCGAACAATAAAAAAATAACATTACACAATTATTACAGTACAATACCTAATTACTAAACATTTTGAAACAAACAAGGGAAAAAGGTAAGAAGTTGCAGCAAAATTTAACCCTTTCACTGCCTCATTCTGCATAAAAAGTGAATGGAGAGAAACAAGTATATGTGTCTTCATACAGTTCTGTAAAGGCTGAAGGAATTAGAAGAAGGATGAAGAAGGCTGAAAGGAATTAGATAGTTCTCTTGGGTTTTGTGTGTCTGTATATGTCTTCCCACTGCCCACATGGCATTTTGATTGCCACATAAGCATGCCAATTGCAGAGGCATGAAATTCATCAACATTTTTGCATGCTGGTGCTTATTCCTCATGCTGTTGGTAATTTTCTTGAATGTAGCATCAGAGCAAATAAATTATTTTTTGATTAAATGTACCTTGGTCTTTTTAAAGCCACTTGTTGTTAATCCTCAAATCACAATCCCTGTAGGTGAAGATGGTTTTGTAATTTCCTGTAAAGGATGAGTGTTCAGCATGTGAGTCCTGAGTCTTGATGTCTTCACTGCTTAGATTGGCTATTCTGTCACTGTATGGAGTTTTGTTTAGTGTAATCCTAAGGCAGTTGTTTTTATACACGCACACCTGCCAGTAAAATTGCCCCGTGCTTCGTATTGTTTTTCTTATTTCCATCTTCATTCTCTCATGAGTAACTACTTTCCCCCTCCCACCAGTTTGTCTGTGCTTTTTACCCCTCTTGTCATCAGGTTGCTGGTTGTTCTTCACCCATTTCTCAATACCTGAATTATTTGCTGCGTATAACTAGATTTTTTTTTTATTTTTTTGACTCCTCCTTTCTCAATTATAAGGCAAAATATATCATTCCCATATACAGTACCTTTTAATAGTATGTCTCATGTTACTTAAATATCAGCAATTATATGCAAACATATAAGTTATAAGGGAACAAAAGTAAAAAGCTCATGAACTTAGAGTATGATCATGTAATAGGGAATATTAAAAAAAAAAGTAATAGGATGCCAGTTGAAGGAAAAGGCTTGAGACTTAAAATATTTGTTCCAACTCTTTCTCTATACAATATAGGCTTTGATATGTGTTATAAAGTAAAAAGACAGATTGATTTTCCTTCACTTCTTAATTCTGTGAGTTTTTTTCTCTTTTTGTTTAAGGCTCCAGGTGTTAGAACAGTTGTTGAATTCCATAAAGCAAACAAAAGGATCACGGCAACAAATAGTACAATTAAATGTTGTGTCAGCCTTTTCTACTTCCTTGAAGGTAAATCTTTGTTTCTCTCCATTGTTTTTCTTCCACTTTCCCAGCCCAAAATGTTGATTCTGTTACTAAAACATGGCATCCTTTGGTTCAAGTGTGTCTTTGTAGATGTCATTTTCATTAACCATCTAGGTAAAAATCAGTCCCACTGTTTTCTGTGGCAATATTTGTAATGTCATATTCCTGAAGTGCTGAATAGTCACAGTTAATTTTTTTCCATTTTTAACATTAAAGGGTGATAAAAAACTTTTTAGTACACTATAGTATATTACAATCTATACTAGTGTAATTCCAATAGGAAATAGATGGAAAAATTCTGTTAGCATCATTTCCGTTTGTTTCACTGTTTCTTTCATATTTCATACTGTAGAGATAAAGACAAGTAAAGATGAGTAAAAATCATCTCATTGCTATCAGCTGTTCTTTGCTTTTCCCTGATGCTTTATATGTGTTTTCCTCTATTCATGTGCAGTTCTCATTCTTTCCTTCTTAGATTTTCTTCAAAATAAGACAAAATGTTTTCATAATAGGCAAGACCTCTCATTATACAGTATTAGTATTTCTGGCATATTTAGTATGCAATTCAACTGCTTTAGTTTTTGCTCATACTCTTTTTTTTTTTTTTTGGACTGGGATTTTTTGATTTCCTTTGTGTCATTATTCTGTTGTTACTATTTTTCTTCTCGATGTTTCCCGAATTTTTTGTTAGGGTGTTGGTTTATTGTGTTCTTCTACAATTTATCCATTATTTTTTAAAATCAGAATGTTGATAGTATAATGTTGTGATATGATGCTTGCTTATCTGGAGTTAGACTTCTAACTCTCAAACAGCAAATCAAAATTAAGGGACTCCTCAGATGAGAGGGAAATAAAATCCAATTCCTTCTGCAGATCTTGAAATTTTTTCATGACTGACAGAAAAACACATTTTGATTACTGTACTGCCTTGAAGTTTAATATATTTACTGTCTATTTTTAGCACTTGGCCAACTGCAAAGGAAGTTTAGGTCCAGAAGAAGTTAAAAGGTCTGCTCTTACATTGGTAATGGGTGCCTTGGAAAGCAATAATCCCCTTCTGAGGTGTGCTGCTGCAGAGTGTTGGGCCAGGTTGGCACAGGTGGTTTCTGACAGTGCCTTCACTGCTGGATTAGCACAAGTTAGTTTTGACAAGTAAGTTCAAAAAAGTACAGTAAATTACTCGTTGAGTTTTTAAAAACACTTGAAATATACCTGGGCCCCAGGATGATGATAATTAAAAGAATAGTCACAAAAGCTGTATGCCTTTTTTAATTTGATGTCACTTGAGAAATTATCAGGAAAAAGCATTACCTTGTTTCTGCATATAGCTCTTAGTTTTACTATTTAAGATGATTGTCTAAGTAAGCACATAGACGTGCAAATGAATTAGATGGGCTGCTGTTCTAATGACATTGTTTAAGTGTATCTAAAAATATTTTTGCTACTTCTTTCAGGTGATAGATGATAAACTTAGAATTTCTGCAATATAACCATGTCTAATAAAATACTTTGCTGATTATGTATTACAATTTCCATTTGTAGATGTGCTTATTGCATAGTATCAGTTTTAGATATCACATTAACAGCTTTCTTTCCTTATAATTACTAGGATAAAATCTGCTAGAGATGTGGTGTCAAGAACGGGCCATTCTTTGGCTCTGGGATGTCTGTATAGGTACTTAGGAGGAATAGGTTCTACTCAGCACCTGAATGCATGTGTTGGAATCCTTTATACCTTATCTCAGGACAATACTTCTCCTGATGTACAGGTACACTTATCTAAAAACGTTCTCTTACAAATTAATTGATTTACATTTTAAAGTAAAAGTTCTTTTCTTGTAAGAATAACATTTCACAATCTGTTAGATATAACTCTCAGGTGATGGCTGGAGCAGCAATGAAAACTGTAGCCCAGGCTCAAAATCTACCTTCCAAGCAAGAGCTTTGATGAGAAACAAGAGGTTCTTTTTTCATGATCAGTGAGGATCATAAGGCTAAAATATGCTGGCTTCAAAAACAAGATCAGATGTTTTAGGAATTGATTAATTTCATGTTTACCTCTGTCTTGACCTTGAGATGGTACCTGGTTTTTCTGTTCTTGTTGGTTTTGGTCTCTGCTATGATGTATGCTTCACAGCATTTTTCCATGAGGGATTACGTAGTAAATAATGGATTTGTAGCTTGAATGCTACAGAACTTGGTCAAGATAGTTCCTTGAATAAAGCAAGATGTTTTGAAGATTATTCCTGTCTAAAACTATCTATTAAAATAGCTTTAAGAGACATTGAGTGTATTGCATGAGATCATCTAAATTCCAATTAAAGAATTATTTTAAGCCTTACCTACATTATCTTTACTTAGAGAAGCACCGTATGCTGGCATGAAACAGATGTGGCTATTGGTGCAAAATAATCAAGACAGAAAAAACAAACCATGTTTTAGTCATTCTTGTAATATTTGTGGTAATTCTGTTGTTCTTGCACATGGGACTCTAAGACGTTTTACAAACAATGTGTTTGAGGAATAATAACATTAATTTAACCTGCCATTAATTTATTTTTTAGAAATGAAGAATGACAATTTTTTAAAACAGTTCTTTAATTGCAGAACAAAGTTCCTCATGAAATATTCAAAATGGCTTACTAAGCACCTGGTTCTTAAAAGTGCTTTCTAAAACGTCTCCATTTGTCCCTTGGGAAACCTATAAGGACAACTTTTTTATCACACAAACTGAATTTCTTTGCACTATCAATTTTTAAAAGATGTTATGTATATTCTGTCCTATAGGCATAACATGGTTGCTTCTTTTATTTTACAGGCATGGGCACTACACTCTCTGTCACTGATAGTAGATTTGGCTGGCCCCTTGTATCATGTGCATGTGGAACCTACCTTATCTCTCATTCTCATATTGTTGTTGACTGTGCCTCCTACCTACACTGAAGTTCACCAAAGCCTTGGTCGCTGTTTAAATGCACTGATTACCACGCTGGGCCCTGAGTTGCAAGGTATGGATTATACAATATTACCAGTCTTTTTTGGTTTAAGCATCAAAATTATGAAACATTGTTTGAATGTGCAATTCAAATTTAATAAGCAAATAAACATCTGTTAAGTTTTTTCCTTGTTGCAATTCAGCAGCATGGACCATGAGTTTATGCAATCAAGATGACATGGCTGCTGGTTTTCCAAAAATAGTGTTTCTTTTTGACATCTTTTCTTTAATTTGAAATGGTATTCCAAGCCTTGCATTGGGCTGATAATTCTTACACGTAGCATGAAAACATAAGGTATTACAACTTAAAAAGTTTGGTGCCAGTCTGTCTTAGCTATGATGCAGGCATGTAAAATTTGGCCACCTAAAATGATGCATCAAGTTTTACTTACCTGAACACTGAAATTTCCACAGAGCAATAAGATTCACTGATATCAGAGTATAACAGATATATGCACACAGTATTCTTCAAGAGGATGAGAGTTACAGGTAGCTTGGGGTAAAGATGGGTTATATTTTGAAAGAAAAGGTTTTTTTAAAGAACAAACAAGCTAACATTTTTTCTTCTGAATATAGGCAGCAGTGCGACAGTTTCAGCCTTAAGAACTTCCTGTCTCCTGGGCTGTGCAGTGATGCAAGATAATCCTGACTGCCTTGTTCAGGCTCAAGCCATCTCTTGTCTTCAGCAGCTTCACATGTTTGCTCCCCGACATGTCAACTTGTCTAACCTTGTAAGCTGCCTATGTGTGAGTATATGTTTACTAGTCTATACCAATACAATACTAGTTGTATTTTAAAATATTGAGTTCAGAAATGCTTAAAAAATGCAGATGGTTCTTTAACCAGTGTAAGTGATCATTATGTGGTGGTGGGGTGTTCCTTTAGGCAAGTATTCTCCATGTTTTTGGTTATTTTCTCAGTTTCTGTTTCCCTTTATAAGAGAGCACACTGTAAAAAATCTTGTCCTTCTGAACTACTTGAAAGTGTGTTCTGCTGCTCTTAATCAGGCCAGTTGTCTGTTAGAACATACTATCCATTACAGTTTTATGCTGGATTTTACCAGCTATTTTAGCTGGCCAAAATTCTTCCTCAGTTGCATTTATGTCTTAGGTAAAGGAATAAAAATGAAAAAAAAAAAAAACAAGAGGAAGAAGAAACAAAAAACAGTGTGTATACTAACTATTGAGGATTGGTTTTGTTTGTTTTTTTCATGACGGTGAAAAATTGTAGATTTCTCTGTTTTGTAACATCTTCAGTACTAATGATTTAGAGTACTAACTTCTTGGTAGCCAGTATAAAACTTTCTGACACTTACATAAGTAATAGTCTGAAATGAGGTCTTCAGAAAAAAAATTTTTCAACCCTATTTGACAAAGAGGGGGGTTCTTTTGCTTGCTGGGTTTTGTTTGTTTTCCCAGAGTATCTCTCTCTTTGAATAGCTCCCAGACACTTAGCTCTATCAAGAAAATAATAATTTTCTGGTAGTTACTAGCCTTTGCGTCTTTTTAGGGGCTAGGGTTCTGTTTGTTTGTTTTTAAGTAAAACTCTGTCTAGTCTCCCTGTAAATCAGAGGAGAACAAAATAAAGACAAAGTGTATGTGTGTTTGTTTATTTTAAATCTGCTGTCTATCTTAACACGGCTCTTATTCACGTCTTCCCCAGGGTAATGCTTGTATATCAATTCCAACCATATATTGGCTTTGTATCAAGTTTAGATACCTTCCATTTGTCTTCATTCCATTTGTCTACAAAGATGATTGTGGGAGCCAGGAAAAATTGAAGGACAAGCTCTTTCAGCTTCATATCGTCATAGGCATATATATACTAGTTGCAGAGCTGGAACTCATCTGAAGTGCTCTTTCTTCTACCATGCATCAGCTACAATTTTCTCTTTTCTAGGCAAAACACGTTTTTTGTTACACTGATAGAGTTGAAACAAATGAAGTGAGTCACTCTCTTGCACAGAGGATGTGTTTAGCATTTGGGATCATTTGAAAGTCCATGGAGTTTACAGTCTGATTTCATGTACAATATGATCTCTCTAACTAATACCAAGTAGCTATGAATAAATAGGATGTCACGATGAAGTCTTTTTGTCTATATGACGTTATCGATTTCTATTATTTTTAGGAATTATCTCAACTACTTCCTAAAATACCTTATGAACTTTAAAATAATAATAAATTAAGAAGCATACTTCATGGCTTTGGTATATGTGTTTGTGCATCTATACACACTTGCGTCTTCGTCCTCTGAAACTATAATGAGCTTCAAAGAAGAGGACTCCACCAAAGTCAGGGGCCTTACATGGTTGAACTTTGCTCATGGTAAAGAACTTCTTACAGAACTAAGGCCAGTGTTGCTGATATTCAGGACATGTCAATACGTCACTCGTGAGTGTTATAAACGGAGATGATTTGAATGTGTGCTTTGCAGTTCAGTGAGAAGATAGTTGCACAAGCAGACATATTTGCAAAATTCACCATGCATCCACATAGTTTCCACCTTCTACCTCACCATCTCGGTAGAGAAGCAGAGTAAGCCACTGATTGGCTCTGAGATCTGCCCTCGACTGCACTTAGTATGCAGGGTGACTTTCAGCAAGTCATTCTCCATGAGTTTAAATTTTTATATGCAGTAACCAAAGTGTGACATTCCTCCTTGGCAAGGTATTTTCAAGTCTTAAGAAGTGAAGTATAAAAGTTGGGCATGAGATACTGTGGATATTCATCGCTGCACTCATTATTTAAGGCAGAAAACCGGAGAGGCAAAGAATCTGTTGTCAGATAAGTGATCTTTGAACTTTCCTCTCTACCCTCTTCCTCCAAGGTTTGCAGAAAATTTCTGTCTTCCAACTTACTTTTTAAGTTCTGAAATAGACATTCTCTTTATATTATTTATTTATTCATAAATGTAGCATTAGGCATGTTAACACAATTGCAGCTGCAAAGTACCTCCTCCACCCACTAGAGGATGACATGGGCTCAGGTCCCCACAGAATTTAGACCATTATGCTAGCACTGATGAAACATGGCCCAGGCAACGGCTTCACCAGTTCGGTTCTTTATTCATTTATTACATTAGTTAGTTATTTTATCATGTACATATGCATGTCTTTATCTAGTTTCCCTTCTCCAGCTTCTTGAAGTATTCCTTGTTTGTCAGCTGGATCTTTTGCACTGGGCTTGGCATCTAACAGGTGCATGTCCTGTCAGTTAAATTCTTGGCTCCAGCAGAATAGAAGTCATATCTTTCTGTCATGTCTAACGTTAGCTCTAAAGTTAGCTTTTGTAAGCACAGCCTTCTAGGGAGTTTATCTGTGGAAGTGTATGATGTAGTGAACACTCCAGTTTTCAGCTGCAAGATATTCAAGACATTTTGCAACAAAATAAACATACAGTGTCAATAAATATGTTCTGATGTTGTCTTGGTACTATTTATTTTAAGTACTAATTTTAAGGGCAGCTGGCTTGCGATTTAACTTTGTTCATAAATGTAAGATAAACTAAACAAATACATTTTCTGGTATGTTTGAGATAGCATTCTGAACTTTAATATATACTGAATTTACATGTAGTGGTCTCCTTGTGTGGTTGGTATCACTGTGATATTTATATTTTTGGTTTTGTCTTGACTGGTTTGTCATTTGTTTTTGTGCAGGAGATCTTGTTGGATAATTCTGTGTTGGTAGGTCCCCGTGCCTTGTTAATCCTGAACTTTAGCAGTTTGCAGTGTTGTTTTTATTTCATGTTTTATCTCTTCCTCTTAACCACTTTAATGTAATTTCTTTTAGCATGTCAAGTGACATTTGATTGCCATCCTAACCAGACCCTTCCTAACTTTCTGCAGAAGGCACACACATTTCATTTATGTGCTTAGTTAGGTATCATTTTAATCTTACCATGTCCAGTGCAGAAAGGGAACTATTTGTTCATTTAAGTTTGTATGTGGTGCTTGCATTTTTGTGTCTCTTGTTTAGTTGTGTCCCCTACTGAGAACATGGGAAAATGAGGGAGATGAAAAATGTGCATCTTGCCTTGTCCCGTAGCTTGAATCAGATCCTCTCTTTTTTTTCCCCCCTTTTAAAAATGAGCATGCAATTTATGCACGTCCAACTTGCAATAGAATGTGTAGCTTGCTTGCATAAATGTTGCATTAAAAGCCTCATTTTTTGTTTGTGAAGTTTCAGTTGAAGTATCTTGCAGAAATGCTTACTGAGTCAAGTTACTTTTCTTTTAGAAGAATTATGTAGAGAGTGTATCTATGTGTGCACTGAATATATAATTCCGAATATCGTAGGTTCACGTGCATGTACAAAAATTTGGAAGATGCTGCTTAGTTTTACTAACATAACAAAGCTGAAATTTTTATCACTTATTCTTTGTGTTCTTAAGTTGTTATTTTTAACTATGTTAACTAACTGATAAAGATTAGTTATTTTGATTAACATACATTGACCTCTTGCTGACAAATGAGGAGCATGACCTTACCACGAGGTTTCCCTGCAGCAGACACTCAGCTCTGTCTATTTTAGTTAAAGGATGGTGACAGCTCCTTTGTGCACCAAAGGGTACACAATTGCTTACTTGCAATGAATAACTTTTTCGATGATAACTTCAGCTTAAATTAGAATTTTCGTAAGTCTTGGTGTAGCTGTCCTGCCTGACCACGCATGTGGTTCATTTATCTTTGGGATCCCCTTAAAAATGTTCTTAAAACTGAAGTCAAGCAAATTAAAAATCAAAATGCTCTGACAAAGAAACTTGAGGCAATGGGTTTGGTGGGGGTTCTTTGTTTGCTTTTGTTTTGTGGTGGTGATTTTTTTCCCCCTTTTTAAGGGGTTTTGCTTGTTTCTGTGATAGTGAATCTATCATATGTTTTTCAGTATTTAAAACAAAAAACAAACAAAAAAAAACACACTGTCTTGGTGATGCTAAAATATGATGACACCATAAAGTTTTTGCTGGAAACTGCTCGGGAGAGCTGATTTGTCTTAGTGTGATACGTTTACCAGTAACTCTCTCCCTTCCTCTCACCTTCTCTAAAACAGTACGATGTAATCTGACAGTATAATCATTTTTTGCAAAGAAATTGCAGCAGTGTTCTTTAACCTTTCTTATAAACTTCCTTTTATGCATGGAGTTCAGATTTACTAAAGCCTGGTTGACTGTCTCACCCTTTTGATTACATTGGTATTTCCCTATTTACATGTGACGATGATTTGAGTATATTTCTCTTGCACTGAGTTTTCAAGTCCATTACATATACTCTGTAGGCAAGGAATAGCCTTATGCATTCAGACCACAATTCAGCTGTCGTTGAAGTTAATGGGGCCTTTCTACTGATACCGGTGGGAATTGGATCTGGCCCAAAACCAGTCTTGTAAATTACTTTTAGTGAGAAAATATTAAAAGCACTGATATGTTAAAACTGATTATAGGAGTTGCAAAATCTTTTATTTGGAGTTAGAAAAAAAAAAAGCTGAGAAAAATTAGCATCAATTCCATGCTTACTGACTTCACAGATTTTCGTAACTGCAATTATGGAATAATTCAGAAATTACCAACCTTATAAAGGCTTGTTAGCCATCTTATTGTTTCTTTTTGCACGTTTCAGGTGAATCTCTGTAGCTCATACTTGTTATTGAGACGTGCAGTAGTAGCTTGCCTACGTCAGCTTGTACAAAGAGAAGCTGCTGAAGTATCAGAATATGCTGTTGCACTAGTTAAAGAGAGCAGAGAAGATTTTACTCCAGGTAAGTATTGAAGTTTTGAGATCAAAGAACTTGACACACCGATAATGAATTCGAAACACACTCCACTATGAGTATGAAAACTTTGCTATGTTCTTGTTGAAGTCTTTAACACCCAAAGATTTTCTACTTCAGTTTTCTATATAGTATAAAATTTTGGAAGCATCAAACCTTTCTTAGTGGTAAAATACAATATTTTACAAAGATACTATTGCTTTTCATATACTCTAGATAGTAAATGTCACTAAATTAAAAAATGCAGATGCAATTCTAGAGAAACCCAAGCCTATAGCTTCATAGTCCTGCATCTTACATGTATTTTCATAATTAGTTCTACTTTCCCATATAAATCTCCTCTTAAATTAAAAGTCTGTCATTGAGGGAAGGTATGCAAAACCTGCTGAAGAAAGTTCCTGTTGACCTCTTCAGAGAATTAGCTAAGTAATGATTAGCTAGGATCCCTAGAATTTTCATGTCCTGAGTGTATGGAGCCCTCTTTCCTTCGAAAAGGTCTGAAAATGTTCACTAGCTCATCCTTATATACCCTTCTGTACAGGTATGGTGGTAATAAATTATGTCACTTTGGATTTTAATTCAAGCTCATTTGAAATTTTTCAGAAGATGGATTATAGCCATTCTGTAAAAATGCTGATTTTTGAAAAAATATTTCTGTGCTTGTCTTTTTGAGCTGTGCTGGAGAATAATTACAACTTCTGTTTTCAGTTTAAAAGATTATTTTAGATTTACCTTATGTTTCAGTGTGAGGAATCAGATAGCCAAAGACGATTTTTTTTCAGGAGCTCAGATACTATGGTGATAGTAGTGTTGTGAAATTCAGAGTGGGATTATTTTATTTCTGTGGGGTAACTCTTTTCCTATTGGTAGTATTATCTGTAAAAGTTCCAAGTGTGTTTTTTTTTAACCCAGATTACTTAAACATGGCATTAAAGCAATATATATTATTATTTCAAAAGTATTTGAGTACTAGATACTTGTTGTTTACATGCTACTCTGTGTGCAACCTTCAGTGGTGTTTCTGTGGCAATTAGTTTTATGATATATAGCATACATCTCACAGATTTTGTTCTTAGTAGATATTAACATCAGAGAAATAGGCCTGGAGGGGGCATTGCTGGGCTTGCTGGACAAAGAATTGGATCAAAGATTGTGCCAAGATATCAAAGAAACTCTGAGTCATATGCTTACTTCAATGGCAGTTGAAAAGCTCTCTTTTTGGCTGAAGCTTTGTAAAGATGTTCTTGCTGCCTCAGCTGGTAAGTACTAATAGACTCTAGTAGAGAACACAATGAAAATAAGGCCTGTAATAGTACATTCTGTCACTGAAGAATTGTTACTGCTTCTTGAATGTTTGACATTCATGAAGTGTATCTCACCTTCCATACTGAAACACTGGACCCTTTAACTTATTTCTTTCAGAACAAATATGACTTTTTCTGATTGCCTTTTTGCTATTGAAGAGGTTTCTGTAAGCATTGTAGTATGTCTTGGCTGTTCATATTCTGGCTGTTTTACTATCCTAATGTTAAGTTACTGACATACCAGGAAGGGAAATACAGAATACATTTGAGCTTGTGGATCCAGTGCAAATACCTACAAGGAAAATATTCAGACCATCTTTTCTATGGATGATAGGAATGATGCAGACCTATTACATCATTAATGAATCTCCCGAGCAAATAGAATTAATTACTAGGTTGAATATTGTGAAAAGATTTCTCTTCCCCCTTCTCTCTCTCTTACCCTCTCATTCTGTGATGCAGAAGGAAAACTTTTTTGGTTTTGGATTTTTGGATTTGGAAAGGCAAACTTTGTAATGTGTCATTGCAGACAGTTTTGTTACACTTTGTTTCTAGATCTAGCATTGACTTTAATACACTGAGGTTGAATGGGAGTCATAGCAAGTTGAAGGATAGAGATGAACTTTGAAGAGACTTTGTTATAAGTCCTTCAAAAAAAAAAATTACATTTTTCACTTTTTTTCCCCGTGTCCTAACTACAGATTTCAATACAGTAGCTTCAGTAGATACCACTCAAGAAGAAGAAACTGCTAAACTGGATGATGCATCTATATTAACGTCTGAAAGTTATGAGAGGTTTCATCCCTTCAGTAATCCACGATGGTCTACCAGAGTTTTTGCTGCAGAGTGTGTTTGTAAAATTATAAACCAGTGTGAAAATGCAGGCAGTGCACACTTTGACATAACCTTGGCTCAGGAAAGAAAACAACGTGATTCAAGAGGTACATCTTAAGCACCGAAAGAATTTTACAGAAAGCTAACACTAAAATGAGTGTTAGCTTTTTGCATCTTAATGAAATCCATCATAAATGTGTTGTTTGTAATCACTGAAACCTCTAATTACTCTGATTTGAAGCCTATATTGATTAAGGTGTAGAGCGACTTTAATTAGTCAAAATATTGGCATATCACTGCAATATCTACACTCATTTTCCTGCTTGTAGCACCATGTGGATGGAGCCATTGTTTCTGCCTAAGAATTGGCAATCAGAAGTGATAGCTGGCACCAGCCTACAGCAACACAGTTTGGTTATCTGGGAGTATGACCAAAAGAAACCTCCACATTTTTCTTTCCTTAATTTGCATAATTACCAATAGAAACAGAGTGTTAATTTTCAGTACCTGCCTGTGTTTATTTAGACGTGTTTTCCTCAAAACTGTTTGTTTAGCTTCTTTTTTAGAAAATGGGCATCATACATGAAGATATTTATGCTTTATTCTAAGTACGTTTTTACATTCAAATGGAAAGTTGCCTAGATCAGCTAGCATAAGATGTCCAAGTAAGATTGTTGTATATGTAAACTGCCTTAACTGAATCCTTGATGTGTTGTAGAATGTGAAATACGCATTTTTATAATATTGCTCCCAACATTTTCAAAATATATGATGTCTATATCTAAATTTAATAAAACTATTTTTTATTTCTGTTCTCAGATGACTTTTTGGTATTGCATTTAGCTGACTTGATCCGTATGGCTTTTATGGCTGCCACAGATCACAGTGATCAACTTCGTCTTTCTGGGCTTCAGACGTTGCTAATTGTTGTTCGGAAGTTTGCAGCTGTTCCAGAACCAGAATTTCCAGGTCATGTAATTCTGGAGCAGTATCAAGCCAATGTAAGCACCATTGTTAATAAGTTAGAAAAGTATAGCATTAAAAGAATTTGCTTTTGGTGGTAGGTAGTGCTCTAGCCAGGTTTCAGTTTGTTAATGAAACTATTATTCATTTATTTTGATCTTAATTTATCTAGAAAGCATCTTTTCAGTCAGTGTATGATGTTTTAGCCCCAAAGTTTTTTAAGTTTCAGCTTTTTCCTTCTACCCTATTCGATTACAATCAACAGAAAACAACCTAATAATATTCTTTTGTTGGCACTCTGTGGAAAGGAGGATTGCCTAGAGTTAGTCAGGAACTACCACGGGGAAAAAAAATTTTCCTTGCCATCCAAAATTATCAAGCAAGTTACAAGTAGATCTAATAATTCTCCTTTTAAGCTTCATTACCCTTAAAGTGTTTGTGCTAATACTATGCATAGAGCTTCTAATCAACTGTTTCACAGAAGTTGAAGAGATGTGAAGCCATTAAAATTTATTTAAAATTTGTCATGTCAAATGTTTTCCATAACAATAACCAGAAATAAACAAGTAGAGAAGAATGGGTTTTTCCAGATTTAAGTAGTGGTTTCTTGAAGTCTTGTCTGCAAGTTCATTAAGTGAAGTCTAAGTTTTAGGGGGTTTTAACAGACTGTCATTATCTGTCACTAAAAACAACTACTTTTCACTTATTTTCATGAACTTAAGATGGACAGTCATAATTCCTGTACCTTTATTATGCTGAGACGCATCATCAGTGAAGTGTATTTATCTTCAGCAGACCTGTTGCAAAAAGCTCTTTTCATTGGTCATTTGGCATATAACAAAATCACATGGTGATATTTGATATTCAATGTCAACCCAAAACAGAACCCTTTCAGTATGTCCTTAAAATGATGTAAACCATCATCACTGTAATTTTTCTGTAGGAGCTTCCTCCACCTGGTAAGAGACACCAAAAATGAGATACTTGATTACTGTAGGGGCTGACAGTGAGGATGGTGCCATTGTACTAGAATGGTACACATCCTCTACTACATGTTGCAATTTCACCCCAAATTGCATCTGGCTTAAGTCTGAATTTTCAGATATCACCTAAATCAACAAGTGAAATTTTCATTAGCCTTTAGGGGAAAATAGCTTTCAACAATGACAGTAGGTGAAATCTCTGTAACCTGATAAGTATATATTTGTGTATTCCTTATTAGGTAAATGGGGTTTGTGTTCTCCCCTTCTTTCACTTACGAAAGTTGCCGGACTTCAGCTGTTTGTTTCCTTAGAGTTGTATTCTTTCTGAGTAACGAAATGTCACTTATTAGGTATTCTTGTAAGTCTACCACAGTTTGGAACGTTGTTTTTCCTTTTGAAAGCTACTCATCAAATCGAGAGTTCAGGAGGAAAGAAGTTTCTATTTTGATTTTACTGTGCAAAGAATAGAAACCTCTTTGAAGACCTGTTTCAAAGAGAACCATGTCTTCTGTGTAAGCAAAACAAACAAAAAAGTATCACTGCAGTGGTCTGCCTGCTCTTTAACCTCACCACAAAAGTCTGAAAAATGAAAAGGAAACTATGCTTTGTAAGGGAAAACTGCAACAAAGCCTACTTATGGAAAGTAATTATTTACTTAATTGCTGTGTACTATATGTTGTATAACTCTTCTTTAGGTTGGAGCAGCCCTTAGGCCTGCCTTTGCTCCTGAAACTCCTCCGGATGTCACAGCAAAAGCATGTCAGGCAAGTGTTGAATGTCAGAAGTCTTTGGTAATAGACCCTCTGAATATTATTTTTTTTTGCTTGACAGAAAAAACATCACAGAAGAAAAAGGAAATAATAAGTCATCTAGTCTCAACTTCTCAGTGCACACAAAATACTGTCACATGTGTTACCTCTGTGTAACATGACGAAATCCTACAGATTTTATGCACTTGAAAATCTTTTGAGAAACTTTGTAGCAGTTGAAACTTGGGTTGTTTATGACACCCTTCTTAATGTTTTTGGCTTTTGTTACTTATGTATACTGAACTGTAATACCATTTAACATTATTATCTGAGAGTAATTATGTCTTAATAGAAATGAAGTCTGTTTTACATCGTTTTACAGATGGAAAAATAGCATATGTAGTGGTTTTTGGCTCTTGTTTCTAACTACCTGTTTTACAATGCTAGGTATGCAGTGCCTGGATAGCAAGTGGTGTAGTAAGTGATCTTAATGACCTTCGACGAGTTCACCAGTTGCTTGTATCCTCTTTGGTCAAAGTGCAAGCTGGGAAAGAAGCACAAGGTCAACAATACAATGAAAGTACCTCAACGATGGAGATACTGGCTGTGCTTAAGGCTTGGGCAGAGGTTAGTGTAACAGCTCCATGACAATAGTCTTGATTTCTGGTAGGTGAATTGGAACCTTTCAGGCAGAGTGGTTTCAGAAATTTCTTATCTGTTTGATTAAATAGAAGTTTTTCATTCTTTACTATGCTTTGTTACCTCTAAATAGTACATGAACACCAGCCCTACCCAGGTTGAAAATACATGTGATCAATGACACACTTTGTAAACTTGGACAATAGTACTGATTGTTAAATTGCTGCATTATATTATTCATATTTCATAGAATCATAGAATTCTTCTGATGTTTCAAT
Organism: Cygnus atratus; assembly: GCF_013377495.2. Lineage (NCBI taxonomy): Eukaryota > Metazoa > Chordata > Aves > Anseriformes > Anatidae > Cygnus > Cygnus atratus. The sequence continues at coordinate 21,495,970 of NC_066366.1, forward strand.
ATTCAGTTTAAATTGGCAAGGTGTAAATGGTTATGGGGATGGCCCACTGAACATAGCCATTTTAAATAGCTATCATTTTTCTCATTGCTTATTGGTATTTAATTTCTTACAGGTAGTTCTTTCAACAGTGTAAGTTCAGTACTGCCATGGCTAACTGCCTTTAAGTCAGCTCACATGATTGCCTGTTTTAATATGTGTATATGCAAAATTAGATATTTAGAAAACGTGAGCAATGTACGTAACCTATAGAAGACGTCTTAGAAAGCACTGATAATGAACTTGGCGCTGTGAATGGATAACCAGCCAAATACAATCACATTATGCAGTTATTCTGTATGGTATTTCTGTATATAAGCAGGCAGGTGTGTTGAAGAAAGCAGACAATAGATGACATTTACATGACCATTTGTAGAAACACATACCAACTTCTGGTGTCCATACTGGAGAAATAATACTGGAAAATAGGAAAGCCATCAGAGTAAAGCTAGCAAGTAGGAATAAAGAAAATGAAAATAAGCTTACACTGAGAGATTTAAGTAGATCAACCTATTTCATCTATTCAAGAAAAGATAAGGTGTGCCATGATCAATTTAAAATGATTATGTGGATAAAAGTTTTTTAATGGTATACATCAATAATCCTTTCACTGGTCAGAAACTGAGACAAAATTCAGATGAAATGTGAAGTACAGTTTTTAGAACTGAAATCTATAGATTGTTCCAGTCACTAGAAGTCTCCAAAGTAAACCCTTTATAATTTTCTGCTAGATGTTGGATATGAAAAACTACTACAAAATTAAGTGGGGATAAATTTTTTTAATCAAGTCATCCAAGTCTACTGGACTTGAAGCAGGAAAAGATTGTAGGAAACCTCATGCTTGCTCAATAGGGAGTCATGATTACAGTAGTTTTCCAAGTGTTAATATTTGTAAATGTCTCTCCAAATTTATAACAGGTTTACATAGTTGCAGTTGAAAAGCAAAAAAATCAAAGTGATGCACACAATCACTCTTTAAAAACTACAAAATCTGCAGAAGAAAGCTACAGAGATATAACATCTTCGGCCGGTGGACTTCTGGACTTAGTACAGGCAGATCTTGGAACACTGAGCAAACTCTGGCTTGCTGCACTTCAGGATTTTGCTCTGTTAATTTTGCCTTCAGAATATGCATCACAACTACCTGCTGAAGGTAAGAAGGCAAATAAATTGTATTTTCGTAGCTCACTTGTAAGTACATGTCATTAATGTCCTAGCTGACTTGTGTTAGATTTCAGGAAGATGAAATTCTATAGAGAATATGCATACTTGTGTACCTATCTAAAGATAGATTGTTTTTTAGAAGGTTCACTGATGTGAAAAGCAGTTTGTTCAGTATTGTTAGTTGAATATTTTGATGGTTGAAAGAAGGAAAAGGTAATTGTATTGGATTCTATCCAAATAAATCTAAATAAAGTGTTGTCATTAACCTAAATTTCAATATTTGACACTTAAAAAAAAAGTCATAAAATATGGTAAATATCATTTCAATAAGAAGAATGCCTGTTTTCTATGAATGAGAAATTATTATAGATGAAAATAAATGATATCCTTGAAACTGTAACTTCTCTTTTTGTAGGTGGTACATTTTATACAGCAGAGACGATTGAAAATGCCAGACCTCATTACTACAACTCCTGGGCACTAATACTTTATGCTACAGCATTGTGGCTTACTACCACAGGTTTCATTGTTGTTGATCCAGATGAAGGAGTTACTAATCTCTCTAGACCTGTCACCCCAACTACAATGTGTCAAGATTCTTCTACCAGGCCATCAGTGAAATCTCCTGAGGATGTGAATACTGACAGATTTCATCTTATCTTGGGTTAGTGCATAATCCGTCTTGATTCTGTAACACTGAAAGTATTTTTTAATAGATAAAACTTGAAACATAGACATTTTCTATAGCACCGCTATTCTTATACATACATAGATCAGTTTCCCAAGTCATCACACTTTTTGGAATTACAGCTGTACAACTGGGATGAGAATATGGATCACAGTTTGTGTGAATTTCATCTCCAGTGTCACAAAATGTCCTCTGAAGAGTCCTGAAACCTCAGAAAAAAGTGATTCGATTTTATCTGGTCTAGGATTTGCAAGCTTAGGCCTAGTGTAATTTACTTGTATGTGGTGATCCAGTTGTGGTAGCTGTAATCTTTAGCATTTCTGTAAAATAAGAAGAAAAAGTATCAGCCTTGTAGTTTGTGAACTATTATTAATCTGTCTGTTATTCTATTACATAAATCAATTTAATTAGGCAAATATTCTTTTGTGTACTCATTATGACTCATAGAATTGTCTGCCTGTTCTTCAGACCTCAGTGTTTTACTTGGAAATTGCTCTAATTTATTTATTGTTATTTGTTAAGAGACGGTTATAATCACATCTTAAATCGCCTAGGACTTGAAGTACTTTCATTGTTTTGGGGGAAATAGAGTTCTTTCACCAAAACATAAACAATAGGAGATTAATTCACTTAATATAAAATACAAATGCTATATATCTGTCTGCTCAGCATACTATTAGATTACTTATTATTTGACAAAATCACTTTTTAAAAAGCATTTTTTAAATTTCTTAAGAATATTTATGTATTTCTTCTTATCTGTACAGGAATTAGCGTGGAATTTCTCTGCTCTCCTCGATCGGATGCAGCAATGGAGAACATTATTGCCTGCTTACGTGCCCTACAGGCACTCTTTGATGTCCCATGGCCAAGGTCTAAAATAGGAGGTGATCAGGTAACATCTTAATGGTCAGAGCCCCAAGCCAATTATCAAGAAAAAAAAAATCAGGGATTCAGTAAAAAGCTCCTTATCATTTAGACAACTCAATTCCATACAGACTTGATGGGTTTGTAAACTAGTCATGACTGTATTTCTAAAGACTGAAGGAAAAAAATCTTCTGGATCAATAGTGGTCTGAGATGTTAGATACATAGACTGAAGTTTTATTTCTGAAGATTGCAAAATTAACATTTTAGTAGATTATTTCTGCATACCATCTGTAAGACAAAACACCATGTATCCATGTATAAGGACCTGAGCATAAGTCAGAGTCAAAGATTACATCTAGATTGTAAGACTGACTGACAGACAGACCAGGAGCAGGTGCTGTCCCAAAAATTAAGGAAGTTTTTCTGAAGAGTTAAGCAGCAAGAGTTCTTTTTCTTGTTTTGAGCTTGACGTATTTACAGAAAAGCCACATACAAGGCATAATTTTAGTTTGAACAGTATCTCTGCTCTGTATTGTATATCCAAGAATCTTCAACACAAAAGCAGTAAGTAAATTACAGACTTTATCAAGGTCCTCCTTTGCAGAGCAGGGAGGAGAGAAAAAGAGCAGAACATAGAACCTGTAGAAGCTGGGGAGAGGCAGAGAACTTGAGGAGATTTTGTCAGGAAGGAATAATTAGGTAAGTAGGAGCCCGGTAAAGACAGAATTCCAGAAAATTAAGAAGATAATTTCAAGGAACATCACTGATTGTGGTGGAAAGACTAACAATTCAGAGAGCAATGACATTGTGTCTCCAGATGTGGTGAAAACGAGGTCACGAGGGATTTCAGCAAGAATGGTTTTCTTGGCATACAAGGAAAACTGGTTAGAGAGAGAGTCTGGGCTAGAACTGGTGTTCAAAACAGTGCCTGTAAAGAACAGAGTATACCAATGCTATCTTGTTAACACTCCTATCTTGGTTTATGGGAAAGGATGGGAATCATACAGAAAAAGCTCTACTACAGGATTTCTCAACAACGGGGAAGAAGAGAAAACATGTTCTGCATATTCTTTCCTTTTTCCTTTTTTGTCCTTCCCCGCTTTTGTTGTTTGGATTCTCTATTTAGTTTTTCCTTCATTTCCTGCTCTCAGAATGAATACTTGCAGGACGACACATTCTCTTACTCTGTCAAGGGACAGTGCCGTTAATGCTGTTTTGAGTATTGAAGATGATAAAAGGAAACTGGACAAAATAAGTGGTATTTAAAAAAAAAAACAAAACTCATTTTTTTCTTTAAATTAAGCTTACACCATCCTGTGTGCCACACAGTGGTCTACCACAGCTAAAGTGATAATTCCTGTGAACATGCCTAACTTCTGCTGACTATTGTTGCTCTCTCCAGAAAAATGTACATACTGTAGCAGGGATAGGCCCAATCCACTGTAGTATTCCCATCTTCAAGAGTTAAAAAGCAAGAAGATTACTTTTTTTTTATTATTTTTATTTTTTTACAATAGTTTTAAGTGCTTTATCTCTAAATTGTTGTGATTACTGGTTTTGGGGGGAGAATTGATCAGGGTCCCTGCTGCTGGGAGCTAGGAGGTAGGTCTTTTAATATAAAGCCAACTCCTGTGATTGTATCAATAGTACTGTTGTGTTCCTTAGTGAGATTACTAAGAGTAATACTGTTGGCTTTAACAAGTATTAACTGTTTGTCCAAGAGATCCCACTTCTAAAATTTCTGCATCAAAATGTGGATATTTTAAATATTTTTCTTACTGTAGGAGTTGGGTGTAGAGCTGCTGAATGTTTTGCATCGCCTGATACTGACCAGAGAATCACCTGATATTCAGCTTGCTGCCCTTGAAGTTGTTCGGCTGATTCTTTTTGCAGCTCAGGAACATGTGAAGGAAAAGCGGAGAAGTGCAGAAGGTACAGTAATGCACAAGATGCTGAATATATATTAACAGGGATAAGGCAGTTCTTTTTGCAAAATGGGATTCTTGGAGGTGATGCATCCAACATGCATCTTAATTAAAGCTTTTCAGTTAATGACTAATCCTGGTTCACATAAGTCAGTCCAGGTGCCTGACTTAAGAAATTGGGGTGGTATGATAGACAGTAGGTGACTTTGGAGGTGACTAGAGGGCATGAAGTGAGGAGGAAAACTGCAGTTTGGATACCCTTGTGTGGTGACAGGGAGGGAGAAATCTTACAGAAAAGATGGGATCAATTGCAGTAGAACAACAGAGAAACTTGGCACACACAGCTGTTACAAGCCAGACAGCACTAGCTTTTCTGATTGTAACTTCCTAAAGTTCTTTTGCTAGTAGAAAAAAAAAAAGGAGAAAAACAACAAAATGACGTTGTATTGGCATGGTACCTCAGCATGTTTGAAGTCTAAATATTGTACAAGCTTTTGCCTTTTCACAATCAGTGCACAGATTGCTTTTTCAGAGGGATGGATGTTTGCCAGTAGAAGCTGGAATACATATGCACACACGTATAGGTGTTGAGATTGTCATTTGGTGATGAAACAGTCTTAAGAGGTTAACTTTTTGGAAACAAGGTACAGTCTGCAGATTTCTGCTATATTTCTTCTTTTTGTTGTAGTTGACGATGGTGCTGCAGAAAAGGAAACGTTACCAGAATTTGGAGAAGGCAAAGATACAGGAGGACTGGTGCCTGGGAAATCATTAGTCTTCGCAACACTAGAGTTTTGTGTTTGTATTCTTGTCAGACAGCTTCCCCAGCTCAACCCTAAATTAACTTGTAGCCCTGCAGTTCAATCAGGAAAACATCTGTTATTGTCAGAAGATGGAAGTAGGCTGGTATCAGCAGCATTAGTTATTCTCTCTGATGTTCCTGCAATCTGCTCTCCTGAAGGTATGCTATTTCATCACAAGGAAAAATTAAATGAAAGAGTATTGGGCTCTTCTGAGCACCCTTGTTACTACCTAATTTTCTCAGCTGGATAAATTTGGCAGCAAGTTCTGTGATTTGCTTGTGACAATTTCCTGTCCTAATTTTTTTTTTTGACAGTCAGATAACAAAAGTTACTGAAGCAATTGAAAGAGCAGTTTTTCTTTTCCTCCCACATGTAGCAGTGCAATTAATAGATTCATTTTGTGAGAGAAGTATACAATAGCTACATGCTTCTATTCTACTTCAATCTTCTATTCTAGAACTTAAAATGCAAACGTAAATTAAATTTAAAAGGGAAACATGTCATGTTAGCTTTCACTTAAAGCCATCATTTAAACATTGGCAACCTGCTGTTGAGGATTTATGATTGATTCCTCAGATTAGTTGACTTTCACCCCGTGATTCAGCTTGGATGACTTTAAGAGGTGAAGCTTGTTTCCCCAACAATACCATGCTCATGCATATGATCTTTCAGTGCTGTTTCAGCCACACTGATAAGCCATTTCTGCCCTACACCTCTTTTCACACCTTAGGTATTTATTACTCCTTATGCAAATTTTTGCTTTTACTACTTCTGGAAACTTCTCTTTTCTTACCTTTCTGCTCTTTTACAGGTTTCTTCTTTGGGAATATTGTACCAGTGGAATAGTTAACAGTTCTTGCTATTTGTTTTAGGGTGATAATTTGATTTCTTTCTGTAGCCCATTATTAGTCAGTTCAAAGCAAAAAGAAACTGACATGGCATCATTTACTTCTGAGGGCAACTATATTTTAAGAAAAACAGTTGTGAATTTTCTTTGGGCTCTGTAGTACATTTTGTCTTTAACCATTCAAGTTACTCCACAAACAAACAGTTTGCAGGATTGGAGCAGATGGGATGTTTACACCAGGGAACTTAGCATTTAAGTCAGGTGACTAAAATGAAGAGCTTAAGCTTGATTATACAGTCAGTTGGATAAGACTGGAAAAGGAAGCGTGTCCAAAGGTCAATTCATATACAATTTTTTAAATTATTTTTTAGTTTTATAAAAAGGCCCTTATTCCAGAAGGTCAACTGCCAGATTCTCAGCAAGAGATGATTTGTTCAGTAGGCTGTGGGACACGGTACTTCTCTTCTTAGAGAGGAGAGGTCTCCTCTCTTCCAAAATTATTGTTAGACTTTGCTATTTTAATTCTAGGAATTCTTGTTACCTGTCTTTAACCTAAGATCCTCTTTCTATTCATCTTGGTAAATTCTTGATTTCAGCGACTTCCTGGAGCAATGAGATGCTTGACTAATTACGCATCATGTGAGAGAAATTTTACCTCCTACCAGTTTTGGAATTACCCCTTGTTAATCACAGAATGGTTAAGGTTGGCAGGGATCTCTGGAGATCATCTGGTCCAAATTCCCTGCCAAGCAGGTTCAGCTAGTGACCTAGTTGACCCTAGATAAATAAGAGAATTCAATAAAAGTTCTTCATTTTTTTAAATACCAAAGGTCCCTTTTTTTTTCACTTCTGTAAAATTAATTTGCTTTGTTCTACAGGAAGTGTTTCAGTTCTTCCTACTATATTGTACCTAATTATTGGCGTGCTTAGAGAAACTGCAGTGAAATTGCAAGATGAGCAGTTACCTTTGACAGTTGCTGCATCTCTACAAGCTCTTAAAGGACTTTTGTCTTCTCCAATGGCTCGAGCAGAGAAGAGTCGGACTGCATGGACTGATCTTCTGCGCAGCGCTTTGGCCACAGTGCTTGACTGTTGGGATCAAGGTAAGCACGCTTTTGTGTGTGTGTTTAAAAAAAAAAAAAAAAACTTTGGAAGGTTGGTTGGTTTTGTTAGACTAAATTTCTGCATGTCTTAAATAAAGACTAAGAACTTGGTAGCCAACTAATTCTCCAGCAACTAAGTACTGCTGAAACTGTAGTGCAACCCTGTGTCTACAGTTCATATGAGAAGTCGAAATCTGTAAAGGATAAGCGTGGGATTGCAGCCTTACTCCTGTATTATGTAATGCCACAATGTAGTTACACAGTGTGGTGAAATGAACAGGAGCTGTAACTTCACTGCAGATGAGCATTAAAAACAGTCGTTGTGCACATCATTTCTTTACAAAGAGCTAGTGTCTGTATTGACAGCAAAGGGAATTAAAAAAATAGTTCAAGAAAAATAACTTCTTGTCTTAATGTTAGTGTTCCGTGTACTGTTTCTTCAGCTTCCCAATTTTGTATGACTTTTGTCATTCTTTCCATTTAATCTCAAAGTTGTAGTTTGTTACTGGAACTTTTGTCCGTTTTTTTATTTATTTGTGGAAACAATGGTCTCAATCATGCCAGAAAGATGTATGTTCTTAATGCAGATTTTATATAATTGTCACAAAAAGATTGTCGTACCCTAACATGTCATACCAGCTTTGCAAAGATAATTATTGCACCTTATACAATGAAAACGTGAAACAGAGTATGCTGGTGTATATATATACCTAAATATGCATATCACCACTCCTGAAAGCCCATTTTGGCCTTGGCTTTTATTACAGTAAAAGTCCGTATCAGTGCATCAGTTTGTCAAGTATATGAAAAAAGAGATTCCTAGAGAGACCTAGGCATTTCTCTTCTACCTCTTTGTAACATTTGAATTCATAGAATTACTATATAATGCAAATCTAACAGAGTGTTTGCTTTATTGATAGTAGATGGTCTTCTCCAACAACGTGATGAAGTTAGCCTACTTACTGCTATTACAGTATTTATTTTGTCCAGCAGTCCAGAAGTTACTACCACAGAGTGCCTTCAAAAGCGTTGTATTGAGAAGTTCAAAATAACACTTGACTCAAAAGATCCTTTTGTAAGTACTGGTGAATTTGTGAGAATATCAATAGCATGTTAAATGTATTTTAGTTTATTTTCTCTTTAGTTGCTTCATGTGTTGACTCCAATTAAATCTGCTCTGCAATATACCTGTTGTATTTTAAAATAGTTTGAACAAGTTAGCAAAAACATGTCCAGCAGTGCATTTTATCATTTATTTATTTTGAATACAGTTCTACATTCCTATGATTTTCATTTTTTGTTTCAGACTCAGAGCTTTACACACTGATAAGTACATGATACAGTTGCGTAGTTTTTCAGGCACCTGTTTCATTTTATTGTTCATTTTGTTGTAAATGCCTAGATACTACCCCTTTTGCTCAGGAAATCCTGCAGCTGTAGGTCTTTAGAAGCTGGAGAAGTATGTTGAGGAAGTACCACTACATAATTTATACTGTATCATAAGCATCATCTCTAGGCCACTGCTGGAGGCAGGGTGTTGAACTAGATTGATGCTTTCTTCTGACCTCATTATAAATGTTTGTATACACTTACTTTAGAATGTAGTGCTACAGTTCATTTGTTACTTTTCTTCATCTAAAAGAGCATTGTATCAAGAAAAAAAATCACAAATTTTATTTATTATTAGTGCAAATACAAATGGCTTTTCTAGGGGTTGGGGACACTCTCATTCTGAAAGTCCAGCTCTGAAAATGCATTAGATACCATGTTCTACTAATATGAGAATTCACTGTTAACTGTTTTCTTGCTCCTTCTCTGGACATCTTCATGTAGTAACTAAAGATGAAACAAAGTTACCTTTAACTGGACAGCTAACTCAGCTGTTAGAAAAGTACTTTTTTATATATTAACATATTTTTAGTATTGTCAACATTGTTTTCCTCGATAGGAAACTCAGGAATCACAGAATTGTAGGGGTTGGAAGGGACCTCAAGAGATCATCGGGTCCAACCCCCCTGCCAAAGCAGGAAATGTTGAATATGACTGAATATTCTGAATATGACAAGTCATATTCAGGAATGCTGAATGTGACTTCAAGAAAATAATGGTAGTATGCATTTGCAAATTTGAAGCGTTTTAGATATCTGAGACTTTCTGAAATTCTGTAGGCACTTCACAGTTTCAGTCCTACTGACTTCCAGTGACACACACGATAAGCTATTTGTACCTTTTGACACCTGCTAAGATTGTACCTACTGTTTCACAGAGATAATATTTACATTTGCAGCATCTATTCTTGGTCAGAAAAATACAGATTATTTTCAAAACAGTACTAACACACAGTCTTAACGCAAAAATAATATTTTTCCCTTTACCCAAAAATCTAGGAAGATGTAGGACTCTGGAAATAGGAAGCATGATCTAGTTTCTGTTAATAATTTGGTTACAAGTTATAATGCTCCTATCAATTATTATGCATTAGCACCCTGCAACTTGATGAATTCTTGAGCTGTGAGGCAGATTTTTCGCCCTCTCTGAAATTTTATCTGACAAGCTGTGAGTTTTAAAACAGTCTGACTTGTATAACGCTTTGTAATTGCAACTTTGATTTTCCCTTTAGGTACAGTATAAATGCTACCAGCTGCTGCACTCCATCTTTCAGCATCCAAACAAAACTGTGTCATATCCTTATATTCATTCTTTAGCACCATCCATTGTGAGGAAATTGCAGGAAACAGAAAAAGCAAAACCTGAAAATGCTGCTGAACTTCAAGTCATTCAGGAGGGAATCAAGGTGTTAACAGCTCTTACAGCTACTGCCGAGGAAGAACACCGTAAGTTACTTCAATTACTAGTATCTGAAGCATTACACAGGCTTAAAGTTGCCACAGGTAATAAATTAAAACAAAACGATGAATATAGAACTGGTCCTGAACAATAATTGCCACCAAAATTGTTAGAATGGTGGTTTGTTTTTCTGTATGGTTTAAATAACGTTTGTTGTTTTATGAGTTGTGTTAAATGCTGACTTGAATCATGAGAACTACCTTAAGTTAAAATGTTAAGCTGTTTTTAAAAAGTGTATGTTTAAGTACTGTTTTCAATGTTTATAGGTGCTCATTTGGTGGCCTGCCTTCTTCCCATCCTTATTTCATTTCTTTTGGATGAAAATGCCCTGGGTTCTGCTACAAATGCAACAAAAAATCTACACGAGTTTGCTTTGCAAAATCTGATGCAGATTGGTCCACAGTACTCATCAGTTTTTAAAAAATTAATGTCGTCTTCTCCAACTATGAAAGCGAGGCTTGAATCAGCTGTAAAAGGCAATCAAGAAAGCATCAAAGTGAAGACTGCTAAACATGCAAAAAATCCTGGGAAAAGTTCAAGCATTCAGCTAAAGACCAATTTTCTTTAAAGTCTTATATTTGCACTTTGATATTAACAGCAAAAAATATCCCCTTTAATTTCTTGTCAGAGGAGGTCTGTGAGTTGATCACATCATTCAGTTTGCATTGAAAAATTATAGGAAGTTTTTAAGAGAAAACAAATCTCTAGGTAACTTTCTGTTAAACAGACTTCTTAAACATCTCCAAGCGCTATGAACAGATCAATCAGAGGTCATTTAATTTGTATTTTTTGATTATTTTGGACTAAAATATCAGAAATGCACATGCCTATATTAAAAAACTATAGTGAACTTTACCATAGGTATATTTAGGAGCAGCCCACACTTAGTCATAAAGTAAAATTAACTTTGTTTTAAGTCAATATTTGTCAAAAATAAGTCACCCTAATTGTTTTTTGGATTTAGCTGGGATATAAATTTACTTGTAGGTGGTAATCTATCTTAATTACTAATTTAACATACTGCATTGTTAAGTAAACAGATCATATATCCTTGTAAGCCTTACAATAAATTATTGTTGATCTCAAAAAACTCAACTCAGTAAAGGTAATACTGAAAGCTTTAATCCTAATAACTTGTTGAGCTGGCCAAGATTTAACAGATGCTGTTAAATACAGCTATACAGTGCTTCTTCACCGAGGGCTCAATAGTGCTTTACATAGTGGGACTGTTATGCATATGTAAGTATTTGCAGGCTTGGTGCCTTGCTGCTTGACATAGTCTCACTTTTCAGGATGTATACTTGTGTTAATTTTGTATTATGCTAGCCAGGCAATTGAAGCTTACATATCTTGTCCATGATAGGACAGCAATTTTAATACACTGTGCCTCAATTCAGACATCTGTTCTATCTGGATGTATGTCTCCTGATCTTTAGATGATCAGTTATATACACACATGCAACTCACCTAAATCTATGTATCTCTGCACTGAGAGATGGGCGTATCTGAAGTCAGCTTGTCTTGTGTCAAATAAAGTACAACAAACTCACGATAAGGAATATTTAATTAAAACATTTTTATTAAGGAACATATTTTAATATAGAAAAATAACTATTAAAATTGCAATGGCTATAAAGTATTTTCTATATATACTATTGACTTTTCTTAATACCAGTATTGTCTAAACCAAACACTCAAACTGAGGATAGTATTTCCTTCTAGATTCTAATTACTTTAAGAAAAAAAAGAGAGAGAACTGAGAAACACACTGTGACTCAGGAAAAGTGTGATGTACTGTATTTTATTAAAAGTTTTGTATATAAATATAATTGTAAATTGTACATAATTAACCATTTGACCAAAGTTCTAACAATTCATTTTTCTAATTTACATAAATAAAGCTAATTTTCTTCACTTAAGATTTGTCTTAGTCATTTCACCCAGTAGCAGAGGAACTCAAAGGACTTCAGTAACAGAAAGAAATGTTTGTATGCTCCTGCAAGGAAACTAGTAAGAAATGTCTGAGCCAGATGCACCAAGGTCTGTGACTTGACATGGCAGGTCGTCTTCTATTCTGCATAGCACAACGGTGAATAAGTAGGATCAGGGAGATACGCTTTATATATATGTACATACCAGTTTTGTGTCAAATGCTGAAATGTATGAACTATGAGAAGATGTTTTAGATACCTTCCATCTTTCCCTGGAGAGCCAGACGTTTTGTTCCACTTCTTCACTGCAGTCAAATCTGCAGTTATTACTGGGTGTGCCACAAGGGAGTTAAGTTAAACTTGGCAGTTACTGATCTTGATTTCTTCAGTCAGTTCTTGATCTTCCTATTTTTCCCTTCAAAGCTGACTGAGTACATTGTTTTTGTTTGTTTGTTTGTTTATTTGTTTGTTGTTTTGTTGTTATTTGATTTTTTTGTTCCTAGGCCACTTCCGGAAAATGATAGATTCTGATTAAACTTGAAGACTTGAAACTTTTAAATGACTCTAGTGTTCCGTTTACTATCAAAGTGGCCAAATATATTGCTGAGAAAAGTAGCTGCTACAAGAGGTATATATGGTTATTTTTTTCATTTGAGTAATATGTAAAAACAGCAGTCACCTCTTTCTTTTTTGCTAAATTTTTTATATTGTTAATACAATCTGATGAAATCTTATTTGCTTTTAAGAAACAAAGTCAAGTTGCAAGAGTACCAAGCAAAGCTGTTAGAAGGCCATTGATGAAAGTTCAGAAGAGCTTAGTCCTGGATTTTTTTAAGGTATCTCATGACAGTAGCTGTTACCAAACTTAGACTGAAAAGTGCCATAACTATGTGCTTTGATGTTTCTTGGTCAAGTCTTGTAGCCATGTGTGGAAAAGCTCCATGTTCAACATACCTGTGTTCTAAATGCAGAAAAAATAAAACAGGATTGAGTAAAGAGAACCATTGCTAATTACTAACATCTTCTGTAAATTAGGATATATGCATGAGCTTCATCCATCCAGATAATTTATCCACATAGACAGTAAAAATACATCTGCCCTGAGTTGTGCTTTATTATGTGCGCTTAAAACAAGTTACATGTTCACATGAATAAATCTACTCATTTAAGATTTTATAAATGGATCATAGAGATAGAAGAATCTTGTTTCAATTATCCAAAATACAAAATATTTTTATATTAGATATCTTTGATGCAGTCTTGTCTATTTACAAGGAACTTGAATATTTTTTTTCCTGAAAAATTAAGCAAGAATAGTTTTGGCTTGTAATTCTACTTTTTACTTTTCTTTTTTAGGCATCGCTTGGCATTCAAGCTCTTATGTTTAGCCATAAATAAAGAGCCAAACATATGTTTAGCCATAAACCAAAATCTAACTTGTACCAGTACGGCTCTGTGTGCCCCATGCCTCCTTGCTGATTGTTTTTCTTGCCATCTTTCTGTAAGCACTAGTAAACTTCCAGTAAATTCTCTGTGCAATGAAGCATGTGGCCTGCATGCATGTTTACTTTGTATGTTTCTACTCATTGTTTAAAGTCAAATGTTTTTGTGTAACAAAAGGTCCTGCTTATGCCCAATGTTAAGAATACATATAAATAGGGGTACATCATAGAATACAATATACGTGCTATGCAGTAATTATTTGCAGACAACTTTCTGTTGACTGCAACAAAACAGAATTAGCCAAAAGCATGCAAAAGTATGGCCCAGTTGGGATGTGGTTGTTTTCAGTTTGATACATGTCTGTGATGCTCCAGCTGAATTGGCAGCACTTCTAATGGCCTTGTTTAGACGAGAACTACTCGGACTCTGATCTTATGTTCCCCAGGGCAGCAGTCACCTTCAGGCTCAGGCTGAGAGGAGCATCAGTAAAGTGATACACGCATCACCATAAAATTGGATTACCAAATGCACAGGAAGCATAATCATTTCTTGTTAATAAAAGTCAGTTAATGAGCAGAATTTCCAAAGGAATTTTTTTTCCAGAACTGGCACAGCAGTAACAATGCAAGTTGGTCCACTCGGTGTGGAGTGACCTAGGATAGTTTGCTAATTTATCAGTAGTAATACTACTTAGCGCAGGGATCAGGCAATCTATGGCATTTCAATTTAAAGTTGAGTGAAGTTGGACACGCAGTCCAACTAGCAGTGGCAAGCATTACCTGTGAAGGGTCAGTGTGATGACACAGTGTCCTCTCAAGCTTCGTCCCTAATCTCACTGCCAGGTATAAACCTTTTTGTTTTCAGCTTCCTGAAAAGTAGCTGTTTTATTAGTATATGGTACGTCAGAAGCTTTCTCCTACAACTGCATATTTTCCTAACCAATAGCGATTTAAATCAGTCAATGCCTCTTCAATTTACTAATAAACTTCCCGTATTTTCTTTTGTTGGAAAATTTGGCCCATAATACTCCAAGCAAGGCAAGTGAGGAAGGGAAAAAATCCTTAGAACATCAACACTGTTCGTTCAGTTTTTAAATTAAACAACATACAGCAAGGTAGATTAATTTTCTATTTCTCTGCACCGTGGTGTCAAAGAACCCAGGCAGAGTCACACCCTTACGTCCTGAAAGCAGTGCCGCTTGGCTACTGCACAAATGCCATGATGCTGTAGGCATTGCTAGACACTGCTTTTTGCACAGGTAACCCATGTGACCTGATCTGACGTTTTGACTGTTAAGGGTTCTCTTAAAATTAAGCCTTAAGGAAATTGTTCTTGAGTTGCAACCACTCATCCTTAAAAACAGCCAGTAAAATAAAGCTAAACTATATTTTGACTGAGATTTGTCCACACCTCTCTCTTCTTAGCAACATCCTGAGCTGCTGCAGAAGACAGTATTTCACACAGCACTCCAATTAGCTCAAGTATGTAACACCCAGTTCATTTGGATGTGTACTGCTCAAGCTGCTTAATGACAGTGGCGTATAGCCACATACATAAAAAGCATGTTTGACCAGCTCTTACATACTTGATCTGTCCCTTACATGTTTCAGACATTTAACACTGAAAGTGAATTATGTAGAATTGAATTAAAAAGATGCATTATGTTGTCTTTGCAGGGGGACCCTAAAAATGCCAGTGCTATGCTACCAGTCTCTCCAAAATGTTTTGTGGTGGTTCTTTTGGTTTTTGATATACATTTTTTTTCCCTGAGACATTCTCTGGAGAATAAATGGTTTATTGCATGTAACAATGAAAGGGGAAGTGACATCTAAATATAGCAAAAGGAGGCCTGAAGAATTTTTCTGAGAAACAGTCCAAAACAAAAGCAGACTTCCAACCCCCCACCCCCACCCCCCCCCCTTAAGTAATCTGTGGTAGATTAACTCAAATTCACTTATGCTGTAGCTGAATATGAACTTTTCTCAATGGTCTTATTCCCACTTCAATAGTCCCAGTGATGGGAAGCGCAGAATCAGAGTGTAGAAGGCAGGACGTGGCATCCAATCTCCTTCCTCTGCGCCTGCACTCTAGCTGCTTAGCGAGTGGCAGCACTCACATGAAAAAACAACTTGAGATGATGACTACCAGACAGCAGAGCATGCTCTCCATATGCATATTATCATATGTGCCAATTTGTCCACTTATAACACAGGAAAACCCATTGTTTATATACTTAAAGAAGTTTGCAGATGAGAAGAGTGTATTTCTGAAACTTGGTGGTAAAAAGCTAAATTTAGTAATGGAAAAGATTACAAAAAAATCCTATTTTAAGCTGGCACATTTAATGAATTGTCTAGCCTAAAATTGGATTTTTTTTAAACCAATGTTAATATTCGAGTATTAAAATTCATGTGAATTATCTCACTGCCAATGAAGTGCAATGTAGAATTGCTGAGATGTAGAATTGCTGAGATGCCCAGTTGCTGCTTTTGGGAAATATTTCTTATGTTATAACCTTCTCTGGAGAATATTTTTATTATGATATTTTTATATGCATTTTTACTTAGTTCTCAATATTCTGAATTAAAAAAAAAAAAAAAAGGTTTTGTATGAGACATGTTTTCTGTGGCAGGCCTCGGGGATCCTGGAAACAATTTTGATTAATACCTAAAAATAGAAATATTGTATAATTTAAAAATACAGCCTATCATTATGAAGGCAAATGCTCTTAGTCTCATCTTCTCTCATGTAAGGTTCATTGTAAACACCAAGGAAAAAATATTGTCACAGCTGTACTCATGTTTTACAGGAAACAAAGACACGAGGATAGCGGGCTGAAGCTTTTGCCACCATATTTACCTGAAATGCAGTTAGAGGAATAAAAAAAATTTCCTGTAGGAAAAGTCAGGCTTTCTTTTATGATACTTCATCATCAAGTATATTTATGAAGTGAGCAAGGATGGCACTGGGAGATGAAGAGAATAGAAAAAATGCAAGTAAATGTTTTTTCACATTGAATCTGAGACAAAACATGATCTAGCTACAGCTCACTACTTCCTTGCAGCAGCAAACAAATGTGCTTATCCAGTTTTTGTTTACCACTGCAGCCATGATTTTAAAATGGCCGTGTTGCCCAAACTGTATCTATTTTGGTTCTGTTATTGTGAACGGCTCTGCCTGATGTATAACTGGCTAAACAATGCTATTGTTTAACGTTTATGTTTTCCTTGAATGCAACTAGAGGAACATGGAAAAAAACTCACTCAGTTGGCTTAGTATAAGCCTGTGCTGGTCTGCAGAAAAGCCAGATGTGACTTGTCAAGTGGTGAAGTGTTTAATTGTCGGGGAGTCAAATGACACGATCATGGTTGGTGGGAGGGTATGCTGATTTTTTTCATTCCATATTCCTCCTAGTTCCACTCCGAGGCCAACAAATCTGGGAACACTTCATTTTTGTAAAACAAGAACTTTCAAGCTGATTGGAAAGAAACTCAAGAATGCGTGATCTTTGGTTCAAGCCGCAAGTGATCTTTAGTTCTAGGCTCCCTCTAAAACTACAGTAAGTATAGATACGTACAGACCCTCAGGGCTTCAAAGATTTGCAGCCCTGATTTTCCCATGTAGATCTGGAGCCATGGCATAAAGGCTATGCACGTACCCTGTAGGTGCAAAGAATAATAATAGATAATCAGTAGGCTTGGTATGAACTACCAAAGTCGTCCTCTCCATCTGAAGGCAGCTGAACCTGGGCAAGCTGAGTGAATACCCTTTTTTCCAGGTGGGCAATTGCCTACCTTTCTGGTAGGTTTCTTTATGAACCTACTCACAAAGCTTTCTTTGCCATAATGCAGGCATGGCTCTCTCTTTCCTTTCTGCCCCTCAGAGCAGTAGTTGTTTAAAACTGTCGCTGCATGCACATTTATCCACTCGGTGTCCTGCTCAGTTTTGTGCATTTCCAGCAACATTCCAAACCACAAACTGAAATGATTTAGGATAAACAGTAATTTGTAACAACTCCTGAAGCTTTGCTAGCCAAAACAGAAGTGGAAATGATGTTGGACTTGCTGACTATAGAGCGGAGAGACTTCTGAAGCAGACAGGGAAGATGAAACTACTGCAAAGCTTCTGAGAGCAGGAAAGTGAAACGGGAACGGAACTTACCTTGTTTGTCAAGTGTGAAATGAACGGTATGGCTACAACACTTCTGTGTATAACAG
Organism: Cygnus atratus; assembly: GCF_013377495.2. Taxonomy (NCBI): domain Eukaryota; kingdom Metazoa; phylum Chordata; class Aves; order Anseriformes; family Anatidae; genus Cygnus; species Cygnus atratus. The sequence goes on from NC_066366.1 coordinate 21,513,844, forward strand.
GCCACCTTTGTGTAGTTATGTGAGAATTTTTTCCATTCTATAAGTTTGCCAAAAAGTCTTTGATCCATAAGTGAGAGGAGACACACCAGCTCTTAAAGTGCCTGCTGCTGCCTTTGGGAAGGGGCTTTCCTAGGCTGTAGGGTGTCTTGGCTGAGTGAACTTCACAGCCGATGGTCAGGATTCAAAACCGTATTGTTCGCTGGCTTGTTCCAGACATTAACTTAAAGAATGGTGTCCAGTGCCATGATTTTTTCCTTCAGGAGGTAATGAGTATATCAACTGTAAGGGACTGTGTATCAGCTGTAGGGGATTCTCTCTGACTCTAGGTTTGTAAAGCTGTACCTAAACTACAAATAATGCCCCCAAAACAAGTGAATCTTGTTTACCTTTTTTGTATCTAATGTACTTATAATAATGCAAGAAGTGAGCAGGACAAGTAAGCATTTTAAAAAGTTTTTGTTCATGCTAGTATCCCAGAACCACATAAAACTCAGAGATCTTCCCTGGCGACGTTCCTTACCTTCAGATAGCCAACACCCAGCCGTGGCTTGCAGAGTGACTTCAGCTCAGTACAAGTGCTGGAGAGCAACATGCTCCAGACAAGTGAGGCAAGAGAGATTTCTGTGAAGATGAGGCAGGCCATTGGGAAAAGCAGCAGGAAAGGAGCAACTACAAAGGCTGCAGAGGAAGCAACAATATTGTTGAGGGACTATTTTTCAAATCAAATGAATGCTAAAGGACAGGACAGAGAGGAAGAAAGAGGGAAGCAGAACAAAAGATAACAACACATGCTACTATGGCATGTATAGTGAGAGAAAGAAGAAGAAATAGCAATTGAATCAGTTGCCTAGTAGATTCATTCCTTCAAAATGGCTTATGCGAGATACACTATCATGTCACCCAATTGTCGATGCAGCAGTATGTCAGAAACTCTCCTACTAATTCTTAGAAAAAGACACTCACTTAAATTCTCAGCAATGACTGTCACACAGGCATTCACTTGCATTCGACAATCAGTCCCACATATCCTAGTTTCACCCACTATGCCAAAACAGGAGAGCATTCCTAGGGCTAGGTGATTCTTTATGGCAAAAGCTAGTTTACCCCCTGGATTTGTTTAAGCTGCCACAAAGATATTTGTGATCTCACATTAAAATGATCATATGATTTCACCTTTTTTTTTTTTTTTTTTGGTGACTCACATTACTGATGAGAGCACTCACCAGAGTGTGTGATGCAAAATTTTTGCCACTCTTCTTAAATGAGGATTTTAACCTAGAAAAGTGTCTCTTCTTTGAAAAATGAAGGCCATTTCAGATGATTTTAAAAGACTAGAAAGAATTCAAAGAGTATTGTGAAGTGCTTGTCATTGTTCAGTGGCAAATGAGCTTTTCTAGGGCAGGTAGATGAGAACTGAGTGCACTTACTGGTTCCTGCTTACTGTAATCCCTGGGGAACTGCCAGCTGTCTTTAATTGCTGGCAGCAGCTCAGTTCCTTCAGGGCAGGGAAGAGAGGGTAAATACCTTTAGTCTTTAATTATAGCTTCTTCTTACTCCCCTGTTCTGAGGAAATTTAAGCTGCTGATAACTCAGTCTGCACAAACTAGGGCCTAAGAGGGGAACTGATCTTCAAAAGCACAAATAAATGTGCATGTTCCCCTTTTTTGGGAGAAAGAGGAAATAGAAACAAATCACAGAGGTGTAAGAAAACGCATTTTGCGAAGACTGAGCATTGCTGTGCTCTTGCATGCTTCCCCCCCTATCGGAAAGGGTCTAAATTATTAGCAAAGTGACGGCTTTATCACTTATAGAAATATACCAAGGCCATAGGGACTGTTGTCGTGCAAAGAAAAGAGTTGTTGCACAAGTTATCTGGTTAAGAAGTCCTACAGTTGCTTAGTAGCAAATGCTCTCTAGAAATCAAAGCCTCTGAATTCACTGATAGTCACACCAACATCAGCAAATTGACCCTGATAACAAAACTTTTCCAAAGTAGAATGATGATGATGATTTGGTTGAGCTTTTTCCATTTGTTTTCTTATTTATAAATCCAAGATTATTCTATCTGTTAGCTGAGCTAAGATTCAGTGATGTTGACTCCCACTAACCAGACCACTAGAATGGTAAATAAGTATTATGAGAACAAAAACATAATTTCCAAAAAAAATAATAGCAATTTGATAAGATTACTTGTAAAACAGAGAAATAATAGAAGCACTAAAACAAGGAACAATACTGCAAAATTAGCCAAGTACCAAAACCTATTACATGTACAGGCCACAAAATCAGAAATGAAAGGAGAACATGAAAAGAATGCAGAGGACATACCTGCTGTACAGAAGGGCACTCGGATGCTTTGTGACTTTATGTGGCTTTCTCTCTAAGTAAAGTCCCAGCTGGATCTGTTCTCATCAGTCACTCAGTGAGTGATGGCAGCTCTTCCAGGTGGGTGTCTCTTTTGTAACAGGAGATGCTGGTAAGATAAGTTATATTAAGGTGCTACACATGACACTCAATTGCCACATTTCTGATATAATATACTATATAATATATCACTAATATAATATATCACTATATGCTATATAATATATCACTATATACTGATATGTAAAGTGTTCACACACACTAAGTGCACACTAAGAGCATTTTTTCCTGCGTTGCTTCAGGTCTAAAATCGCTCTACTCCATTTCATGTTCCAAATAGAATCAAAAAAACTGATGTGCAGAAGATGAGATACTTTGGTGAAATGGAATTATAATACTCATCTTTTTAACATTTTCTCAAGTATTTGTTGTACCAGATTAGTCACTGATATTGCTTGGTTTCCAAGCTGAAAGGGGCTGATCTGAACTTTGCCATGAGGCAGAGCATTAGATTATCCTAAAAAGAGCATTTTGATCTAGTGGTCTTGAAAGCTGAAAATGACAGCCTGAGGAACACTTCAGCATGATTTAAATGAAATTCAAACGTTTTGGTAGCTAAACCTTAATTTAAAATATGGGAAATTTCTGGAACTTCAAGTTACTTTGCATGTAAACACTAGTTTGGAATGAAAAAGGGAGGAAGGGAGGAAAGAAGATTGGACAGACTGCAAAGGCAAATGTTGAACGTACAGCAGATTGGATTTAGACATGCAGAGTTCCTGAAAGAAATAGCAGAGGGGGATAATTTCCAGAAAAGTTATATCATCGGTATTGAAGTGGTTTAGATTTTTCGAGAAGCATTTGCAACAACCTATCAGGTAAATACAGCCTGCACTGCTACTCCCAGGCCTGAAGGTACTGTATGGAATAACTGAGTGATTATCCTGCCCCTAGACGAGAGGGAGCAGAAGCCCGTGGGTTTGGTGGCAGATGAAACCTTGTACTTAAGTGTGCCTGTGAGACAGAGGAAGTGCTTTGATGCTCCTGCCTTCTTCCTATCAGTTCTGCCCGATCTTAACGAAATAAGTTTACGTGTAGGATGTGTCTGTCATTTGAAGGATGATGTGGGAGAGGTTTGTTTCAAGGATGGAAAATCCAAGGAATTATTTTCTCCGTATAGTTTATCACTTTGGAGGAGAACTCCTTAAGGCATTGTAGATGTGTTTCCTTAAAAATCTTTTAAACTTCTGTGGAAACTCTGCTCCAAAAAGAGTTAGATTTCTTGGTATGGGGTATTTGCAAAGCTCTTTCAAGGGCGTGGTGCAGTAGGTGTTGCTACAATCCCAGAAATGCTCCACATCTGAGGTGGAAGGGCCTGGGAGAAAATATGTTTTATCAGTCAGGATTGCTCTTTAGAGTGACTGTGCCAAATAGGTCTACCAACAGAGATTGCCTGAAAGGAAACCCAGCAACATCACTGTGAAAAGATATTAAAAGTATCCTTTTGATTTACATAATTTCTACCAATACAATTCATCCAAATATTTAATCCCATTTGCCAGTCTTATCTATAACTGTCTTTAAGGCCATCAGACAAAGAGAATCCTCAATGCCCATTTGTTCAATGCAGCTACATATTTCACAGTCAGTAGTCCAAGATATATCAGTGTTTAGTCCAAAGTTTTGCATGATTTTATAGTCCGCCATTCTATGTTTTTCTTATAAATAACAACTTGTATGGACAGAACTGCTTTTGCTATTAACTAATAGGTTTGCTTTCAGTTCCCATTTGCAATTTCAGCGTACTATAATAGAGTAATGCAGCAGGCATCACTGAGCTAAAAGAGGAAGTGTCAGCACGCAGGAGCGCTGCGCTGGCTTCTGCTCGTGGAAGAATGCTGTTAAATCTGCTACAGAAGGGGGTGGGGAATGAACCAACCCGAAATTAACAGAGTCAGCACAACCTTATATAGAATTCAGCCATTTCAGGAGTTACCGACCACATACTAACCTAGGATGTCCGATATTTTGAAGATAAACATGCAATGTACTTCATTGTATGATCCTAATGAGCTACTTTCAGACATCCTGCATGTAGGATGTGTTGTAACACTGCCAGCATTTTCCAGTTCTCTTGTTTTGGAATGTCCTTGCAAGTGGTCAGCTATCATTCACAGATTGTAGTTGATACCTGTACAAACTATTTCCCATATTTTGTTGCATAACTGAAGCAGGCATTCGGGGTGTTTAAAACTGCTGTGTTAGAGCAAATAATCCTATGATAGGTATGGAGTACTACTGGAAGAAGATAGTAAAGAGTCAGACATTATGCTTAAAGGATAGAAAGAGTTGTGTATCACTTCACAGTTAAGGATGTTTTGATGTTTGTATCTTCTAAATGTTTTAGGAGGGTATCAGTCCCAGGATCCTGTTTCTTACTATCATCGTTAATCGAGGTGAAGAGGAAAAGCAGATGGGGCTACAATCTTGAAGTCTGTCATTATCTTTATTATTTAAAACAGGATATCCTGTTGCTACAGCATAGTTCTTGCTGAAGTATCCATGAATTGCCTGACTCTGAATACAGAAGTCTCATCTTCCTCGCCTATCACTACGAGAAAAAATCTCTGACTTTCAAATGTGCTTATGGGCTAACTTCTGCCCACAGGTTCATGTGCAAACACCTACAGAATTATTCTTGAATTTCACATATCAGTGGGATACTACACTGCGATGGAAGGTGCAATTTACCTCTAAATATCTCTCTTAAGGCTGCTTCCTGAGTCTACCTGCTTGAGATAACCTCCAAGTATATTTGCATATCACTTCCAAGTCCAGTAATCAGGTCTTCTTTCAGAACATTGCTTATTGCTTTCCTGTAGAATTACTGATAATATTAAATGTTGGGCAACCTTACTAAGCAGAGGCACCAGCCCTGCCTGTGAGACTGGATTGGAATCTGGCTTTGATTTTTTATCTAAGTTTCCCAATACGGAAAGAAGCTCTGACTTGGTGTAAAGCTGGAAAGGCTAGCTCCTTCCTAGCTGTGCTCCCCTTCTTCCCAGTACAGGGACCAAATCTTTCCCTCTGGGTATAACCTCATTGTCTTGGTGAATCATCCCTGGGCTGGGAGATGCGGGCTGGCTTACATCCATCCACGCTCTACATGGAATGCAGATGCAGATTAGCTTCTTGTTTCTTCTTGGCTTCCTTTGCACAAGGTGAAGAGTTAGTTTAATATAGTCGGGAGACCACTAACATGTAGAAGTCAGGGTTTGGGACTTCAGAATTAAACTACTGAAAAGCTTATCAGTATGGACAATATTGCTCCATGATACATTTTGTATCCCTTCACTAAATTTTCTATCTGGGGTGGATACTTCTTTTGTCGCACATGTACAGGAAGGCTTAAATCTTAGTTGAGGCCTATTGATCATTACGATATTAAAAATTCCCACCAATGACACTGATTCTCCACTAGCAAATACCCAGGAATCGGTACCATAAGACTGAGCAGCCCCAGGCTATTCCTTCTGCCATCAGGGTCAGACCAGGGACTAGGGCATAGACCAGTCATTGTAGTCAAGCAGCTGTAATTACATACATGAAAAACTAGTGCAAAAACAAGGTAGACAAATGTTTCTAACAACAGTAACTGCTGACATCATAAATTAGGCACAGTATGAAAACACATTGTAAGCAGGTAACATTTCTCTGTCAGAATAACTCTGTTTCATGCTCCCTAAAATTAGATTGCAAGGGGCAATCTAAATGTTTTTCTCCTTGAATTACAAGTGGAAATTCTACAAAATTACTGTCAACTCCTTGTACTCTTTAAATTTGCAATTTGCTGTTCCTCAAATGATCAATGAAGAGCCATATTCTTGACTAAAGAGCTATCATATAACACAACCTTTAGTGAACAAATCTTTTGTTGGAGATAGACTAGAACCAAAAAGTTCAGTTCAAGTGCTCCAGTGAGTTTCATCTTAAAACATCAAGCCAGATAAGAATCTTTTTAAAAACTTTGTATTTCTGGAAACTAGGTTTAGCTAAACTTTTTTTAATAGGTGTTAGTATTTGAGCCAAATTGTGGGCTGGCCCAAACTGGTGAGGTCTTCCTGACTTCAGCAGAACAGCATTTCTTTACAAAATAATTTGGCCTGCTGCTTTTAAGGCTGGCACTCTGTGTAGAAACTGGGTAGAGTACATTCTTGCTTTGATGCAGGCTCAGACACACAATACATAGTCATTTTAATAAGTTACCTGTGTCCACCGAGATCAGTGTTTACAGAGAAATTTATAGGAACGACAAGATCCCAACGAGCTAATGTTTTACAGAATAAAAATGTAATTAATAACATAGAAACAACAGTAAAAGCATGCACAAAATGCTTGCCTAATAAAACAATGCTGGTGTCTGACCATAAATAGCTAAGAATCAGTGAAAAAAGGACACTGACAGAAAAAGTTTAGCCACAGAAACTTGGGGCAGACATCAGATCATAACCACTTTATATCTAGCCTCATTTTGGGGGTATTGGTACTGAGTACACAAGAACTGAAATGCAAAATCCTGTGCAGTAGCTGGAATAACTTTGTGTCTGGTTCACTGACATCCCATCTTTCTGGTGTGAGTCAATTGGTGGCCAAAAGGTAGGGTACAAAAAGAAAAATGGGTATGAATCATTTACCGTGTGCGACTCACTCACTCATCATGTGGGTCTTTGAATTCCTAAGGAGGTAAAACACAGGTGATGAAACTTGTAAGCAGTAGATCAGTAACCATGCATTATATGTCTTAACAAGTAAGTATACTTACTGTATTCATTATGCTTAAGTTGTGCTAGATAAGTAAGTGAAAGCTCTTAGGAGAATAATTTGATATCGATACTAATTTTCTCTTATGACTGCTTATGCATGAATTTTCCTACAGACTTGCAGCTCTGCCACAAAGCTCTCTACTATCAGATCAAAAATGTTCTCTTTAATTGGCCTGGGTCACAGTTTGAAATGTAGTTAGAACGGGAAACATTTTTGAGTCTTCACTGCAGTATGTCCACGTTTTCCTTCTGCTGGAGGTACTGTTTAATCCAATACAGACCTGGTATAAACACACCTGAGATGTAAAAGCTTTCTCAATCAAAATCTGCTTCTTCAAAGTTTTTTTTTTTCTAAGCAGGAACATATTATTATTATTATTATTATTAGTAGTAGTAGTAGTATTTATGTCTTGAGAAGGGTTGTGTTTTTCATCCTTTACCTTATATTGTAGTTTGCCATTCCACATAATGGAATGAATTTCAGGTCTCTGAGTTTTGTTGTTGTTGTTGCTTCTTTCTTTCTCTTTTTTTTAAAATAACCTTTGTATTAAGGAAGTTCAGAAAAATGAGAGACCAGCAAAGGAAGTCCAAAGTAAAGAAAATAGGAGAGAGACGCCCCAGCATCATTCACTCACAGCTGGCAAATAAAACCTGGCCCTGTCAAAGTTCATAGAACCATAGACCAGTTTGCGTTGGAAGGGACCATTAAGGACCATCCAGTTCCAACCCCCTGCCATGGGCAGGACACCTCCCACCAGCCCAGGCTGCCCAAAGCCCCATCCAGCCTGGCCTTGAACACCTCCAGGGATGGGGCATCCACAGCTTCTCTGGGCAACCTGTTCCAGTGCCTCACCACCCTCCGAATGAAGATTTTTCTTCCTTATATCTAATCTAAATCTGCCCTTTTTTTGTTTAAAATCATTATTCCTTATCCTACCACTCCACTCCCTGACAAAGAGTCCCTCCCCAGTTTTCCTGTGGGCCCCCTTTAAGCACTGGCAGGCAGCTGTAAGGTCTCCCTGGAGCCGCCTTTTCTCCAGGCTGAACAACCCCAAGTTCTGCAGCCTGTCTCCATGGAAGAGGTACTCCAGCCCCTTGATCATCTTTATGGTCCTCCTCTAGACTCACTCCAACAGGTCCATGTCCTTGTTATGCTGGGGGCCCCAGAGCCGAATACAGGGCTCCATGGGGGGTCTCAGAAGAACAGAGCAGAGGGGGAGAATCACATCCCTTGACCTGCTGGTCATGTTAACAGTGCTTTGTCTCTTGGCAAAATCATGCTCTCATTTTTAGACAGTTCTATTTAATACATGGATAACTTGTGAATAAGTCCAAACGGTACAGTGAAGGCCAAATCCCCATACATGCACAATTTGATCAGTATTTATTAATAAAAACATGTGAAGTGGAATTCAGGTACATGTTTCTTGACTTGCACGAATATAGATTTGGGGACCTGTAGAGACCTGGTTTAATCTTTCTACTACAATTCCGAATAAGGTCATTTCATCACTTCTGACGATGATTCAAGTTGTATGAATGGCAGCTTTCCTATAAACCAAACAGTCCAAAGTTTAATTGAACTCGTAGAGTGCACAGATTATCTTTCCAAAAGAATACACCATTACCAAACTAAAGAACTTTCTCATTTTTCCCTAGGGCCCACCAATAGGGCAAGCAAGTTTTCTTATTTCATTAGTAAACAGTAAAATTTTTTTCATTGTCTGTCTCAAGTGCCATAGGCCAGTGCCAACATTGAACATTGACATGTTCCAACATAATATTGAGTTAATTTTTTCCAGTCTGAATGAAGAATGTAGCTCTTACCAGTTAGCAACTAATCCAGTAATTCAGGTTTTAGAAGTTTGAGATTTTTTTTTCTCCTTTTTGCGTGCTAAGACATTTTACAGTGGTGGTGAATAGGGCATAATTTCATTACAAGAATAGTAAAAGGCATTAATAAGCTTTTACATCTGTAAAAATTACACTTTCCAATACAACTGTAAGTAACCACGGGCTTTTAATCCACAGATATGAAAGAATTTTTTGAGGATTAAAACACCTTATTCTTACTGTACATCGCCTCATCAGGAAAGATCATTGAAATTGATTTACAATACTTTATTCATACTTTGGGAGCCACGTCAAATTATTGGTTGGGATTACTTGTATGTTTTACTCACACAGCAGGGGAGTAAAACTAGGAGGAACAAATCTCAAATCTCAGTTTTCTGCTTCAGAATCACAGAATCATGAATCTTAGAAATGATATAATCACAGAATGTGATAATCAGAGAATCAGAGAATGTTATAACCTGGTGCGTGCCACTAGGAACCTTTAGAAATACTCTGATCTGAGGTGCTGAGCTTTCCTTGCACTTGTCTTGGATTTAGACTAATGGCCATTGCGTATGTTACCGGTGGATTGGGTACAGTTACCACATGTGATAGATAACCGATGTCTAATTTCTGCCTCACTTTCCCTTTGGCAATCAGATGTACGAGGGACATGAGTGAGGCAGGCTGTGATAAGGGGTTACTTCCTATTGTATGTCCAAATAAGTGATATAGCTGAGGGTAAACTAAGGCAAAAGGTGATATAAAAAAGTGATATAAAGATTATCCACTTCTTACTCCCTAGACTCCCTAGTCTTGAACACCAAAAAAATGAATTTATAGTAAAAAAACAAACAAACAAAGCAACAAAAAATCCACATAGGTGAATTAATTTAGGAAATAGCACTATAATTTATATGTTTTTGAACTATTATTTCATAAAGAAAGAAAAAGTAATACTGGAGTATCTGCAGCTTTCTGAAAGCCATGTTCTTCTGTACATACACATATTCGTTCCCTCAGTTCTGAGGATAAGAAACCTTCCAGGAAGTCGAAGCTTTACTGAGGAAGAGTCTAACAAAACGAGCAATGACTCAGCAGGGTGCCTCCATAAACACCCGCATGTCACTCATACATTTATCACGTCAACATTAGTAATATGCTCACCACATCAACATGTGTAATTGCAACACTTGAACGACCAACCAGGCAACCTCTCACATAGTGCTCGTTGCAGCAGATTGCATAAGACTGCACAAAGTAAACACACCGTGCTTTACAGCTGGCAGATAATTGTTCTGTGATTGCCATGCTTTCAAAAGTTGGCACTGAGGTTTGGAAAGTCAAGATGCTGACACTGTGTTTGTGCTCGCTGGACTTGTGCAACAGTGAAGTGGCTGAGAACATGGTAATATAGCAAGATTAAAACAAAAAGCTATCGCCAATTGCATCTTACTCATGGGGAAAAAAATAATCCTGCAAACAATCTTTTTCACAACATGATTAAGAAGTAAATAAGTTTAAATAACAAAATTCTGTAAAACTAAACCTTGCTTGATACATCAAAGAAGTTTATGATGTCCTTGGTAACATCTGAACTCGGTCCTTTGAAATGTGTAGTCAACATTTATTGACTTTTTCTTTATAACATTTGTCAAGAACATAAAGTGTTTATGGAAATCATATTTTATTTCTGGAGGAGTAGGACCTTTCAGTGTTTCCTACTACATCATTGTGTGGGTGGCTGAGGAAAAGTAAAGTTAAAGCAAAAGGATAAATAATCTGTGAATAACCTAACTGTTTTGTTTGGCAGGGCACAAAGCTGGCCTTTAGCATAAACTACTCAATTAAATTTGTGGAGGTGTTCAGGGTCTGTTTATATCACACTCTGATCTATTTACTCCAGAAGAGCGATATTTTTGGAAACTTCAACTTGGCATATGCACACAGTTGGGCAGTAAGGCTAACAGAACCATAAAAAATAATACTAGGTTCTAGCTTCCATAGCAATTAAAAACATGTAAAGGAATCCAAGATGTCTTGCTTTGTTTTAGTTGTAGGTGTACTTCAGTTTGATTTTGGCAGGAATTTTGTATTTTCTATAACAGAAGACCAATCACGTCTAACTCTATCTGAAGTTTACAATCCTTACTATCACACCGTGACATCAACTTTACTTCTTACTTTACTTTTCCTTCTGCCATCAGCTAAATCTATGTAGAAAACACCAGCCTGAATATAATAAAAAAGTAGTAATAAATACTATTTTTCTTCGAGCTTTAAGTGTGTGGAGAAAAAAAAATCTGTCCTGAGAATGTTTCACCAAATTCTAGCCAAACATGACTTCTTTCCAAATGGAATCAAAACCTTTTGAGAACACCCACAATGTCTTCTTGCAGAGTAGCTGTCTCAAATGGTGAGCTGAGCTCTGTAACATTTCTCAGAAGCTTTCTTCATCTGAAACTCTCCAATTCCCAATCCTCACTACCCTTCCATGACATACTTCTCTGTGGTTCATGTGTTCACAGTATAATATTATGATAGTAATTGTACTGACAATCTTTTTTATGAATTTTTAATTTTCAGGTAAATTCACAGCAAAAATGCTGGTCATTAGTCACTGTCTTGCTCTACAAAGGTCAATATATGTTGACCCCCTGTGACCTAATTACCATTTCACGAAAGTATCCTCAGTCATTTACATGTGGTCTGCTCAATGAATAGTCATAATAAGGAATTTTCTTTTATAGTATCATTTAAGACTTAATATAGTAACATGCCTAAGCAACTCAGTGTTCCATAAATGTTAAGACCTTTCTGACTCCAGCATTACTATCTTGTGGGTGGTTGGATTTTTTATTTTTATTTTTATTTTTTTATAAATGAGGAAACAGACATGCAGTGATTAAGGGATTTGGCCAAGGTCATACATGTGTGTGTCAGCTGGTATTAGAATTTAGGTCATTTTTTAACTGATGAGTAATATGTATATTGTACATGTGTGGTGAACTGCAGTCGGTTTTGCAAGTTTCACACAAATTTCAGTGCAAGAGTGAAGCATGTGTTTAATGTTAAAGTTTTCAGTGGTTAAAATTAAAAAATAACACTTGATTTTGGTCTTCAGTAGAAATTTACAACTTTGCTTTATTTGAAACCTATCTTCTTTACAATAAAATGCAAATTATCATGTGACAGGAGCAGTAAGGTCACACAAAAGTTGCGGTTCTCTTAAGTTTGGCCTAATTCTGCTGCTGTTTCTGTACCAGTGAAAGTGAAAGAAGATCAAGCTTCTAAATTTAAAGACTGCAGACTCAGTTTTCCCAGTGCCTCACGTCCTTAACTTTAAGCATTTAAGTCTTGTTCACCTCTGAAGGACAAACATATATAAAGGATATAGTTGTAAATCTCAGCAGGACTGGTACAAGTGCCAGTTAAGAGAGGCATAATACAGTAAGACACAAAGGCTAAGCTGTCTTAGAAATCAGAAACGGAGACAAAGGAACTATTGTTTCTTGTACTGGGAAAAAAATGATAGCATGAAAGATAAAACTTTCTGAAGGTGTTATTACAACACCAAACAATAAAAATGTCTGTGTTTGGCAAGTTTTAACCAAGCATGACTGCTATTGCCTTTTTGTTCAATGTGTAGTTTTAGTCTAATTACAGGAAATGTCTATGATGTAGGTAGGAGTGACATTCGAATGTACAATAATCTTATTTACTGTACTTATATTAATAGGCTTAAATTCCTCAGGAAAAACATGTGAGCCTACACAGAAGGAAATTATTATAGATCCTTCACAGTTTCACTCCTTCATTTCAGCTACATGGCAGTTTGCTTCATTTTCTGAAAATATGCAAAATAACTGTATAGCTCTTTGCAGCATGTGTCGCAGGGGATCTTCTACCTCAAGAAGAGCCACAACCCAACAGTGTAGCTGAGATTCACTACAACACAAGGGCAAGTTACAACTTCTGCTCTGAAGGACCATTACTGCCACGTTTGAATCCACTCATCGTTGCCAGTTGTAATGGAGGCGCTGGATGTGGATCAGGGTGTTTTGGAGAGCGGGCCCTGCGAGGTAGAAGCCTAAGAGTAAGTTTTTATGAAGTAATTAACGAAAAAAAATGGCACGGATGAAAATATTCTGCAACTGTGAAAAAGAAAAAAGCGGGGGGGGGGGGAAACAATCCCTGTGCAGCAGGGAAAGGGCAGGCGAGCCTGGGGGCCTTCGCCGAGCAGAGGCAGACCGCTGACAGGCCCGCAGGGCCTCGGCTCCCTGGCGGCGGAGGGCGGCCGAGGGACGGCGGTGCCCGGGATCAGGCGGGCGTCCGGCGGCCCAGCGAGGAGGCCTCGGCCGGGCCGGGCCCGCTCCCGCAGCGCCCCCAGCGGCGGCGCGGCCGGCCCCAGCCCCTGCTCCGGCTCCGGCTCCAGCTCCTCCCCCGGGGCCGCGGCGCGGCCGCCTTCGCCCTCCTCCCCCGCCGCCGTGCCGGGCGGAGCGCCATGGATGCCGCTGCCTGCCGCCTGCGCCGGGGCTCGGGCTGCCGCCGCCTCGCCTGTCCCCCCGCCTCCCCGCGGCGCTGAGGAGGGCGAAGGGGCTCCGGGAGGACGAGGTGAGCAGCGGGGCCGGGGGGGGGGGGGGGCGCCGGGCCGGGTCACCCCGCCAGGCCCGCGGCTCGGCGGCAACTCGAGCCCCGCGGCCCGGCCCGGCGGCGGCGGCGGGGCCGGGCGGGAGCGGGGCGGGAGGCCCCGGGCCGGGGGGGCGGCGGGGCCCGGAGCGACCCCGGCTCCGAGGGGCGGCGGGAGGGCTGCCGTCCCCGCCGGGCCGCGCCGGGCAGGCCGCGGGAAGCCCCCCTTGTCCGGCCCCGGCCCGCCTGGCCCTGCGCAGGCCCCGCCGCGGCCTGGCCCCGCTTCTGGTGCGGGCACCCGGGGCAGCTCGTCCGGCCCGGCCCGGCCCGGCCCGGCTCCCCCTTCGGCTGCTCGTTCCCCTCCGCCCGGGGCCCCTCGGGCGGCTGGGGGAACAGCAGGTGCCCATACCGAACTTAGCCCGCTTCTCGCCGCCTCGCTGGGTTGTCTTCTCTCTGTCTCCTGCCCCCTTTCTTCGCTCCTTCCTCCCTCCGCCTTCGAAGTTAATCATTTAATCGCGTTAAGGAGACGTACTACAGCGAGCGCACGGGCTGCTCGTACGGCCTGAAGTTAGCTGTGTTGGTCCTGGAACGGGAAGCGTGGCCTGTGAACAGCCCACGGGGTCGTGGGCATTGTTCAAGGCACAGAAAGTGCACCTCGTAACGTTAACTCCCTCTTACAGCTTGCGATCTGCCGGGACTTCAGCGATAACAAAGTAAACGTGGTGGCAGGCAGTCATCGGGGGATCTGTAATGTCTTTCTGCTCGTGAATTGTACGAAATGCTATTTGTCATACTTGTATTTTCTCGCATCTTGGGGTTCTAACGTATGACGAAACAGCACTGCTAATTCAGTGCACATTTTCCATGTCATACCGATTTCTGATTCACTTTTGTAAATCCTCATGTGCCCTTGATGGAGTTATTTTTTAACTATTAACCCATTAGCAGCAAGTAAACAAGGCAGCAGACTTTGTCCGGATCGAGATCCTTCCCCCTTGTTCTCCCCTACCTCCCAAATTTGTGAGGATCCTATCCAGTATTTTGTATTTAACCAGTGAGTTTGGTAAACTAATTCTCTTTTTTTTTTCTTTTTATAAGCTGTATTAAAGGTCTTTTTTTATTTTCTCATGTATTTAATTTGGATACGTTGATTTGTAACCTTTGTTCTAGTTTTTATACGAAAGTGGCCATGTTTACTGTGTTCTTAGGCATGGGAAGTGAACATGACTATTTGTTAGGGAAACACCAAGTAAAAACTAACCACGTAGATCAAAAATGTCTCCTAGCATTTTTAAGGGACAGTTTTGGTCTTTAGCTTGCATGTACAACTGTGGCATTGGGCCAACAAATAATGTTGTTTCCCTTATATGTACATGAATTATTTGAATTATTCACTGCATTTTAAAAAAAATTTACAAATTACACAATATTTTTCTTAAAAAGTTTTGAAAATAGAAGTGATCCTGAAATTGCCCTTTTTTCTTCTTTGACTTAAAAAGCTTCTTTTCTTTGTGTTGTAATGCAGTTTAAAAGGATTAAAGGATTCATAAAAGTTTCGCAAAGATTCTTCGTCTTTAGTTGTGCATCTCATTTTTTTTGTATTGGGGGTTTTTATTTTAAATGTGACTTTTGACATCCTTCTGTGTTTACTTGAGTGAACAGATAGTTCATCTTTCAGAAAGTTGAGCACGTTTTATTATAAAGTGATATTAAGAGGAAGGGGATAGGCATGTCAACACTACTTGTCTTTATATTAGCTCTGAGAACATACAGAAGGATTAAGCACAATTTTTCTACTTACATTTTTAATTTTGAGTTATCCTATAAACAAAGTAGGATTTAAGTCTTGCTTAATTGTCAACTGGAACTTGAGATTTATTTCCAATAAAGTAGAACAAACTTATTGCTGATTACTCATGTATAAAGCTTGAAAAAAATAATTGCTGGTCAAATACGTGGAAATTTTCTTAATGTCAGTCTGAAAATATGCTATACATTTTAGAGGGGAGCAAATCTAAGACTGAAGATTTCTTTTTTTTTTTTTTTTCCAGGTGAAAACTGCGAAAGCCTGGGGCTGGCTGAAAAGAGACCTTAATTGTACTCGAGTTTGTCTGACTTGAACAATTAAAGGATATTTTTGGTACTTTTAAATTTAAGCAAAAGCGGCTTTTTTCCTTTTTCTTTTTTTTTTTTAAAAAACAAAACAAAACACCATGGCAGATGTGGACCCAGACACGTTGCTGGAATGGCTGCAGATGGGGCAGGGAGATGAAAGGGATATGCAGCTAATAGCACTGGAACAGCTATGCATGCTACTTCTGATGTCAGACAACGTGGATCGCTGTTTTGAGACGTAAGTAGTTTTGTCTTTCTGTATGGAATGTTATTTTCCTCTCTCGGTAGCTGTATATAAAACTAAACATTCATAACATTCAATATTCATAAAAATTTAATGCTCTTAACATGAGAAGCTTTCAGGTTCGAAAACGTTTTTGCGGACCAAACTTGAGTACGTATCACTGAAATGTGCTAATGTGGTGTGAAGTACTGCTTTCTAGTTAAAAATGTAGTGTCATGGGAGTGATTTGCTGTGCCTCTTCTGATGCATGATTTGGCTGTTTAATTTAAAGAAATGTATTCAGAATTGCGATCTGGAAGGTGGTTTTTTTTTTTTTCTTTCTGGTAGAGAAAAAGCTTTTTTTTTTTTAATGTTAAGACAATAATGATTGGTTATACAAATTTAAGCATCCATACTCTGGCAACACTTTTCTTCAAGATATAGTAGTTTCCTTGGCTCTGCAATTCTGAAAATGTCACAAGATATCTTCCACTCTTTATAAAAGTAGTTTGCCCATTCTTTGAAGAATGTTGCTCTTTGTGCCACCCTCTTTTTCAGCTCTCTTGCACACCTCCTATCTGTCTTTGCTCTCCCTTGTATTTCTCACAGCAGAAAACGCTGATGTAACCACTTCTGTTACTTAATGGTGTTGCTGTGCATTTGTTACACTACTTCCTGTGAGGCCCAGGAGTAGTAGGGAAGGGAGGTAGCAACACTGTAAACAGTCAAGGTTTTAAAACTTAGTAGCAACTAAGGGAGTGCTGTTTGTTTGTTTGTTTTTTAATGCTTTCTGCTCTCTTCCTTTATCTGCTCCTCAATCCGATATCTCTTAAAGTCTGATTATTTTTTTTCCCCGTCCCCATTTCATATTTGGATCCTTTTGCAGCTCTCTTCCATCTTTTCTCCATTAGTCTCACGTTCCTTTCTTTTGCATCTTGTGAAATGGCTAGTGCCTTTTTGATCTATCCTGCTTCATAGGAGTATGGGTTTAGGAGCATTTAGGAAGGTAACTGTTGGAGTGTTTAGCCCTGAAGAAGACAACACTTTACAGGCTTCTCTCTTACAAGTCATTCATTGTTCATAACTGCCTTTATTTCAAGAAGTGTAAAATTAAAACATCTCTAAAGCTAGGATTTCTGACGGTTGTGTAACAGTGATCAAAGTTTTGTACACTGCTTTAGAATATGAAATTGGCTGACCTTGGCCTTGAAGAGCTTACAAGTAAAATTTTGGAATTGAAAGAGACGATAGGTCTCTAGCATTTGACTTCTCTGTCTGTCCCTTGTAGCACTGATACTGATGAAGCACTCTGTTTCCAGCCTTGGAAAAGCTAATTTAGTGACAAATTAATTTGCCTCTATAAAAAAGAGTCTGGTAGTTAAGAATGATTTTTTCTGATCAATTGAAGTGAACTTTCTACTTCAGTGTGTTTAATGGTGAACAGAAGTAGAAGTTTGGGAATAAGAATTTGTAAGGATATCTTCTGTGTTTTTGGAAATCAGGAACAAAATATCAACTTTTAAAATATAGAACAGTTGTGGGGTTTATGCATTTTATTTGGAACAGACTTTAATCTCAAAATAAATGAATTCAGTAGTCCAAGTGCTTTTTTCAAAGTATATGTAATGAATGCTCCATTATTGCAGTGTTGTGGTTTTAAAATTAGTTTTGATGTCTGAAAGAAGAAACATTTAAAATGCCATTTGGCATTTTTAGTTTTGAGTCTTAGTATAATTTAATTTTACTGGCCCTCTAAGTTGTTGATCTTTTTTGCTGTTGTAAGCTTCCCTCAAACAAAAAAAGGAAGAGAATAAAATGTGAATTAGGAAAAAGTTAGCAAGGTTCCATGCCTGTTTGTGTCATTTTTACAGTAAAGTTCAAACTGCTACTTTGAATTGGCACTGTTAAGACCCTGAATACATGGTTCCATGGTATTTGGTGAGCTAACACAGTATAGTTCATTGCCTCCAAAGGAAGAGCTACGGCTTTCCATTTACCAGCGCTCACCATTTTAATTCCTCCCAGCAACATACTTGCTTCACGCCAGCATCAGGGCTGGACTCCTCTAACTTGCTAAAAGAGCAAAGCTACCCTTTAAATGTGCCGAAGAAGGTGGCTAGTTTTCTGCTGTTACAGTGCATTAAAGCAGAGTGTAGAGGTGACTGATGAGCACTGGAGGTGGAAATGGAAATAAGGGAGAAGCAGAACAAGCTATACACTTTTCAGTGGAGAACTTTTCAGTGGATTGTATCACAGCCTACATTTCAAGGTGACTTTATTTTGAAGCTCTTTGTAAGAAATAAAAACACTTTTCAAGACATCATCTAGATCTTCCCCAAATGAGATCAAGAAGCCAACATTCTCAGCACATGACGGAGTGTAACTAAAATAAGCCCTGATAATATTTTAAAGTTGCTTTTCAGTAATGTTTTTTAAAGGAGTTATGGCTCGTCTAAATAGGAGGCTTAGTATTTGACAGCAGTGGTGCCAAACACATTTTTTCAGGAACTAATTTTGAAAATGCTTTCACTGGATGCAAGATTTATAATGCAGACTTATTTTTCTGGTGATAAGAAAAGCAGTCTTTAAAAAGGCATTACAATGTTTTTTGTTCTGTTAAACAGAGAGAGCATTCCCAAAGTTTTGTATGCCATGCAGATGTTATTTTAAGATCTTTGAACTGTTTAGTGCTATTAATGATGTTGACTAAGAAACCTTTAAGAAAACCTTTCATCTGTGGAATTCAGCAACTCGAAGATGGAAGGTGGAATTTTGAAATAGTTAATGTGTTGGAGAATTAAAAGTCATGTTTCTTCAGGGGTCAATGAGAGTGACTTATTAATTATTAGTCCTGTTTTACGTAAGAAATGCTTTGCTCTTATGACATCAGTAAAATTATGAGCTTTTTCTTTGCTAAAGTACATCTGGTGATTAAAAGCTGCATATGGCGAGGACTGGCAAAGCTATGAAACAGACCCATGAAAATTATTGACATGAATGCAGTGCCTTTTCATTGAAAACACAGCATTGTTCCCAGAATGATTTCACCAGTAGCTTTTATGTAGCATTATACGCAGTCTCACTTACCAAGGAACAATCACAAACTTAAATAAATAAAATATAAAGAAGAGAAAAGATGGTTTCGCAATCTAATACTGCATTATTGCAGTGAAGTAATGGGGTTACTTTGCAAGCATTGTCAATGAA
Source organism: Cygnus atratus (assembly GCF_013377495.2). Classification (NCBI taxonomy): domain Eukaryota; kingdom Metazoa; phylum Chordata; class Aves; order Anseriformes; family Anatidae; genus Cygnus; species Cygnus atratus. The sequence goes on from NC_066366.1 coordinate 21,533,041, forward strand.
ATGGGATATTCTAAAACTAGATTTCTCTGTACGAAAGTAATGGATGTTGAATGTCTTTTCTGACCAAGTCAGAAAAAAGGAAGTAGCACTAGATGTGTGATGCTGTGTTTTGCTCAGTGTGCTAGCGCTATCACAGCAGATTGGAGCGTGTGCGGCCAGTAACAGATAATGGTGCCAAATAATTGACGGTTCTTTACTTTTCCCCACATTTACAAATTACATCTGATTAACTTATTTTTAGTGTTACTCATATGTTAGTGATAAAAAAATCAGTGGCATATTCATCTTCTGGTGATAATGAGTCACAGACACTGTTAGTCACTTAGCATGAAGAATGGCTAACATTTTAACAGCAGCACCAGCCAGTAGTGTGAACTGCAGAAACTTAATGAGTGAATAGAAACGGCTCTGCTAAGTAATTGAGGGTGAGAAAAACTCACCGTGATTATAAGTGTTAGTCCCAAACTGTAGTTAAACCATATGCTATTAAGTCAACTTTAACAGGAGTTTTAAATATTCATTTTCTATAAGAATTATTGAAAGGGCGTTTTAATGTTTGAATTGTTAAAGATAATTTCCAAGACCTGTAGAGACTGTTAGCTATAGTCTCACGCTGTTAATAGAGGCCTTCTCCACATGTGTGAACTTGTCTTTTTCCCTCTCTCTGGTCGTTTCACTTTATTTTGGCGAAATAAAATGGAATCTCTTCAGATCTGGGCTTTGTGCTGCTACTTTGTATGCAAAAGTAAAAGTATTTAGCAAGAAAGATGTTATTTAATTATTTTCTTTAATTTTGATGAAAACTTGTAAAACAAGGCAGTAATATAACAAACAGTGAAACCTGAGTAAAACCTTTTCTACACTGTGAACAGATGAAATTTCCCTTTTGGCACTGCCGTAAGACATCTCTGTATATTTAGCATTAACAGATTGGGGCGACAATGAAGTATCAAGAGTTATCAGCTTATTTTACAAACATAAACAAAAATTATACAAAGGATCAAAATTGAGGGTTCTAACGTGTAAAGTAGAAATCCTTTCAGTTTAATTTTTAAGGTGAAATATGTTTATTTTGCCTTAGCTTACGTTAAACTTTGTTCTTTACTGAGGTATATATTCACTAGAGAAAAGGTGTCTCTCAACTATGTATTTGCTAACATGTCATGAGTGTAAGATGAAGTTCTAGTGAGGCAGGTTATTTTGATATGAGCTAGCGAGACCGTGGTAAATTAACGTGGAAAAGTTCATCTTTACCTCAGCCTCATCACCTAAAACTACAGGCTTCTTTATCATGATTTCACTTTAGGTTGCTTGAAACATAACCCCAAAAAAACAAACCAAATTTTGTTGGTATTTCATAGTGGAGAGAGAATTCCAAAATGGGAGATGAGCTCAGTATTCTTTGTGCTAGTTTTGTTTAGTAAGCAGATGTGTAACTCCAGTAAATCAAAACTGGATACAGACAGAAATGCAATTTCCTTGCAGAGACGGGAATAGGAATCTGAAGTGCTGGTTTTCAGGCCTATTTTAATGTTTGTGTTGGCTTTACAAGCATTTTTGCAATTCAGACAGTGGTGACGTGCCCTTTAACAGATTTAGCAGTCATGATAAAAGTAACAGGCTGAGAGGGCAGCTCATACTGATCAGCCGTATTAAGGTAGATTGAAAAGTCACTCATGATGTGTGTCCCCTACAGGTTTGCCTGATTTTTTGTTTGTTTGTTTTCAGTCAGCCCGTTCTCATGTGTGTGTTTTGTTTTTTCTTTCTCTCTTGGAGTGCAACCATCAGTAAATCAAGACAAGCATTGATGTCAACTATGGACTACCAGTTTTCATTGTTTAAACCTTGTGAAGCGTATATTCTTAGTGAATTACTAGTTTGGGCTGATGCAGCTATGTCTCGCAATAAATGAAATCTTGTGAGCTTCACAATGGCCATAATCGTGTGATTCCTGGTAACTTTTTGCCTTCTACAGAGGATGTGGCAGCAGCGGAATGCTGGTGCTGGCGTTATTCGCTCTGCAGGTGGACGTGAATGTGGTGGGATCTTCAGCACCCCGCGGATTGCCGTTCTGAGATGGAAAGCACAGGCACAGCAGGGGATGTGCAGTATTTTGCAGGGAGCTGTCATGTTACAGCGTAATGTTTAGAATTATTTCTGATTTTTAAGTCTTTCTGGGTTTTGTTGTTGATTGGTTTGGGCTTTTCTCGTTTATCTTTGCAAAGGTAAAGGGTTTTAATGCCCAAACCTCTTTCTGTTTTCTCTTTGTAAAATGGGAATTATGGCCTCATAGTCACGGGTATTATAGAGATTAATTGGCCTTGTCTAGTCATTTGGAGAATCTTAATAGTTACAGATGCCAGAAGGGAAGATTAGATCATCCAAATAGACATCCTCTGTAATGTCACGGGCCCCTGTATTTTACCTGGTTGTTCCTGAATCAAGCGTCTTGTTTGACAGAGGCATACCATGTACTTAACACTCTCAGAAAGACATCCTACCTCGTTTTAAGTGCATCCTGTCAAAGAGCTTACCCCCCCCCCCCCCCCTCTTTCGCTATCTCGTCTACTGGCGACTTGCCTTTGTTGCTGAAATTTGCTTGTCCTTTTACATGTGAATTGGCCAAGCTTCTGTGGTCTGTGATGGGTAGCTGGTGCTCTTCTTCCTCTTGGGTTACAAGTTGGAACCATTGCTATGGGGAATGTACGAGCACACACAAGGATCTAGTCATCTCTTGATCTTACTCCCCCCTCTCCAGTTCTTCAATTTCCAAAACTTTTTAGAAATATTTTCCAGTCTTGGCTTCGTCCATGTTGTTTACAGTAGTACCTGTTTCTTACTGTTAGCAGTTATCCAAAATTTAGTTAGATGTTTCCAAGACGTACAGGAAGTCTGGTCTTAGTTACTTATCTTCACAGTTGCTTTCAGGATATGGTTGCTCACTTTTTAGGTATGACTTGATGTGTTACCCAGACTAAGGTCAGAAACACGGCATTTGGGTGTGTTGTAAACACATTTTGTTTAAGTGAGCCTGTGCCCCTGAGTAGTCCTGACAATACTGTATAACTCATCACGGTGTCTTTGCTGTTATTTATTAGTCTGCCAGTTTTTCTGTTTTTCCCTCTTAAAGTATCATTACTATCACATTTGAGTGTATCATCTTTTTGTTCTGCTTTTTTGTGTGTGAGGTAAAATTTAAGTGATCTGTTCTTGCAGCCACTGGACAGAAGATGGGTGCAGAATTTTAAAAAATTCATTAACTTACTTTCTTAAAGGTTTCCATGGCCTAATAGATTGGATGAGACCAATTTGAAATAGATGACATCCTTTCTTGAATGACTGTACTAGTAAATTATTTTCAATACTGGCCTCTTCTGAAGAGGGTACTTATGAGGCATAGCCCGCATGGGTTTTCAGAAGATTGGTAATGGGGAAATGGAAGATTTCTTGTGTAAGACTGACTATACGCGAATATCACCTGGGTCCGGTACTCCGGGACTAAAATCTGCCTGTGAGTTGGTAACTTCCACAAGGCTACTTGGGGAGTGCCTAATGGGAAAGGTTTCTAATGGATGCAACACAAAATCAACCTGGTTAGCTCTGACTAGCTATTTCAGTTCTGTGCGGCACTGTGAAGTTTATTACTTTTTGTTTGATTTCAATTAAAATAGTTTATACTAATGGTGTTATTTCAGGCTTAGCATGCTTTGCTGTTGAGTTTTGTGTGAATACAGCATCTGTTTAAAAACTGTAGTAAAATGAGGAACTTTTTTTTGTGATGGATGCACACTTTAAAATTATTTGCGTGCAGTTTTAGTCTAAGTCAGTTCTCTTTTTGAGTACCTGGAAATCCATCAGAAGTCAGCAGGGAGATGTCCATATTTAGGCACATTCAGAAAATCATACTTCATGCTTTAATTGCTCATTTCATTTTGAAATATTTACGAATGAAATCTGTACTTGAGCTGTTATCTGTTTGCGCAGTTGAGATTACAGATACTTCTACATGGTTTTCAGTGCGAGCAATTTCAAATTCTTCAATTTATTCAGCCAGGGTGGACCACGTTTCAGCAAAATATTTACAGAACAGATTACTGCCCTGAGGCATGGCATGTCTTTTATGAGATACTGAAAAATGCAAAATATAACCCAACACATTCTAGAGCAAAGCTATTCCTTGAGAATTTACCTTTGTGGAAGCTGTCTTCTTGTAGCTTTTTTTTCACCTTATACAGCTGATATTTATTGAATGTGTAGTAGAATATTTAAATGTGTTCCCCCTAACAGCGAACTCTCAGAACAGGGTACAGCTGTTTGTCATACCAGCGCTGAAGTACACACGGAGGTGAGGGGTGGTGGTGCTTGTCTTTTTTTGTAATGGTACACCGAAAGGTACTAGCTGCTTAGTATTGTGAGAGCGCGCATCTTCTGCTGCTTGTACAACTTGTAAGAGCTACTTCTTACCGTGAAGGTAAGATGTGACTGACAGCATGTTGTCTCTTTGAAAGCTAGCATCACCTCGGTCTCGCTGATTTGTGTGTTTGCTTATTTAATGGAATTGTTCCACTGGGCTTTACTGAAGAAAGTCAGAAGGTTAGAAACACAATGTCCAGTTGATGCTCTCTCTACATGGTATTCCTCTTTGATTTGTTTTTTTTTCCTGTTCTTGTGTTTACTCCCCTTCTATATGGGAGAACGTGGAGGCCAAAACGATACACTGAGTTTGTGGGGATACCTGTGTGTTTGCCACAAATTAGCAAAAAGCATGCGAGAATACAGGGGGCTTGAGAGATGCTGCAGCTGAGCTGTTCTTTATTTAGCTATAAAAGGAAGTTTGAAAGTGTTTCTAAATGTCAGATTTGAATTCTAAATTATTTTAATTTATATTAATATGGAGTTTCTCCAGGAATAGATACTGGATGGAGTTGTTAACTCTAGCTTTATTGGCCTGATTGCAGTTAAGAGTAGAGAGAAAGTATTTGATAATTATAAATTCTAATTATAGCCTGGTGTCTCTAAAGGCTGAAATGTGGAAGTTTTCCGGGATTTATTGCTTCTGGGACAGCACTATAAGAAAACAACGTCAAATATGTATCAGAAATGGGCCCAGAATAATATGTGCAGGCAATGAAGGTGTGCAGGCAGTTCTCTTACGGGTGATCTTGATTACTATGCTGTGGATTTTGGTTGATACGTGGAAACAAAACCAAGTTTCGGTAAAAGAAACAGTGGGGGAAAGCCAGAGATCTGAGATTTCCGCCCATAGGAAGAGCCGCAGAAAGGAAAAGAGTCATTAAACAAAAATAGGTCAGAATTACCACTGCTTGAAGAACAAACCAACGAGCAAGATGTGTGTTCTTTGCAACTGGAGTTGTGTGACACGTTGTCAAACAACTGGTATATTTAACTGGTGTGTTTTTAAAAAGAAAGTTACTAATGAGGTTTACATGCAGTGTTTTCATTTATCAAACGTTATTAAATACAGCAAAGGATTATTAAAACAGTGTAGCCATCTATAATACCTTATTTTCGCACTTGTAGCTGGTCTCAGCAGATGGTATGCAGGGAGCACTGGCAGGCAGCTGAGGTTGGTTTTGTGCCACAAGTCACAAGGCTGGGCCCCGGCACCCGCAGCCAAAGGTTCTGCCACATGACGGGGCCGGCATCCGCCGAGTGCTGGGAGGAGCAGAGTTAACCATTTGGGGCATGAAATGGCTTGGTTTCTTCCTTATTTTTTTTTTCTTTTTTGGTAGCTTAAAGACTACTGCTGAGTTTGAACAATGTTGTTGCTGTTTTAGGCAAGGCTTTTGAGTACATATAAAACACAAGAAGTAATTACAGAGATGAGTTTACGGTGCCTATTTTTACTTCCATGGTATCTTTATACCCAGGCATGCTGCAAAATCAGCTGAGTCACTTCATTCGCGTTGAAGGGCTTAGCGCCGGCAGGAGCCTACTGCTCTGGCAGTGTGAGAAGTCTGCATCCCTAGAGACGCTCCTGTTCCTGAAAGAGGACACAGAGATTCAGAAATACGTGTGTCGACATATGGGGTTATGCTGTGGCAAAATAATTACATAGATAAATTTCCCTAGCCTTGTGAAGTTCAGAAAATGTTTTAGATCAAGTACATTTGCTGCAGAGGAAGAATGTGTATTAAATAAATTGTATATTTTGGTCTTTAAGCTCATTTTGGCACTGAAAATTTGAAATGTCTTTATATATACTAAATTACATAGAATCAGCACTTCGAGATATGGTTTAGATCCCTTCTAGATGTACAGGTAGAATGCTCTAATACTGTAATCTTAATGGAATAGGATATAAAGGGTAAATATTGATACTGAATAGTACTTTTTATTTTTTTATTAAAGAGTAAACCTGTCTTCCTGTAAAGTTATTTGAAACATGGTGGGTGGGAGACTTGCAAGACAGATAGTAGCAGAAGCTGTTATCCTGGGAGCAGAGGAATAATAAGGTTGAGTGGACAACCAGAAAGGAGAGACTGGGAGTACCTGGTAAGAGCTGTAGCAGCAGTCACATGGTAATTTCGTTACGTACTGACTGGTCCTTGTTTCTAATCACTCCTAAAGAGAGGAGTCTTTGAAGGGATTTCAGGAAGCATCCAGTGTGGCACTTCTGGAAATGAAAACCTAAGATTGTAAAGATTCTTCAGTTTTCATATTCGTTTAGAAGAAGTGCATAGATATCTGGACTTTAAAGCTACCTATTGGCTCATGTTAGGCATTATTTTTTAGTTTGGAAGAATAAAAACTATTACAAAATAGATTTTTTTTTCTATATTGAAACAAGCTCACCGCTATGGTTTTGTTTGTTCCATTGCAAATAGCCCGTTGTGAACAGAGTGGTTTTTTTCAGCTTTGAGGATTTGGCAACAATTTATTTTTCTTTCTTCTCATAATTTCTTTTTTTTTTTCTGAGATATCTTCTGCTAGTTATTATACAGCTTAGACAGAAGCAACATGGTGAAACCAGTTTTGATATTGGGATGCTTTAAGATTAGAAATGATGTGCTCGTGTTTTGTTTGTTTGTTTTTTCCCCCTCACTAGGAGTTTAGGCCTACAATGAGGAAAGGTTTATTTGTGTTCTTTTCTCTTAGATATCGAAAGCATCGTCTATCAGTAGATGGAACAGTAGTAAAAGTTGGATGCTGATTACTGTCCTGTCCTCTCTCTTCGTTTGCCCTCAGCCTCTCTCCTGTTGAGCATTTGAGCAGCCTTGTTGTTTTTCCTGTGCTTTCTGAAGGTGAATCCAGCATGTGGCCACTGTGGCACAGACACCCCTGGATGCTTTGCTCCACTACCTGTCAAAGGACACCTGAGTTCTGAGCATAGTCTTGGTCGGAACAGCACTAGGGTCTAGGTTATTGATGGGTCCTAATCTTTGGAGCAGCTATTTGGTACGGTGTTACACCCCTTTTATCTACAGCAGCCTGCCTAAGGAGGCCAGTAGGGATTTGTCCTGGACTTCAGGCCTGACATACATCACGGCTTGTCTGACTCACTGTTTGGTTCCCACTGGTGTTAAGTGTATTTATGTACCTGGTGCTTCATTTTAATTATTTAAAACAAACAAAAATGGCTGCTTGTTAGAAAATCCTCTCAGGAGCTGGTTGCTAGAAATGTTTCCAGGTGTGCAGTGGGTTTCTCCTCCCTGTGCTGCCTCTGCTTACACTTTAGTAGCAAGGTGTCTTTACTCAAGACTGGATCAAGTGAAAACTGAAGGACTCTGAGGCCGACAGACCATCCGCTAGGGAAGGACAGGACTTTCCCTTCCTTCCAGGAGTCCAGTGCCAGCGCACAGAACCTCCCAGTGGCGCAGCGTGGAGGCGCACACTCGTGGGCCCTTGGTACGGATGGGACAGTGTTGTGTCCCATCGAGTCTCCCATTGAGTGCTGGTGCTCCCTTTTCCGCCTTCCAGTCCTTCCTGTGGCACCATCACGCAGGCACATTCTTGACCCTCAGACACGCAGGGCAGATACTCGTAGTTGCAACCAGAAGGAATGTATGTAGTAGCTTAGTGCAGATTTGGGGATTAGAGGGTGAGGACTGTAAAGCTGACCTGTGTATTTCTGTTTGTAACACGGTTCTCCACACCAAACCTACAGCAGAATGAGCATACTTCTTCAAAATGTGACAGCTGTGTAATTTTAAGCTGTAATTGTTCTACCCACCTGTTGGAGAAGTCAAACAGCACCGGGGATGGGTTGGTACGCCCTTCCGTGCTGTTAGCGACCAAAACCACCTAGGTGCTGGGTGCGTGCCACAACCAGTACTTCCAGGTCCCTGGCCTGCAGGAACTGGAGCAGCTGTGAAGGCCGGAGTGGACTTTAGCAGGCAAAAAGAGTCTGAATTTAGCTGCATGGGGTATGCCTGGGTAAGTAGCCGTTCTTGTCTAGTGGGGCACTTGCATGTGGCTTTCCCCAGGAAACAACCACAGCAGCGTTACTTCTACAGAACATTGAAGTTTGCTTGGTGTCCCCCCCAAGAGAATGTTTCACAGGTGTGTTAATCCCTGTTTAAAACTCTGTAGCAGTCAGCCTGGTTTGTCTAGTTGAGTAATAAATTTACTCCCTTTTTACTGAGCAGCTGCTCTTGATGCTACCTGATATTCCAAGCCTGGGCAAAATACTTTGGCAACAGGTGTATCTTTATTTCAGAACCAAGCTCAAAGCAGGCTGAGCTCTTTTGCAATCGTCTGTAAGAGGAGTAGCACCTGGCTGTGGGTTGTGGGTCTTGGTGGGAGTGTTAGTGCTCACCGTAGAGCCAAGCAGGGTGGTTTCCTGCCTGCTCATTCTACGTGCTTGTACAGAATTATGATTTAGGTAGCAACTGTGGGCTGAATGACAGCAGCACAACTCACTCTTTTGGTATCTCTTGGAGAAGCTGGAATAAAGACAAGCCTTCCTTGGAGCCTCTCTATTGAAATAGCAGAAATGCTGCTGGTGACAATAAACTGGTAGTAACGCTTTAAGAAGATGTAAGGAAATGAAATAAGGAAATCCAATGCCAAGATGTGATATGCTGGTCAGTAAATCACAGTTCTCAAAACTGCTGAGATATCGAGATAAGACTGAATAATGTGGGATGATTGGCTTGCTTTCTCTTGTCTGTATCTGTCCTATCGTACAGCTAGGTTTTAGTTTTTCAAGGATGGAGTCTGTTTTGCTCTGTGCTTAGTGCAGTGAGATCCTGATCTGGGACAAGAAGGCTCAGATGCTATAACACAGCAAGTATTAGTGGCCTGTGTGTCACAGGCAACAGATTAGGAGAAGACTGGGCAGTGAGGAGAGAAGTTCAGAGCTTCTGAACTTGAATGGGTGAGGCTCAGTTGATCTGAAGTGTCTGAAGATCACAAGACTTTAATAAGTGTAGGGGGAAGAAAGCAGCATTCAAAACATGCAGAGTATGAGTGCATGTGTATGCATTCCTGCCAGCTTGCTTATGTGATGGTGGTAACAAAAGGCAGTTGATTAATTACATCTGTCCACAGCAAGCTCCTCCTACTCGGTTGTGTGGCTTAGTTCAACGCGGAAACTTCCCGTCTTATTCATTGCATTCTGCACAGTCAGAATATTGTTTAAATCCTAGGAAATAGTTCACGTACTAATGGACCTTTTGTCTTGTCTCAAACTCTTAATACCCCCAGAGTGAAAGGCTGTTTGGTGACGCTTGGGCAAGGCTTCTTGAAGACGTATCTCAAAAATGAACACCTAACCTGATGATTATGTTTCCATAGAATTATAAAAAGCCTGTAGCTGATCAGAGGAGCTGTTGTAAGCAAGTAGTGAAGAACCTTGTACACTCTGCTTGATAATAAATGTATTTTGTTCCATTTATAACCTGTATTGTTACAGGTTATAAATCTTAAATGGCTGTGCTGCACAGAACAAAGTATAGCAATGTATTGGCCTGAAACAATGTTAAAGAGCAGTGGACAACTAGCATAGAGGTCCTATCTGGACAAATTACATTTTGGTATATTGTAGACTGCTTTGTCTTTAGTATCTGAGAATATGGTTGATGACTTGAATTTATTTTCAAAGTCATTGTTATTGTTGCCATCATCTTTTGGGCTTGAAAAAATACGCTTGATCTCTTGCCAGCTATGACCTCCTTTAAAACAAACAAACAAACAAACAGTAGCTGTACATAACAGATTCTTAAGGCTGTGTTTATATAACAGCATTAAAACTACTCACAGCAGTCTCATTGGCAGAGACTCGGGGCTGATAAAGCCTGATTCTGTTACACCTTCCTCTGAAATAGTTCAGACTGCTGCACACATTTTATTGCCCGGTGTGACTTTAGGAATAGCTTCATTTGTCTTACTGTGCTGTGTAGAGCTTAACCAAAATCGTTTAAGTTGAGAGAGTGAGAGAAGGGGAAAGATGATGGCAACTACGTTTTCTGTGCCAACGGAGGGAGAAGAAACATGCGTTTGTTGTCTTGCAGGCTAAGACAAAACTTCTGGTTTCATTTTTGCCATGTTCCAGATAATGTCTGAGTAAAATGAAGGTTGTACTTCGTTTACAGTACAATCGAAGATTGTATGAGCTGTAACGAGGACAAAGCTTGCTTTTCTCTTTATATGCATCCTTTATATGACTGATGCTTCTACCATCCTGGATTTAGCTTTCTGAGAACAGAACTTTCTGTTGCACACAGATGATAGGATTGGGTACATTAGTTTGCAGTTTTGTCCAGAGCGTTCAGTTAGAATGCTGGGCTCTTCACTCTTAGGCGCCCGATGTTTAAAATTACTTAATGAGGTCTGCATTGAAATGAATTAATTTCAAAAAAATAAAAAAGAGGGAAAAAAAAAAACATTTAAAGGTAATATGCATTACAAATGATTGGTTTGCACTAAATTAGCATGTACTGGAGTGGCTAGTGCATAAAGTTTCATACAACAAAACCAGTGTGTTTCATTTTGGTTTACCTTCAAGTCTGTGATTTTGTGTGTATTGCTTGTTGATGTGCTGCAGGAAAAAGGAGGGAAAAGAAGATGATTTCTTAGCAGTTAAATGAAAGCTTCAGCGTTGCTTTTATTTTTGCTTCTTTTTTTTTTTTAATTTTCAGCTTTCACTGCTGTCTTTTTGTAAAATGTTTCTGCTGCCTCTTCTACGTGATGTAGCCTAGTTCTCAACTTCCACTTGCTAGCAGTGTCCCACAAAACTAAAAAATGATATGGACCTGGTAAAAGAAACGCCAGGTACACAGAGCTCAGAGCTTGAAGTAGCTTGGAGGTCTTCTGTGTGAAAGCTCATGTTAAAATTAGATCAGTTGCTGTTTTCAGAAGGGATAAATATATGTATATATATTTTAGAACTTGATGTTCTTAGCATTATTGCTGCTCTTACAGGAATTTAACATGTATAACTGTAGTCAACAAATTTTAAGTCTGAACAGTGTTTTCTTTAATGAACCAAGTGATTTCTACAGGCTAAGTATTCAACAAAGCTACAGTTTCTTCGTGAAAGCTCCTGATACAAGTTGGTTTCCTTATTGGAAGACCAGAAATGTCAGAAAACAAGTGCATTAACAGCAAGATGAGGTTGTTAGTTATTTGCCTCCCAATCAAAAAAGCATGGTTCCTGACTAATTTGGCTAGATGTTCTGGCAAAAAGTCATTTAAAAACAACAAAACAAACAAACAAAAAACAAAGTATGTTTTTGCCAGTGAGCTGTGCTCTTACAAGAAAAACATTGCTGATACAATTACAATGTGCTGCCCTTTCAGTACTGGCAAAGAATTGGATATAAATGATAGGCACTGAGTAACTTGGTCGGTGTTTTGCAGTATGTGCTGGTTCTTGAGAACAGCTGCTTTAAAGACAGGACTGGAGTTCTTCCAGACTTTTAGATTTTCATTTTAAAATAAAAACTAAGTTGCATTTGTGCTGTCTTTCTATAATCTGTTGAATCATAAATACATCTAATGCTTAAAGACTTTTTATTTGTTACTTTTAATTCTTTGTGAAAAACTAGAGGCTTTCTTTTTCCTGCTGCTATCTTTGGAAATCCAAGAACAATGGTTTACTGCTACTTGCTGTCATTATAGTAGACTGTGGAGCTCCTTATCTTCCACTTGTCATGTTTTTTGTTTGTTTTGTAACATTTATGTTTGTTGGTAGATATTTTCCTGCAACATACTGTTTGAAGAATACTGCTTATAGGAATGTTTTAGTGATAAGTCGCTGCGTAAAATGCAAAGCGTAAGAGACCCAGTAGAAAAGATGGGAACAGGTAGCACTGTCTGATTTAAATTTTACGTTCTGACATGATGCTTCTTATCTCACTGTATGGCAGTTACCTAATAAATTTCAGATTTTTTTTTAAGCGACTAATGTCTTGAAAATGCATTTACAAGGCTAACTTTTCTACGATGTGGAGTTGAGTAGCAAATAATCTTAGAACAACTGGGATTGTATACTGGATAGGCTAATAAAAGTATTAAATATGAGGTTCACCTTTATCAAAGCTTCACTTATTCATATCGGGAAGGATTATTGGGCACTGCATTTATTTCTCAGGCAGGATTATTTGATTACTGTATATAGCATGGCCAGATTTTCAAGGAAACTGTTAGCATGTTGCTCTCCCAGGATTTGGTGCTCTTGTGTGTGAATCACTGCACATACTGGGTGGAATACGGGGTGACCTCTGGGTTGGTCTACCGAATTATTAATCAATGAGTACATCACCTGTCCTCCAGACCAAAAGGCATACTATTATTTTTGTTCTCTCTTTGGATTTAGAAAAGTTTAGGCCTCCTTTTCCAGACCAAAATCTTAATTTAAGAAAAAGTTGCAATATTTGCCTCCTTTAGATTTAATTACGGTCTTTTCCTACATCTAGGAAGGAGGTACTGAGTTATTTTGACTGCTGTCATGGCATGTATCTCCTTCACTTAATTCATCACCTCCACCTTGGAAGCCTTCTACCACTGCAGTGAACAATCATTATATTAGGTTATTCATTGCTAAATGGTTGTGCGCTGTTCCAAAATAAATTGTCTTAATGTATACCTATTTTGTCTTAAAGTATGTCACAGAACTTTTGGTCCAAATCATTTTTAACCATAGCTGCCACAGCTGTGATAAGCATTATGGTGACTATCCATTATGGTTCGCATCCTATTGTGTCAAAGGGATGGAAGGAGGACTGTTGCAGCTTGCTTATCTTATGGAGCTCTGGGAATGATCTTGGCTGTCCTTTCTGTATATGGAAATGAGGCCAACAGTAAGGAGGAGAGCGAGAGGCTAACAAGGCATGGATATGAAGAGAAAATGTAGTACAGCAAGCTAAATTGACAATGTTCTCCATGAGGTTGGGGGAAAGAGAAAGAAAATGAAATAGGATAAGAAAGGAAGTGAGCATGTTTAAAACACTGGGAAGTAGGGCCCCTCAGAGTTAAATTATGTAGCAAAACCAAGATCTTTAGTCTCTGTTATTGAACATAATATTTCATGGTTAAGTAGCTATCTATCATTATGAACCTTGAAGCTCTGTTTAGAAGAAAATACATTCTGATGGGTGAAGTGAGAAGGAAGTCCTAAAATGACTTTTCAAGAGGATAAATTTTTCCCAATATAATTGCAAAATTTCAAGAATATTTTTATTCTCTTGGGTTTCTCCCCTAGTACAGCATCTTGGGGTTGGACCTGATCATCCAACCCCATCATTGGGGTTGGACCTGATGATCTCTTGAGGTCCCTTCCAATCCCTACAATTCTGTGATTCTGTGATCTTTTTAGATTACTGATTTGAATTTTGGGGTGCGTATGAGATTCCTGCTTTCTAATTAAATGCTCCAGACCAGCTATAAACTAATTAGCAAATCATAGTAGCATGAAAAGGATAAATCTGTTAATGTGAATGAGTATGAAATCTTTTAATGTAGAGTAACCTGTACAGTGTAGTAATGATTTTTTTTTTTTTTTTGCAGATGCCCTCCTCGAACTTTTTTACCAGCGCTGTGCAAAATTTTTCTTGATGAAAGTGCTCCAGACAATGTATTAGAAGTAACAGCTCGTGCCATAACGTATTATCTGGACGTATCAGCAGAATGCACCCGTAGGATTGTGGGAGTTGATGGAGCTATCAAGGCACTTTGTAATCGTTTAGTAGTTGTTGAACTTAACAACAGAACCAGCAGAGATTTGGCTGAGCAGTGCGTTAAGGTATGTGTTCTGCAGAATCTTCCGTTTTTTAAGAAGGAGCTGGAAAACTTGCAATTCCAGAAGAATTTACTCGTATTCTAATCCTGTATATAATTAAAACGTGAAGCAAAACCATGCCCAGTATGTTAAAATTTACATGCCAGCTATGTTTTCTATCTTTACAGTCAGTCTCGTGCTTTTCAAAGCTGAGATTCCTTTAAAAATATAGCTAGCTAGATATTTCTCTCTCTATAGAAAAAAAAAGTATTAGAAGGAAGTTTTCCTGTTTGTCTCCATGACTAGAATGCTAAGGGCTAATTTTATGCTAAAAAGGAAATGAGGCATCAATCCAGATACAGATAATTTACCTGATGTAAGAAATTATTTGCTGGTCATAGCTCCAATGCAGCCTTCTGAAGTAATCAGAAGAATTTTCAAGACCCTCAAAATCTTTTACATATAGTGTTACTCGTGCCTGTGTGGTAGCACAGTTTTATTCCCTGATTACTATTGCCTCAGAATTTACACATACGTTTCCTATTTATGCTGTTCTAAGTACATCACTGAAGTAATAGGATTCATGGAAGTTTCAGAGCTCTCAGTTATTTTTGATCTCAAGACTTCATTCTCCCAGGAAAAGGTGCTATTTATTATCTAGCTGTTTGCCATGATCGACTGTTAAAACCATGCTATTGAGGGATTTTCTTGTATTTGCTCCTGTATTTAAGAAGAAAACTGTTAGTGTACCAGAGGTTTCATCCCCTTAGGGGTGTTGAGGAAGAGAGTTGTTTGTTTTTTTTTCCCTCTTGTTATTGTTTTGTTATTTAACTAGTTCTGTAGATGTATATAAACAAATAACTGCATTTTTATGTGTACTTTGTTGTAACTAAATTTCATTTCGTTGTAGGTGTTAGAATTAATCTGTACCCGTGAGTCAGGAGCTGTGTTTGAAGCTGGGGGGTTGAATTGCGTTCTGACATTCATTCGTGACAGCGGACACCTTGTTCATAAGGACACTTTGCATTCTGCTATGGCTGTAGTCTCCAGGCTCTGTGGCAAAATGGAGCCTCAGGATTCTTCATTGGAGATCTGTGTGGAATCACTGTCTAGTTTATTAAAACATGAAGACCATCAGGTAATAAAATAGTTGGCTCAAACCGTGAATTTAACATCCATAAAGTTTAAAAAATGAATGGCTAGGTAGTTTTATATAGTCTCCACACTACGTTTACAAAGTAGTTGTTATATTTGAATATTGTAGTAGTCTTCTTTTACAGTCGTGATGACAAGAGAATAAAAATACTGCTTAGTGTTTGACTGCAAGTTCTGTTGTGTGAATTTGATCTTATTCAACCTCTGAAAAGTTCATTGAAAAATGTCCTGTAAATTTTTCAGTGTTTTTTGAAATACTTTCAGAATTAATTATTGTTTTATGTCTGCACCTCAGTCACTATTAAATTGAGCATAAATAAAAGACAAAAATCAACTTTTTCTGTTGCCTAAGAGAAACAATAAAAACAGTCATAGTTGATGCTAGAATATTGCACTGAAAGACAGTACTACTGTAACACCACTTCTTTATTGCAGTTTTATAAACTAGAGGTTACGTAGACCTTGTAAAGTCTAGGAACTTAAAGTAATTATCTTCCTATTAGCAGAATTCTTTTGTGCGTGTTGTACTAATGCATCGCAAATAGCTATTTAGCCAAATTCTTGCTGCATCCTGGCCGGGTTTCTTGTCAGTGACACTCTCTGTTCCAATTTTTCCCCCAACCTCTGTCCCCATTCCTGACTCCATACCACCCAAACTCCTTAGTTTGGTTTATTAAGCATGTCGTATTTGTGAGACTGTCTTTTTGCCAGTGAGCTGGCTACATTTTTGATGTGTTTTCAGATCTTTTTGAAAGAACCATTTGACAGGGGGCTATCACACTAGCCATCTGAGAGCAAGTCACCTTGTTTTTTATCCATTATATAACTTCATTAATGCACTGATCATCTGAGGCAAGCTAACCCTGAAATTTAGATCGTAAGTCTGTAGTCTTTATCTGTTTCCCAATATAAAACGCTGTAACAAAGCTATTGCTGGGACTGTTGGAGATCCGAACAGGAATTCAAACTTTCAAGAAGTTAGTCTTTTAGCAGTTAAGCTTCAAGATAAGTTTGCTTAAGGTTGGAGTAATCCAGATCATAGTAAATGAATCTGTAGTGGTATCCTTGAGAAATGTATGTTTTGTGTGAAAGACACCTCAGGATTTTTGACAAATGTTGATAGTTACTTTGGATTTGACCAGTATTTCCTTTGTATTTTTTTTCTTGTTTTACACTGTTGGATTGGGTCCCTTTCTAAGGGTAGCCAGCTAGTAATATCACTTGAGGGAAGAGTTCAAACCAGATGAACGTGGCCCTGAGAACAGCTTATCTGCGTTTGCTTTTTTTAACCTTTCTACTTAGCTCATGGTTTGTGAGATGAAAAGTAAATACCTTCCACAGTACTATTTAGCTTTGTTAACCTTTGTGGTGTACTAAATAAGCTGAACCCTTCCTGTGTATTTCTGACAGAGCAGTTGTGGTAACAATTGGTAAAGTATATGTGGTTTACATAAAGACTGATAGAACTATTCATACCTTGTCTTGTCAAAGAATGGGAGCAAAATGTCAGAGGGAGGACACAAGTAGTCACCATTGTAAGTTAAAGAAAAAATCTCTTGTAAAAGAGTACTGATAAATCAGAATGTTTGGCATGCAGGGACTGTGCCAGAAGTTTAGCATGCACTGCTTTTATTCAAGAGAATCTTTTTTTCCAAGTCCTTGCAAACAAAGATTTATGGCTTTTAACTTAACAAAGTCTGTCTGAGTAGCTAATAATACTCAAATCTTGGTATGTGTATTGATAAGTAATAGTCTTCAGGTATGTGACAGCTGACAATCATTTTGAAAATTGGCTGCTCTAGAAGTAGATGACATTCTAGGGACTAAGAACTGTAGTAATTCAGAGTTTGGTAAGGAATAGGCATTGTTAGTTTTTATTAAATCTTTTCTTGGGGCTAGTCTGGTTTGCTACCTCATGTTTAGGAAGGTAGATTGCCAGAAGCAGCTCACCTTGATGTACATGTGCAACCCCCCTGATATGACAGGGAAACACTTCTAGTGTAATGCGTAGTATGGATGAGAGAAACGTTAAAAACAACAACAATACAGTCCTTCATTGAGTGTTTCAGAATGCTGTTGGGTTCTGACTTTGAGCTGCTAGCTTAAAAAGAAAAAAAAAAAAAACCACACCTGTCTCTGTTCATTTACTTTGAAGGAAACCTGGTGAAATCAGCTCCTTCTATGTCCTGTATTTTTGTGAATATCCTGTTAGCATCTTCTCACCTTAAGTAACAGATGTTTCATCTTTTCACTTACACTTCTTTCCTAGGTTTCAGATGGAGCTCTGAGATGTTTTGCTTCATTAGCTGACAGATTCACACGTCGTGGAGTTGACCCAGCCCCCTTAGCTAAGCATGGGTTAACTGAGGAGTTGTTATCTCGCATGGCAGCTGCTGGTGGGACAGCATCAGGACCATCTTCAGCTTGCAAACCTGGCCGGAGTAGCACTGGAGCACCATCTACAGCTGCAGACTCTAAATTAAGTAATCAGGTGTCAACTATTGTAAGCCTGTTGTCAACCCTGTGTAGAGGCTCTCCAGTAGTAACACATGTAAGAAATCATTTTATGCTACAGCTTTTCATTCTTTTTAATTTTTTTTATTCATGTATTTTAATATATACGAGATTTTGTTGTCATTTGATATACAGATATATAGATCTATTGATTATGAAAATATATATATACATATAGGTTATTTATCAAGAGGGGAAAAAAAGGAAACATTTCATATGGAAATGAAACCCAGTTCTGATAGTGTTTTCTAAAGCCCTGTATATTTTTTATTGTTCAGACTTTTAATTATTTCCAGGATCTCCTAAGATCTGAACTTCCAGATTCTATAGAAAGTGCGTTGCAGGGTGATGAGAGATGTGTACTGGATACCATGCGGTTAGTAGATCTTCTTTTGGTGCTACTGTTCGAAGGGAGAAAAGCCCTGCCAAAATCCAGTGCTGGATCTACAGGCAGAATCCCAGGACTGCGAAGACTTGATAGTTCAGGGGAGCGTTCTCATCGGCAGCTGATAGATTGCATCCGCAGTAAGGACACTGATGCACTAATAGATGCTATTGACACAGGAGGTAAGAGAGAATTCTCTGAAAAAGAAAATGAGCTAAATAAAGTATCTATGGTGTCATAACTTAGGTGTTACCTTAAAATTCTTCGTATACAAGTTACCTGTGTTGAACAGTTTTCGTTAGTAAAAACTTGTTTCTTTTGGATTGCAGTTAAGGGTATAAATGCTTTTATTGAAGGTGGTTAATTCCTTTTTTTTTTTTTTTGTAAGACTGCAATTTACTTAAAACTGCTGAAGCTTAATGTTTAATGCTGGGAGCTTTAATTATTTTTATTTAATTGTATCTTTCAGCTTTTGAAGTAAATTTTATGGATGATGTAGGACAAACTCTCTTAAATTGGGCCTCAGCTTTTGGAACTCAGGAAATGGTAAGTTAATTTTACAGAATTTTATAAGTTTAGGATATTTATGTAAAGAAAGATGGAAAAACTAGTTTCCTTTTCCTTGTTTAACAGGTAGAATTTCTCTGTGAAAGGGGTGCTGATGTTAACAGAGGACAGAGGTCATCCTCGTTACATTATGCAGCATGTTTTGGAAGACCTCAGGTAGCAAAGGTATGATTTAAACTGACATTGTTAGAAAGCTTTACATAGTGAATTTTTCCCTTGTTCTGGAAAAGAAGTCTTTGTGCTCTGTCCAATATTTATATGTTCTTTGCAGTGTTTATTGCAATACAAATTTTTGGTTATGATAGGTCAATAATGTGAATAAAAGTTTTATACTAACTTCACAGATATAAAAAGCACATTGTGTTCCAACTTTCTACACACGTAATGTTTTAACTTTGCATGCTAGTGCAGGAAGGACATAGGGAAAAACATGTACTTCTTTGGAAGAAGGAATCTTAATGTTGTTTAATTTTTGAAAATATTTGTTCTCAGACTCTCTTGCGACATGGTGCAAACCCTGATTTGAGAGATGAAGATGGGAAAACTCCTTTAGACAAAGCTCGTGAAAGGGGTCACAGTGAAGTAGTAGCTATTCTTCAGTCTCCAGGTGAGAGCAGTTTTTAATTCCATACTCTTGCTTTTAGAAATGCAAATAGAAAGCAATTCAATTATTAGAATTTTACTCTATTAAGAATCATGAAAAAATACAGTATTTTGTGACCAGCCTTCCTTAGCCTTTTGATCACATATAAAAACTTCAATATTTTACATGTTCTAAAGGGCTGGGGGATTACAGAAGAAACTGCTGAGTGGACATGAGCAGTGCCAGTGGTCCTGGTCTTCAACTGTGGAATGGGGCTAGACTGGGATTTTGCTGTGGGTTCAGAGGATGTCAGCTTTGGTAGCTTCTCTGGCATCCTTCCTTTCTATATGGAAGCTGCTCTTTACCTGTTCGTGAGGCTCTTGTAGCACTGGAGCCACAGGTAGCTAGCTGTCTGTTCATATTCAATTTTTGTTAAGGAATTTGAGCTTTTCCTATGAGTGGTCTTTGGTGGTACTTTGTTTAAAAAAGTTGTTAGGTAACAAAGTTGTGCACATGTAAATTTCACATCTTAGGAATGTGTATTTATGTTCAGGTGCCTAGATGTTAGTAAAGAAACCTTCTTACTTTTATTTGAATGGTGTTTCTTTTTTGTTTGTTTTCTAGGGGACTGGATGTGTCCTGTTAACAAAGGAGATGAGAAGAAAAAGAAAGATGCAAACAAGGATGAGGAAGAATGTAATGAACCCAAAGGAGATCCAGAAATGGCACCCATATACTTGAAAAGATTATTGCCTGTGTTTGCACAAACATTTCAACAAACTATGTTGCCTTCAATAAGGTAATAGGCGTGATTGTCAATTTCCCCACGTATTTTTCAGTTCTTAATATTCTAATTGAAAAAGCTAACGTGGATTTTTTTCCAGTTAAAAAAAAAAAATCTAAAGCATCCAAAAGTAATGCAAGTGACTTTTAAACAAATATCAGTTTGAGTAGAAGTGCTTGTTTGAAAAATGTTGAGAGTCTTATTTTTGCTTAATATTTTTAGTAGTTTTTGTTGTTGTTTTTGTTTTGTTTTGTTACTACCCATTCTGGGGAAGTGGTGTCTTGGAAGGAATATGGTTAGTTGAACTGGGAGAGAGAAGCATGCTATTGACTGCTGAAGCATGATGGAAGAATACTATGTTCTTGTAGCACTTTGCACTGTGGATCATGTGTATTTGGTCACAGCTGTTCGTAGCTGCTGTCATGGAGAGGAAAGCTAATGAAGTAGTATCAAGATACATTAATGGGAAAATGAGAGAGACTGGGAAAAGCTATTTCAGAAGGTTTTGGAAGACTTCTTGACAGCTTAAATGTTTATCAACTGAAGAAGATGCCTCTTTTTGAGGGAATTAAAAATGCAATCTGATTTGATACTTAAAAGGAATACTGTGGGTGGCATAATATTTGTGATAAACTGTCTGACCAGAACCTCTCAGCCTTTTACATTATACAAACATAACATTTGCTTAATCTCTTGTATTCTCAGTGTATTTATGGGTGTAGTACTTTTGGGCAGCTTAAACTAGGCCATTTTAAATAAGGGAAAAAAGAAACGGTGTTAACCATCTCTGTATGATTAACTTCTGTTGAAGATGTGAAAAATAGTAGCTGTCCATATTTTAGAGTTTTCTTTTTGAATCTGGTAAATCATATGTTTAAAAGTCACTCAAAAATAAATTACGTTTTAATCATACACAAGTAACCAGATTCCATATTAATTTTACTTTTTAATAGGGAAAATGGCATGGTTTTATAGACTTAAAACAGACTTTTTTTTAGACTTTAAAACTCGAGATCTAACCAAAATGCTGGAAGTATGTGACAGACATAAGGCTGAGATGGTACCTGGGAGGCAGATAAAGTGTGCAGAAGTGAATTGCCATCACTAAGTATGGATAAAGACAGAATGTGGAATTGGTTTGACTTGGGAAGGGTGAAGGAGACAAAAATACGTTAGACTGTCATGGTGCTGTAGAACCGAAAAAACCTGTAGGTGGATTATTCTTGGAATTAATCTGAGACTTACTATCTGGCAACCAGAACTGGAATTCATTTCAAAAAAATATTTCTGTAAGCATGCATAAATGTAGTGCAAAAGCTATTTTTATCTTGAACTTCTTGCTTTGATTGCTGTTTGCTTACTGCTTGGTAAGAACCTTTTCCTATGGTCTGTTTTAAAGGAAAGCAAGTCTTGCTCTCATTAGAAAAATGATACATTTTTGTTCTGAGGCACTACTGAAGGAGGTTTGTGACTCTGATGCTGGCCACAATCTGCCCACAATACTGGTTGAAATAACAGCTACAGTTCTTGATCAAGAGGTAGGAAGAAAGCAAACTTTTTTTTCCTTTTTTTTCTTTTGTCCTAATGAAAC
Organism: Cygnus atratus; assembly: GCF_013377495.2. NCBI lineage: Eukaryota > Metazoa > Chordata > Aves > Anseriformes > Anatidae > Cygnus > Cygnus atratus. The sequence goes on from NC_066366.1 coordinate 21,554,802, forward strand.
CACTGTAAAAAGGAGGTTATACCTATCGACACCACATACTTATTAATAGCTAACCTTAAAGTGTTGTTAATGGCATCCATCTGTAACTGGTTATGATGTTCAGCATGTCGAGATACTTTTAAGTAGAAATCTCACTTATTGTTTCCTTTCCATCCCAATTTATGACAGGATGATGATGATGGCCATTTGCTAGCCTTGCAAATCATAAGGGATTTGGTGGATAAAGGTGGTGATCTTTTTCTAGACCAACTGGCTAGACTTGGTGTAATTAGTAAAGTGTCAACTTTGGCGGGGCCTTCATCTGATGATGAGAATGAAGAGGAATCTAAACCTGAGAAAGTAAGTACAGAATTGCTACCTTTATTTGTTCCTGTAAAACCAGCACTTGTAATATAATTGTTAATATTATGAAAATGTCCAGAGGAAGGTAGCTAGATAGGTAGGTTATTAATTTAATGCTTATTGTATGCCACTTGTTTAATTGTTTTTATTGTTGTTGTCATTATTGTTTTGTAACTTAATATCCCGTTAGAACCTTATCTGCTGAGTTTTCCTATTTGTATTTACTTTGTGTCAAAACCTCTTGACCACTGTAGTATCTTGTAGTTTGAACAAGAGTGCTAAATGAAATTAATCCTTTCTGAATGCAGTGCATCTCTTTCAATGTGCATGTATCAAGTAATTGCAGGTGGTTTTAAGCCTTGTTATGGAATGTAATGAAAACACACACAAAAAAAAAAAAATCTACATGATGAAAAGCTTAAGGGCATATTGAAGTTATTTGCTTATTTCCAACAGTAAGTTATGGACAGCTCAGATAATTTTCTTATCCATTTAATTAAGATTTATAGTTATGCCCTAAGTTTTTGGTTGAAGGGGTGGTGGTATTTTTTTTAGTGTTTGCTTAGGTATTTAAGAGCTGTCTGGACATGGTTTTGGACAACTAGTCCTAGGTGGCAAGGGAGTTGAACAAGATGACTTCCAGAGGGCTCTTCCAGCCTTAACCATTCTGTTCTCACAATATGAGTTTTGAAGAGAGGTAGAATATATATCCCTGTCAGTAGGCTGTTGTTATTGAGTAAATCTGCACTTGAAAAGAAACCTTTTCAAAGTATCTTATTCTGTTAATGAATACTTTTAAAGATGGATTTTACAGACAGAAAAGCTTAGTTCCTATAACTTTTTGGTTTGAGTAATTTATTTTCCGCTTCAATCCTTTTCAAGATTTGTGTATTCTGTTTTGGGTTTTATGCGGTGTGTGTGTATTTTGTGATTAAATATAATTTTATTACAGGAGGATGAACCACAGGAGGATGCTAAAGAACTTCAACAGGGTAAACCATATCACTGGAGAGACTGGTCAATCATTAGGGGCAGGGACTGCCTGTATATCTGGAGTGATGCTGCAGCCCTGGAGCTGTCTAATGGTAGTAATGGATGGTTCAGATTTATCTTGGATGGGAAACTGGCCACAATGTATTCCAGTGGAAGCCCCGAAGGAGGATCTGATAGTTCAGGTAGTATTTTTTTCTCAGTTCAAATCCAAGTTAATTTTTGAGACTACTGTTTGTTTATATAATTTGATTGGAGCTATTTTGTTTTGCAGGAATTGGCTTACTAAATAGTAAAGGATGTAAACAGGTGGAAGGTGGTCAGTTAATTGTGATGCTTTTCATCAGATAGCATGTGACTATAACTTGACTTGGGTGAATTGTGTTAAGTAAACATCTTGCCAGTGGAAGCGTATTAACTTTGTTTTGTTTTGAATCTTCTCCATGCATACCTAATTTTTTCACCCCCGTCATTAAAAGCACTTTGTAGTGGCCGTCCCAGGAAAAGCAGGTTGAAATGGCGATTTGTTGTTTGCTTCTAGCTAGCAGAATGAAATTGCATGTGTTTGAAGACAAAGTAATGGAAAGTTTCTCATCAAGACTGGGAAACAAATTACAGTGTCTTAATTGTTTGTCGGAGGGAGGATAAGGGAACAGACCTCATGCACTGGCAGTCTACAGGTTTTTTTGTTTGTTTTTTAATTTTCTGTACAGAATACACAACTTGTTCTGGATGCAGAAACAACCCTCCTTTATTGTTTTATCTTTTTTTGCAACAGTTCATGCATTTATGAACCAGCAGACATAAAATGCTTTGCAATATTTTTGTTTTCAACAAGCCATTGAGTGAAATAACAGAACATATTATGATTCAGGATAGAAATGAAGTGCTAATGACGTTATTTGTGAATTTTGAGGCACGAAGACAAATTGTGGTATGGTGTGTTTTTGGATTATAACACAATTGGAAGCCACTTTGGAATTTTTTTTCTTTTTTTCCCCCAAAAGTGTATTCTTGCATTCTTTAAGCAAGGCAAGCAGTTTCTGTGTTGATATACTTGTTTATCGTACAATATAATTTTAAGAAAATCCATGTGGTTAGTTTCTTAAATCATCATGGCCCTTGAATGCCAATTCTGCTTGCTTCCTCCCAGATGATGGGATGGGTTCTTACTGTTTTTATAGAAGATGAGTTGAATGGGACTACTCAGATGAATTTGGAGTAAAGATTAGTTAGATAATCAATTTAAGATGATGTTTCTCTTCCTATGTATTTTTTGTATATATGACCAAATAGATATCTTGCCCAAAAACTTGAGATCTACCATTATATATTATGGAAGGGAGGGTGCTAAACTGGATTAAATCAGGCTTTTTAAATTTTTTTGTCAAGCAGACATCTACTAAGAATGCTGACATTGCAATGTAGTTTGCCTGAAGTTTAACCATTAGCTAGCTGTTAAGCATGTGCAGCAGCCTCTCTTTCACTTTAGATATGAAACTAGTATTTGTTAAGATTTAACTAAAAATACTACACAGTATAGATTCAGAATAGTATCTTTGTTTTTAAGTCCTGAACTATACTATATGTTCTGCTGTCTTAAATCATTGCTGATTAATCTCATGGTATACTTTTTAGTAACTTCATGACTGGCAAGAATATAGAGGGTTGACTAATGGAATTTGTTGGTGTGTATTGCATGATGAAGGCTGGAGGGGATGTGGGGACGTATATATACTATGAACATTTTTGGAAGGTCTGTCCTCACCCCTCTCCTCAGTAGCTTAATACTTGTTTGTTTGATTTCTTAGGGAAAAAAAATTCAATGCAAAAATTGAAATTCAATGGTAATTTTTTAAGTGACTTTCAAAATTCTGTCTAAGGGAGCCTGAAATTATTTCCAACCACGTTAAATTATTGCACTTTCAGTGCATTGTGTTGCATAATAAATACGTAAAAATGAAATTATGGAAATTTGGAAGTGATTCATTAACAGAATTTTAATTTCTCATACAAATTTTCAAAATTTTTTTACAAACCTTCCTGGCTTCTGTGAATTTTAAACAATAAAGAATGTTATGCCTCAGCAGTGCATATATATTTTGCATATGGAAAGTTTTGTTGTTGTTTTTTTATTATTGTACAATAGTTAAGTTGGCAGACTTAAAAAACCTAGAGCGTAAGTCATTGCAGCAAAAAGAAAACAGCGATTTTGCATGTACACAGACTACAAATGTTATATTTATAAAATTGGTATCAATTCTTATCCTTGAAGTTGAGATAAAGTAAAAAAAATCAATAACCTATAAAGATTTTTCTAAAATACAAACTCATTAAATATTCTGGAATTATCTTAAATAGTAGTTTTAATGTAGCATGCAGTCTTGTAACTACTACAGTATTAAAAAATAATTGAAAGTGAGGTATTTAGAATAGTTGCAAGCTAGATTACCTACATATCCAAAATGTAGGATATAAGCCTGTTTATTATCTATTAAGTGATATCTCCATATAAATATTTTGTGGTGCCATTAGATTTATTTCATGTTTCTCTCAGATATATATGTCTTGAAAAATTTTGTAGTTACTAAAAAAGGAATAGGAGCATTTACATTAGAACCTGATTTAGCATAATGTAACTGTGGTAAGTTACATAAATGTGGCTTTCTTACTTTCTCTGAGGTGAATTCAGAAGTTCTGCAAAAGAGATGAATGAAAATTTTAATGTAACTTAAAATATTATTTTCTGTTGCCTTTGTGACAGTTAATCTGAACAAATTCCTTTTACCACATATCGATCATCATACTCTAAAGTTCTGTGATTTTTTTCCGTTTTTTTATATGGCTTTATAAGCATCTTTTCTTCCCCTGCTGTAAACTATGAATTTGATTTCTGTTTTCCTGTTGGAGAATTCATTTAATTTCCTATTTCTAAAACACAAATAGTTCATGCTGGCAATAATGAGAATTTATTTTTACAAACCTGAAGATTTGTCATTGATTTCTTTGATCTATTATAACTGTAAAAATGAATTAACACATCTGTCAGTAGAAAGAGTTGCATAGTCCATATTGATGTGATTGTGGAATAAATCACTGTTGGAGAACATAGAGTGGGAAGAAGTTCAGGGTACTTAAAAACCCTTAATTTCAAACTTAATTTTGCATTGAATGTACTCAGTTGTTTTGCTCATGCAAAAAAAAATGCTTGAGATATATGATGGTGGAATCAATTGTTAGAAAAAAAAAATGTATGTTTGTTTTTAAATAGAAAGTAGGAGTGAATTCCTTGAGAAGTTGCAAAGAGCGCGAAGCCAAGTAAAACCATCTACCACAAGTCAGCCAATTTTATCAGCGCCAGGGCCAACTAAACTTACTGTCGGAAACTGGTCGCTCACCTGTTTGAAAGAAGGAGAAATCGCTATCCACAATTCTGACGGTCAGCAAGCTACAATACTGAAAGAAGATCTCCCAGGCTTTGTGTTTGAGTCTAACAGAGGAACAAAGCATTCATTTACAGCTGAAACCTCTTTGGGTAAGTATGTAGGTATGTGTAATGAACAGGTAGGAGCAAGTGTAGATAAGGTAGGTTTTGTTAGTTTGTTTGGTTTTCATACTTGTGGGGAATTCTGACTTCTCTAAAAAAAAAAAAAAAAAATACATTGCAGGGTCAGAATTTGTGACTGGCTGGACTGGTAAGAGAGGAAGAAAGCTAAAATCTAAACTGGAGAAGACAAAGCAGAAGGTTGGTGAGCATGTGTGAATTTTATACTTACAGTTTAATATAGCTTGCTTTATTTTTCAACATGCATATGTTATATGTGATATAATTTCCTTTTAGAGGATTAAGATATTCTCTGATTTCAGCTGTACACAATTTAATGCCAAGTTTAAAGGGGAAAACCTGACTTATAACAAAGCACTTCTAAGGCAGATGGTTTTGTCCAGCAGTCTTAGAAAACTCCATACTCTTTTAAATGAAAATAGATTTTCTTTTAAAAACATAAGATAATCCAATCCTTCTTCCTGGCATATGTGTTTGTGATTCTGTAGGTGTCTGTTTTTTAATGCAAAGAAAGAAAAGGCATAATGATCAACGTACCTTTCTAAGTTACTGGCATATGTAATTCGTAATTCATCCATAACTTGCTCCAATTATCATTTTGAATTGATGGAAGTTTTGTAGTTGGTTTGAATGTTTTTAATGTTTTGGTAATTGTTGTTAGAAATGTCATGAGTAGGTCACTAATAACCCATGTAAATAACATCTGTGTTTTAGTTTTATATTATGAATATTAAACTTGCTGCCCTAGGAATAAATAAAATGTCGTCTTCAGTGTTATTGTAACTGTAACATTCAGGTCTCAAGCATTTAAGCATCTGAAAAGAATGCATTTTTACTCTTCTGTCTTTCATGTATAGACCTTACCTTGCTTAGGTCCATATGCAACTGCAGCTTTAAAAAAAAAAAAAGTTCTTAGAATAAGGTCACTTAAATACGACTTGTGGGATTTGGTTTAGGGAATGCAAATAGAGCTTTCATAAATCCATATTTTTAAAAAATGATTACTCTTCTAAAATATTACCAGAACACTGATACTGTACTGAAGATTTGTAGACTGAGAACTGTCTTTTCTGCTACTTTTGCACTGTAACTTAATGTATGATGGTAAGCTTAGTTTCTGTAAATTTCTGTAAGATTGTGTTTATTTCCTTTTATTTTTCTCTGTGCTTTTAACCTTTCATCTTTGCATCGTACATAGCCTTTGCAACTTATGATGTATATGTTGTATGATAGGTTTCTGTTCTTACCTATTTTTGTCTATCCTGGACTTCTTTTAAAAACACAAAAAAGAAAACCAAGTTTCTAGAACTTTAAATAATAATAATAGTGGTCTCATATTACAGTAACACAAGACTTGTGATTATGAAAATCCTTTTGTAGGTACGCACTATGGCAAGAGATTTATACGATGATCATTTTAAAGCTGTTGAAAGCATGCCTCGAGGAGTAGTTGTAACACTGAGGAACATAGCAACACAGTTAGAGTCTGCATGGGAACTTCATACAAACAGACAGGTAAGTGTACCTCCTGTAATTTATAGCATATGATGTCAGTGGAAATCACGTAGCAATATTCAGACTGTTCTATGTCATGTAAGATAGTCACCATATGTATATCTGAACTGTGAGGTTTTTTTATGCATGCGATTCCTAGTTACATGCTTTACTGGGGCACTTTTTTCACGTGTTCATTTGAAAAATACTGTTAGCTTGTTTCATCATAATTGTCTTTTTGTCTTTCAGTGTATTGAAGGAGAAAACACTTGGAGAGATTTAATGAAGACTGCATTGGAAAACTTAATTGTACTTTTGAAGGATGAGAATACTATTTCTCCATATGAAATGTGCAGTAGTGGCTTAGTTCAATCGTTGCTTACAGTTTTAAATAATGTGAGTTTACAGAACATAAGTCTCTGAAGAAAAACTTTTGAAAGGAAATGTAGGCATAAGTCTTAATTAAAAATAAATAAATCTATTATAGATGTGGCTTTTTTCTGTCTTGAAAACTAGGCAGGCTTGCAACAGTAAGTGATCTGACCCATTGAATGTATACTATCACAATAAATTAATTCAAATATGATATTAAAAGTCTGGTCAGTTATAATGGCTGATATAATTTAGCTTTTGATATAAAGATTTTAAATAAAAAATTCAGTGAGCCCAAACAGATATTTTTGCCAATGTAAAGAATGAATATGCTGTGCTGTATTAGAAGTAATATTTTTTTTTATTTCTTAGAACGTCGATTTAGATGTGAAACAAGACTGTAGTCAACTAGTAGAGAGAATAAATGTTTTCAAAACAGCATTCAGTGAAAACGAAGATGATGAAAGGTAGGTTAAAAAAATATCTTGTTTGTGATGTGGTAATGTATGTTTAAAAAAATTAAAAGACAAAAGAACATTCTTAACATGTTAAGATATTTACTGTAGCTGGGTACTATTCTCTGAGATACTGTAGATTTTGTTTATTCCTCTTTGTGTGGTAACATAGTGACTGTTCACTTTCACAGTCGTCCAGCAGTTGCATTAATTCGGAAATTGATAGCAGTGTTAGAATCTATTGAACGTCTACCTCTCCACTTGTATGATACACCAGGATCTACATATAATCTTCAGGTACAGTGATAACAGTACGTGATACTCTGTGTTAAACAACCAAATGTTTTATATGAATTTCAGGAAAAGTTACGCATGTTAAATCTGTATGAAATGCGTTCTTGTAAATTGGATAGAATTAGCCAAAGAACAAACTTTTTTGCATTTATTTCTTCTAATACGTAACTGGAATGTTTGGGTTTTCCTCTGCTTCCATTTTTTTATACTGTGAAGTGAAACTAGTAGTAAATTTTGACTGAAGAGATATTATTTTCTTGTTTGTTTTTTTGGCCTTGAGTATTCTTTTTGTATGGGAATATCCTCATTACTAGAATCTAATTATATCCTAAAAGTAGTATTTTGTTGAAGACAGTTATAAGACAAGCTCGTTTATGATGACTAGAGATGGGCTGTAATGGTTAAAAGGGCCCCACATGGTTAAAAGGGCCTTTTTAATGGTTAAAAGGACAGTGTGCCCATCTGCTGTCATCTTAGCTGTATGATTATCATAGAATGATAGAATGGCTCAGGTTGGAAGGGACCTTAAAGATCATCTACTTCCAACTCCCCTGCCATAGACAGGGATGCTACCCACTAGATCAGGTTGCTCAGGGCCTCATCTAACCTGGTTTCGCACACCTTCAGGGATGGGGCATCCACAACTTCTCTGGGCAACCTGTGCCAGTGCCTCACCACCCTCTTAGTGAAGAATTTCCTCCTAATCTACTTCCTCCCTCTTTTAGTTTAAAACCATTACCCCTCGTCCTGTCATTATCTGATTGAGCAAAGAGTAGTAGCTTCGTGGAAAGGAAAGCTGCAGCTTCACAAAAAAACATTGCTTGGTTTTGTCCAGTTTGAACGTACACTTGAAGATAGCGCAAAATGACAGTGAAGTGCAAATGTTTTTATTTTGATGTTAAATATCAGAAGATGGTTGCAGGAAGTTGCAAAAACACTGCTGCCATTGGATATTGAGGTTTTATATTATTACTATAGGTCTTAGTAAAAAAAAAAAAAAGAAATAAAAGCTATAAAAAACATGAAATATTAAAATATTCACTTGAATTTGTAGCTGTATTATGTTGATTGTCACTGAAGAATTGTTGAGTTAACTGAAAAAATGAAGCAGTAAGGGAACATTTTAAAAGCATTAAATTAGAATATAGTGCTTGTTTAAATTGCACACAGAAATGATGAGGCGCTGAGCCTGTGTTAGTGAAACATTGCTTTTCTTAATATTATAAAATGTATACAGAAGAAGAGTCTATATTAATGTTTAGGTACTCTTTCAGATACTGACAAGACGGTTGAGGTTTCGTTTGGAACGTGCTTCAGGGGAGACATCATTAATAGATCGAACTGGCAGAATGCTAAAGATGGAGCCATTGGCAACTGTTGAATCTCTAGAACAGTATCTCCTGAAAATGGTGAGCAACATACCATGTGCGGTTCACGAGGAAAGGTTGCATTCTGCATCTCTAATTTCTTTTCTTCATTTGTGTGTAGGTAGCAAAGCAATGGTACGACTTTGATAGGGCTTCATTTGTTTTTGTACGAAAACTACGTGAAGGCCAAACATTTGTATTCAGGCATCAACACGATTTTGATGAAAATGGAATTATTTACTGGATTGGGACAAATGCAAAGTGAGTATTTTTCAAAGCTAAATATTTTGAATTAAGATTTAGTAAACTATATCCAGAGAGAAAAAAATGAAAATTCATAATGAAGTCTGTTATATTTTTTTGTTTAAGAATGGAGTTTCCTTTGCTTTTACTGGTGATCAATAGAATTATATTTCTTTTTTCTCTGCTTAACTAATACAAAAATACAAATCTCTGAAGTTGGATTGAGAATTTGTTTGTATTCTTGCTGAAGAAATGAAGGGGTGGGAAGGGTTGGATCTTTTGTTAACTGCTGTAGTAAAGTAACATTTTTGGAATGTCTCTGAAGTTATCTAATTATCTAAGATGATATTAACTGCTCCAGTTCGTAATAAACTCAGCTGTAATCAATAACTTGCAGTAAACTGTCAAATGTTACTGATATCTGTTTTTTAATGTAAGTAATAATTGAACAGTACATTTCTCTTTTTAATATAGAACTGCATATGAGTGGGTAAATCCAGCAGCCTATGGGTTAGTAGTGGTTACATCCTCAGAAGGAAGAAATCTGCCTTATGGCCGTTTAGAAGACATCCTAAGCCGTGACAGTTCAGCTCTCAATTGTCATACTAATGATGATAAGAATGCTTGGTTTGCCATAGATCTTGGCCTTTGGGTTATACCATCAGCTTACACATTACGTCATGCTCGAGGTTATGGACGATCTGCTCTCAGAAATTGGGTTTTCCAGGTATCTAAGGATGGACAAAACTGGACTACTTTGTATACTCATGTTGATGACTGTAGTCTCAACGAACCAGGGTATGTCAGTGTATTTTACCAGCTTTTATAAAATTGAGCTCAGTTAAATACATACTTGGCTGTAGACTAACTTAATGTATGCCATAGGTTTAATAAATAATTATGTAAAAAAGTGGTAGGTGGCGCAGATTATTAAGCGTGGACTGGAAAATAAGCAGTTCATAAATTCTCTTTATGGTTCATGTAAAAGTATTTGTGATTTTCTATCATTGTAAATTTGCATTTTATTTATTTATTTTTTTGAGAAAATAGTAACACCAGCACTCATCTAGAATTTGTCTCTAATGTTGCTAGGTTTTATATTTCTCATGTTCTTGGCAGTTTTCTGATTTTATCCATAAATGATTGCTGTCGTGGTTTGTTTTTGGTACTAAAGTGTTGTTTTTGTGTGTTTGTGTCTTTTTTTTCTCTCTCCTGTTCTCCCCAACCATACCTCTTTCGAATGAATTTGAAGGTCTACAGCAACATGGCCTTTAGATCCTCCAAAGGATGAGAAACAAGGTTGGAGACATGTTCGAATAAAACAGATGGGAAAGAATGCCAGTGGGCAAACACACTACCTCTCCCTGTCTGGATTTGAACTTTATGGCACTGTGAATGGAGTATGTGAAGATCAGTTGGGTAAGAAAAAGAATGTGTACGTCCTGTTTGTTCTCTTAAAATCCTAATGAACATCACCTATAAAAATGAGTGTGGAAAAAACACGTTGACTTTTGCCTTGGAGCTTGCTTAAAAACAAGCTCAGATTTATTCCCTAATCAATATTGCTGCAGTTTTCAGTCTTCCAATTTCAATTTACATTTCTTGTAGGAAAAGCTGCTAAGGAAGCTGAAGCCAATCTGCGAAGACAGCGACGTCTGGTCCGTTCTCAGGTTTTGAAATACATGGTTCCAGGAGCTCGTGTAATTAGAGGAATTGATTGGAAATGGAGAGACCAGGATGGAAGCCCACAGGGTGAAGGCACTGTTACAGGAGAATTACATAATGGTGAGCACAGATTGCCTGAATTTGTAAAACTCTGTAGTATGAGTATTTTATATTTCATTTCTATCTAAATGTGAAATTGGTAGTATTAAACTATTCCTTCTGTAGTTTCTTGAAGAAGCTGATAGAAATTTCAGTATCTTGGAGAGAAGGAACTCAAATACTGTAACCATTGTAGTCCATTTGTGAAATTCCATTTCAATGCATGGAAAAAAAATCTTATTGTAAATAAAACATCTTCAGAGCTTTGCTTAATTAAAATACCAAATTGTTATTTTGACATTCATTATGAAGAATTAAAAATATGCCAGGTTGCTTGATGCAAACTGTTTGATTAAGCTTTGAGCCTGCAACATCTATAATTACATTCTTCATTTCTTCTAGCTTAGCATTTGCAATATTTTTCTTGACTTTTGTTGTATCCTGTACCTTTCCTACCTCGCTAGCTTCATTGGGATCAAGTTGCTATTTTAAAAACAGTGAAAAGTAATATAACTTAGGGAGCAAAATCAAAACCTGCAACAGCCACGGAATTCAGTGCTCAGGAGGCTGAGATATTGAAGGGGCTCCAGGAGAGCTGATAATCTTGTTAGCTGAACATGCTTTCCAGTTCCCTCTGATGCCCACCCCTATTTAGGTGTACATAAGGCTGGCCTTGTTTCTGAAGCATCTTCAGTCACTCCTAGCCAGATTATTAGTTCTCGGCTCTTAAAAAGGGAGAAATGTCCAAAGTATGATGATCTAAAATGTTTTGAAACTTTTAATCTTTTTTAAGCCATTCAGTATAGCTTGTAGGGAATTATCCCATCATCTCTATGTATTGTTCTTACCAGATGCAAGAGTATCCATAGATACACTCTCACTTTTAAGACGTTAAGTATTATTGGTGAGTAGTCTATTAAATCAGTGTTTTTGTTCCTATATTCCAGTAAACTTTTCCTATTAAGTAAAGGTGAAATTGAGGTTCATGTGTCAAGTGATGACTACGAAGTGTGATACATGATCAGCAGACTTACTCCTGCCACAGTTGTCTTGAAAATAGAAAATGGTATCCCACTGGCTTTTCTGTGGCTATTCAGAAGCTTAAACACATCTTGAGTTGTTTCGGGGCCACAACAATGCAGCATCAATACTCCAAGTACATAATGTATATTTACACAATTGTGCAAGTTTTGAACTGTTTGTAATTAATATTGAAATTGAAGGAACTATACAAAACAAGAACAGTAATTTAATTACGCTTTTTCAAAACACCCTGTCCAGATATTCATAAAGGGTAAAAATCATACTGTTTCTGTATGGAGCTTACCTCTTTCTTCTTTGTATTCAATAAGAAAGTCAAATAAAATGTAGAAAGGTAAAAATTCAGACTTGCATCACAGGTTCACTCTTCAGAGGTTTAGTGGCATGAAGCTATTCAGATAAAACTCATGAAGATGGAGTAAAATCATAATAACGTGATATAAGCCTGCTCATATGGGATGAGATGTCTACTTCTACGTTATGCATTTTTAAATGCTCTTCCTCCAGAGTGATATTTCTAAACAGAAAATTGCCTGTGATCTTCTGTTTCAGTCTAAAGTGATGACTTTTGGATAGTTAAAAGGTAAAAGTGCACCTGACAGTGCTAAAAATATATATATTTTACTTCAAATGAGCTCTACTCTCTTTTATTAAAGAAAAACATGTATGTGCCTCTGGACCTGACATCTTGTTTTGAATTTTTGTCTGAGGTTACAGAAGCTGACTGAGCTTTAGGGATTTTGTTTTTAAAGAAAATGTGTATCGATGGAAATAGTGACACAAAATTTGGTACAGTTAACATGCAATAAGAAAAACAAGAAAGAAACTTTTAAGGAAAATTTTAAGATGACTCTGTGGTATATCAGAGTAGCAAAAATATCAGACTAGCATTAATATTTTTTGTCCCCATTTCTATCCTAGTTTGCTAAATTTTGCATGTTATCCTCATCATTGCAGGTTTATTGCATTTAATTTACAAAATACTGGGACATAATTTAATAAAGAAACTAAAGATGAGTAGCATCTTTTTTTTTTTTTATTTTAGTGCTGTTCTAATCCCAGTATAACACTTCAAATTCCCGTGAAACATACTCTTCTTGAGACCCTGAAATCTTACATGAAGTAGTCCTTACCTGTTGTAAGACTTTTCCTGTGAATAAGTAAAGTTTGAGTCTGTGTAAATTATTGAAACAAAAAACTGAGTATCAGTACACTCATTCTTTCACTATATAGGACAAAAATAACCCCAAACTAACGAATTTCATAAAATGTGTTCTGTAGGGTAGATATGCCCATATACAAGCATTGAACAGAGAAAAACATAAGATGTCCATACAGGAATTACAGTTTCTTGTCAGGTATTAATGAAGTTATGATGATGCGTTGTAATACACGTTTCGGATGTTTAGAGAATCATCATAACATTTTGAGAGATCCTAGTAGGTCGGGTTCCTTCCTGAAGCAAACTTGGCTTTTGGCTGGATTCAGGGACTCTGAAGGTAGAAGCTGATTGTGCTTGCTGCCATAATTTTAACAACACTTTTACATTACCAAATTGTTTAAACACTCCTTAATTGGCGTTAAGAGTTATTTAGTAATTTTATTAATTCGGACACGCAGCCCTTATGAGAAGCTGATCCCACATTGTGGAGCTACTGTCTGACACGCTCCTGTCTGCTTTCTGCTGGATCTCACAAACTCCTGTCCCTTTCCAGGCTGGATTGATGTCACCTGGGATGCTGGTGGCTCTAACTCTTACCGTATGGGCGCAGAAGGAAAGTTTGACCTCAAGCTTGCACCAGGGTACGACCCTGATTCAGCGGCATCACCCAAACCTGTTTCATCCACTGTTTCAGGCACAACGCAGTCATGGAGCAGCCTGGTGAAAAACAACTGTCCAGACAAGACGACTGCTGCTGCAGGCTCCTCAAGTAGAAAAGGAAGCAGCAGTTCTGTGTGTAGCGTGGCCAGTAGCAGCGACATCAGCTTGGGTTCGACCAAAATGGAGCGGAGATCAGAAAGTGTAATGGAGCAAAATATAGTTTCAGGCACTGACGTCCATGAACCAATTGTTGTTCTGTCTTCCGCTGATAACGTGCCTCAGGCTGAAGTAGGGTCATCTTCCAGTGCAAGCACCAGCACCTTAACAGCGGACATGGGAAATGAAAATGCAGAAAGGAAGTTAGGTCCTGATAATTCAATACGTACTCCTGGGGAGTCCAGTGCTATATCCATGGGAATTGTTAGTGTCAGCTCTCCTGATGTTAGTTCTGTTTCTGAACTGACTAATAAAGAAGCAGCTTCCCAACGACCTCTAAGCTCTTCAGCGAGTAACAGACTTTCAGTCAGTTCCTTGTTGGCTGCTGGGGCACCAATGAGCTCCAGTGCAAGTGTTCCTAACTTATCATCTCGAGAAACTTCGAGCCTGGAGTCGTTTGTACGAAGAGTGGCAACCATAGCACGAACCAATGCCACAAACAACATGAATTTAAGCCGAAGTAGCAGTGATAACAATACTAACACTTTGGGAAGAAATGTCATGAGTACTGCAAGTAAGTAAAAGCTGTATTTATTTTTAGTTGAAACTTTTGTTAGTTCTTTGGTTTTCTTTAGACTTAAAGAAGTTTGGCTTTTGTTGGCCTAACAGAGCAATGCACTTAGAGCAGTCTTGCTTTTATGGGCACTTACAGGACTGGTGAATAGCTCACAGGGTTCATGGAAACTATAAAGTGTTACATGGCCCTGTGATGTCAGATTATACTGTGGTACCCATCAAATGGAAATGATTTGGATTTGAGGTTTATTATGTGCTTAGGAAGAAAGAGAGTATAGTTTAGATTGAGAGGATTGAAGACTAGCAACAGCAGCTAACGTGGGATACTCTTGCTCTCTGATCTGTTCTGTGCAGAATTTGCATGCTTACTTTCTGTCTGCCTGCTTCTGATATGGTTTTGTTTTCCTTGGGAAATGCATATTCTTCATACTGGAAATTCTCTGTCTGAGCTTTAGGAGGTAAGAGCAGAGTAGAAGGAAAAAGTAAACTGCAGTGTGGTGACCTTTTAACATTTCCCTGTACTCTAGCAGGCTGAATAACCCAGTTCTGTGTATGTTTTCCAATGACATCATTAAGCTTTAGATTTAGCAAGTCATTTAGGCATGCTAATTTTATGGAAGTTTGTAGTTAACATTGTTTTAAGTGGTATTATGTACATGCTTCAACCTTTGCGTGTTCTTGGATTATGTGTGGGATCAAGGTATTAGCAGGTAAGCTGTAAACCTGCTTGTTGTGAGTTCACTCTTCCGAATTTTCAGAACACTCCCATCTGAGATGTTGCACAACCAGCTTTGTGTGTTAGGTATGTAGTTCAGTGTTTTGGAGCTCAGTGCTTCGTGAGGTAGACAAGTTAGAAAAAGTAAAATTACCGTAACCAGAAGGAAACAGCCAGTTTTTCTGTTAAGCTTTTATGCTTTTCTAAGACTTCTGTGCTTTCTTACTTGAAGATGTGTTGTTCGATTTTTGCAGTTTTTAAAATGATCCTAGTGGGTATTTTCTTTTTTGATGGGGATATATTTTTTTAATGTAAATAAAATACCAAACAGAAGATTTCCAGTAATCGATCCCTTTAGACAAATACTCAGTGCCTCTAGTTCTGAGGTAGTTTTGTGTTGGGGAGAGGGAGAGTCTTTGAAGAATATAGGACACTTTACCAGCGTATTTGCCATATTTCAAGCATGTTTGAAATCATACAGCATTAAAATTGGAAATAAATTAAAAATTTGTATTTGTTGTGTTTAAATTTATCCCATATGTGGGAATTCTAATTTTATACAAAAAGAAACGGTGAGAATTTGTGTCCCAAAAAGAGATTAGATTCTAAATTTGAGCGATCACACCAAAATTATAGCAGTACATTGTAAAAACCTTTGATTAAAACAACAAAAAATAAGCAAAAAGCAAACAAACGAAAAACGATCTGTCTGAAATCATGAGTAGTGATTTAAACATTGAAAACACTAGTATTTGTCAGGATTTATATGGTGTCTAGGCTAGCCAACTTCTGTTTGTTCTTGAGATCTGAGCAAACGAAATACTTACACTTAATGGCTTTTTCTGTGTCTCTTTAATATAAGAGCAAAGAGTTTACTGTTATTGAAGTGGGTGGAAGATATGTATATTGAGCAAGTGATTATTAAATTCTTAAACAACAAAGAAAATCCCTTTGGATTGGAAATATTCCACACTTTCTTTTTTATAAAGATGGGCATATGGCATACTAACTAATAAATTGCACTCTCTTCTTTCCTGCACAGAAAAAAAAAATCAAGTACTATACCTGACTAGAACTCCTTTGCTGATTTTAGTCTGCATTTTTGTATTTCTATTTATATATTTAAGTTCCTAGCGGGGGGAAAAAACAAAACCAAAATGACAACAACAACATCTGACAGACAAATACAAAACCAGAACAGTAGCATCTATTTTTCTCAAAAAGCTATCAAATCCACTTAGGGGAACAGTTCTGTTTTGTATTGTGTCCTCCTGCAAGGGTAGTAATACTTGCAGACATCAGTAGTCTGACATTCAGACTTTTATTTTATTTTTATATTATTTTTAAAAAACAATCCATCATGTTATAGAAGCTGTAATAATGAAAATGTTTACTTTTAAAACTGTAAAACTCATTTGATAAATTTTAGAAAAAGTAGATTGAAAAATATAATGATTAAATTTAAGTAGAGATGACCCCTCAAATTTTCATATGCAAACATGTGATTAACCATCTGTGTTTGAAGATAAGGTTGTGAGAAAATGTTCATAACATTGGGGTGTAAATGTGTAATTAATTGTATATAGGCTTAATTTGTACAATTTCAGGTAGGTACAGGACCTGAAATTCTTTCCATTGAGTTTACAGTGAATTTGGTTTTGTTTCAGTCGTTAACTAGAATACATTTTGTGTTCTATTTGAATGTGCGGTAAGGTAACCTCTCAGTTGTCACTAGCTTATTCTGAAAATTACTTCATATAAATCATTCACCATAAGTTACTAAATTTTGTTTTTCACAGTACTGCCAGTACTGGTCTTGTCACACATCATGAATATATGCACTACTAGTTATGTGAAAGATAGCAAGTAAGAGGTGCTTTAAGAACTTTAAGGAAAATGCAGAAAAGGTTTCAAAATTGTCTTATGTTCTGTTTTCAATTTGTTTATATATGGTTTTGTTGTTTTCCTTGTATAATTTTAATTATATTGATGTTAGAGCTTAAACTAAATTTTAAGCTTAAAAACAGCCACAGTATTGGAGTAACAGATATCAGAAATACTTTTCAGATGTTGAAATGAAGTAATTTCAAATTTACAGTGGGGATTTGGGGATTTATTTAATAATTTTATTTGTTTTAAATGTACACAAGGGAATATGCTCAGGTGTGGGCATCTGCATTGTAGTGTGCACTTTTGCACTGGGAATCCCTTCCCCTTTAGTCTGTAAATCTTTATTGTAAAATAACACATCAGATAATTTTTCAACCCGAAATATATTTTTCAACACAGGACTCGTGCATGTAAATTGTGCTCTTCAAGTCATCAAATCATTTATTTTATCTTACCATATCTTTATCTATAGCTTCTCCTCTTATGGGTGCCCAAAGTTTTCCTAATCTGACTACAACTGGTACCACATCAACAGTGACCATGTCTACATCCAGTGTTACTAGCAGCAGCAATGTAGCTACAGCAACTACAGTTTTATCTGTTGGTCAGTCGCTTAGTAATACTCTAACTACTAGCCTAACATCAACATCTAGTGAGAGCGATACAGGTCAGGAGGCAGAATATTCTTTATATGGTAAGTTTCATTTTTAAATGAACATAAGCAGACTTCCCATTAATGATTTTTCCTTTTTTCCTTTTTGTTGTTATTATTTTTTTTTCATATAGTAGTTTATTTACTGATAAGTATTTGAAAATTGAACTATTTATATGTTTCTAGTTCTGTAAAGTAGTACTCAAGTAAAATAATGTTAAAAAAGTAATTTTTCCTTATGTTTTCAGGTCTTTGTAGTTCAGCAATTTCTATCCCACATGATGATTATTTATGGCATAGTTTATTTGGGCACTTGATCTTTTCCTTAATCAAATAATTTTATTATTTAATGTAGTTTACATATGAGCCTCTACTTAAAATCCACGTTTAACACTACATGCTCAGTCTGAGGTACCTTGTAGTACTCTTTGATTGAAAACCACCAACCGTTAGACACGCTATACACTTAAAATTCTATGTGAGGTTCCAGGTATCTCAAGACCATAGTAGTTGTAACAAGTTGGAAAGAACACAAAGTAAATTGACATGAAGAATAGAATTTTGGGGTCTGAGGAACAAAATGCAAAGTTATGTGGGCACTATATGCTAGATACAGACATAAGGATGGAAGTTATTTGGGAGCTGTGAATGCTGTGAAAGATTGTAGTTAACTAGGCTGAGTGATAATGTCTAGGAATTAAGTTGATGAAATGAAGTCAAGAAAAAACAGGGCTAGATATGGGAAAATACTTCCTAATGTGAAGCGTACTGGATTGAGAGAGAGTCTTGAAAGAAGAAATACTTGAATTGTTTAAAAAAAATTGATTGGATGTGCTCTATTTTGTTGTTTATAAAGTCTTCTAAAATTGTTTGGAAATTATCTGGGCATTGGAATTGAGCCACTTGTAGATATCTTAATCAACCAACTCCATGTGCCATGTCCATTTATTATTTTAAGTGCCACTTGATATTTTGATTGGGTGACAAGTCTTTAAATTATAAACAGCTGAACAAATTGTTTTGTGAGTTACCCTAGAGTTTCTGCTGGGGCCTTGACAACAATTCAAAGGGTGTTTAAACAGTTTCTATGTGTATAGAAAAAATGTAAAATTTCAAAGATTCATCTCTATCATAGTCCATCTTGGATTATTGTGAACTTCTCTCTTTTTTGTTTGTTTGTTTGTTTTTGTTTTTTGGGGGGGTAAGGGGTGGGGATTATGTCTTAGTACTACGTGGGTGAAATTGAACTTCATAACTGGCTTCACCTTTTCGTTACAGAAATTCATTAGCAACTAAATATTTTAAAGGTGTTGCTCTTAAATATTTATTTTAAATGTCCCTTACCTTGCAATTCGAAGTGTAAGCTATGCATTTGTAGCAAAAATTACATCACTAACCTTCTTTTTAAAACAGTTAAACATAGAATCAGACAATATTAATTTGTGTACCCATTTTTGCATTCTTTCAAAACTTAACATAAGTGTAATCATAACATGTTTGACAAATGAAGAACTGATCACTTGCTGGTCAATCTTAATTACGCAATATTATGTGCTACTTTTATTAGATATACTATATCAGTGCTATTTTTAGTTCTCTTTCTTGTTTGTGGTAGTTGTTTTTTCACTGTTCTCAATGCTTGTGTTTTAATTTTCAAAATTTGGCTTTGAAAGAGATTCATGTCTTTTCTTCCATATGTAAATATATAAATATGTGTATATATATGTATTATAGATTTTCTTGATAGCTGCCGAGCTAGTACTCTGTTGGCAGAGTTGGATGATGATGAGGATCTACCAGAACCAGATGAAGAAGATGATGAAAATGAAGATGATAACCAAGAAGATCAAGAATATGAGGAAGTTATGGTACAGTATAGCTATTTGACTTATTATCTATGCTAACAGATGCATTAAAATTCACTTTTTTTTTTGGCCCTATGGATTCTTAACTAGATGACCTTTAAGGTCCCTTCCAACCCAGACCATTGTATGTTTCTAATTAAAACAAATGTATTTAGATTTAGGACTACTAGTTTGGAGAAGAGCTTCAGGAGGCGCTTCTTTACTGTACAGGTGATGGATCAGTGGAATAGGTTGTGCAGAGAGGTAGCCAAGTCTCCCTCCTTAGAGTTTTTCGAAAGTGTGTGGATGAACGTGGTCCTGGGAAGCTTGCTTTAGGTGTCCGTGCTTGAGCAGGAGGTTGGACCCCATGACCTCCAGAGGTTTCTTCCAGCCTTAGCCAATCTGTGACTGTAATTCTGAGTATCTGTCAGTTAAGACTTCAAACGATATGCCAAAGTTAAAATCATGTTACACTTCTCTGGGACTGCAAGAAGAACATACCTTTTAGAGGATTATCATTCATTGTGCCTTTTCCCCATTCTAACATATATTTTGAGTATTAACAAAGCTGTTTTCTTATCTGTTCAAATTGGTGCCATAAAATTGCAAGGCCTCACCAGATAAGGCACTGCCCATTTAGCTCTCCTTTCTTGTCCAAATTTGACTAATTGTGCCGCCTTCAATATTTCTACCAGAGAAAAAGGTTTTTGAACATCAGCGTGCCCTGAGACCTTATAGGCCAGAACTGACATCTTAAAAGCAACCTGGAAACAAGCTGACAGACAGAAATGATGGCTCTCCATGTCACCAGCTGATGAAGTGGTGTAACTTTGTGGGCAGGCTGCTAAATTTTTTAGTGATGCAGTGCTCTGGGATGTGTTTAACTGTAGGCCGGTAGTAATTTACATATGCCAGTGGAATATCTGGAAGGGAAAGACAAACAGAAAAAAAGTAAGTTAGTCCCATGGGTCTTGCCTATGCTACCGTGAATACTGGCTCTTCATTTGGTTCTTCTGTGGTATGATGAATGGCTGGTCTTCTACCACCACTGAAGTGATCAAAATGAGTGTTGCAAGGCCTAAGAGGAAAAATAGAAGACTTCACAAATGTCAGTTTAATATTTATTACATAAGTGTAAACATTATTTTATGGAATTGTAGAAACTTCCTCTTGTTGTTAATATGCTCAAAGTTTAGGCATGTTAACCAAACATTAAACTTTTGAACCTACTGTGATTATGCTTTCAGTAGAAACTCAACTGCACCGCTAAATATTTCACTTTCTGCACAAAGATACAAGGTCAAGAATAGACAGAATTATTTAACTATTTATACTATTTTACTGCAGTGCAATTAGTAACCACAGTTTGTAGGTTGCTGACCACTTTTCAGAAATGGTTAAAAGGACTTGCTATTGTTTTTCATGGGAAGAAGTAGATTACACAACAAGAATCAGATCTGCAAAAGAAAATTTTCCTTCCTTGGGTTCCAGTACTGTTCCCTCTCATACACTATATAATTCTTCCTCAATGAGGAGCTGAACAGATTAAAGGCCTGTTTTGGAGAAGTCATAACCAATTAATACTTGCAAAGGCTTGTTAATTTCTTCCCACACTAATAATTCCAGTACTTCGGTATGTAATTTCATGTCTGGATTAAATAAATGTATGTACGTTATATATCAATATAGGTATATACTTCCAAAAAAAGTTAATTGTTTCAGAAATGTTACTGCATTTATTTTGACTCCACTGATTTATTTGAATCTTTGATATTCCAAATTTTGTAGAATGCACAAAGTATCTACACCAAGTTTGCTGGTCTGCACTACTATGCATTTCCCTATGCCGTTTTGGTGCTTCAAGGAAATTTTCCTTCTTTCCAGAAATTGTAAAGATACTTGTTCTAAGTTTAGCCCACTAATGCTGGTTTCTCTTTATTGACAGTTTTGCTTAATTCTTTTGATTCCTGCTTGACCAATTAAATGGAACTAACACTGTTAAGTACTAGCTTGGTTATCTTTTATGTTGACTTTAGTTTGTTACTGCTGTATTCCATAATGAACATATAATTTTTTGATGAAATGATTCTTTGTTACAGAACGTAAAATAAAAATACACACACACCCCTTTTTTTTTTTAAGGAAGAAGAGGAGTATGAAACCAAAGGAGGACGTAGAAGAACGTGGGATGATGATTATGTATTGAAACGACAGTTTTCTGCTTTGGTTCCTGCTTTTGACCCAAGACCTGGTCGTACTAATGTTCAACAAACAACTGATCTAGAAATCCCTCCACCAGGTACGCTGCCAAGACTTATTTGTGACATTAGATCCGGAGACTTAACTGTTAAGGTCCTGTTGTGCCCCAGGGATCCCATCACTATTAACCAATACAACATGCTTGTGTGGCTTTTCTTTGTTTGAGTGAGAGTTTCATTTGCCTCTGCATGTCCAAGCACTATCGAGGGAGAAGTAAACTAAGTGCTGTATAAAACATCCGTTCTCGTGAATTTAACTCAGGTTGGCGATAGATCCCTTGCTATGTCTGGTTCCACCTACAGGGAATAATTTGTGTATTAAGCTGCCCAGAATAGCTTTGATCAGAAAGGACTTGTTGAAGCAATCCAAAACCATGGTGAGAGAAAAACTAATAGAGTAACTGAGCAGTCTGTATGACCAGCAGCATAGCACATGATCTTGTTCCTTAGTTCATTCTTGTTCAACTCTGTAGGTGTAATCAGTATTCACAAAAAAAAGGAATACATAGTTTAGGCTTACGTGGAAATGAACCATTGTTGATTTTGGTGAACTGAAAGGTGTAAATATAATAGGAAGCAAACAGATATGCTTTGCGTAAGCAAGGAAGAATCCATGTGCTGTGATAATATTAAAGAGAATGTAACCAAGACATAAGGATCAACATGGATTTCAAAAACTGCTGTTAGCTTTTCTCACGTAGAGAAGTCTTATAATTATAGGGCTTAGTTATAGCTCATAGTTTTAACTCAGCATAGTCTCACTGGTAGGTGTGCAGGAAATCTCTACGCTTCCTTATTGAACCACTTCATTAATGTTTAAGCCAACTTGTCAAGCTTTGTGTTTTGTATTAACATCTCAATTTTTCATCTGCAGGTACACCTCATTCAGAACTGTTGGAAGAGGTCGAGTGCATGCCTTCACCACGTTTAGCACTTACGTTGAAAGTTTCAGGTCTTGGAACAACTCGAGAAGTAGAACTGCCCCTAACAAACTTTCGATCTACCATCTTTTACTATGTACAGAAATTGTTACAGCTTTCCTGTAATGGCAACGTGAAATCTGACAAACTTAGACGTATTTGGGAGCCAACATACACGTAAGCTCACAAGTTTGTTATTCTGTAAAGAGAACACTGTGTGACTGGTTAGGAAACAGGTGTAAAACCATTTTAACCTTTTTTCCTCCTTTGCAGAAAATAATGCTAGAATTATTTTTTCTTGTATTTTTGTTAGAATGTTTGTATTGGTTTTAAAGCTACTACTTCAAAACATAAAAAGTCATAGCCTCTAAAGTTCAACTGTGGCTTGTTAATAATATTTCAAAAGTCAAGCAGTTGACCAAGACAGCAGAATATAGCCTGTTCAAGGATCTGCTTGGAAGAATCCCACGGGCATGCAGTCCTAGAGAGAGAAGAAGGGTCCCAGGAGAACTGGCTGATTTCTTCTGAACTCAAGAACACTCTGTCCCAGTGTGTGGCAGTTCAAGCAGAGGCAGTAAGAGACATGCATGGATGAAGAAACTCCCAACAGAATTCAAAACAAAAAGGAAGCATTCAAATGATGGAAGAAGTGTCAAGTGACTCGGGAGAAATATAGAGACATAGAGCATGTGTGTATGGGGTAAGGAAAGCCAAAGTTGATCTGAAGTTGAATCTGGTGAGGGGCATAAAGGGCAACAAGTTAGGAAACATTTAAAGAAACAGGACATACAAGTCCATGCGACTTGATGGACACGCACCCACAAATGCTGAAGGAGCAGGCTGCTTTTGAAAGGTCCTTGACTGTATTTGAAAGATTATGAGAGATTTCTGAGGGCCAGATGGAAGTAAATGTCACAACTATTCCCTGGACAGGCAAGGAAGTGAGGAACTACAGACTGGTCACCCTCTCCTTCATCTCTGGAAAGGTGATGGAGCAAACAGTGCTGGAAACCATTTTCAAACAATGAAGGACAAAAAGGTTTTAAGGATTTATGAAATGGAAATCATGCTTAACCAACCTGATAGCCTTCTACGATGAGATGACTAGCTCAGTGTATGAGGGGAGGGCAGAGAATGTTATTTTCTTTGGCTTTAGTAAGGTTTTTTGACAATTTCTCCCATAACATCCTCATGAACAAACTGATTGGACTAGACAGTGAGGTGGTCAGAAAACTACCTGAACTGCCAGGGTTGTGATCGTCGGCATGAAGTCCAGTCAGAGATCGGTCATTAATGGTGTACCCCAGAGGTCACTGCTTGGTTCAGTTCATTAATGAACTGTATGATGGGACGGAGCAAACCCTCAGCCAGCTCCTAGATGACAAACTGGGAGGAGTCAGTGATATATATGACAGTTGTGCTGCGATTCTAACGGACCTCTGGGGAGACAGGAACCTCAGGAAGTTCCGCAAAGGGAAAAGTCCAGCAGCTGGGGAAGAATAACTGCGTGCATTGGTACAAGACGGAAAGCAGCTTGACAGAAGAGGCCCTGAGGGTCTTGGTAGACATCAAATTGAATGCTGCAACTGTGCGTAGCTGGCTCACAAAGAAGGTCAGCAGCATCCTGGGCTTCATTAGGAAGAGCACTGCCAGCAGTATGAAGGAAGTGATCTTTCCCCTCTACTCGGCACTGGTGAGAGGCACTTGGAGTGCTGTGGCCAGTTCTGGACTCCCTAGTGCAAGAGACTTGGGACCTGGAGCAAGGCTAGGAAAGAGCAGCTAGGATGATTAAAGCGCCTGTAGCACTTGTCATGAAAAGAGTCTGAGAGATCTGGGACTGCCTGGAGGAAGAAAGGCTTGTGGGATCTTGTCAATATGTGTGGAGACACGATGAGAGGAAGTAAGAAAGATTTAGCCAGAGTTCTCTTCGTTGCAACAAGTGAAAGGACAAGAAGACAACGGCACAAATTGAAGTACAGATAATTCCACATAACCAAAGAAAGACTTCAAATTGCAAGGGAGACTGAACACTGAAACAAATTGTCCAGAGAGGTTGTAGAGTCGTGCTCCCTGGAGATACTGAACACCAACCTAAGCAAGCTGCTCCAGATGATGCTGCTTTGAGCAGGGATATTGGACTAGGTCTCCGTAAGTCCCCTCCAGCTTCAGCTATCCTCTCTACCCTAACTTGGCCTTACTTGCTTTATAGTAATAGACAGAAATTATAAGACGGTATGACTGTGTGTGTGAGATCCATTTACTATACCAACATAATTTCTGTCATATCAGAAAATGAACGTATACGAAAACAAGAACTTCAGTATGGTGGTTGCACTTTTTTAACTTTGTACTTCAGATTTTTTCAGTGCTTCTGTTACAACTAACTAGTTTTATGTTGCCTTGTGTCCAAAAGTGTTTTGTAACTAAACTATCTTTTAGTCAAAAAGCACTAGAAATAGTTGTAAATGTGTGTATCTCCCAAGTTCATAAACAGCAAACTACTGTGGAAATGGAAGGTTTCAAAGAGTTGGTGCACGCATAATACAGATTCTAAAGCTGAGTTGGGAAATTTGCACAATAAAGATGGTTTGATTACTCAAACCTCACTTAAACAGTTATCTTGCAAAGCATTTAATTTATACACAGCATGAAAATTATATACACGTTTAAGAGCTTTGCTGGATCAGGGTATACCAGATGTTCTGTAAAGTGAAGATCAGCTGTTATTGCTTTTTTACACTGTTTTACCTCGATGTCATTGATGTCTAACATCTCAATGTGTCACTTCAGAATGTAGAGAACATGCTGTGATTGTGAAATATTAACTCTTTGTTTTAATATCTAGGATCATGTACAGAGAAATGAAGGATTCTGATAAAGAGAAGGAAAATGGAAAAATGGTAAGACTTGCTTTTATGCCTTTGTGTATGTTGTTACGGCTGTTTAAACAAAAGCAAAACGAGAATTATTGCAGTTTTTGAAAAGCTACATTAAAAAAACTAACAGTTTTCAATTAGCTAAAGGATATGAGTGAGTGTATTTGTTAATGCACGTTTCCTTGAAGTATGTAATGCATGTGAAATCTTTAAGACTTTACAATCAGGAAAAACCAACGTTTGTTGGTTCCTGTTGTAGGGTTGCTGGTCAGTAGAGCATGTGGAGCAGTACCTTGGCACAGATGAATTACCAAAGAATGACTTGATAACCTACCTGCAGAAGAATGCAGACTCAGCTTTCCTGCGCCACTGGAAATTAACTGGCACTAATAAAAGTATTAGGAAAAACAGAAATTGTTCCCAGCTCATAGCTGCATACAAGGTATATGTCTGCATCCAAGTTGTTGTTTTTTTTTTTTAATTATTATGTTTGGCTGTGTGCTTTTATTTTTGCAGCTTTAAAGATGCTTGCAAAGGGGCAGGGGGGAAAGGGTATAATGTAGATAGGAAACTTGAAAGTTCTCAGTATCAAGTTTAGTTTTTACTGTTTTTTTAATGTTAAATATAGTGTTAGTGCCATTTGAATCATGATTTGAGCTATCTACAATTGAACTAAGTGTTCAGGTTAAACACAGTAACCATTCTGATTTTTCAAATCATTGACTTGGAGCACATAGTCATAAGGACTGTAACACGCAGTTTTCATTTATAACATTTTTTTTTTCTCCCACAGGATTTTTGTGAACATGGATCAAAATCTGGATTAAGCCAGGGGGCCATTTCTACTCTTCAAAATTCTGATATCCTTAGTTTGGCAAAGGAGCAACCTCAGGCAAAAGCTGGCAGTGGGCAGAACTCCTGTGGAGTAGAAGATGTTCTGCAGTTACTTCGCATTTTGTATATAGTTGCCAGTGACCCTTACACAGCACGAACTGCTCAAGAAGGTATGTACGTTATATAGCAGAGTTCCTTAAATGTTCTAATGAACACAAAGTAAGGGAAAACATTTTCTCTTCATTTCAGAAGGAGATGAGCATCCTCAGTTTAACTTTCCACCAGATGAATTCACAAGCAAAAAAATTACTACAAAGATTCTGCAGCAGATTGAGGTATCGTATTATGCATAGTCTATATACATAATATTGTTTTTAAGACTCTTCCTTACTTTGTTTGGAATTATTAGCTTTTTTGCCATTTTGACTTTTGAATTGTTTCATACAGTATACATTGATGTCTGTAGTGTATGTATGTGTCTGCTTGCTGATGTAACAAATGCAACTAACTGTATTAGAGATCACAAGGATTCCTATGTTTATAGATTCAGATAGAGCTTTAAAAAAGAAAACTTGTTATTTGTATCAGTCAGATGCACTAAAAAAGAAAGATTAAAGAGGTAGTTCTTCAGTAGGTAGGTTTTTTCTTCAGGTAGTAGGGTTTTTTTTAATAGGTTTTCTTTAATAAAGATTTAAAGATAAAGATCCTCAACTTACTCAGTTCTTCTTTGTGTGCTCTTTGAGGTTCTTTAGTTACAGTTAAGGTCCCCTAATTGTTCATTAAAAAAAAAAAAGTTCAGATTTTGATGTTCTTTTGAAGGCTGTTTAGACACAGAAATATCTTTGTAGGAGTAATTTCTGTAGTATTTTTTGTTACACTTGTATTTTAGAAAAGACTGGTAATATTTCCCTATAGATTATCTTTATTACCAGTGAGTTTCTTTTGGTGTTTTCCAGTATTGAAGAGGTATTTAATCACTTTTGGGCAAAATTCAGAAGTAATTATCTCCAGATAAAGATATACCCATAGCTTTAGTATGTATCCCAGGGATTTAGTACAGCTCTTAATGTATGTGCCAAAGCATACTGTGTCCACTCTCAAGTCCTAGAAACTTGGTGAACTTCTTGTTCAGAGCATTTGAAAGAAAAAAAAAAGTGGTGATTGCTGAGAAGGAAGAAACTTGCTCAAATACAGGTGAAAACCTGGCATGGGCATATTGGGTGTCTATTTACGTAGTTACAAACTTGTTAGGACAACCTGAGTGTAATGTTAGAAACACTTTTTATTTTTGTTCTTTCTTGTTTTAAAATACAGGAACCCTTGGCACTAGCAAGTGGAGCTTTGCCAGACTGGTGCGAGCAGCTAACAAGCAAGTGTCCTTTCTTAATTCCATTTGAAACCAGACAGTTGTACTTCACATGCACAGCATTTGGAGCATCAAGGTAAACAGAAACAAAAACAGGAAAAAAACACCTGTCAGATTGCTTTTTTTAAATACCTTTTTGAATTAGTAATTCACAGGAGGACGTTATTGGAACAAGATTCCAAATATGAAGCATTGTAGGTAGCTAGGAAAAAAGGGAAGATGCTGGGAAACTTCAGAACTTTTGGGCACTTGAAACATTTCTTGTTCATTGTGTTAGAAGTTAATGATGAGTAGCAGCCTGTCTTCTGTTTGATATTCTCCAGGCCATTTCCTTTGAAGAAGTTTAATTTTTTAGCTTCTTAACTGAAGACTTGATTGTGTGCCTCTAGCTAGGTGGCTGTATCAGGCAATAGATAATTCAACTGGGTTGCCGTCTATTACATAATGTACTAAGAAACAAAAACAAAAAAGCTTTCTTAATAACTGAATTGTTTTATGAAAATATACACCAAAGCACATATCTTTTATTTTTTTAATTTTGTACAGTGGTTTGATGATTATTTGTTTTGATTCATTTATTTTTACTTAGCTTAGTCAGATAAAACAACCAACAGATGGTAGATTATTGCTGCATAGATGACAATACGTATGAGAATTTTGAACTTTGCTTTCATGTAAGTACTTGTTGTGGTTTAGCCCGGCTGGCAGCCAAACACCACACAGCCGTTCGCTCACCCTCCCCCCTCCCTCTCCGGGATGGGGGAGAGAAACGGGAAAGTGAAGCCTGTGAGTTGAGATAAGGACAGTTTATTAAGACAGGGAAAATAATAACAATAATAATAATAATAATAGTAATAATGTGTACAAAGTGATGCACAATGCAATTGCTCACCACCCGTTGACCGATGCCCAGCCTATCCCCGAGCAGCCTGCCCCCCACCCCGGCTAGCCACCCCTATATATTGTTCAGCATGACGCCAGATGGTATGGAATACCCCTTTGGCCAGTTTGGGTCAGCTGTCCTGGGTCTGTCCCCTCCCAGCTCCTGCTGCACCCCCAGCCTGCTCGCTAGCAGGACAGAGCGAGAAGCTGAAAAGTCCTTGGCTTGGTGTAAGCATTGCTCTACAACAATTAAAACATCAGCATGTTATCAGCGCTCTTCTCATCCTAATCCAAAACATAGCACCCTGCCAGCTACTAGGAGGAAAATTAACTCTGTCCTACCTGAAACCAGGACAGTACTGTTACTAGAGGCAGCTGTTCTTGCTTGATCGATATGGGTCTTTTGGAGGGGGACAAAGCACCCCCACAATCCCTTTAACACTAGTAACTTGGTGGATTTTTTTTAAGTTGACTTTTTTCTTTTATACTGTTACCTATTTATTATAACTTAGTGTTATTTTATATGTGAATGACTGTACTTCACCTTTGGTTCTATGTTTCTTTAAGTATGCAAGTAAGTAAATTTTGCTGTAAAACTGGTAGACATCCAAGTTTTAAACATCTGTTTTGTGTTGTGTTTTATTTTTCTAGAGCGATTGTATGGCTACAGAACAGACGTGAAGCCACTGTTGAAAGGACAAGGACCACAAGCACAGTGCGACGTGATGATCCAGGAGAATTCAGAGTTGGACGCCTGAAGCATGAAAGAGTGAAAGTTCCGCGAGGTGATTCCCTGATGGAATGGGCAGAAAATGTCATGCAGATTCATGCAGACAGAAAATCTGTTCTAGAGGTAAAGAATATCTGCCTAGCAGAGTGAGGTTAGATAGCTATTTCTAATGTGCTGGCCAGTATATGGAATTTCCTGTTGCATAACCAACGCTGATCATTTCATTAGAATTTTCTTTTATTATTAATATTCCTTATGTTTTTTTATAGGTTGAATTTTTAGGGGAGGAAGGAACAGGCCTGGGTCCTACCTTGGAATTTTATGCATTGGTAGCAGCAGAATTTCAGCGGACAGATTTGGGAGCTTGGCTTTGTGACGATGATTTTCCAGATGATGAGTCTCGGCAGGTATATAAAGTTTGCATTTTAAACTGTTAGTGCACAAAACTTCTGTAAAAGAAAAAATGAGCTAGATAGGCAAGATCACATGGTCAGTCCCACAATAAGGGAAGATCACATGGTCAGTGAACAGCTGCTCTCCATGGTCAAGAATGACCACAATGTTCCACAGCTGTCTTTCTCACCTGTTTTCTTTTTAATATAGAAGTACAGTATAATAAATTAAACAGCACAGAGGTAAAATTAATTCACCCTTAACATTGTTATCTTTTTTTTTTTCTCCTGTCTCTTAAATCAGGTTGATATTGGTGGTGGATTAAAACCCCCTGGCTACTATGTACAGCGATCGTGTGGACTCTTCACAGCACCATTCCCACAAGACAGTGATGAACTTGAAAGAATAACAAAACTCTTTCATTTCCTTGGAATTTTCTTGGCTAAATGCATTCAGGACAATAGACTTGTGGATTTACCCATTTCTAAGCCTTTTTTTAAACTCATGTGTATGGGAGACATTAAAAGTAACATGAGTAAGTTGATATATGAATCACGGGGTGACAGAGACTTGCACTGTACTGAAAGTCAGTCAGAGGCTTCCACGGAAGAAGGGCATGATTCCTTGTCAGTAGGCAGTCTGGAAGAAGACTCCAAATCGGAATTTATTCTTGATCCACCAAAACCTAAACCTCCTGCGTGGTTTAATGGAATTTTAACATGGGAAGACTTTGAATTAATAAATCCACATAGAGCTAGGTTTCTAAAAGAAATTAAGGACCTTGCAATTAAAAGGCGTCAAATTTTAAGCAACAAAAGTCTGTCAGAAGATGAAAAAAACACAAAACTACAGGAATTAATGCTGAAGAACCCATCAGGTTCTGGACCCCCACTTAGCATAGAAGATTTAGGGTAAGAATTTTCATATTTATAAATATGCAAACGGCATTGTATTAGATGCAAATGTTACCAATGTTACCACATTTAATTAAAAATGAGGATTTCTTTGTTTTAAATAGTATTGTTGGGGGAAAGGTGCAATCATTAGAGGTGCAGCAAAATCCAGCTTGCGCTCTGTAGGTATATTCTTGTTCCATAGTTTGAGGGTTTTTCCTTCTTATTCATTTTTTTTTTTTTTTATTATTTCAACTTAAGTGTGGCTGCACTGTGATGTCATTATGGCTCTGTAGAAACACGCAAATACCTGTGAAGATCTTTACAAATATGTGAATCAGTAGGTTTGTTATTGCAACTGTTGAAATTTATTAAGTCTTTTGAGGAGCTTTTAAAGCGGACAGATTTAGAAATTTGGGCAATTCTTCTGAAATTTGGGATTGTGTTAATAGACATACGGTGCAGTGTTTGTAGCCGATGTTAAACAGAAGATTTGCTAAAGGTCAGTAAATGTTAAAGAAACAAAAAAATACCTGTGTGAACATGGGTAGGGATGTTATCTTTTGTAGTTTTGAATTATTTCTTTTGAAACTCTGGTTCTTTTACTGTTTATAGGTTATTCATTAAAATCATCTTGTGCCACAGGAATTGTGTAGTTAGGGTTCAGTAGTTGCTTATGGCCTTGCTGACTTACGGGTGACATGAGAGAGAGAATGCAAGTAGCACTGTTGAAGGGCCTAAATGTCTAGTATGTTAAGTGGCTCTGTAACTGTTAGTGTCGGGAATTTAAATAAAGGGTTCTTTGAGACTACTTCAACAGTTTAATTCAGTTCACGGTTTTGAAGCTGATCAACGATGCCAAACTAACATGTTTTTGATAGTATTCAAAACCAAATAAGCAGTGGGTGAATACACACATGCATATCATAGACAGGAACCACTGTTTGCATAGTCCTTTACTAATTGTAGTTTTTTACTGTGGTGTGACTATTCAGATATGTACTAAATGATCCGCAAACAGTGTTTTGAAATAGAGGGGAAGGGAAGATGGCAGTTCATAAATGTGGTGTATTTGCAAAAGCAGTAGCAAACTTGCTTCCAGTTAGTAACTGTCTTTCTGTTTTGAAGTTTAAATTTTCAGTTTTGCCCTTCGTCCAAAGTATATGGGTTTACAGCTGTGGATCTCAAACCAGGTGGTGAAGATGAGGTAAGGAAAGAACCTACCTTCAGAAATCTCAGCAGTAATTCTAATGCAGAATGAAGTCTTACAGTATTTGTATGTTGTTTTTGCAGACTGTCACAATGGATAATGCAGAGGAGTATGTAGATCTCATGTTTGACTTCTGCATGCATACTGGTATACAGAAACAGATGGAGGCATTCCGAGGTAATTTTAATTATGGCAGAATATATATGTGTGTATTTAGGTGGAATTAGTGGTGTTCTGGGTATCCTGGTTTAAAGTAGTAGCTTAGAACGGCTTTCAAACACAAACTTTTAAATTAAGGATGTAGCAGGTAAGAGATTCATAACACTGCATTAATCATGCCATTGTTAACCTTGAAGAGATTCTTTGTTCGTTAAGAAACTGTTGGTTGATTCTGATTTGATTTAAGTACAATTGAAATGGTTATGTTATTTTTATAAACATTCTTTTGACTTGCACGAATAACTGTATCTTGTATAAATTAAAGATGGCTTCAATAGAGTCTTCCCAATGGAGAAGCTGAGTTCCTTCAGCCACGAAGAAGTTCAGATGATTCTTTGTGGAAATCAGTCGCCTTCTTGGGCAGCAGAGGATATCATCAATTATACGGAACCTAAGCTGGGATATACACGAGACAGGTAATTATATTCTAAGTGATTTTAAAATAGTAGCTAAAAGGTGCATGATGTGAGAAAATGTCCAGAATGTTTCTTAGATGGAAAAAGCCAAATTGCTCTTCAGCCAGTATCAACCCCAACTAAGTGCCTAAACCGATATGAAATAATTGTATACATTACAACAGACAGAAGGTACTTAGGGTCTTTGTGATGAGAGGATTTAAAAAAAAAATGGAAGTATTAAAATGTCAAAAACTAGTGGAAGGGCAGCTAACTCACACAAGCTGCTAAAAAGTAGCGCTTCAGGGTTTTGACTTCTGTCTGTGGTGGTGGTTACAACTTCATTTGGGTATTCTTGATATTAGTCCTTTTTCTTATTTCTTTCTCTTCAAGTGTAGTTAAAACAGAAAATGTACTATGGGCAAAAAATATACTTGTGATTGCCTATTGGGAAGTGGTCTTGGTAGTTTAGGTTTGTTTTTTTTTTCTGCTGCTTGTCATGTTTGGTAGCTAGCTGTAAACTACAAATTACTTTTGGAACTGTGTTAGTGTAAGTATGAGGTGAAGGATCATAGTCAGTCCAAGATGCTGTGCAGAGGGATTCTTCTACTGACCCTGCCCTGCATACAAAGATGCAGCTGACATGTGGTTCCTGATACCTGAGGGCATGTTGCGGCAAGCAGTGCTTCCTTCATATGTACCCTGTCCTCCTGCTTTATTCCTTGGGCTGGTATAGATGAAAGCAGTGGTATCTGGAGGATTCTGTGAAGTTCTGTTCTAGTCTGTTACATTTTCCTTATTTTTCTGCATGATGGTCTTCAGCAGGATAGAAATGAAATTATACATAAATGGAAGTGGCTTTATACTGTGGAAGTGGTGCATGAAAGGTCTTAAGATTAGTCAGTGAGAGTCGTCTTAGAAAAGGTCTGAGTTCTGTCTACTTCTCTAATGCTTCTTACAGAAAATACCCAAATAACACTTCAGGATAAGTATGAAGAAAATTTACCTACCTATGTTTTTCTGTGTAATATTCAGCAAGGAGATTAAAGAAGTATTTTTACATGCTTTGTGGTGGTTCTGTTCTTAACTTACTGCTGAACAGGCACTGGAGTCTTACAGTGACTCCTTAGACTTCACTAAAGATGCTTTACAAAAAAAAGCAACTTATCATGGAATTGCCATCTTAACTGATTTTTTTAATTTATTTTAAGCCCCGGATTCCTTCGATTTGTGAGAGTTCTGTGTGGTATGTCTTCAGATGAAAGAAAGGCTTTCCTCCAGTTCACCACTGGTTGCTCAACACTCCCACCAGGAGGACTGGCAAACCTACATCCCCGGCTCACCGTCGTACGCAAGGTATGGGTTCTGCAGGTTACCTCTCAAACCAACTATTCTGGCTTTTGAATGTAGCCCTTGCTACATTAAGAAAAAATATTATTTTTCTTTTCTAATTCGTATCACTATGCTAAGCTTTCAGTACTAGCTTCTGTGTCGGGTCTGTTCTATGACATCACAGTTGATGAGTTTTCATATACGTAAAAAAGATAAATTTTTAAGTTGGTCTGTAGCTTTCCTGATGCCACTGTTTTGTGGCTTGTTGGTGTTACATACGTGGTAGATGTCATAAATTTAAAGGACCTTAAGCTTTTAACTTCTAAAAGAAGTGTTGTGAACAACTGCAGTATCAATTGTTGTTTCTTTTTCTCAGGTTGATGCTACAGATGCAAGTTATCCATCTGTGAATACGTGTGTGCATTACCTGAAGTTGCCTGAGTATTCTTCTGAGGAGATCATGAGAGAGCGTCTGCTAGCTGCTACCATGGAGAAAGGCTTCCATCTCAACTGAGCTGCTGACTGCAATACGGGACACGAGAAAGTGTTTTTTGATACTAGCGAAGCCTCTTGTGTTTGTGTGCAAAAAATGATCTCCACGCTGTGCTCTGACGAGACTTGCCTTTTTTCACCTGTGAGGCTTTAGGAACATGTGGAATAAGTTTGTTAGCTGCTAATGACAAAACAAATCCTTGTAACTACACAGCCAGCAAGAAATTGGCACAGAACACTGTGTGATGCTTCAAGGGCTTGCACAACTGGAAATTAAGGTGGTTCTGTTTGACTGTTCCAAAGAACAGATCATCAGATTTTCAGTGTTCACTGATACAAATTTCTAACAGTGTATTTGTGTAAAGTTTGTCATTTAATACCTTGTACACTACAGTTGCCGTCACTGATCCCTGTTTTGCTGGCTTTAAGCTAACTGGTCAGAAACTTGCTTCATTAAAACTTAGAGTTAATGGGCATCTCCAGCTTTTTCTTTTTTAATGGTGCCTGCACTATTGGAGTATTTTAGTGGGTTTTTGCATATAATCATGCACAACCTTTTTTTTTTCTTTCAAGTGGGAATATATTTTGATTTCTCAAATGCCCTGCTATAAAGATCAAATCCTTAAGTGTGTTTGTGCAGCTCAACAATAAAGCTATTAAATAAAACACTGGTTCCTAGTGCAAGGCACACTTAAAGCAAGTTTTACTTTTGGTTGTATTTTCTTTGTATATTATAAACATTTATTTAACTTGTTGCAGTTTGAAGTTTAAAAACAACAAAACACCCGATGTGTAAGCTCAACAGTAATCATTAAAATGTTTGCAACATATAAAGTTGTCTCCTCTGAATAATTCATTAATATTTATGTTATTAAGACTATGTATGTGTTCTGAACAGTGTCTCTCACTTTTTTCAAGATTTAAAAGAATTACATGGCAATAATTGATCTCTCTAACTCGCCTCCGTACTCAACTCTCTTCAAAATTACTTGGTGCAACTTCTTAAGAAGTAGTCTGGCAGTGATAACCTTGCACGTGGCAGATTTTGGTGCTTGTGCTTTTCAGAGGGTCCACGTGGCCTGAGGTTTTAATTCTTAGTTACATTGGAGTGAAAACTGGGTCACACATTGCAGCTGATTCAGCCTTACTTGAGATGCATTGCCTGTCTTGGGTTTGTCATGTGGTGGGATATTTATTGGTGGAAAATGGCTCATGGTAAGACAAAGCAAGTAAGATTTTAATGTATATGTGTCTTTAAAGATATTTAAGTAGTTGTTTTCCAAAAAAAAAAGGCAAAAATAGTATTTTAGTTGAATCTATGTGGCAAGCTTTGTTCTGTGCCAGTTCTCTTTGGTAATAGCTTTTGCTTGGACCGCGGCTGGGGAGAGGCTTGCCAAAAGAGTCTGCCTCAAACACAAATCGGGCAGATGCCAGATTTCTTTTCATAGCCTGGTATTTATAGGACTTTACAGGCATCTTCGCTGAAATTTTCCACAATGCATAATTGAAAGGGAGTCTCCATTCCCCGCACTCCTGTGACTGTTGTGCTTCAGCCCAACGGTTGCATAAATGTAGCATCTGCTCCAGATCTGGCCTTAACTTCTGCTACATGTGGTGTTATTTTAAAGCTACCTCATCCAGAAAAGCTGGTTACAAGTATAAGCACCCCAGGTGGTTTGGAGGCAGAGTGCTCTGACTCCAGCCCAACCTGCGGTCAGCAACAGTGGAAGAGAGGGAAGTGGCCTGAGGAATGGGTGTTAGAATTAGGTTTTCATGGACCTGATGAACCTGGCAGGCTTTCTCCTCCAATTAGAGAGTTCTTTAGTGGTGGATTGTGGGTTTTCTGCTTTCATTGTGAAATATTTTCATTGTCGATTAAAGGAAATAGTCTTGTAATGTGTTTTTGTATGTATTTAACTGTTCAGTATTGTCCTGTGTTGGGAAGGAAAGTCGCAGTTATTTGCATTGTCAACCTGCTGAGATACAGGTCTGATGGATTCTAGACTGTGGTCAGTTGGCACTTTGTTATTTGTGATCAGAGATCGGCATATTTAATGTCCTCGATTGGAAGTCTGAGGTTGTCTGCTAATTCACAAGAAATGCCTACACTTGATGGTGTCTTCAGTTCAAAAAGTTGGGATGCCGCTCACTTTTCAGGACACCAAGGTTTCCTGGCTGGCAGGAAGAGAAGTGGGAGATTGGAAGCTGTAGAGTATTCTTCCACACCACACTTCACTCGGTACTTGTTACGCTCTGGTTTCTAGATGCAATTTAGGTGTGACTGTTAGCGTGCTTTCAAACATAATGCCCGTACAATACATGCTCTTTCGAGGTCAAGTTATGCCGAGCGTTGGAGCTTATGAAGGAGGAGCCAGGTACCTTCATTCTAGAAAGGTAAATGAAAGTAGTTTCAGATTGCTAACTCTTCAGTGATTTAAGGAATGTAACACATGGAGATGAAACAGTGTTTTGTATGCCTTGTGAATAAAAGTTGTTGCAGCTATGTCCTCCTACTACAGAAGGAAGACTTGATTTGGTACTTACATGATCCTGAGAAACACGCGTATTTCTGGTTGTCTGTCTCTTGTGATGCATGGACAGAAAGGAAAAAAAAATACACTGGTGTGTCAAAATAAAATAGATTTTCTGTAATTTATGAAGCAAATATGTATAAAATTTAATCAAACTCAGATTTAAATTATTTTATTAATATTATTTAAGTGTAACTTCTAGTTACAACTTCCATGGTGTGCAGGAATCTTAAAAACATCTATACTTCTGTTATTGACATTTCTTTTGTAACCAGAAGAAGAGGGTCTCTGTGGAAGAGACCAGCTTATTGATGAAGGCTGAATCTAGTCATAGAAAGTTACAGAGCTTTAATTTACAATATGTTTGTATGAAAATAAAAAAATACAATGTTGGTGCTTAAAGGAGGCATTGAAACTGTTTGAAATTATATTTCCATATTTTCTATCTTCTAGGTTAGGTAGAACGATAAATGATTCAAAGGGATACCTATGCAGTCACATGTAAGTTTCCATTACTTTATTCCTAGTCTATTTAAAACAAAATGCTGAGAAACATTTTTCTGTTCTAAAAGGGCTTCTGTGTCCGTAGAAAGCTGCATCTGAAAACGAAGGCTCTGCTTTATGGTTAGCTGTCTTTCCATTAGGTTTGTAGGGCATAGGAGAAGCAGGAAATATCTTCCAACTAATTTGAACATTGCATGAGTTGCTCTTACAAAATCAGAAAGTGACTTGTTGCCATGCTCTTGATGATTTCACCATCTTTTTTAAATGCTTTAGTCAGTCTGGCATCTTCCTAGCTCTCTGCCACTTTGTCGAGCACAAACAGAGGGGCAAGAATTCTGTTTCGGTTTGTCTCCACGATGCAGCCATTTAGTACCATTTCATCCAAAATGATGTGCACTCTATCCAAATTGAACATGATCTAGAAACATTACAAGTTAAGTACATTTTGAACAACATGAAGACAAATTTGGAGAAAAATCTTAGGCATCTTAGTCTTTCTTGTTGATTAAATCTTAAATAAAGTAGGTATTAATTTATTCTAGTTATGTGCTGTTTGTTTTCCTAGAACTAAGGAAACAGTACAACTGGCACCTTTTCACGGCCAGAGAGATGTCAAAAGTTGGTACTAGAGAAGTCAAAGCACCAAGTGTTACATCTTGGAACATGACCACAGAGAAGTAACAGAAAGGTAAACCTGAACTTAGATATGTAGGTGGTTAATTTTACTGTGTGCCTGAGTACCATCTATTCCTTGAGTATGAAATGTTATCAAGGGAAAAAGGCTTTGAATGTAAAGATAACCGGCATTCTGTATTTCTTCTAACCAAAGTAATTTTCAGTCATTTTCAGTCAAATTCTTAAAAATCAGATTCTAAAGTATAATCTATTTTACCCTAGATTGCTGATGCTATTTACTTGATCTGCTTGAAAATAACTTCTTAAGAGGACCTTGCTGACGTGAAAAGTTGATGTACTATTCTAGTAATAAGTCACAGGAGCAAAAGTAAATAAATGGTTCCTAGTTCAATAAACACTCTCTGAAAGATGTTTACAATCTAACATTCACCTGAAGGAAGATAATCTGAATAATTTTTTGAACTTGGGCATTTCAGAGGGCTGCTCTGTGTCATGAGTTCTAGGAGACTGAACTACAGTGGTTTAAGGCATTACTACTGCAAACTGCAGGAACAGTGGAAGGTACTGACCTGTATGTGACAACAGCTCAGGAGCCTGATATTTGCATGTATTTGTTCTGGCTAGGTGGTAAACACCAGTCATAACCAGTGTTGCAACCACTAAACCTCATGAAAGTCAGCAGCCTAAGATCCGCATTCAAGAAAAGGATTTTAGTTAAGTAGCATTGAACGTGCCAGTGTCTGTGTTACTAGCTTCTCTTTGAGAAGGGAAGGCACCTAATTCAGGTTAAGGAGTTCCTTCCCCTGCAACGAATAGTGAGAGCTAGACCCAACAGTAACTCACAGTTTCAAGACAACTGATGCTGAAGCCAGTACTTAAGAATGCAGAGAGGGATTTTGCTGTAGGTGTTTCTCTCAGATACAGAAGCCCAAGTCATTATTTCAGGTAAAATGACTGGCTCAGTCTCTCTTAAAACGCCATAGTAAAGATGCTGCCCGTCTTTTGCTGAGAACCCTAGAAGCTGTAGGCTGCCCTCCCTCAGCCTGGGGAATTCCAAACCCATGTTTCTCACTAGCCAAGCTTAGCTGAGATTGTAGCAACTGCATCTGCTGCCTTCTACTTATGATTGTTCTGTAAAATGTTGTGTATGACGCTGTCATCTCAGTGATGAGAGAAGCTTAAGCTTTTGTCCCTGTCATGGTGACTGTTCCTGCTGCATACAATAAAGCAAGGTCTCATCAGCCCTGTCTGTGACCACTGTTCTAAAAGATGGGAAAATTTGAACTTGTTTTGCCTGAATTGTAGGGTGAATTTGTATATGCAAGTTGGTGAGACTTCAGGTAGCAGACTGTTACGTTCCTCTGCTGTTCTGGAATGGCTGTGCATGCTCTGGGCAGAACTCAGTGCTACTGCATGCTTGGGCAGCAGAGCAAGCAACTGTAGAGCTGCTCAAGAGAGTGCATTCTGCTTGACCACAAACACTGTGTCTAGGTTATGTGTAATAGCAGAATTCAGCCCCCAGAATAACTACGCCACTTAGTAACTACAATAATAACCACTTAATAATAACTATGCCTCTTAAGTGAGGAGGAGGAACTATTGCTGTCAACATCCACGGTTCATAAGATAGTTTCCAATTTGCTAAACTTAAGCACCTAATTTAATTTTAGGTTGTATTTTAAATACCAGACCTCTTTCTGAATTTGATCATAGGCCCAAGTTGCTTCTAAACACCAGGCTCAAATCTTTCAATTCTGAGGAACAGTACTGTCCTCGAAGCTTTAACACTCTTAAGTTTCTGTGGTTCCAGAGACAAAAGTAGTTGTTTTACTTTGGCTGATTAAGGACTTATGAACATTTTCCTCCTATATTCTACTTTTCAGGTAGAAAAACAGGTCTTTACACTAATATTTTATTCTGAGAAGTTATGATTTCCTTATTACAGTAATGTGAACACTTAGGACGAGAGTTCTTCTATTCCTCTTTAGATCAACTGTGACACTGCTCTACACAGGGCCAGAGGATCTGCTGACGAAGTTAGATAACATTCCATTCAAGTTTCAACAAGCAATAAAACCAGCTCCTGCGGGCTTTTCATTTCTGCAGTCTACCAACCCAAGTGATTCACAGTACTGCAGTTCCAACAGAGGAGTGAGAGTGCTTATGCCCTCCCCTGAGCCAAACATCCAGGCTTCCTTTTTCACTTCTGTTCCCACCCCACTCTACCATGCTGTTCTTGGCAAACAGTCAGACTTGCACAGTCAGCAATCTTGGCTTTTTTCCCTTCCTGTAAGTCGCGTGACTCTTCTCTACTCTTACATCTTGTTGTACAAACACTGCTTAGCCATTCAAGTCTCCCTGCCCTGCCCATCGAGGGATGTCTATCTCTGAGTCTCAGCAACACTCATCCTCCCCACCTGTCACTGGTTTGGCAAGTGACCCCAATATTCAGGGTTTAAAGTCCTGAAGTCATAGATCCACACCCAGCTGAAAAACAGCAGAACAAGCCAGTTCGAGCAACTGCCAACAGGAAGAGCTATATACAGTGTGTACGTGTACACCACCCCGAGCTTTCATTTAAGGTCTTGCTTCCTGTAAGAATCCTGGCTGCCCACACTTGCACTAGACCTGTGTAGAGGCCAACAGGCAATTTTAAACAAGTATGCAGAAGAAAATATTTATTAATCTGTGCATCTGTAGTTGAAAGTGTAACAAAAACTTCCAGAGCACTCAGGAAAATCAGAAGCCTATGCAAGCGGCGAGGTGCATGTTCTTTGGTTTGTAGATTTTAGTAAATGCTATTCTGGCCGTAAGATACAACGACAGTAAACGTAAATGGCATCTACTAAAATTGGTATTTAAATGTTATGCTGACTTTTGGTAAGCTCACGACCTGCCCTTATGAAAGACCCTAATGGTACTTTCTAGTCTCATGAAGCGTTTTTATGGCACTTAAATACTAAAAGGAGGTAGATGTGACACAGTCTTGTGTCTCCTTCCCTGAAACAACACATAGGCAGATAGTTAAGTGGGAGAGAAGGCAATGAGAAGGGAATGAAAGAGGCACATTCAAGCCTTACCTGTGATAAATAACTGCTTCATATAGAGACGCTTTAAGATATCGCAGGATATTCTAGGCAAGTAATTCAGGGTGTGTACAGGCTTAAGAAATGATGAAGTACAGCCAACACCTTGTGATCAAGTAACACACCCAGAAGCACAAACACAATCTTTGTAGATTACAGCATGAGTACTTATGTGGCAGGTGGTTTGCTGCTGAATATACAACGTTACAGAACTTTGATTTCTATCCTGGCCATTCATTTTCAACTAAAGTTTGGTTGAAGTTGCCTTTTTTTTTTTAATCGAGGGTCAAGAAATACCCCATATTCTGATTTTATCTTTTCCAACATTTGCTTTTAGGTAACTTCTAGTCATCTAAAATCTTTTAGTCTATCTAAAAGCAGGCAAATTTAAGTCACTGAACCCTGTTTACTACTTTTTCTTCCTGAAATGACTATGCTGACACTAATTAGGAGTCTAAAGGGTGTCTTCAAGTTCTGTGATGTAGATTATTTGTTCCTACTCTGGGAGAAATTCTCTTCAAGTTTGAAAGGTGGCTGATCTTCTGATGTGAGTACATGTTCTCTTACAATACTAGAGAGAAAGTCTTCCCTTAATGAAGGATTTTAAAGCTAATCCTTGTAGGTTTCTGTTTCAGCCACTTACCGTACAGTTTACTATCTGAAATGTATCCTTATAAATTCTCAATTATAAATTCATCATTCAGTTTTCTTACTACTACTTAATTCACATGAAGTATTTCCTCTGTCAAAGCTTTTTATCTATCCTAGAAGCATCAGCTAGTTGCAATGGAATGTAAAGTTTTTTTGGATCAAGACAACATTCTTGAAATACTTGGTTCTAGAGAACCCTGCCTTCCTCCTCCCACAAGGAGAATGTAAGTATCTGTTTCTTCCATATGTTAACGTCTTCAAGTAAGGTTTGCTTCACCAGTTCAAGGAACAGAAAAGTCAACTTTTTGTAATTTTAAAAACTCTCAGGCTTACCAGCATATTGTTCCCTACAAAGCTTCTGTGGTATCACTTTCATTTTTATAGTCTGTCATCATCACACCAACAAAGTAGCTCCTACACTACCCAAGCTGCAGTTCTAGAGCTACATAGAATTCCACCCACTTATTTCACGCACAAAAGTGAGGCTTGCCTAGCAATATTAACACACTGGGAAGCCAGCACCACTAGGACAATTTCATTACGTGTTTATTTGACTGTCCTAACAACACTACTTTTTTAAAACAAACCAAAAAAAACCCACACCCCTGCATGCATGCACCTGTGCAAGCACACAAACGCAAACCAAAAAAACACCCTAAAACAAACAAACAAAAAAACACTGGTGATGTTAT
This sequence comes from Cygnus atratus, assembly GCF_013377495.2. NCBI lineage: Eukaryota > Metazoa > Chordata > Aves > Anseriformes > Anatidae > Cygnus > Cygnus atratus. The sequence goes on from NC_066366.1 coordinate 21,597,284, forward strand.
ACGTTTCTATCTTAGGTACCCCCAAGTATGTGACTGACTTAATCCCAGAATGAAAACAGCCATCATATAATGACATGCTTTACAATTCACACAAAAGCTCCTGTAAAAATGCAGCTACTCTAAAGGTAGTCACTTAACTGGCTAGTAGCTAATCAGTGTTTGTTTCTGTAGTATGCATGAGATAACCTTTCAGTTGTTCATTAGCATCACACAGGTGTATATGGTATGTACATACAACTATTAGGTATGAGTCCCGCTGGGCAGGATTCAAATTGAATCCGCTCCCTGTCTTGTGCCCTAGGTCCCCCTCCTGAAGGCTGACCCCAGGCTCGAGCCCTTACACAAGTTAAGATCCAGGTGCCTTGGGTGAATGGGGGCGTTTGGACCTAAATGAAGCTGGAGCCCCACATTAACAGGAGCTGCAGTGCCATGAATACTGAGGTAATGCACTAAGCCTGGGAAAGTTTTAAGAATCCACACAAATGTTGGTTGCTTAGCGTGGATTCTAGGAACATTTCAGCTGTGTGACAGTGACAGCCTTTAACTGGGATTTCCTCTGTGCATGGGTGATTATGCTCATGTTTTTGGATTTCATTTAGCTTCCTACTATTATTCATGTTAGTAAACACTACTTTTTATATAGAATAGCTAATGTTACTTTTCAAATAAACTTCATATGGATCTGTACACAAAAATAAAACCACAGAGATGGTAAATCGTGACAATTGCCACCCAGATACGCAGTATACAAGGATTTTATAAATACTACTTTGTGTTTGCCCCTACAGACATTCAGACTGTACTTCCTCCATCAGCAAATTGTATTAAATGTAAGAGTTAGCTAAGGCTATTTAGCAAGGGAAATGGTTTAACCCCACGTAGGGATATTATCTTACGCGCTCTGAAAGGTGTATTGATGAATTATTGTTTACACTGCATTAACATCTGTGTAAGACGTGTGTTATATTGTTCTTATATTGTTCTTCTGGGCCTATTTATCTGCTATTCAAGCTATTGTCAGAAATAAATTCTGAATAGCCCACTTCATCACTACACCTCTGCTTTACGCTTAAATGTTGAGGATATCTCACTTCACTTGAACTATTTTATGTATCTTCTCAATTTACGATTTTTTTTTCCCTGAGAGAAAAATTTTGTATATATATAGATATAAGTAAAATGTTTTATTTTAAAACTGTTCCTGAAATGTATAATGTATAAAAATGCACTTTTAAATTAAAAAACCTTGTACATCATGCATATGTCATACATATTGAGGGAGGACATACTAGACATCAGCTTTTCCAATATTTGCACAGCTAAGATTTGAGAACTTTCTCTCAGGCTGGTATTTAATAAAAAGATAAATAGTAACGTACACTTCTGTTTTCCAAATACTTACTATTCATTACCTCATGCAGATGAGAGCCATGCAGAAGCTGTCTGTCTTACAGGAGTCATTCAGACACAGTACTGCACCAGTTGCAAGTGTTAGTGTTAGCATATAGTGCCACAGGTTGTCTAAACAGTGCAAACTAGCATTGTATGCAGAAGCCTGCTAGACATACAGGAGCTTTTCTCAGCTATTAATTGAGCTACTGGTGATAACTGTAGGTATATAACTACAGAAAATGTATCTTAGTATGAAAACAATGACCAGAGGCAGGCAGAATTTAGAATCATCAGTACTCAAAATAATCCATGATTAAAAAGAGTCAGGTATATACATACTCCAAGTATACCCTATGGAGACATACAGAACTATTTTTGTTTAATTGCTGAGTATGATGGGTTAGTCTCTAATTCTGCAAAGTTCTCACAAAGTAAACATTAATTCTGATCCTTAACTATAACTGAATACAAAAAAATGTAGTGATATAATCAGAGACCTAAAGAGTCCCTTCATGCTGAAATTTCATTATCACTCTTTTCTAACCTAGGTGAATCTAGGAGTGTTATATTAATACCACAGTGTTTTGTGAATTTCAGGAAGGAATTGCAGTATATGTACAGATATAGATTTAAGTTCAGTAAATAAGAGAGAGTTCCAGCATGTAGCAATCATTAAAATACTTAGGAAAGTAAAAATAAATTATTCCCTTTTGTTTTCTGCAGTAAAGAAGTGATAACAGTTACAAGAAAAATTACAGCATTTTTCTGTTCTTCATATATTACTAATTCTTAAATTCATTCCAGAGTGACAGTATTTTACTATGTAGTGTATGTTTGTATTTGGTTTTAGTTCAGTATTGATTATATTTTAAGCAAATACTCTGCAAATTATACACATGAGCATATGGATCCATAAGGAAAACAAACGTAGACATCTACAGTATCTGTGGCATAGATAGTAAACGAGATAGTAAACTAGACTAGTACTACTAGAGATAGTAAAACTCACCTAGACTTCTGAGATCAAAGCACAAATCTAATCTTATAATGATGCTACTGCTCTCTTATTTGGCTGAAGGCACAGCTGTAACATTCACTTCTTATTATTTGTAGCTCGTATCAGTATCTATTTTACTGTAAACTTAAAATAAAACCCAGAAGTTATCAGTAGTTCAGTCTGAAAGTTCCCCCATGAATATAAACTTTCATGTCTAGATGTTGTTGTTAGTTCTCTCAAAGCAAGCTCTCCATGACTTTCTTTAAATGTCATTCGAGGCTTATCTCGATGACTGAAAATTTAACTAGGAGACCCTCATGAACATCAGCCATGCTTTCATACAGATACCCAAATGTTGCTATTTTAAATGCAAAATTTGTGAAACCTGTGCATTGTCTTGACTGTTTTAGTCAGCATCTGAGGACAGTATGAGCTAAAACATGCACCAAAAAGAGAGACAAACGGCTTTCTGACACCAAAAAGGATACATCTAATTCACTCTGAAAGAAAAAAAAAAAAAACACACAACCATTAGTTACAGTTTGATCTTTCATCTCGGTCATTAAACATTACATAATCCTATTAGATGATGAAGTCTTCAAAATAGAATGAAATGTTTAGGGTGATTCACATTTCGGTTCTGGGCAGAACAGAAACTGCTTTTGATGTGTTACCTACCCCTGTTACAAAAGCTAGTGTTCTGAAATTTTCACTTAGAAAAAAACAAGGTCACCTATATCAATGATTGGAATATATGCATTGCTATCTCAGTGAGTGCGTAGAAAAACAGCACCTCTTAATCATGGCATCTCCAGACCTACATTCTCTCTTCCTCCTTCTGCAAAAACAAGATGTTAACTTCAAGTTTACAATTCATATGAGGTGCAGCTGAGGGGGTTGGGGTTGTTTAGCTTCAAGAAGAGAAGGTTCAGGGGAGACCTTATTGTACCTGACAATTACCTTAAAGGCGATTGTAGTAAGGTGGGGATCAGGCTTTTCTCCCAAGTACCAAGTGATAAGACCAGAGGAAATGGCCTCAAGTTGTGCCAGGGGAGGTTTAGGTTGGATGTTAAGAGAAGTTTCTTTACTGAAAGGATTGCATGGCCTAGGCTGCCCAGGGCAATGGTTGAGTCACCATCCCTGGAGGTCTTTGAGAAATGTGTGGATTTAGAACCTAGCAGCATGGTTTAGTGGCGGACTTCAGTACTAGGTGAAAGGTTGGACTAGATGATCTTGGAGATCTTTTCCAGCCTGAATGAATTCTATGATTCTGTTATAAAAACAGTTAAAACTAAATAAATTGCTGCATATCATGTCAACAGAAAAATCTAGACATGGCTGTGGTAGCTGTGGCAGGATCTATTGGGGGAGAGAAGCTTAAGCTTTGGACCCCTACCACTTCTAACTACTGCTCCAGCCCCTGCGACACCATTCTTCACTTTTCAACATTTCCTTGTAGTCGTGGCCTCAATTTATAACATAGTTTTATTCATTTAACTGAAGTGTCTGACTGAGAAGCCTGTGTGGTCTCTCTGCAGCCAGAAAAGATGGGTATCTTCCCCAGTTGACTCAGCACACTTGAGACATGACTCACTTTCTAGAGATACTTGTTTGTCTCCACTCCCTGTAATGGGAGCATAGGATGACCAAACATCTAACTTTGGTGGCTGTTAAATGGCTAAATTTAGAAACAATTAATCTCAGCCTCAGATCCTGCACAGTTAGGGTGGAACTTCTCCAGTCTCTGCTGAAAGAAAGATGTCTGTTCCCACAGAACATTTTTATCTGCAACTGAGGGAATGTATTGTACTTGCTGACATGGATTCCATTCACAGTCTAGCCCTGGCAGAGTTCTCACTGACAAAAGTACGACCTTCTGCGGTCCAACGTGATAAGTCTTCACCAAGTGACTTTGCCATCCTTCGGCTGGAAATTTTTATGCCTCACAAAAACTGTATTTTAAGAGTTTGATCAGTTTGAACTTCCTTCATATTAAAAAAGAGTGGAAAACATTGGACGATATATTCTAAACAGTAAGTGGAGTTCTTCCTAGGTAGCTGTTACAAAAGTGAAGGGGACTCAGAGCTGTACCTCACTTGCAACTTTGAAAGCTTCCCCCTAATTCTGTTAGGGGACCCAAGCTCTGTAAGCTCCATTAGATAAAAATAGAGTACGTGAGAACGTTTAGAGCTCACAAACCTAAAAATAATAGATGACAAAATGTCATTCTAGAGCAGGACAGATGTTCTTTCCTTTCCCAGAGTTTTGTTTCCATTGTCATCATCATAATTTGGGATTCTTCTAAAATTCTGCAAATCCTGAACATTAATCCATAATAGTACAAACATATACTTTTTTGTCCTGTGGTTTCTGTCAGAAACTCCAGCTAGAATTATAGCCCTCTTCAATGTTCTACCATTTACTGTTAACAGGCTATTAAAAATAGAACCATGGAATGGCATGGGATTTCAACTACCCCACTTTTCACTTCCCCTAGTTTTAAAACTTATATGCTAGGAGAAATACCAAAATCTGTTAGGATGAATTCAGCAAATTTCTAACAACTATCAGTGGTTGTGTGATATATGTGGTCAAGAAATTATATATACATATTTATACATATAAGAACTAAATCTATTTTTGCTCTGCCTAAGTAAAGAAAATAAAATTTGAGAAGTGGTTGGCAACTATTAGCTCAATTAGATAAATAAGATTTAGGTTTTACTGTGCGTTCCCATGCTGCAGGGATCAAATTCCACTCCTGGTTATTACTGCTCAGGTTGGGACTGCAGTCATAACAATTTTAAGAAATACATTCTGAACTTTGTACAGTCAGGAAGTGATTTACTCCGTACCAGGAGTTTCAAAAGGCTGGTACAGCAGTAGTTGAAATAACATCCTCAAGCATTTGTCAGGCATCTAAACGGTGAGGAGTTTAGAAGACTCTCAAGCACGTCCTTGAATTCACACAGGAAGCTCTGCTATGTCTGCTGTGGTGCTAGTACTGGGGAACCTACATTATAAACACTGCGTACCGATTGCTTGCATCTGTATTTACCAATGTAATACCCTCCAACTGATGGACAATGGAGGAAACTCCATCCAGTACTCTTTTGTGAGATGGGTATCTAAAACACTTCAGTATAGCCAAACTGAAATTGTGCCCAAGTATTATTTGAGATGAATTTGTTTATAAGGAGATTATTTCAAATCCTATATTACATAGCACAGGTTCTAACCAGCGTTATAACGCTGCATTTTCCAGTTTTGTAAAAACAAACAAAACCTCTTCTACCAAAAGGGAAAGTGTCATTTTAACTGGAGCTATCTCCGTCTTCAAATCCTCACCAAAGTGACAGTCTTTACAATAGCTGTTACATCAGATACCCACTGTTGCACAACAATATGGGGAGTACAAGTACAGACTGGTTGTTGAGGTTTTGTTTGCTCTGTCCCTCTAATCTTGTTCAGTGAGTGTGTTGTCAGCTCCCTGTTTAACACTTATACTCTCTTTACGATGAATAGTATTTTGGGAACATTATACTAAGAACCATTAAAAAAAAAAAAGTGAGGAAAAAACTCGTATTTCTTTAAAACATAGAATGCCATGGCTATTTTGAGAGTAGATGACCCAGAGAAACCCCTGAGTATAAGCATATAAAAACATGCTTTTCTACCAAAACTATTTCTGGTATTCCTTGTCTCATGATTTATAACCCACGCATGCTTTTACTACTCTGAAAAATCAACTGTATTTTTTTAACAGTGATAATATGCTAAAGTCTTCAAAAATCTACATTAATATAAAACAACTTTCATTTATTACCTGTAATGACATTCACTAGAGCTTTGAAAGAGAATAAACATTTTGTAATAGATTCAATGTCTCACTCACCACTCTGCTGAAGTATTTGTCCAAGACCTCCACAAAATTATGAATTAGTTCATATACTGCCATCTCATTCTGAAATTAAATTAAAAACGAATGAATGTTAAATGAACAGATAGAAACAATGGTAGTATTCTTAGTGTTATTTCAGCTTGTGATGTATGAAAACCAACTACAAAATCACAGGAAGTACTACACTAAAGTGCACAAACTCTGTTGTAGCAAGAGGAGGTGTGGTTACACCTCGCTGAGCACCAAGAGCAGGCAAGTGCTCAGGCTCGTAAGCTTCAGGCCAGGCCAGGGCAGCCACCTGAGTAAGCACTGCAGAACCGAATGGATGTGTCTTGCTTGGGCTGCTGCCATCCCACTACATCCTTTCTTCTGCCATCCCCCACATCACCTAGACAAATTCAGGCAGCTGCACTATGCCTAGCCATGCTGAAGTCACACCTGCCCACTGCAGTACAGAGACACACTATGCTGCAGCAGTATTGACGGATGGGGTTTTTTGTGGTACAGTGAAGCCAAAAGAATGTGCCCTGAATTGCTTGCAGTTATAACCCTTGAAGACACCACTGTAGTTAGCAGCTACCTTCCACACCACCCCATTAAGGTCTCCAGGAGAAAGTTTTAAATTAATTCTGAGAACTGGAAATCAACGTAAACACTTGAGGGATGACTGAGCCTTAAAGGCATATTAAGTAACAGTACTTATCCATTTTCAGTCAGATACCATTTTTTTTTCCACTTTTGTTTAAAAAATAAAATAAATTGGCATATGACATGTTATGGATTTTTTTTCTTTGGTCAAGGAGGATAAAAACAGTGAGCAGTTAGGAAGTCACTACACAGGAGACATTTACTGAGAAACCTCACCCTAAAAATTTATGTTTAATCAAATGTAAGTTTAGAAAGCAGAATCAGTACAAGGCTCATACAGACTGCCTCATGATAATAGTTCAGGCTATTGCTAGAGAATGAAGTCAAACATCTGTGTTTTTCTTGTATACTTTTTTTTCTTTTTGCAATGACTACTTGAAATTCTCTAATAGACGTTGCAAAATTCCATACAGGAAAAAGATTTGACTTCTTGCCTGTGATTACTACAAGCCTATATCTCAAGAGTGAATATAATTTCTTACCTCTGTCTCATTGATTCCGACGACAACGAAAAGGGCTGCGTACTGCCGGTATACCAGCTTAAAGTCCTTATACTCAATGAAAGAGCACTAGGCAAAAACAAAATTAGTCAAACACAGTAGTTGCCATTTAATCATAAGACATTACTAAGCTTTTGTTTACATAAGACCCACAAAAAAACAATGGATTTCCCAAGGTCCGTCAAGTAATTTTGACTTGAAAGAAGGTAGGGTAACTTTTACACAAAACCTTTCATCTACTGACAGAAAACATGGTACCACTTTTTATGTAGGTAAACTGAAATGATTTGTTCAGGGTTAGAATTGAAGGACAGTCAAGATTTCCCCTATATTTTCAATTAGAAGCACTTCCAAAAGAGACAAACTGAAGGTCACTTTCATATTTAACTATGATAAATATTCTTGTTATAAACACTAAGAGTATTAGCAGTCCAGACACGGGAGAAATCCGCATGTAGTTCACCATGAGACAAGAGCCAGTAGATGGTGCTATTACACACTGCTTTACACGTCACCTTTTTTAAGTAACGTTTTGCTCAGTTCTTGAAATGGCAGCATACTGTTAATTCTTTGGGTGAACTTTCTGTTCAGAGATGCTCTTGCAAGCACAAGTCAATTTCTTTAGCCACTGCCAATTCCGTGAACTGGAGTAGTTTATAGGGACTAGTATTTTTTCTGAGGCTTTCTAGAACAAAATAGGGTAGGACCACTGTTCCAGCACACACATAATTAATGACAAAGAAGGTGACTTCAGAACACAAACCGAAATACCTCATTCATATTCCAAGTCACACATTTCTCCTCAAATTCAAGTCAATGTGCTTGAAATTTTTGCTAAGTTTGGTACTTGTCTTGAAGAACCAGTGGCTCAGTTATGTGAGCCATAAAATCTCAACTGTCATCTAACAAACTTCCAACATCTGAGTTTCCTGACTTTCATGCACAAGTTGTGATTTTTTTTTTTTAATAAAAATGCCTAAAAAGCGTTTCAGACCTATGAAGGCTGAAAAAAATGTGTTTCAAAAAAAAAAAAAACCACCCTCTGTTTTAGAAAGTCATATCACATCTTGAAATCCTCTCTAACAAGTTTTTTTTTTTTTAACTTGGAGCTGTCAATGCTACACCTACTATCTTCTCGGCAAGGAAAACTGATGTCTTGATGCCTATCTATAGATCACTACTAGCCAAGCAATAACAGGAAAAAATAAATTCTTCCTGGACTTCTGAGCTTCTTCAAACAAACAGGAAGAATCTTCATGACAGTGAAAGAGAAAAGTCCAAAATCATTGTAAGCCTCAGAAAAAAAAACATTTATTCAACACAGATTCATAGTTCATCTGAACGAACACATAAGCTAGAAACAACTTTTTTCTTCATGGGTGCAAATGAAATAATGACCTGCAATGGAAACTGATTTGTTTCTAGAATTATTTATGTGAAAGATGTGCAATGTTAATACAATAAAACATCTAACAAAAAATATGTAAAAACTTACTTGATCCTTTGAACGGGAGAGACAGTTTTTGATTACTTCAGCTTCCAGCATTGACCGTTTATGAATTTCTACATGCTCATAATACCTAGAGAGCCTCGTTTGACCTTGTTTGTTCACCATAAGAAAAAATTTTATCATTTCTTTTTTGTTGATCTCAGTGGTAGATTTGATTTGTCAATGCAGGAGTATTTCTGTGAGGAGAAAAAAAAAAAGTACACATAGGAGTTATAAAAGACTTCCCAGAAGTTGGCCAGCCCATATTTGCACATATTTATTTCCAGAACAGAACATAGGAAAAAAAAAAACACAACTCTAATCTTTTGCACACATCCCAAGAGTAATACTCCATTTTTTTTCTATACAAATAATCAGAAAGTATCAAAGCTTCTCCATTATCAAGCGATTTAATTGCTTTGCAGAATTCTGGGAATTCCAGGAGTACACAATTTCTTCTTCTACTACTCAACATTTTCTCAATCTACTCAACATTTTCTTCTTGCATGCTAACTGGTTTGGAAACATTATCAGAAATTTGTCCAATACCAAATCATAAAATTAATGCAGCTGAAAAGAGCAATATTGGACAGTTTGTTGGTGTTTTTTTGTTTGTTAGCTATTATTTAAAAACTTCATTTATACCTTCCTCCCAAATATCTGGTTATCAGCATATATCTTGGATCTGCTGCAATCCACTTTTTCCAATCTGCTTTCCCATATTGAAGGTAGCTTCTACACATAATGAAAACTGAGTATGGGTCTTAGGAGAAATTTCTAAGGAGAAATCTCTTCATGTTAATTACTCTAAACAGCTTAATCTTAATCTAAATAAGTATAAATCCACATAATACCATTGAAATACAAACGAAGAATATAAATCTGCCACATACAAGGTACAATGAAAAAGGCTGTCAAAAACCAGAATCTGCTTGCTATATATAAAAAAAAAATCTTTCTCATGTTTTGAAAGCGTGCAAAAAAGGTAAACTGCATAATGCATAAATTCTGGGCTATTTTCTTTAATACCAGAAAACAGTCACTGTAATGTTTTCCAACTGACTCTATTTGTATCACAGACTTATTGGCCCATATGTTCCTGAGGTTTATACACTGGCAACACAGCAAATACTGCAAAAGCTATTTCTTTATTCCAATTTTGAAAACTTGCTCCTTGCCTGGTGCTTTACCAAGGTATAATGCAAATATTTTCTCCTAAGATCCCAGAGTTCCTGCAAGAAAAGGCAAACTTCTACCAGGAATCCACAGAATAATAAGGTGTAGCTCTTTGTTTAAAAAAACGGTGTATCTTAACAGTGGAGAGGGGCACAAGGGAAAAATGCAAAAATCGGCATTGATCTCTGAGTCAGCAGCTTCACAGGTATTTAGCCATCTACTGATTTTTTATAACAAGGCATGCTGCATAGGTGCTGCCTCATATTACTGGCAACCTAAACAAACTGGCTATATTTAGGGGTCATACCACCTCAATCTTACATGATAGTGATACAAGAAATTCCAATATATCGTGCTACCATTAATTATTGCTTACTTCTCATTAATATTGGTCACCTAGTTATTTCCTGAAAGAAAAGCCACCTCTATTATCATCACTGCTATCTGAAGAAAGCGATCACATTCTCCACAGCGTGCTGTGGTTTACTTACTACGCACAGAAATCTAGATTCCTATACTAAATGCATCTTCACTAATTAGACCTGATAAGTGATTAGAAGATATTGTAGGGGCATTTCTTACCCTTGTGAAACTACCATATAATTTAAATTGTTTTAAAATTAGATGTGGGAGGGAAGAAATCATAAACCAGATCCACAAAATGAGTCAACAATAAAAGGAAAAATTCCTGCAACAGATATACAGGTTCAACAGACCTATTTCAGTAAAGCAGCCTGGTAGGAGTTTTACTGCTTTAAAGAAACTTTCACCAAAAAACGGGATCTTTTGACTGGATTGTTTTCTATCAGACATGCTGCCATTGGACAAAAATATAGCCTTAATTGGGAGTTAACATCAGCAGTGAATTCTTTAATCCTCTTCTTTCCTTTACTGTCTTCCAAACAGGTAAGACATTTGAAAAGGACGAGTAGGACTGTATTTTCTCCATTAAATCTTCACAAGTCCTTCAAATGAAGGAAAATACCAGAGGATGTTATCAGCTAGCAGGGAGAGCTCTTCCTTTGCATTATCCTACATATGCAAGAAAGCTTTTATCCCTGTTATTCTGTAAGTTCCCCTTTGATCTGCTCTGGTCTGTAGGACACCTCCGGGGAACAGGAGTCCAGAATCAATACAAATGACAATAGAGTCTATTTGCAGCCCTGACAGTCTGTTTTCTCACCTCCAGCAGACACAGTGAAGTCTTTATGTCAAGAAGAAAGTGCCTTTTTGTTGATTCCCTCAGACGGAAGAGTCAGAACGCTAATAAATGCTGCTGTGGTGTACACAGCTTGTCCGCTGGGCTCTGGGCTCTTGAACAGTGGAAGTGGTTCTCTGAGAAAGAACAAATGAGGCAATTAAGACAAAAAAGGCCCAGATGGAAATGTATTAAGGGAGCTTCCCTGTCAGACGGCAGCTCAGGCTGACATTTATGATGAAATGAGAAAGTACCATCTATATAATCTCTTCTGCATTTCACATATGGCTCTTTTTTTTTTCCCTGTTCTATTTTGTACTGCTGCTTGAAATTACAGCGGTGCAATGAGATGAGTCTCAAGTAAGGATAACAATGGATGACTCCTTCCAGATGAAACTTTACACAGGACCAAAAGAAAGCCTGAATGCTAAAGAATAAAGGGTTGTGGTGTGAAAGAGGAGCGATCTAAGAAATGCTGCCCATTGTTTTAATGAAAAACAAGCAAGGTTGGGCACAAGAGACCACAAGGCATGTTGTTCCTACCAGCTGCAAAACACGTCTGTCCCAGCTAAACAGACCATGATAAAGACATACACAATTCTTCCTTTTTCTTCTTAGTTTTATGCTGCTTCTTTCTGTTTGGTACTGCTGAATTATAAAGGAAGAGCCCTTAGCTTTGGGCAAGCTGTCTCCAGGCTATTTGAATCCCCTGGACACGAATGGAGCTGCGGAGCACCAGGGCGCAGGTGCTGCGTGAGGCCTGTTGCTGGCAAGCGCCTCGGCCACACAGTTCCTTCCCCAAAGAGTAAAAACCTGAGGCTTTACGGGTCTGGAGATACTGAGGTGAGACCAGAGGAAGGAAGGTTGCACCTCAGGAACATTAAGAGAGCTGTTGTATTTTGAGTTACCAGTACATGATATATAACAGAAGAATCTGAAGAACTGATACGCATGGATCCTACCGCAGGATTGGCCCCTAATCCTAATTACTCCTTTATTAACCTAATCTTTCTACATGGTTAATCTGGTTAATGCTGGTGTTAGGACTAATGTATCTGTGTATTATTTCAAGTGGCCTGGATTGTTTTACATATTAAAATACTTCAGACTCAAATTATTATTTTTTAAATCCTCACAAATGCTCTTATCCAGAATCGATATTAAAAAAAAATTGAATTATGCTGTAACAGTGGTAGAACCATAGCAGTACTCAAACGTGTCACCTGTAATTTATGACACAGTCATCATTCACAGTATTACAGTAGGTGATTAACAGCTGCAGGGGAGAGGTCCGCTAGTATCGCTAGTCATTGCTGTGTTTTTCCTGTGAGCCTCCAAGACAGCTTCCAAAATTTTATCTGTAAATGTTTCTCACACAAATGACAGTACAAGCACACGATTTTGTGCAGAAATACTGGAATAAATTTTCGATCTGATTTACATGTAAAAATAAATATAGACATACATTACATAAAGCGTGCAAGTACAGCTGTGGAATCTGGCTTTGAGAATAACTCCAGTGTTAAAAATATCTTATTTTTATTTTCTTTAAAAATAAGTATTTTTAAAAATCACCTGTGTAGAAATAAAAACATGTTCTTGTACAGTTTAGGCAAAACCAGGAAATTACTGAGTTTTGTTTCTCTCAGTTTATTTCTTCTTTCATCTTATCTTTCAGATACAGAAAATATGTTAAAATGCTTAGCATATGTAAGATGTGAAGAGATCTGTGAAGTGTAATAAAACAAAAACACACCTGTGCATGTTGATGGGCGAGGAATCTCCCACTCCTCCTAGTTCCACGTATTTCAGGAACTACTTTCTGTGATCAATTATGAGTACTCTACTCACAAAGACAGTTCTGTGTCTTCTGGTACAGCTCCTACATGCTTTTCTGTGTGTTCTCACGCACTTTCTTGCATGTATGCATGCATATACACACAAATCCAACATGAATTACTATGTTTTTTCGCATACAGAATCAAATAGTTAAGAGAATTGGTGACACGATGCAACACTTTCATATCACTGCCATTATTTTGCTCATTTTAGTAATGAAAAGATGTTGCTATCTGAAGGCTGCCTATTCCTTTCTGACAAATACTCTTATTCCAGGCCACTGGACAACTATCTGCATCACAAATGGGCTTATGAGCAGAAGACTTGAAAGAACTACCCAGATCCTGATGGACTGTCAAGCCCAGCTTTCCCAGTGACAGTCAACCACACATTCCAAATTTTGTCCAGAATAACCTACAGTACATGCTTCTCGTGTACCTGATCTACAAAACACCTTTGAAACACTATGACATAATGAAGACTCCCTAGAAACAAAACCCTCAAAGGTTTCACACAGAGAAGACATAAAATGTCTTGAAATTGCGAACTTCAAAACCAAGTACCTCACTGAACAACTGAGTAGCTTTCTCCTTCATTTCTTTTACAGGAGGTTTCTTCTGTGTGGATAATTTGGCACACATAAACTACATACAGTGTAACTACTGTGATTTAGATATGCGTTGTTATGCTGTGTGAGAGCTCACCCTCGTTAAATTATCTCCTGCACATAAATATCTGTGAGAGAAAACTGTTATCGTGATTGGCTTCTATGACTCATGGTGGTAGACTGATGGAATCTTTGAAGACCTACAACTCAATAGCTTCGGCTCGTTCTGAACCGGCAGATAGGCAGAAGGACTAAGGGCTATATGGCTCATGGAGAGATGCTTCTGGGTTTTGCTGCCCCATGCAGGCTCACCCTCCTCACCTGTCCGTATGAGGTAACTCCAGCCTCATATATCAGAATAAACTCAGATCTGCTCGGCTTGCTGCGGAACGCTGAAACAGAAACCGTGATGGCAGAGGAACTACTTCCAGGATGTGCCAGCTCTGGAGGCAGCATAACCGCCTGAGACACCTCAACATAAGCTGTCCCAGCTCGCGAGTCACACCCCTGAATGCAATCTTTTCAGATACTGGTTGAGACCTCTGAGAGAGGCAAAGCCTGCAATACCTGTTCTGTGGATAAAAAGGAGGTCTTACATCTCCAGTGTGGCCAGCCCTGCAGATTTCACATGCAGTTATATTAAACATTTTAAACGATTTTAATTACTCCTCCACTACAAGCCACAAGCACTTAAAATTAATTTATTTTTGTCCAAGATTTCACCAATATCCATGCATACTCTCATACAGAGATGATTAAAGAAACACAACCCAAGTTTGAGACTTTGGGCAGCACAGTTATTATTCCAAATTAGATTTCTGTCTGTCAAGTTAAAACCACTCTAGTTAATGGCCACAGACTTAAAAGCATTTTAGTTATTATGCTATAACAAAGTTCAGCAACGTTTTAGGACTCTGAGTTAAAAATGAAAGAGGTTAAGTACAGCAAGCAAGAAATATACAACTTCATCTTTACAGATTTCCTTTGCCAAGAATAAAATAAACATTAGTCATACCTATAAGCCAATAATTCACGGTATTGTCCAACTCTATAAACAAGTTGGTTTTCTGGATGCAGAGGTTTTAAGTGCATTTCATCTGTGTGCTAAATGTAGAACAAAATGGGTTAAACTGGAATTAAAGCATCAATGAGAATAAAAAATGGTCAAATAATAGAGCTACAAGCATGTGACAGCGGGTGAACAAATATTTTTGAGGTATACATTAGCCTACTGAACTTGCTGGCTACGAATTTACTGTAAAAAAAGTATATAGCAAATGAAGACAGTTCATTTATTTGATACTCTTGTTCTATTTTTGTTCTGACCATGGACAAGGCTTTAACAAAAGTCACATCTAGTATCACTAGTACTTATCGGTATTACCGATCATTTCTGTATTCTAGATCTTATTATTGCTCAAATTACAATCCACCTGAAGATGAAACAACTTGGTCTATGTGGCTTTAAAGTAAATCACTATGTTTCACTTCAGGATCAGGAATTTTAAAAAAAGCAGCCTTGCTAATCTAGGGAAGTCAAGGAGGAAGGAAAGAGTAAAAAAGTCTTCCTTTGCTGTTCAGTTGTCAGAATGCTGGCTGAATATAGTAACAGAATTAAATTGCAGTTAACTCCCATGTATTCAGCAACGAGGAATGTCTCATAAGACTGTAAGCTAAACAAAAGGCTAAACTGATTGTGAGGTAAGGCGTAATTTTTGGTAATGATTTGATACTGCCAGTGGAGAATGAAAAAAAAAATGCTGAAGAGTTGGATTTACATAGTATGGAAATCTGTATGGAAAAAGGAAAAACATATGATGAATTTGTTGTAGGAAATGACTTCATGGAGAAGTCGGATATGAATTGGTAAAACAACTGAAATAGCGACATGCACCTGAGAGGTCAGCAGAGAGAGGAAACACCAGTAGTGAGACAAGCGGTATTTATTTTTCAGTAATGAACGCAATTACAGCTCTGTCAAGAATGAGTCCCAGTAAGGACGCTATCCGTATTCTTATGGCATGAGTACAGCGCATATGCGTTTTCAAGAGAAGCAAAACCAAATCCCTATCTTACTTAAAAAGGGGCGGCCTTTCTATCATTTTGGATAGGATGCAGTTACAATTTGGAAATGCTGCGTTTCAGAGCAGAATTTCGCAGCCAGGGCGGTTTCCTCTGCCATACTATCGTGTTGACCAGAGCACGGCTATCACAGGTACAACCTCCCCAGATGAAAAAAAACACTGATTTCTTGCAAAACCTTCTTCGTGTGGTAACGGCTTTTGAATGGTATTATGCACTCTCTCTTCCTATCAAGGAGAGAAAACACTACACAGAAAGCGAGACACCATGAAGTTCATCTAAAAAAAATGTTTATAATGGTTATAAGGACTAGGCAGCTTCTGGAAACGTACCCTAAATTTAAAACAGAAAACTGCCTACTCGTGAGGCTAACGAAGGTCACCACTGAACTGCTGGGAACGTTAAAGACCTGAACCCCGCGGGCTTCAGGTGCTGGAGATGCACGGAGACAGAGGGCACACCAGGCTGCAGGCTCGGCGGCGGGCCCACGCGGGACGCGCCTGCACAGCCCCCACGGGCGCCTCCAGAAGCTCCGTGGCTGGGGCCGGGCACGACATGGCCGGCCGCCCGCCCGCCCCCCCCGCCCCGCTCCCCGCCCCGCTCCCCTCCCCTCCCCTCATGGCGGCCGTTAGCCCCGAGCCGCGCGCCCGACCTCGCGCCAGCGGCGGGAAAGGCGCAACGCCCGCTCCCCCTTTCCCCCTCCCCCCGCCAAACGCACGGCGCTCACCTCCCTCAGGCGCATGCGCACTCCGCCGCCTTGCCCGGCCGGGAGGAGGAAGCGTGTGGGGGGGGGGGCAGAGAGAGGAGCGATTTCCCGGCAGGCGCCGCGCCGCTCCCCCTCCCTCCCTGCCTCCCTCCCTCGGCGGGCGGCCGCGGGTGGGTGGGCCGCAGGCTGTAATGGCGGCCGGCGGCGGCTCGGTGCTGCTCTGACACCCGCACACGGCCGGGCGCAGCCCCCCGCCTCCCCGCAGCCGTCCCGCCTCCCCCGCCCAGCGCCGCTCGCCCCCTCCGCGGCCCCCCGCCGCAGGCCCCCGCCGCGGGACGAGGAGCGGGAGGAGGAGGGCTCCCCGCAGACAATGGACGAGCACCCCGGAGCCGGGGGAGGAGGAGGAGGCGGCGGGATGGCGGCCGCGCCGAGACCGCAGCAGCCGCCGCCGCAGGCGGGTGGGAGCGTGAACCTGCAGCCGGCCGGGGGCTGCGCGGGGGCCGGCGGCGGAGGAGGAGGAGGGCAGCAGCAGCAGCAGCCGCCGCAGGGCCCCGCGGCCCCGGCCGGGCAGGAGGCGGCGGGCCCCGCCGAGCTGTCCCGGCCGCAGCACTACACCATCCCGGGGATCCTGCACTACATCCAGCACGAGTGGGCTCGCTTCGAGATGGAGAGGGCGCACTGGGAGGTGGAGCGGGCCGAGCTGCAGGTACGGCCGGGCTCCGCGCGGGGCCGGGCTCCCGGCCGGGACCGGCCCGGGGGGCTGCGGGCGGCGGGCCGCCATCGGGCAGCGGGAGCGGCGGCGCCGCGGGGAGCGGGGCCCCTCGGCTCCCCCAGGCCGCGGCTTGGGGACGGTACCTGCGGCGGGGCCGGCGGGGGAAGCGGCGTCGGCGGGCGGCGGGGCTCGGCGGAGGCGCAGCCCCTCACGGCCCGAGCTGGGCTCCCTTCCCCGGGGCAGCCATTTTGGTTTGTAGCATGGCGCCCGCCCGGGCTCCCGGCTCCGGAGGCAGCCCCGCTCCGCAGGCCTCCGGCCCGCTCCCGGCGCAGGGCGGCCGCTGCCTCGGCGCCGGCGGCAGGGCGAGGAGCGCCCTGACAGCTGCCATCGCCGCCCTCCCCGAGCACCATGACTCCGGGGCTCTCCGGGCCGGGGAGCGGGTTAGGGAGAGCCAGAGCCTCCGGGCCTGCGGGGGCCGCAGCCTCCCGGAGTGCGGCGAGAGGCTGCTCGGGGGTGCGGGGAGGCAGGGGGGGCGGCCGCCTCGGGGGAAGGGGCTCGGAGACGGGAACTGCTCCGGTACGGCCTCGAGGAAAGCGCCTCGCCGGGCTGAGACAGGTCCAGCACACGCTCCCTTTCCTTCCGCCTCCTTTCTGGGGACATCTCGTGTGGGAGAAGCTGCTGCTGAAGAACAGCGAGGAGTTGGTCAGTTTAATGTCCGTGACACTACCAACTTTGTGTTGGAGCTAAAAATTGAGCAACTCTTCAGGGCAGAGAGCAAACATTGGAGTTCCAGCATAGATCTCGCCATTAATACCTGCTTTCGGGAACAAAAAAGACATCTCTATTAATTACACTCACATATAAAAATAAAGCCATGCACAAACTATTCCGAACTTATGTACAGATGACAAAATCCACAGAATTTGAGGTATTTATGTGAGAGTCATCATTCTTTCATGTGACAGAAATACACGCAATAACAGTTTAACTTTATTATTTCCAAATAACCTTTTTTTGGTGTGCTTTACCTATTGGGTGAACGTTTACTGTCTCGAAGCAGCATTCTATCAAATTGCACTGTAATTAGAGTTTTTAGTAGCATGCTACAACAGCAGCCAATGTTTGTGATGTATATGCTTTCAGATTGGAGAACGGAGAGCAGTATCTGAACCTGGGCAATTCTTTCAGGACTTCTCGGCTCTATACTAAGCATGTAATTTGCACTGTTTTTCATTACAGCTATAATTAAGATAGAACAATGGGGAAAAATAATAATGAAGAAGAAGTGAAACAGATTTCACTATTTACTTCAGTTACTGCCAGTCTTACTATTTTAAGACATATGGAACGACTGTTCCTAAAATCAGTGCGGCAGCCATTGACAGGCATTTTCAGTGGAGAGCAATGGACTGTTTCTCATGTCTTCTGTAGTGTATCAGTAGTGTAGTACTGTGTTTATAAATAAAGGCTTAGTGGTGTTCATTAGCAAACAAAACAGTCTTGAAATATTTGTTTTAATGTACGGGCTTTCGACTTTAAAATTAACTACCTCATTCAGTGCCCTAGATGCAAAGCTCAGTTCTAAGACTTTGAAAACTATATTTGACTTAAAAGTGCTGGTATGAACTCATGTGGCCTTTAGACAGTATGATGTGTTCCTGCCAAGTCTGCTGCTTGTGTTTGTAATTGCTGTTTGTCATCCGTGGCTGTACTGTTTCATTTGCTTATTTCTTCATGCGCCATCAGAGTTCTGACCCTGGCTGTATATGTGTTGATTCACTCTACCTCATGTGTGCATCAAGTCACGGGACGCAGCAGGCATACTTACTGCACAGTGGGTATGCACGAGGGTGGGCTTTTAATAACTTGGGAAGCCCAGGATAGAAGTGGGGTTGGGAGGAGGCAGAGAGAGGGCATTACCTGTGGACTTCAAATGTCAACCTGTGTGTAGTGGTGAAACCTGATACAGGCGAGTGTTGAGAGTGTTTTTTGGAAGAGATGTATTTACCAGGCCTCTGTGTGTGCGTATACATGTATATATTTTTGGTCCTACAACTCAGGTTGTGAAGTCCCGCTTTATTTTGTGACTAATGAAGCCTTAATATTTTGGACCTCAAACAACAGTTTTGCCTGTTGAAACTTCAAAGTCTGTTCATTTGTGAATACTAAGTACCTGTGTGTGGTTTTTAAGTGATTGAGGCCTCCTGGGTTGAACAGAAGAAAAATTTGGTAGTATGACAGTAGGTAATTAACATGGAAGCATGAAGCATGAGAATTGGATTTCTTAGGTGCAACTCCCACCCATGCAAGTCATTTCTTCCTTCTTTCAGCATTACAATACTCTATACATTCATTCACCATGCTGGTAATTAAAGGCTCCTTCTTAAGTTACCTCAATAACTTTGCAAGAGATGTTGTATAAAAAGCAAACTAAAAGAAAACTACATGACTTAGCAGCATGTTGTGATTTGATTTTCCTGCTCTGAATTTATGATTCTTATTCGTCCACAGAATAGGATAGTTTTATGCTGTGGATAAAAAACTAACGTTCGTTCTGAGCGATTTCCCCTTCCCCCTCACCCTTTTTCCCCCTGTATAGCTCAGGTGATGGTAAGACTTGTCTACTCCTAGTAAGAGCACTCCTTGCGTATGGGGGCGAGGCGGGGGGGTTGATCTGCAGTAGCAGTTCGTTTCCTTGGATCTTGTAATGAACTTCTTGATCTATTGTTCTACCTGTGTTTGGGACACGTGTTAATAATTAATGTAAATCCCAAGTTACTTGAGTTGTCTTGGGGTTTGTACCACAGCCATAATCACTGACAAAAGGTGTGTCAGCCCTTTGGACCTGGAGAAGTTCTGTCCTAGCATCCTTAAGTCCACGTGCCCATCAGACTCAGAGTCTTAAATGTTAATAACTTTTACGTTGTCTCTTCAAACTGTTCAGGTGCATGGCTGCTCTGCCTGTGTGCACAAGTGGAGCAGTGTAGTTATTTGCTAAATCTGTGTGTGCAAGTCAGCGTCAAAGACAGAGATGTCAAACACCAGGATTGCAGTACTTAAACCATAGTAGACTTTTTCCTTCACTTGTAACACTGGCTGCCACAGTAACTTGGTTAGTGCTTTCTCACTGTTGTGTGGAGAGGAAATACTCTGGCCGCAGTCAGTGTGCTGATCTCTTGAAGTAATAGGTTGGATCTGTTCTGTAATCTCACAGAAGGATGATTCTGAATATAACAATATTGTGTAATTACACCTGTAACTTTGCCCTGTCAGCGTCGTGACCTTGATGTTGGTTGCTGTTACACTGAGGTAAATTCAGGTTACGTTTTCTATAACGTTTATGCACTCTAGAGGGGTTATAGAAAACCACTGATGTTACCTCCTAAAGGAAACAGTTTTTCTATCAAATGTGTAAGTGGCTCTGTTGTTTCAGTAAAAAAAAAAAAAAAAAAAAAAGTGGGAAAATACTTGAAGATGCATTACAGAAACTCATAGGAAGGAAGATAAAGTTGTGTTGAGGAGTATTGTAGGAAATCTTAATGATCTTGCAACTTTTCAGGTATCTAGGAAGACCAGTAGGATTCCACTTTTTTGTGGGGCGTATGGGCTGATCTGGTCAGTCAGAATCAAGGTCTCAATTGTTGATGAAATAGACCTCTTTCTTCATATCTTCTGAACTGGATAAAAAGGGTGTTGAGTACTACCCGATACTTCAAAATCACATGATAGTGTGTTGAGAGAAACTTAACAGTAGATGCTACTTCCAAATGTTTTAAAATCAGGAAGAATAATTAAGAAACTTGAGTACTCACAACAATGTGTGTACAATTTCAGTATGCTGAGCATGCATCCTTCTAACCTAAATGTGCAGAAAGACTTAATATGCTTGGTAATATGTTTTCCAGTGTGTGTGTGTATGTATGTATGTGTATATATATATATATATAGGGAGCAGCTCATTAAAGGAGTTTTATGATCTTCGAGAACCTGGTAAATACTCCAGAATTACATCCTGAAATAGGACGTTACTTTCAATAGAAGCTGTGTGTTTTTCTGGAGAACTTTCATGCTTGAGTTGACTGTCTAAATTAGGCACTTCACCTGTGATTGTAGATGTGTGAACAGGTAAATGTGTAAATATCATGAACTAGATGAGACTGTTCAGTGCACATGCCATGTTTCAACATTTTTTCAAAACATTTAGAAAGTGGAGTGATAATAAATTGCTGAAATATTTGGTTGCTTGTGTCTGGTTTTGCGTTGTTGCAGGTTTGAGCAGTGGCATGGGAATTTAGGGAATACTTTGCTCTTTAAATTGACAGAATAATTCTTCAGATAGCTTGGACATCACCTTGCTTTTGGCAGGCACGTTTTTTATGATGATAGATTGGAAGTGAAAGAAGTTATGATGGTTGCAGGATCTTCATTATTTTCTTAACGTGAAGAAAGATTCATTGAGTCTTAGCTAACATCTAGGAAGTAGGATATAAAATGAAAAGCTTTTTTTTTTAAAAAAAAAAAAAAAGCTTTTTGGAATTAGTGGATTTTTTTGCAGGGGATACTGTAGCTGCGAAAATATTCTTGGGTCAAAAAGTGTTTGGATAAGTTCATCGATAAAAATCCCTGAGGGTGTTGAAGTTCAAAGATACCACCTCTGGTTCAGGATGCTTTTGAGTTACAAGTTGGAGATTAGAGAGTGTTTTCTGATGTTTATTCTTCTGTTTTTATACTATTCCTATTGAGCTGTCTGGGTGGCCACGCATAGAAGTGGTATGCTGTGGTTGGTGGGCTGTTGGTCTGACCTGATGTAGCCATGTTTATATTTGACCTCTAAAATAGCACTGATAGCTTTGATTTTATTGTTTTAAAATACACCTGCAGTGCAGTTTCGGTAGTATTTTGCTTAAATAGCAAGCACTGATTGATAGTGGGGACATCGATCGTGATGGAACATGGTGGGGTTGCAGGTAGGAAAGGCAGATGCCACAGTAGCGAAACGCCCGGTGCATTCTAACTGAGTGCAGCAGCTATCGGTTGCAGTCGAGAGGGTTGCTGTTGGAAAAGATGCATAATTGATAAACTATTTCACTGCGTCTTACAGGTGTACCTCAGTATTTATTCTGAATATAAATTAAACTTTTTTTTTAAGGGTTGGTTTAATAGTTAAACGAGACTAACTGAAAATACAGTGAAATAAGTTGCAAAAAAATTGATCGACATTCTTTCTTGGGCATGCTTGTAAATGCCATGAGCTATGCAAATAATATATGCAGCTAAAATGTCTGACTTGTGTTCATGCAAGCCGTTGAGGTATGTGCTGTAGCAGGAGTGCTGAAGCACCTCTATGTGAATAAGTGTCGTGTATATGCACAATAAAGTACGGGAGTGCTTAATATCTTTGCTTTATAGTGAAACTTTTTTTCAGTATAAAATAGCATAGATCAAGTTAAGACAAGAAACTTTTGTCATTAGTCATTTCTCTAAGCTAATGATGAAAACAGCTGCATATTTTGTGGAGTTTGCCCTTTTTGCGGTTTAAAGCACTGAATTGAGAGTTCTGTGTATTTTGGGTAGAGGGAAATTAGATTTATCTTAGGGTTTCCTTACCGTGGCTTTTCAGAAGCTTTTTAGTCAACTGAGTTAGGGGCAGATAGCCTCTGGAAGAACTTCAGGTGCCTGCTTTTATTGAAGGCTCAAAGCCTGTTTGTGTGTGTATGAATAATGTACACAGAGAAGATGCAATTTTTAATCAAAAGGCAGCTGCTATATAGCCGAGTTTACCATAAAAGATACCTAG
Source organism: Cygnus atratus (assembly GCF_013377495.2). NCBI lineage: Eukaryota > Metazoa > Chordata > Aves > Anseriformes > Anatidae > Cygnus > Cygnus atratus. Next base: position 21,620,328 of record NC_066366.1, read on the forward strand.
ACAAATTTGATGTAAGGAGATTCCTCAAACTGGTTCGAGATAAGTAGGAGTTAGTATTTTCTCCTGCCAATGTAGGTACATTATTAGTAATCCATTTTGTTAATTATAAATTTTAGATACCATTTGTAGCTCTAAAGGATGAGTGTGTTCCTCATAAAAAAGGGTTTTCACTTCTGTTTATGCCTAATTCTTCCAATATTCTTTTTTTTTTTTTTAAGAGTTGATTTACGTCTTTAACTTTTCTATATAATTTTCTTGCGATGTCCTACAGGCAAAACACAGCAAAAGAATGCAGGACACTGAGCTACCTGTGCAGCCATGTAGAGATCGAATAAGAAATGCGTGGATGGCTATGGGCTTTATGTACATGAAGATACTGATCAGTACAGCAGTTGTGTAAGGTTTTTTCCTGGAACACTGCTCCTGTCCACACTGGGGTTCAAAATTATTTTACTGTGTCATAATTACTCTTTCATAAATAATTATTTGGAATAAAATCACTTTCAGAAGCAGAGAACGGAACTGTTGTTTCATTAACAGTTACTCTGGTGACATTTTTCTTTTTTGACACAGGCTTATTTTAGATAAGGCATGTAACACTTCCTGGGGAAGAATTAAAAAATATGGGGGGGGTGGGGGGGGTGCCAGTGTTTTATTTCTTAGTTTTTGCCGTCACTCCTATGTATATTTAATGGCTCTCTGAGAAACCTTAGTTTGAGGATTTTTTATGAAGTATCTGGTGTTACAAGAATTTCTTCCACCCTGAAAGTAAGAATTGAGTTAGAGGTGCATGTTTTTATCCTGTTGTCATTTAAGAAGTTGGGGTAAGGTGATAATGATCTCCTTCCTAATTGACAAAGAGAATGGCTAGGGAAGTTGGATCCTCCACTGATTTAACAAATCTTCAGGACAAATGTGTGACCTGTAACAGCTTTGTTTGCATATCTGAGTGTTCAATTTTGGCACTCAGGCTGTTCTTGAATTATCCTAAGGAATGGCTCAGCAGGATATACAGTTTAATGATACCTTCTGCTTCATCTGTGTAACTCCAACAGGTATGAGAGCTAATTAAGAAGTTGGCTGTTCTTCAGGACCACTCCTGAATCTCCAGTGTGAGTTCAAGCAGTCTGTAGGATTTTTTAATCACTATAGTATTTTTAATGAAAATAGCTGATTAGCAATAATCTGGTGTTAGGAACAAAGGGTAAAAATATTTTTTTCTGGGTTAAATTCCACTTAATGTTACTGGGGGATGGAGTGTGGTCTTGGCTTTTTTGAAGGGATTGTGCATGCTCATGCATATGTTAGTGTTAGGTGTGCATGTATTGGCTGTATGTTCTGAAATACTTTGTTTCTCTGGATGCTGATTGAAATGATCCTGAAATAGCGAATGAGCTTGAGAAATTCCAGATGTCTGAGCAACTTCCTGATTATCTCCCTTTTTTTTTTAATGGGTCACTTGCAGTAAAGTTTCTCTCACTCCCTTACCTTGGCTTCTCTTCCGAAATATGGTTGATACTTAACTGCTACCAAATTTGAGGCTGATGATCCTATAACACTTTCAAAATAAAATATAAGCAGAAATTGGCTTTACAGTAGTGGCCAGTGTAATAGGCTGGAGAATGCTTGGTTCTACTATGTAACACAAAGTTGTGGTTTGTTCCTCTGTAAAATAATTTTTATCTCAAAATCAAGTATTCCCAGAGGAATGCTACCATATCTTATTTTGCTCGATACTGAGGTTAGCACCAGATAGCTTGAGTATGTTCGCTTACATTTCCGATAACACACTATGAAAAAGTAGAGAGTAGTTAGTAACGGGAGATGGATTTGACTCATTCAAACGCTTGGCACTTGGAGCTGTGAAACTGAAATTGCTTGCTTGCTTCAAGGATAAGGGTGTGTGTTTGTTGGTACGTGTTTTGGTTTGTGTTGGGGTTCCGGGCGAATGAAGTTGTAGTGACCAAACCCCAGGGTGCCGGAGCAGAAACGTGGGGTACCCTGGAGAGGAAAAGGCAAAGATCCTGCTTAGACGAACAGAATTTCTGGAAGTATTCAAAGAGAGCACGTAAACGCGTTTGCAAGTTCTGTAAGACTCATTCTGTCTCGTGGCTTTAGTGAGCTTTACACAGTTGAATTGGCAGAAGGCAGGACTGCTGGCTGCATTACCGCTCTGATAAGTGGTGTAAATTAGAGACCGTTGGCACTGCTCTGTGCCATGAGGCTAGATTAACATTTATGAGGTGCAAAATGCCCATTCCTCCTCAACTTCGTGAGGCCTCTACTAAAATGCCTTACACTATACTTTATATGTACTATATATAAGCATTTTAACTCTTTCTCTCTTTTGTTACATAACTTCTGTTTCTATTAACTTGATTATCAATTTGCTGCTGACTTAATGATGCTGAGCTCTTCAAGCTCTGCGGTATTGTGTTCTTTTGTGTGCATAGAGATGGCTTCTCGTGTTCTAGTTCTGACAGCTGAGCGTTTTGTTTTCTTTTTCTGTCTGTTCCTTGGGAACGTATGTTACTGACCTGCAGTTGATGAACGCTGGCATGAGTGTTCATCCCTAAAACAAGCCCGTTTAGCTTGTTTGTGTTCAATCTGCTGCAGGTTATACTTTCCCCTTATGTATTCCTAAATAAAAAATAGATCTTCCTGGCTTTGGAAAAGGAAGTGCACATTCTTGAGGATATTTGCCATGCTGGCGTTTTTCCTTCCCTTTCCACTCCAGTGATTGTAAGCACCTGCCACACTACAAAGCATACAACTTTGTTTTGATCTCTGTGCTCTAGTGCTACAACTACAAGTTATGATGGGTTGATATTCTGAGGTCTATTTAGTAGTAGGTGTCTAATGAGGCTCTAAATATGGCATTTAATTACTAGCAGAGTAATTAAATAATGTAACTTCATTTTAATAATGCACCAGCATAATGATGTTGACAGTAAAGATATTTTTAATCTTATCAAATATTGTGTTTTGATGTTACCATCAGTGTATAATTAGTCTTACTGGTTGTGGTGGTAACTCTTCTGGAAAGAAGGCTTTATTGCTGGCTTAGATGTATGCCAAAAAATGTCCAGCAGTTTAAATGAATTTACGGGGATCTTTTTAGATATAAATGGTCAGAGGTGCATAACTTTTGTTCTTAAGATGATGCTTGTAGGGCACATGCGTTTAGGAGAAATGTAGAAAATGCGAAAAATGCTAGTGATAGTGACAGGATGAAGTTTTGCTAAAATAATCACAGAGCTGCTTTCCTCCAGGACCTCTGAGTTTTTCTAGTAAAAGAAAGTCAGTAAACCCCTGAATAATTTGTGCGTTTAAAAACGGGAGATGTAAATATAGAAATTGGGAAGTGATTTGTGTCTTGTGATCTGTGCAGAACTGGCAAGGTCAACATTGCAGTATAATGGCCCATTCTTCAGTAGTAATTTTGAAAGGAATGTTAAAAATTTGGCCAAAAAAAAATTGAGGGCTAGAAGTAACGTCTCGGAATGATCCATTTAGAGTTCAGTCTTGGTGGTTGACCAAATATAAATCTGAAAGCTAGCCTCGTTAAGTGTCTCCCTGGGTTTTAGAATGCTTTTTCAGATACTTTTTAATTTCGAAATAGAAAGCAGTTTAGATTAAAAAGTGTGACACAATAGACTGGCACTCCACCTTAGAAAAAAAAAAAAAGACAAGACAGTCATCTCACTCTGAGGGTCATCTACTGTGTGACAGGCTTATGTGTAAAGGTAGCTGTCCTTTTTTCTTGTAGAACAGCCTTTGGAATAATCAGGAAACAAGTTGAAATTTTTGTGAAGTGAAAATCTAGGAGTACTTTCTGTATGTAGTCACAGAAGAAGTATAAATGAATTCACAAAATAAAGTACGTTTTACTCTGTCATCTGATCTAGTGCTGTTAATTTTGATGGAAAGAACACAAACTTAGGTCCTAGTACTTAAATGAAGACCTGAACCCTTGGAATAAGCTACCAAGAGAGCTATGGCATTTCTTTCTGTTTAAAAACAAAAACTTGAGACAAACGTTTGCTTTGGTGCAAAGGTGACTGACTGAAGTATGGTCTATCTAAATGTCAAAATGCTTTAATTGATCTTCTTATCTTTTTAAATTGATATTATTTGCATCAATTTTGGGTTGAAAACACACTTTTCTAGGTGCCACCACTCCAATTTTCTGGTCAGAGAAGCCCGAAGACTGTTTTCCTCCTGGAAGAGAGAGAATTTATACATGTATTTTTGGTCGACTGCACAGCTTTTCTGTAAAATCTTGTATATGTACAGTATTAAATGGGTGTCTTAAATGAAAAGGAAGCTAGTGCTATATGTACTCTAATGGCTAGTTTCTGCTAAGAAATGCCATAGCCTTTCTGTTAATTAACTAAAGTAGAAATACAATCCAAGTATTGAGAGCCTGTAACAAAGTACAATAGCTTAGAAATTTGGTGGGTTGTTGGAGGGTGGTTGAACCTACCTCTTGGTAGCTAAAAGCTGGTTCTGAAAATTTAAAAATGAGAAAAAAAAAGTCAAAAACAGAAGAAAACAAGAACCCTTCCAGTATAAATACTAAGACTCCCATTTGCAAAACAATTCTGGCCTTGGATGAAGTTCTTACAGGTGCTCTGGTCACTTTGCGCTTGGGTATGTGTTTTTCTACCAGTTCGTGCTGTAAGCTGGAAAAAATGAAGAGCGTTAAGTTGTGGACCTGTCATTAGCATCCTTGGATCTGTGTCTCAGTGCCTTATAGAGAAGATATAGGCATGTTCAAGAGTTCATTTTGAAACTCTGATTATTATGATATGGGTATATGGTATGGGGTTGCTTTTAAATCTTGTAAACTTATGTATGTGTGTATGCACGCCTAATATACACACATTTATAGGAATCAGCGTTTAGGTCTGTGCAGAAAAATACGTGAAAAACTGGAGTGAAAAAATAGGGATTATTTTAGCATTACTTTGCATAGAACATTTTGTGAATAAACTGACATCTTTGGTGAGGCTAAATGTCTTCAAAATGCTTTCTGTACTGGGATATCATAGCAGAGAGAATTTGGATGTTGACAAAAGCTAACTTTGATTTTTGTGCTATTATGAATACAGTGGCAGAGAACTACTAGTTGGCTTGGCAAAGAAACTGACTAGAGATTAATATAGGAAGTATTTTGTGTTTAAATTTTGGCATTGACAAACTTGATATCGATGGATTAAAATGTGTAACTGAGGTTCTTGCACTTCTCTTTAGTCTATTGAAAGTGACCATGTTGATATGTAAAAGTATTTAATATTCTTTATTAACTTTTGTCTGTGAAAGTCATATGAGCGCTAGTATTCTTATTTGTTGGAAATGCTGATGTGAAATGAATTAAATTCCAGTAGCACGTCAGTTATGAAAATAGATGTAGGGTTGTATTTTACATGACTTGATCTTCAGGAGGTACACACTAGATGAAGGATGCTTATGTTTTCCAACAGACCTGATTGCAAAAAGAGTGTACTTTTTACATATGATTTGTATTTGTTTTTTGAGCTTTCTCAAACTCTCTTTAGAAACATGACTGCCTCAGAGTCTTGGGGTTTCTGTTCAAACATGTTTCGGAGTTCATTGTACTTGCTAAAAAAATGCAGTCACAAGGGTGATATCTGGACCCTTCTTGGAGCAGGAGCTGTGTGAGTAGTAAGAAATACTAGTGCTACTTATGTTTCAGTTAGTTATTTAGTTGTCTGACTGGTGACGTCTGATGTTTGAATGGAAAGGTGGTGTTTTCTCAGTGAAACTATTGATACTGTTGGAGATGGAATTACTTGCAGGTAAAAATGAGGGAGTTTTTTTGACTCTTCAGAGTGTGTTGTCCGGTTAGGCAATCTAGTGCCTCCAGGCGTTCCTGTTGACTGTCAGTTGATTAAAGAAGTAATAAATTATGGCTGTTAATACCTTTCAGCTAAAAAGAAAAAAAATACTGGATCTTGGCTCTGCCTGGATTGTTGATGTTCTTGATGATTTGCATGTCAGGTACAAAGGAAAGTGCAAACTTGCTAGCGCAGGAGTTAAGATGTTGAAGTGAAATGCCTGCAAAGTTATCAGGTGTGTGGGGAGAAGGAGAGCTGGCATGTAGGGATGTGTGTTCTGATGCCTTGGCATGGAGCATTTTAGTAGTCCAATACGTTACAGTACGTTGATGATAACCAGGTTAACTTTATTTTTCGTGAAATTGATTTGATCATTCAGTCTTAGTGCATTGTGCTAGTTTCATGTATGGTGCAGCTGCTATATAGTGTCTGTGTTATTTAGTTATCTGTACTCTTCTCTTACCCTCATCTCCGAGCATTTCCATGCATCTAGATACACATGCTGCCTGCTTTTCCATTGCATCCTTCTCTGGGCCACCTGTCCTTCAAGTGGAGCAGTGTTACGTTTTAGTCTTTCAGGAGAATGCTGTGTGTAACAGTTTGTATCTACAATTTTAGTGGCTTCTAACTGTTCTTTGGCCTTAGTCAACTTTTTTTTTCCCCCCTCCTGCTGGCTTCTGGATTGAGGACTATGTACAGCTTCTAAACCCTGATGTTTAGAGGGTGTTAGCCTTTAACAATACATCCAAGAGTTATGTTATTCTACTGTTCCTAAATATCAAATTGATTAGGAGAGTGGCTATAAAAAGAATCCTTGCACAAGAAAAAATGATTGGATGAATCATCTCTAGTAAGGAATAGTGACGGAATGGAGGTATGCTTAAACTGTGTTTTAAGTTGTCACTTAGCAGTTCGACTGGGGAAACTGAGGAAACTTGAAGAGGCAAATGATGTGATTCATATGATGGGACAAAATAGAATTTACCACTCCTAAGTTTGATCAATTGACTGATAGATGAATTGGGTAAACTAGTGAAGAAGCAGTGGTAGTAGGTGGGAAAAATACCAAAGATCTGCGAAAGTTTTACCAATAGGGTTAGGAATGGAAAGCTTGATTTTCTGGAAGTTGTTCAAAGAAGCTGTTGGAACTTGATGGTAACTTGTCCCGTGGTGGGGGGGGGGGAAAAGGCAAGCTTTTGACTTCAAATGATCAGAGGTAGTGAAAACTAGGAAGGACGCATTCAGGGAAGGAGGGAATTTTGCAAGCCTAGTCTTGGCCATACCCATTCCAGGGCTGAAGGGGACTTAATTCCCTTGTATCTGTTAATTATTATTAACCAAATAGGTTCCTCTTTGGGGTCAGATGTGTGTTTTTTTTATTTGTCACTCTTGTGGGAAAGTTGCTCATGGGTGTCACTTTTCTGATGGTTAGTAATTGCTTTTGAGAAGCAATCAGAAAGTGATCAGACAAGTCTTTGAAGAAAGTATCAGTTGAAGAGCAAGAAATGAACATCAGCTCAAATGGAAAAGGTCTATAAAAAAGGGAACCTTGAGGAAACATCTCCATATCATTACTACTCTAGGTACAGTAGTTACTGACCTCATATGTAACTCACTATTGATAAGGTTCCCCAGAAGACTGTTTTCCAATTACTTTTTTATTCTATAGGATCTTCAAAAGTTCTGTCTTTGAAACATGTACGATCCTGCTATGAACACCAACACCTGCCTTATTGCACGGTTCCCTAGAGTAAGAATCTTACTTGAGACTTTAATTTGCAAAATCAAGTCTGATTTCAAATGAAGTTTATTTAATTTTTATTTAAAGTAGTGAAGGTCTTTTTCTTCAAGTCCTTTTTTTTTTTTTTTTCAAGACAGTTTAAGGATTAATTAAAATACAAAGATATCATCAGGTCTGTGTAGGTATACAGAAGCTCTTAGTGCTTTTACATGCATGAGGGTTTACATGTTCTGAATGCAGTGATGCTTCAAACTTTCTTTGTTGAAAATTGAGGGTGGAGGCTGTTCTCTCATGTTCAGTTTGCTTTTTGTGAGTGAGAACTAGAACAGCAACAGTACAGGTGTGCCTGCTCTTAAATTGCTGCTATTAGTCAAACCTTCCACTTCCCAAGTATGTTTTATTTTTCCAAAACTATTCTGCTTTATCTTCAGCGTGATAAACATCTAAGAATGAAGGTTTTTTTGTGTGTGTGGAATGATTAAAAAAAATTTTTAAAAAAATCTTACTATTGGTCTTAGTCTTGTGACATGCCCTAGTAGGATAAGCACGCATCTATTTGTGCGCTGGTATGTATATTTAAGCTGCTTTAGTGTATATGTTTCTTTCAAAAATATTGCAGGCCTTTCCTTCCTTCCTTCTGGAACTCTGAATGGGCTTTAGAAAAATGCAAGCATTGCGTTGCAGCTGGCATTGCTTTACACACAGTTGATTTTTTTCAAAATACGCTTCTAGAGAGTTAACATTGTTTACAACTGATACAGAAAGTAAGCATGCCTACTTACCAAGTGTGTTCCTGGATTGGTAAATCCATTAGAGTTTGGTTGCCTGAATTATATAGGAAAGCGTTACTATTCCAACAGAACAGGATAAATTCTTTATTAATCTTACATGCTTTACCAATTAATTCAGATTACTCGCCTCTTTTTCTCCATGATAGATCTTAATAGGTTTGAGTTCTTGGATGGATATTTCAAGTGCTGTACATCAGGATTTATTAATACAGTAAAACTGTGAAACCCTATGTATGTATTATTAAATAACCCTTAGGTTGCATATGACATTTTACCTGCCCAAAACACTATTATAACTTCCCTCCCTTGTTCTCAATGGCTATGAGAAATATGTTTAATCAAGGTAAACAGTTGTCCTTAAGTCAGGCTTTTCTGTGTGTTTGGAGCAACAAAAAGCAGTTTTAATGAGTGCTGCTGTTATATGGGTAATGCTGTATGAAATGAAGAGCAGTCATTCTTAAGTTTTAAAACCGTTCAAGTTTCTTTAAAAATGAAACAAAACAAAATCTTCACTTTACTCCCAGAAAAATTTTCTTCAAATTTTTCATTGATCAACTTCTACATGAAATACTGATTTTTGAAAAAGTTAAAGTTACATGGAGGTTCTCTGGCAAACTAAATGTTCTGGTACACTTGGATCAAACAATGTAAGGGATATGGAGCATGGGATGTGGATTGTCAGTGAAATGAGTGATTCATTCAGTCATAGTTAAGGAAAATTTTGGTATTCCTGTTTGAGATCTTGGAGTTTATTTGTTGAAAGACCGTTGTCTGATTATTGCTTGAAAAAATAAATACCCTTCCAGCTGTAACATCTAGTACAGATTTGTCTGAAATGCAGCGTTCTGTTAAAATAAAACTAAGTTTACCAAGTCTCTAATGTTAGATGCTAGAATTTTAACTTGACTCCTTCCATATCTAGGTCCTGTAGTTATTTACCCTCAGCCAGTGCTTTTCCATGGGATCCATATTATTCAAGTAGTTGCTCAGTAATTCTTTTTATCCTTGTGTTTTGCCTTGCCTAGTTTTAGGCTTTATTTCATGCATCCTTGCACAAATACAAAATATCTGCCGCTCTGTTTCTCAGTGCTTTCTGAATCCAATTTCATAATAAAACGCAGCAAATTCATGTGGTAGTACTCTTATTTACAGCTGAGGGCCAAAGTGTAGAGGGAACGCAGAGTTATCAAGTGTCCCTTATTTTTGTAGAAAAATAGCGGATATCAGAGAGACGGAAAAATACCATAAATATGAAAATGAGCAGTCTGGTAGAAGAGGGGAGAGTCTGCCCTGAAAGAAGAGGCTTCTGAGCTTGTTTACAATGAAAGGATTTGAAGCACAGTCCTATCAGGGGGAGTGGAGTCTAACATACGTAACAATCATACTTAACTAAATGCAATTGGATTTTTGTAAAGCCATGTGAAAGCTATGATTTTTTTGCATATGGAACTATTGTTTTATACGTGTTATGTAAAATAATGTTTTCTCCCTCTTGAGAAATGATCTTGCTAATACACTTCTTAAAATCCATTTTGATTGAATTTGTAATTCAGGAGAGACAGTACTTATCTTCTCAGTTGCCTAGTCTCTCCCCTCTTTGAGGCTTTTGTGACCTGGACATGCAAGTTATGATTTTGTGGTCAGTTTAGGCTGATCTGAGACCATACTTCGGTATCCTGTTTGCATCCCTTGTGCCAGCCTAAGTACTCCCATGGCTGTTCAGAGTAGGATCAGGAAACTGATGTAATTCAGAACTGAGTAAAAAATAAATAGAATGATTTCCTCATTAGACTTAATGTATGGCAGCAAAAGCAGCAGTGTCAGCACAGTAGAGGGAACAGAAATACAAGCAGGAGGAGGATTGATCCTCTTATTATCGGCCTGAGGACTTACAAATTGGTTAAAGACAACGTAAAGAATCCTTGTAACTGGCAGGCAGGGAGGGAGGACGAGTATCAAAATTGTTCTGTCCTGTTTTTGCTTCCCAGTGTTAGTGCCAGTCAATCCTTAGTTACCAGAATAGCTACAAATTGTATCAAATTCCTCTCAAAAGAAAGGAATGTCTAAAGATCGAGGAAGCTGTATTATGTAGAGTGCATTTCTTCAGTGTTTGTGCATGGAACTTAAACGTAGAACAACAACTGAGGGAGATGGATCTGTTTACTTCACTTTTCTTATTGAACCTGAGATTTACTGCTTCTTGAAGAAATCAGGGTTGGGAAATCATATGTTCGTTCTTGGGGCTCAATGTCATTCTAAATGTGTAGTAATAGCTTTGACAACCCTCATTTCTCAGTTGAAGACCTGAGGAAACAAGTTAATTATTACAACTCCTACAGCAAATCTGCAGTAAATCCTACCTTTGGTTTCATATTGAAGGTCTTGATGTCTAACAGTCTTCCTACATTCTAAATTCATTTCCTCTATTTCTAAACATCTAACTATTAACTTCTGCAGAGATAGCTTCAATTAGGTTTAAGCCATGTGACAGTCACAAGCGGGGTGAGTCCCTAGACCAGCTACATGTGTGTGTATAAACAATAGGAAGTGGTGCCAAAAGACGTCTGCTAATGCTGACAAAGACGATGGAGTGCATTCCTGTGGCAGCCTTTCTGTTCAACCTTTTGGACCCTGTGAAGACTGTTCCAAATGTTATTGTGTATTAAGGATTTTTTAAAGGCTTTTGTAAGGCTGGTTTTATCTAATAAGTATGAAGACTCGATTCTTTGTGGCCAAGTATCCAAAAGTGTTTCCAGAAGAAGGAAGTAGTTTGGCTGTGACCATTTGGAGGCTTATGCCTCCCTCTGTGTGTGATCGTGGTTATATTATTTTCACCTCTGTGATCTGCAAACTGAGGATGAAGTAAGGTCCAACACTTGCAGCTGGCAGCTAAGATCTGTCAAATAGTTACAAAAGGATGCTAGTCAAAGACAAATGACTGATGGAAGGGTTGAAGACCATCACTTACAGAACAGCTGAATTTTGTAAAGAGTTGAGTACTACATTTGAGTTAAGGAGCATAAGAACATTCGTAACTGTACTTAGATGATAATTGAAATATTTATTTCCGTTTGTTCATCAAGAGTCTGTGTGGATGCAAAATTTTCTAATGTTTGAAGTATGGTGGTGAGCGTATACGCAAGTAACATAATAGTTTTATAAAAATTGCTTTTATTACTACTTTGTGTACTTCTGTAGTTATATATATAAGGGCATTGTTTGCTTACAAGCTTTTGTTTTCTTATCATTGACTAATGGAAATTAGGATAACAGGTTGGGCTTGTGGAATTGTTTGGCCATTTGCTGCCTCAGGTACTAGGGAAATGTAAATGGCCTTCTGAAGAAAATGCTAATTATGTACAATTAACTTTCTATTGGATTAGAGTCAGTTTTTACACTGTTTTTAAAATCTAAATAAAATAACTGCGTACAGTTGTTGAGTTTGCTCAGCTCCTTTGTGCCTTTCCAGTGGGAGACTGCTATTTAAAATAGCTGATTCTCGATCTTTCTCCAACTTTTTATCTTGAAATATCTGTGCAGGAGTCATTATAAAGCCTGCGTTTATTTTTACTTCTCTATTACCTTGCAGTGTTTTCTGGTGCTTTACTTTTCTCACAGAGTGGCAGTAGTTAGTCAAGGGTGTTCTCACAACAAAACTTGTAACTTACTCATAACCGCATTGTTCTCGCTAGGCTTTCAAATTTTAATTGGTTAACTTATAAGCTACTGCAAGGTGAAAGAACACATTTTAATTGGGTTTACCATTAAGTAAAAGGCAATAGGGGCTAAAATCAGGACCGCACTGATGTGTGAAATTTTCTACTGTGATATCACAGGAGCAATGCAGGAATGCTGTAATCTCAGGTTAGACTGTCGCAGGCTCTAACCAGTGAAGAGCAGTGAAAGGTACAGCCACTCCCTTAAAAAAATATTAAAGGTCTTAAATAATGATGAAATTGTGTCATTGATCTTAACCTCTGTAGCACAATGTTGTTGCTTCTTTACTCTTCTTAATTCAATTTTTTTGTCTCTTTTCTTCCACGCAAATACTGTATCAAATCTTGTTTCAAGGTAGCTACCCAACCATTTTAGTCAGTTTGAAGTCATGACAAGGACAAATGAGTTTGTGGTTTCCAATAAGGATAGCCAGTCCAGTGATATCATTCACTCTTTGGTTTTGTGTTCAAATTGCAAATTCTCTGGTCTTCCTTTGAGTTTTGACTTATAAAAAGGCAAAACATAAGCTCTTTTACTTTGTAGTGAGATTATTTTTTCTCTCAGCAAACTACCTTTTATTTTTTTCAGCTAGTTTAAAAGCTCTCCACTAGACCTTTTGCACTAGTAGAGATAGCTAGTTTGTTTTACTGGGTATAATCTTGTCTGCTAGGTTAGCAGACAAGTTGAAGCTTCATTGTTTCTTTGTAGTTTAGGAAGTGAATTTGCTTAAAAAAAAAAAAATTGAAATATTCAAAAATATTCTGCTCCGTATGGAATGGCATAGTAAAAACAAATCTGTCATGATATTCTAACTTTCAGCTGTCCTCAGTTGCCAGTAGACTGTGAATTTGTAGAAGAGTTGCTTCCTGTAGAACTGATTTGCAAATTCTGTATTTGAATTCTTATATCTAGTTGTTGTATTTCTTAATGTGTTTAATATATTAGCGTTAAAAAATAAATGGCTTAAAAGTACGTTATATATCTATTTTAATAGGGCTTTGCATTCAGAAGAAAATGTATAAAAGAAAAGATGCTAACAATGCAGTAAGGACAAAAATGCGTGCATTTATTAAAATGTTTTCAAATGGTTCTTGTTTGTACCTTCTTTTGCAGTTACTATACTACACCTGTATTTCAATGAAAAAAAAAAAGCAAAACTTGTGAATTAAAATCAACATTGAATCTCTTGGGAAGAAATACTAATGACTAACTAAAGTGACTCATTGAAAGTGAAATAAAAATGTTTTTGACTTTTCTTCCAAGCCAGACTTGATTGCTTTGTTTTGTTTTGGTAACAAGATGAAATAAAATCAGTTATCTTTTTTCTTTTTGTATTTTCAGGCTCGGATAGCATTTTTACAAGGGGAAAGAAAGGGTCAAGAAAATCTGAAGAAAGATTTAGTGAGAAGAATAAAAATGTTAGAATATGCATTAAAACAAGAAAGGTAGGTATACGCATCTAAGTTTTTATCTGACCTGGAAAACTTTGCAGACTAGGAGGGGTTCCTTCACTTCATGTAAACTGTAGAATCATCTAATAAAGATAGTTACTTAATGTACACCGTCTTTATGGTTGGTTGTCTTTACATTATGGGTTTTTGATAATTACTGAAAAATATTCTTTAAACTGAATTGCCTAGTACTGTTCCTGTCTTTTTTTTTTCTGATGAAATTTAGTGGCTGCTATAAGAAGTTCCACGCATTTCAAAACTGTTTGTTCTTATGTCTTAACCACAGCAAGTTCAAATTGAACAGATTCTCTTTTTCTGAGTTAAAGAACAATTGCATGCTAAGTAAGACTAAACCAAGCAAGAATAGTTGTTCCTAAAATGCTTACACCTTATTACTACGCCTTTACCTATTCTCCAGCGGTATTGAACTTTAAAAGATTAAAAATATTGATCTCTCCATTCTTTACAACTGTTTTGTATGCGTTGCATGATGAAAGCTATATTTTGTGGCAGAAAAGAATCCTTTGGAATTTAATACTACATTTCAAAGTACTGATATTTCATGTGGTAAATGCTAGAATTTCTAGTCTCAGTAGGTTTTCTGTAGCATTAGTGTAATGAAATACTCCATTCAGTCCACCCAGGGTAATGTCCTTCAGAACTACAACCTCTCCTGTTGGCTGACTGCTTAGTTGGCCAAAATTAGTTCTTTATTTTGCAGTAGCACTAAGCAAACAATCTTGTCATGTTCCTATACTTTCAGTAGTGGACTTGATTCTTAAATTTCATTTTATCTTGTTCTTAAAAAGAAGCAGAATCCAACACTGTTAACTTCTTAAGGGTCAGGCAACAAAATTGTCAGCTTTTGTTTATTTGGTTTGTGAAGAATATTCTTGTAGTATAAACTTAAGAATGTCCAGATGAGGCCTAGCTATATTTACTATAAAATTTTAAGTCAGTTGTCTGAGGGTATGTCTTAATATATTCTACATTATGAATTAGTACTATAAATAACTAACTAGTATAGAAATAACTGATTAGTCCGGTTCTTTTTTAAAAATCAGTGTTTTGACAAGCATGGCTACATGCCTTTTAATGAAACATGCAATATAGAGATGTACTTCAGAAAATGGTGTAGGTTTATATGGCAAGTCATACCACCACATTGTGTGTTTTAGTTAATAGGTGAGGTAAGAAGGTGCCAAGGAGCTACTTTATGTGGCCCTGTTCTCAGGGTAGAATGTAACTCCAGCTTTCCAACCAGTATTAAGACTAAAAGCTATATTGTTAAGTCATACGGGTAATGTGCAAGTGACTGGATTCAAGGCAGATGAAAAGTGTGCAGTATTGGGTGGGCAGCATACTCTTCCTTTAGAAGAACATTGAACAGTTGAAGGAGAACAGTTTGGTTGTTTGGGCAGCGATAATCTCTTTGTATGATGCACAGGGAGACTTTATGCAAATACAGATTGTCAGGCTGTGGGGATTACCTGCTTAATAAGATAAATCAAAGGCAGTTAATTACAGCCAGTGTACGAAAGTATCATACAACAGAACGCAGAATATGAAAATAAATGGTATTGGTGCTTTCCATTGAAATGCAACTACCTTTATAGTTTGACTTCCCATGACATTCCAAAATTCATCTGATGAATGAGAAATTTATAATCATGTGTACAACAGAAGCAGAACAGAAATGTACAGTTCACTTTAGCTCTTGTGGCTGCTGGGTACGAGCCAATGCTGCATACTTTTCGAGAGGAAAATCCTTGCTTAAGTCCCAACCAGAAATGTCATGAAGATTGGCTAAAAACAGGAACCGCAACTTGAGGGTTGATTGGTGAGTGTGTGGGAGGCAATGAGGAAGCTTTCTGTAACTTTTTGCTACTCATGCTCAGTAGTTTGAGGAGATCTAATTGCCGAGGTATGATGGATTGACTAAGGAAAGCAAGCAGGTACTAACTTGTTATACTGTCATTCTTGAATGATACGCTGTTAGTTTTTGTTGTTGTGCTGAATGAGGAGTTCAAGATGATAGGGGTTATTGTATTTTCTTGCCATTGGTGTTCTGCATGGTGGACCCCAACTAATGACAAGCCCAAAGATAAAAAAAAAAAAAAATCTGAGAATGTCTGATCTGGAGATCACTGGAGATCTGGAGAACGTTGACAGCAGTTTCTGGTATTGCACCTGATTTTCCCTCCAACCCTTTTTCCTCCTCTTCTAATGCTAACTCCCTAATGCTGTCAGAAAGTTTGAGGAAGTGAAATGTCAGATTATAGGGAGTCTGGAAAAAAAACCTCAGACCATGATGAATATCATGATTTTTCAGACAAAGGGAATGAAACAGGATATCAGTGTGTAAGATTCAATAAAACACAGTAATAGTCACAAAATAGTTTGATATTTCTATTTTTTATCTCTTAGTATGTAACAGGTGTGGTAATGTTTTAGAGAAGTAAAATGCTGCTTGTTATTTCAACTTCCTTGAATACTTAGGGTCAGTTCTTCGTGATTTTTATTTTTTGGGGAAAAAAAAAAAATCATGCCCTAAATGTTTGTGTACGTGTTTTCTGTGTTTGTTTCTAGCTAGTCTGTATGTCTTTACAGTGCTCTACAAACATAGCCAGACTTTCTCTGGCTCATATTTTGAGCCGCTGTGCTCCAAACTTCAGTAACATAGTGCTTAAATTAAAAAGACTTTCTGAGATGATAAAACTGGCTATATTTTGACTTTGTGGTGTTTGGATAGGAGCTGTCTTGTTTCCTTGCAATTGAGTGGTAGAATTCAACAGCTAAATAGCAGCAAGCAGTTAAATCCACTTTACAGGCATTCTTTCTTCTCCTCTTAATTTCTTCAATCATGGAAACCTAGCTTTAGAAGAATAGCAAGTCAATATTCGAAAGATGCCTCTTGGAGAATTCAATTATTGTGTGGTGTGGGGTTGGGAATTAATGTCACTGACTCATGAACAACAATGCAGCTTTTTAGTGATTTTCAAGATACGTAATGATTTAGCCTTGTATGGAAAATATGGAGGGGAATTTCTTACTATAGAACTGAAGTTGAGTATCAAATGTGTTGTGAAAGGCTTAATTGATCCCATTACATGCAGCAATATTTTGGCTTATTTGTAGTGGCTAGTCATTGGTATATTTGTAGATCAAACACCTCATTATCTTTTGTAATGAACAGTCAGAGCAGAATTTTAGTTGTGCTTTGAAATTGAAGCTCCAAAATGGACCGACTTCTCATAAATAGTATTGACAATGGCTCTGAATTGAACAAATTGAGGTTAGATTTTTAATTACAGTGCTTCATTGACTTCAGTTATGAGTTGAGAATAGACATTTGTTCTGTTTCATTATCTTCAAAATTTCTTATTTTCATTTTGTAATTATTTTACCTCAAGTGTACAGTACTTCCTAAGACACACAAATCATAGTCTGTACGCTTTATCTGAAAAGCCTGGTGGTACACTACCCTATTGCAATGTGGAACAAAGCTTTGTGTCTCAGTTTGGAGAGAGCACCTAGTGTTGACAGTCTTACTACTGCATGGATGAAATGTGTTCAAATTCAAGTAACTTCAGATTTGGGTTTGTATTTAATTGGCAGTCAGTCAAATTCAGGCCACTCATGTACCACCTCTTCAGGAATCCTACAGTTTTTCAGTTACAATGTAATTGCTAGGAAATGCCGGATTTTCTTGCTACCAAGGGTCAATAGTGCCATCTACTGATAGTTTGTTAATGAGACTGCTCCTAATTGCCTGCAGTTCTGTCAGAAACTTCTGTAATTTAGAAGGAAGTCTTCTATACTATCCATTATGTCAGGCAGCATTTGAGAAGAACTTGAATTTGGAAAAAAAAATCCAGCAGTGGCTCAGTCATTCGAAAAGAAAATTTGTTGGGAATCCTTGGTTTTGTCTAGCACGTTTCAGTATGTATCATTTCTCAGGAAGCTCTAGTGTTTGCATGTTTGGGAGTAGGCTTTAAAATTGGTGGGAACTGGATGTGGTTCAGTTACTTTCAAAACTTTAGTCAAATGTTAAATTTAGAAGTATAAAGATAGCTTTATTTCATAGAGACCTTTTTTTTTCTAAATGTGGCTGATAAATTTCTACCAGAGTTCTTTCACCTCAGTTCTACTATAGAACATCTAGATCTTTTTTTCCCTGAAATTTTAAGATTTTTTTTTTCAGGGGATTTATGAAGCAAAATTTAAGTTGTGAAAGGTCTAGGAATAAAGTCAGAGAATTCAGAGGTATTACTGTAGGTGGTGAATGTAATATTCCTGGAGATGAAGGGACTTGAAGGCTCTTGGTAGGCACCCTGTGCAGAGAAGGTGATTTGGATGTCTCATGCATACGTGTGTGGAAGTGTCACCAAAACTGATTTTTAAAAGTTGATGTAAAAGCAGAGATCAGGGGACTGAGAGATCAGGAGATAGGAAGCAGTGAGGCACGCTTACATAGGTGGATCGAGCAGGAATTGGAAGCGAAGCCTTAAGTCAGTGAGGAAGAGAAAATCAGTAAGAGAATCTGTGATAAGGGAAGTTAGCACAGGGGAAAAATATCTGTTGTGCAAAGGCAGAGCAGGAGAAGAATTGAAAAGGAAATTGAAGGTGTGGCAAATAGGCAGGGATCCCAAATGTGACGTTCACTCATCATAGGATGATTGGTTAACTGTGACAAGTGATGAAATTATCCCTGATAAATAATTAAAGCTACTGGTTTTTGAAAGGTTCTTGTGGTAGTTGATGTGTGGTGTTTGTTGGTTTTTTGCTTGTTTGTTTATTGTTACTAAAAATTAAAAAGCATGTATTTTGGAGAACATACTAAATACCTATATATTGTCTGGTAATCGTGAATAACTGTAAAAAGGTTATCTCAAAATTACATTCTTGAAAGACTAGAATTAATTGTATGTTACTATAATGATCGCAACAGCTTTGTTTTGATTAGTGGTGGTGTGTTAATATGGTTGTTTTAAAAGGGAATAGTAGAATATTTTGAGTTGATAAAAGCATTGTATGCCAATTTGTTAATAATTTCCATACTTTTCCAGGGCAAAATATCACAAATTAAAATATGGCACAGAATTGAACCAAGGTGACTTGAAGATGCCAACTTTTGAATCAGGTAACTTTTCTGACAACAGCCTGCTTTAGCATAATTTGTTCTACGTAAATTTTCTTTGTTTATTGCAATTTTCAGTCTTTTTTTCCCCTTTCAAGTACATTATAGAGAAAATATCTAGGAAAAGTTTTATGTTGGGTCAATACTTTTTTTATCTCTAAATCAAAATGAATTTTTTCTTATTTTTTTCTTTTCTTTTCTGAAACAGCTCTGAACATCAAAGAAAGTTTTAAATAGTTACACAATTCCTTATTTAGCTGTGCTTCTCTTACTTCTTAGATATCTCTTGTTGAAGGATTTAATGTTTTACACCAGTGTGACATCCATTTATAGGGAAAGCATAAGTGCAGAGTAAATATCAGAGAGACTTCTGGTTTTGATGCTGTTATAGGATGATAGTTTTTAAAGAATGAGGAAAAAAAATACTGTATTGTCCTGGAAAAAGTTGAGTTTGTTTTTATCTTAAATGAAGGGAGAATGTTATAAGAGGAAAAATTAGCCTGACTTTTTGCACCCTGGCGTGCTTGTGATTTTACAACACTGATAAGAAGTTGATCGTAAGAGTTTTGCTCTTCACAATATTGCTTATAGAGAAAAGAATTTTTCATAATTGCACTAATAAGCAGAATTGAATGTGGCTTCTATTGAAATGTAGGTCTTCTGGAAAGTTGCATTGTTGGCCTGTATTTTAATAATGTGCCTTAAAATTGTGGTCTGCAGATCCTTTTTGTTGTTTTCTTCCTGTTTTCTTCTGCTTCAGAAGTGTCACATTTTGGGTACTTATACCCCCAGTTGAAACTAGAGATCACGATGAATATTTTTTACTTGATGGGAGTTTTAGTATATATTTAAATGCAAAGGAAGGTAGATGTTTTAATTCTTAAGCTCTTAATTTGTCCCATGTTTTATAGTCCCTGCCACAGTAGGTGCAGTGGGTTCTAGATTTTATTTGTTGATAGTAGGCTCATGGAAGTTGTGTTAAACTTGACGTGTCTGTTTTCTCCAAATGCTAATGTGTAACTTCATTTTTGTCTTTTCTTCTCTTCTTTTGACTGTATTTTGCTTTAGTGTTTTCCAAGTCACTTTCTAATCCTCTCAGCTTTGTAGAAGAGGTATACTTCTTGCATTAACATTTCTTAGCAGTAACACTTGAGCCAGTTGGGGCCAGACTTTCTTCTGTGTACAAGTTAAATACTTTTTCAGTTCCTTTCCTCCAAGTAGAGGATTAGAATTTTTGAACTCATTTCGTTCTGTTAAATTATTTGTTTTATTCTTTAACAAAGAATTAAGGGGGGAAAAAAGCTATTTTAATTAAAAAAAAAAAAAAAAAGCTTTAAAATAGATGCCACCCTATGCAGGTTTAAGATTTGCTTTTAGTTTCATTGGTGTCTTGTAAAAAGCTGAATTAAAAAAAAATAACAAAAAACAACCACTAAATATGATGCTATCTTTCAGAAGAAACCAAAGATACGGAGGTTCCTGCAGTACCTCAAAATAGCCAACTGACCTGGAAGCAAGGCAGACAATTACTAAGACAGTAAGTAGTGTTGTTGGAATATTGGTGTGTTCAAACTGTTTTCTGAAGTCTTATGAGCTGTGTATATGCTTACTTTTGGTACCGGGTAATTGAGGTGGGCAGATGGTGGTTTGTCATACAGGGTTTATAGGCTTGACCTTTAAGCAATATAGATGGAGCTTTTCCATGTGAGATGGATGGAGATGAAGTTTATTTTAAAATAAATGCCACTATAATACATTTTATAGAAAGAGTTGATACTGATTTATTTCCTTTTCCTTCAAATGTGCTTTCCTCTTTTTCCTCTTAATGTGTATAGGTATCTGCAGGAAGTAGGTTATACAGATACGATATTGGATGTACGCTCCCAGCGGGTCAGGTCTTTGCTTGGGCTCTCCAATTCAGAACCAAATGGTTCAGTAGAGACAAAGAACTTAGAACAGATTCTCAATGGGGGTGAATCTCCTTCATCAAAACAAAAGGGACAGGAAATCAAAAGGTAAGTGAAGAGGTGAGAAATGCGTGAAGTTATAGTTTATTCTGCATAGTCATTTTAATGTAGTGGTCAGTTGACGTTGAACTTAAGACTCTGAAGGCTCTGAACCCTGTGAGCATAGCTGACTACAAATGATTATGAACTTAAGTAAAATTGATTCTAAGTCTTGTGTAGAAAATATATAGGGTTATATGACATAAATTTATCTTCAATACCACTTTGGAATTACTGTTTTAAGGAACGATACCGATGAGTGTTGCAGAGTGAAGAATTAGACAGTTGTAGAAACTTTTTCATGCAACAATTCATTGTTGTTGTGCTTGTTTTAAAATTCTTAAGCTATTAAGTCAGGTAGCAATTTAATTTAGTCTGATTAATGTTCTAAAATCTCTTGAGCAAGTAAATCTCTATCCCTGTTCATGTTTTTATTTTTCTAGGAATTCTGGTGATGTTCTTGAAACATTTAACTTCTTAGAAAATGCAGATGATAGTGATGAAGAAGAGGAGAGTGACATGATAGAAGATATTGCAGAAGGAAAAGAAAAGCACCGGATCAATAAGAAACATAAAGTAAAATACTTCTTTAAAATACCGCCTTGTATGCATAAATGTCTTTTTAAAAGGGAAATCTTTTTCCTTTTTTTCCCCGGACAGTTATAAGTATGTTTTTTTATTCCTGTGCTAGAAGATTCTCCCTGTCACCAAGGTTTCTTTATGCAAAGAGGTTGATTTAGGACCACTGTATTGACAGTTTCATTATGTTTTCCTCAGCAGAGAATTCCACAGTATTATGGTGCCTCTGGCTGCGTTGAATTTTCATAAATAGCTAGAAACATTAGCTCAGCTTGATGCAAGTCTGAATCTCCCAACTTGACTTGTCAGGAAGGGTTTTACACCTTTAGTATTAATTTGTACTTCTGGTAAATAAATGAATCAAAATACTGGTTGAATCTTTTTTTCTTCTAGGGCAGTAGGTAGTCTGATAAACATATAATCTAGTAAGTAAATCGCTAAAGCATCTGTGAAGACAGTGCAGTTACATTTTGACTCTTGACAAAGCTTGTTTTTTATTAAAAAGTAATAACTGAAGGATTGTTTACCTTTGTAAATATTGTGTCCTTATGCAAAAGTATAAGAATATTGCCCAACTTCTTACAGAAACACAGCCTCACATGGAAATTTCTTCACCTGCAGAATGAAAGAAAACATTTCAGTGATGTCTTAGCAGGGAGTTATAAAGCTTCTCTAGAAATATGTTAATATTGCAAGAAAATCAACAACAGTTTTTGGTTGAGACCTTTTAAATCAAAAACAAAGTCGTGGATGTACTTGTTTGTTGCTAAACCTTGTGTCAGTGCTCTTTTCCCTTCTAATGATCACTAGGCTGTGTTGGTTTTTTTGATTGTAAGCAGCTCTGACTAGATTTAAGTATCTTTTTCTGCATTTCATTTTGGAAAGTGTTTTCCTATGCAACTAAGTCTTCAATGAGAGTAATCTATATAATTTCTAAGTTAAATATTTGAGTATGAGAAAGGTTCACAGTTCAAATTCAGAAAGTTTTTTTAATCTGTTTTCAGATTGGTAATGAAGGTTTAGCTGCAGACCTTACAGATGACCCTGATACTGAAGAAGCGTTGAAAGAATTTGATTTTTTAGTAACAGCTGAAGATGGTGAAGGAGCTGGAGAAGCCCGAAGTTCAGGAGATGGAACAGAGTGGGGTAAGATGCCAACAAAAGAATGTACAAAATAAAGGAGAACTTGTTCATGACTTCATATTGGTGTTGCAGTCTATGCTAAGGTGGTGTGAATGTGTGGATGATTGTGATGGTCATATACTGGTGATTAGGTAATAGTATATTGGATGCTGAAATTTTCATATTTATTTACTAGTGCAGTTGCCAGAAATTCAGTTATAGTTATGTTTAATGTTTTGGTTTTATTTTCAGAAAATTTCCCCCGAAATAGATATTTTCTTGTTTGAATAGAGAGGACTAGGGTACTGAATATTTTTTTTAATACCTGAATTAAGTTGGCTTTCAAATCTGGATTGTTTTTGTTTGTTTCTGATAAGGAGCTTTAAAGTTTTTGTTCTCAAGTTAAATGAATTTCTTTGGTGTGCTTGCAAAAATGGAGATGGGTGTATTTAGATTTTTTGACTGAGATTTTTTTTAGATGTTACTGCTAATGTAACTTCCATTAGTAGAATCAAAAACAAAAAAACAAAAACCAACCACAACCTTTTATACTGGCCCAACTTTTTATTTACTTTAGAGTGCATAATAAAATCAAGCAGATTACTAATTCAATGTGAAACAAAGCAAAATGAGTTAAGTAACTTTCAGAAGCTCTTAGAGCCTACACGTTTCAAAAGAAGAAACTGAAAGAGGGAGAGAACTTGAGTAGGAAAAAGAATTAATGAAGAACAGTGTCATTCACATTTGTCCTGCAATGGGGAATTGACAGTTTCTGGTCTGTCATAAAAAATTTTGTGCTTTCATGCTGTAAATCTTTAACTGTAGAGCCAAGAAGTGCCACTAGATCATCCTGTTTGACCATTTTATGCTATTGAGACAGTGAATTTGTTATACTTATGTAATATAAATACCTACAGAAATCAAAATACTGGCACATCATCTAATCTGGATTTTGCAGGTACCAAGGATTAGTAAGTGTTCTGTCTTGGAAATTAGTATCAGTGTTAGTCACCTTTAATTTTTTTTTAAAGCTCTTATTTCTAGTTAGAAGGTGAAGCCAGGCAAACTGTAACCTTTCGTTTCAGTAATAACTACCTAGATTTAGAAGTGCTGTAGTTGGCTGGTGGTGTTCCCCTTTGAAGGCTACGTTTTTTTGATTAGTTTTTTAGTCATCTTTTTATTTAGCCAAGAGGGCAGATCGCTGAGTAGGCTGTGAAGCAAAGGTTCTGATTGAATTTGCAACTTCCCTTCATAAATTGAATGTTGCAGGAAGTTCTGGTTCTAGAATTAGTCTCACCACTGTTGTATATAGAAGGAAAGATGACTTGATGCCCTAATTCATCAAAGGATTTATTGATTTTGTCACAGCATACTGCTGAAATTTAGTATACTAGTTTGTCCATTTCAATTCCAAGTATCTGCTTTCCAAGCCTATTATATCTCTGTCATTTTTAGTCAGCTACACAGAATGCTGAGGTTCTAATTTAGTTGAAACACTGACGTTGCGAGACAAAAATTTTCAAACTTGTTTTCAAGGAGTTGAGTTGCTGTCCCAAACTTTAAATAGATTTCTTTTATGTATTTAAAAATCAAATTGACCCACAGTGCTTTTCAGAGAGCAGTATTGAAGTGTCTGTTATTATAGTGTAAGTGAACCCACAGGAAGCGAGGCGCAGCATTTTAGGAGTTCGTGGGCACTTGTGACAGCTTTTTTCTGACTAGTTTAACCACAATAATTCTCTTGCTATCAAACCCCTCATGTCTGAGGCAAGGAAGCAGGAAATGCACATAAATCTGCTTCCATCTTAAAAAGTACATATTCTACGTTTTGCCCCATTAAAAAAAATCCATAAGTTTTATAGTTTGTACTAACTCACTATTTAAGCGAATCAGAAGACTTGCTTGTAACTGCATGTCAGTGAATACAGCTGTTATTTCCTTAAACAGATGCTTAAGGATACAGTCTATCAGGTCTTGGGATTGTGTCTCTTCTTTGATGATCATTGTGTAAATTTGAAATGCTTAAAGACTTTTTTTTTTATTACCTATCAAAAATAACATTTCAAGTGTTGTCCCACTTAAATGCCTTCTAAAAATGATAGGTTGCCTGAACCTGTCCCTATTACAGCCTGTCCCATTATTTTTAACTCCATGAAACTGCTATTATTTGAAATCTCAAGGCCCATCCATAGATTTATTTATTCATTTATTAGAACTTCATTGAAATAAATACTTGTCATTCCTTTCTAAACAATTGTACCAACCACCAATTTTAGTATTTCAGTTATAATTCATTCTTCTCTTTCGGAATGTGAATAGTTGCTCACTTCTATTCTCAGCTTTTTTTCTTCCTGTTTCAGTCTTCCCTGTCAGTGGCATCATCCTATCATTTCTTACTCTTGTGAGGATTTGGGCTCTCTGATAAAAATGTAAAGAACCAATGTTTAAGTGTATATTTCTTTATAATGCTTTCATTTGATATATGCAAATCAAACTTCTGATGTTTAGACTCTAAACCTATTGCCCAGTCTTGCTTTATTGTTACTTTCAAAGCTTAATTATCCAAGTACTACTTGCAAGTAACTCCAGATATGCTAAAACTTGTCATCACAAATAATTACTTTTGTGCTATTAGAGACTTCTGAAAAGCAACCAGACACCAAGTGTGGAAGTTTTTTTTTTCTTGCTATAATACAGCTTCTTATGAGCACATTCTCTTTTATGAGTACCTCATTTAATATACTTGGAGTCTTAAGTTATTTTCGGGTATCGTGATATAAAATCTTATGAAATGTGACATCCTATTAGGAGCAGTTCATCTTCAAAATACTGAAAGATGAGCAAATTCAAGTGATGTTAAATAAAGTATTAATGTATACAGCACATTCAAAAACGAATGTATGTTTTCAGATTAAAAATTTAGAAATGCTTTGTGGTGAAACAGTATCAAGAAAAAGCTGCATATATAAGTTCCGTTTCCTTGAGCAAACGGGAATAAAAGAAATGTTACATGTTGTTGCATAGTATGTCACCTATTACAAACGTTACATATTATGTAGTCTTTTTATCCTACTTGTGATTTTTGTCTAACATGTTCACTGAATTTTTCTTCTCTATGCAACGCAGGAATTTTGTTTCCTGGTGGAGCATGACTTGGAGAATTACTGCCTGTGCCCAGAATTCTGGGTGACAGAGTGACTGGAATTCAGTCTCCTGGGTCATTTTTTAAAACAGGATTTCTTTTTCCTCTTCATTTTTTTTTTCCACTAAATGGTATTGACTAGTAGTCATCCTGGATCCTCTGCACAGTCCTGGTGGCAATTTAGTATGAATTAGAACCGCTACAGGCAATTTGAGGAAGTTCAGTACTAGAGGAGATTTATGGAAGGGTCTAGTTATGTGACTTTGTTCTGAAATATGTAGGCATAACTGAGAGAAATAAAGAATATTTTTTAGGAAAATATTAAAGTGAAATTAATTTCAGAGCTTTGCTGATTAATCTGAGGTAGTATTTTAACTAGTTTTCTATTTCTGACCTACATTTCAGTAGCCAATGCCATTGTTTTGGAGTATTTATGCCTGCAGACGTATGTTTTCCCTGCTCTCTGAATGAGCCCAGTTCCTTTAAATTCTTTGATAACTCACTGTTTTTTTCTTGATCTTCAGACATTTCCTAAACTTTCAATGTAGTGCAGAATAGACATATTGCTTCAATTTTGTCACCACCATCACAGAATTATGTGTATTCCTGGTTTAATACATCATACTTTTTTAAAACGTACTAGAATGTTGTGGCATTTTGTGACAGCATTACATTGTTGTTATATATGTTCTGCTTCTGGTTCAGTTTAATTCTCAAATCCTTCTCTGCAGGGCTACAACCTGCCTGATTGTTTTCTTTCTATTAATGTTGCTTTGGATTTTTTCCCTTTTCCACTGAATTTCCTTTTTTTTTTTCCTTGTGGTTTTGTTTATTTTTGTTTGCTTGCTTTTCTGATTTCCTTCCTCTTTTTTAGGGACATATCCTCTGACATGTTTCTGTACCTCTTCTATTTCCTGAATAAGCAGTATTTTTCCGTCAGTATTTTGACCCTGTACTCATAAAGGTTGAGGCCTTTGTTTGCGGTTTGGTAGTTGTAGCTGTGGTTTGGTATAAGAGGTAATTATTCCATTTCCCTATCCACAGTTCTTTGTGGACGGTTCTAGAGACTTTCACGTTGTATTCAGCTTCTTGCCTTCTCAACTCTTGCCAGTCCTGTATTCTACCTCTTTGATCAAGGTTATTTCTTTGTCATTGATTTGCCCTACCTGAATGATGGTCTTTCGGTAGATGCATCAGTATCCTAGAATATTTTACCATTCTTTGTCATGTTTTGTCTTGAAACATTTGTACTTTATAAAACCAAGGGCAGTTAGTTTAAGTTTTGCTTCCTAATGCTTGTTTCTTTTTCTTTGCTGTATACAGCTTCTCTTGCGTACTTCTATGATTCAAATAGTTATAACATCAGTAATTGCAGTTTTATGGAGACACTGATATTGTAGGCATAACTGGAAGTTGGGAACTGAGGAACCTAGTTTTATTATTTTGTCTAATATCTTTTGTGAGCGTAAGCTTGACTAGTGTGTAAGCCAAATTGGGTTGATGCTTAGTTGTTCTTTATCTAAAGTCCTTCTGCAAATGTTACATTTACCTTATCTTAGAAACACGTTTATGCTTTTCCTAAATCAGTCTTTCCAGAAATGTTTGAGATAGTTTAGAAAGGTGGAGACTTGACTTTTTGTGGATAATAAATAAATTGGATAATAAATGAATATTAACTACTGTCAAACAGAAAAAGACAAATATTCTAAAATAACTGCGGAATGTGGTATTTTCTAGTGATTATAATGTAATTGCTGAAATGCAATTTATTCACATTTGTGAATTAATTTCATCCATCTTCACGTGAAATGCTGTATTTGTAGGCTTGTTCCCCTCCTTATATGTAGGATCAAGGTTTCTTGTGCATGTAGAATGAGTGCGAGAGGATGCATGGTGGTCTTCATGAATAAATTGGCACTGACTTACTCAGCTTGCATTTTCATGAGTAATACAGCATGAGTACTTTCATTTGCTTATTCAATACTGGCTGAATAATTTCTTAACACTGTCTTTCTAAAGATGCAGTAATTGTTTCTGAGCACCAATGAATTTTTGTGTATTTTGAAGTATGTAACATGAAGTTACTTATGAAGCTTAATTTGTTTGTTCCTTAGTAACAAATTAACATACAGTTTTCCAAAATATAACTGATATTAAGCAGTGCCTTGGAAAACTGAAACAAGATTTAGTGTTTTGTAAACTTTAAACTGAGACTGCACCTTTAAAGATTTATTAAGAACTTTTATTGATGCTCTTATACAGCTATTATAGTAAATCGCCAACAGCTTGCATTGCCAATTGCTGTTTTTTTTCTTTTAATAATATGCTGCATGTAGACAAAGATGACCTGTCCCCAACTGCTGAGGTTTGGGATGTAGACCAGGGACTAATAAGTAAACTGAAGGAACAGTACAAGAAGGAACGAAAGGGGAAGAAAGGGGTAAAGAGTAAGTGCAGATTCTGAATCTTGTAATGCAACGTTTTTTTGCTTATTTATATAGAAGACTTTTTTTTTTCCTCATGAGTTCTGTTTTATTTATTTATTTCCATTAAACATCGTTTTCTGTAACGGGGGCAACCAACTTTAACTTTCTAACTGCTGAATGTGAATGTTGAAACCTATATCTCGAGCCATTTACTAGATGGGACAAATGTGTTGAAAACACAGAAACTTAAGTAGGTAAAGAGAACTGCTTTGTAATGGGAGTACAAAAATAGCGAACAATTTACATTTTGGGGTTGTTTCTACTCCAGAAAGTGCTGAAAGAAAACTTAAGCTTTCTCCACTTCTTAAAATGAAATAATGTAAAAATGACATAATGTTTTGGGTGTTGTGGTGGTTTTTTTAATCATGAGCTTGAATCAAGCTATAACTGCTGTTTATGGTCTTCTAATTACTATTGCAATCTAAGGCAAGATGACAATGGAAGAAAAAGAAAAGGCTTGTAATTTGATTAAGTTCTTTTGCGGCTTTGTTTATTATATAATCTTTATTTTATGGTGTCCTTCACTGTTCTGAGCAGTTTATGTGTTTTGGTTAATGCCTCTTTACTCTTTAAGAGTTTTCAGACTGGCTGCCCTTTTTGAACTATGTTAAACTAGACTTTAAACATTAACTACATATTAAAAATTATTTTGTAACTTTTACCATCAGCTCTAAAAAGTTATTAGTGGGCAAAATGTTATTAAATTAGCATAGAAAAGATCCCTTGATAGCAGGTTTCTTATTTTGGAAGTATATTATTACAGTTTCTAACTATATTTAGTTAAAGGAAAAAATAAAACCTGTATTTGAAAAAAAAAAAAAATTATGTGAATATGTACTAACTAAATCAGGTGGTAATTAAAATATAACATTTCATAAAGATTTCTGTAATTCATTAAGATTTGAGATTACTTTAAGTTCTAACACAATCCAGTTGGTGCATGTTGTTTTTCAGCAGTTTTGCATGACTCTCATGCGTGCATACAGGTGTGCACACAAATATTTTTTTTTCCAGAGTATTAAGATATTTTTATTCAGTCTTTGGTTTGATTTTTAGAATTTATGTTAGTAATCTGGATGATAATGCTCATTTAACATGTAAATAAGCATTTGACAATCAAGTTCACATGAAGTATTTTGTTAGGTTAGAAACCTCCTATTAATATTAAAATGTACCTCTTATTTGAATTTTTCTTAGTGAACTTCACTTTTTAGACTGTTGGAATGTGAATTCCACGTTTTAGACTACATTATGTAGTAGCTGCATAATAGCAGCAAATGTTTTGATTTTGGGGGAAAAAAGTATTTAGGGGATTTTCTTACTTCTCTTAAAATATTAGTTCCTTTGGGATTATCTCATAATGAAAGTTCTCAAAACTATACTTTTGATTCTAACCTTTTCACACTCCCCATACCAGGTAGCATTTTCTAGCTTCTGCAAGGTGAGCAGCTCTAAAAACAGTGACAAGTAGTGTTGTTGTAGGAATATAAATAGAATGAAAAGCCATTTCCAGGTCTCCCTGTTTGTTTTGTTGATATTACTTGGGCTTGTGTAAAAAAAAAAATTCTTTCCTGCACTTATATCTTACTTGGCTGCTATGCAGTTAAGAGTTTTCACAATCATTTTGTTTTCCCAATTTGTAGCGGTCTTACAGCTTCCAGAAGAGGAGCATAATCCTCACCCATTAGAAAAAAACGATGTTTTAGTGGTCAATAGTGCTGATTAAATTGTTAGACAGTCGCTTAGATTAAGTAGTAATTATTCTATCTGAAGTGTTCAATTGCAAAATTGAAAAGGTTAACGTGTTTCTTTCATTCTGCTTTCCTGCAGTTGCTAGAAACAGTAACACATGAAATTTTGCACCATGAATGATATGACATTGTTGTTGTCGGTTATTATTTGACTTATATTGTCTTTTGACGATGTGTGTTCCTCTGTCAAAACTTGAGAAGTATTTTCTTTATCTAAAGTCATTTTGAAACATGGATATCTTTGCATAAGAGAAATAATGAGGAGACAGCTGTGTGTCACAATGCTGTGAGGTGTTACAAGTCACTGTTTAATGCTTTGGTTGTGGTTTAGTTTTTTGTTGTTGTTTTTAATTTTAATTATATTTTGGGAATCCCTGAGCTCATATTAGTAGTCTTACGGGTTGGTTTGTGGGATTCTGTAGTTGTCAGATCTATGATAGTAATTTCTAATTAAAAATTGACCTTTAAAGCACTGAGGTAATCGAACAGCATAACTTCATACACAATAAAAGCTTGTTTAGGGTAGGACAGGTTGCCTTGCAGTGTTTTGAGGGCAGACATTCCTAATGGGTTTTATTGGACCAGATTCTGGTAACTATCCCATAATATACATTTAGACTGTTTTATTCATGACAGGATCTTTGTGGCCCTGGCACAGGTCAGGTATATAGTAACTTTCATTCCATTTGTGGAGGTTAATAAGGGAACAGAAACTGATGTGATTTATTTTGATACTTCTGTAGTTTGCATTCATATGCTTTCTTCTGGGTGGAACACCGTGATTTAGGTTGTCTCCTGCTGACACACACGTCTTCATAATGTAATTACTGCTTTTTTTTCCTTTTTTCATTTTTTGTTATCTGACAGGGTAGTCTAAGTATTATGCGGAAGTACTACTTCTGTATGAAAGGAATTAAAAAAAAAAAAAAAAGCTTTAATTACATTACCTTTGTAATATAATCAGTAAAATAACCCTGGCTATTGAGGTTGTGGTCTCTTTTTTTAAAGACACATACAGTATATTCTAGACTTAACTCCTTATTTATCTATTACAAATAGGTTTGATTTCTTCAAAAGTTTCCTTACAATTTTACCTTTTACATTAATACGCTAAATTTAATGTATTAAACTTTTTGCCCAAGTTGGATAAAATAAGCTTTTGCAGGCAAATCAGGCGTTAACTGTTTTTCAGATACCATTTCTCAAATTTTCACGACATGATTGTGGAAATGGTGCATGTCCAGTTTGATACAATTAGATAAGACTGTGTTCTTAGCAGTTAGAAAAATAGTTTTCACATCTTAAATTGTATGTCTAGATCACTTTAAATGGAGGTGCTTTTACTGATGTTTTTTTTCTTTTCCTGGTCCTTGACAGTTCTCTCATTCTTTCTGCTTCAGTCTAATTGTTTTCTATTTATGGAACGATTTGGATTTAACCATCTTGATTGCATCACAGGTTGATGCAGAAGGATCACTGTTAGATTCTGACTTACATCTTGGCACTAATACAATCTGTTTGACATGTCAGACCACAGCTTTTTTGTGCTGAATATTTGATTACCTTTTTTCTCTTTTGATCTCTGAAGGAGATTCTAGGTATTCTGCTTTTGTTCTTAACAGGTTTGTGTTTACTGGTTGTTGTCTTTCATCCTGAAGACTAGAACATAGCTGCTTATGCGGAGTCAGCACATTCTAATCCTTAAAGATCTTTGTAACATCTAGAACACTTCAACAATGATATGCAGGCACACTTAATAGAAAGCAGAAATCTCTACAGTCTTCTGTGGTGCTCTCCCAATCGTGAGCATTGACACTTTTTAGCATGAAGTACAGAGTAGCAGTTTGAAATGACATCTGCTCCTTTCTCCCTCTATTGTGTGGTGGATTGAGGGCCATTCTGAGGTGAATGCCTGAAGGACAAGAAGTGACTTAACTTGCTGAAGGACACTTATGGCAAGGTTGACAGTCTGCTAAGTAGTGACATACTAAACAACTGGCTGGCTCAAGATAGCAGTGGTTAGCAGAGTGAGCAGGACTACTGCTAGTTACTTCTCCAGAGCGTGCTCTGAGGCAATCTTCTCATGCCCTTATGTTCAGGATGAGAGCGCTTACAAAAGGTGCTTTCAGTTTGGATGTGAATAAAATCTCCTAAGTTATTTTTTGGCATTTTCCCTGAATAGTTTGGGTTTATCAACATGAAGACAGATGTGTTTTCTTCTGGAGAGCAAAGAGTATATCCAAGTAGACAGTTCAGGGTATCAGTTGTTACTTTTATCATGCAACTTAGTGATTGCTTTATAATATCTTCAAGAGTATATCAGCTGATGATCACCATCAAGCTGTCAGCTTGCTGGCTGACAAGCAACTGGAATAGAAAAGACACAAAAGCAAGCTCTGCAGTCTGTACAGTTGAGACCTTTAAGAATGTTGAGACCTTTAAGAATGTCTTTTATAAATATCTCACCTGCTGACTGCAATTAACTGGTACACCTTTGAAATGAGATCTTTACCACATCAGTTTAGTGGCTATTGGAAAAAATTGTTGATGCATAGGGAGATATTCCTCATACGAGTGAGGAGGGACCTCCTTCACCTCCTTGGTCAGAGGAGTCTTTTTAGATCTGTGCTCTTCAGGGCAAATACATGTCTTTTCAGTCTGCTGATGTCTACAAGAAGTGATTAGATGATATGGTAGATAGATCATCAAACTCTGTAAGCTGAAGTGCACAAAAGGACAGTAACACAGTCAAGACTTAAAATGCAGTGTAACTGTGGGCCAGCAAAACTTTGAAGGTCATTTCAGTTGTATAATGAGGGATGTTATTTTCCGGACTTCAACGTCTGTGATATGATAAGACCAATGACTGTACCACATACTTTGTGCCCCCCACCCTCCTGATAGCTGCTTCTCGTGCTTTCAAGTCTAACTGCAATGAAATCTTTTCTGTTCATGCATTTATAGGAATGTTGCGTGTTCCTGTTATTAATTCTTTTTGCAAGAAATTTTTATCAGCTTTCACCATGTCTTCCAAAACTCAAGCAGGTCTCTTTCTATTAATCCTTGCTTTATCATCTCTATCTTTCTTAAGGGAATAATATTGCTTTACTTCTGGATTTATTTGAAATGATTCTACATAAACATTATAACCAGGGAAGAAAACTTTCAATATTTCATTACCTGAGATTGTAGGTTTCTAGACTCACTAATATATGGGAGTGAAATGAAACTTAACCATTCAAGAAGTATGTTTTGTTGCATAAGGGAAACTTTTGGAAGCCATCTTTGTTCTCAATCAACTTCTGGGTAGCAGCTTTCATAGATTTAATTGAAATACTACATGTTCCATAAAACAAAGTAAGAAGAATAACAAAAGTACAAAAAAGTATAAGGAGTTCTAGTTTGTTTGGCAAAATGAGCGTGTTTTATAACTATTCATGTGGATAGTTATATAACATCCTTCTTGGCCTATGCATGGAGTGTTTTTGCCGTGATTCCACTTGCAGAAGTATTTTTCATTGTGATCTTTCTGTGCATTATCTACAGAATATTCAGTTATTGATGGATACTTATTTTTGATGACATGAATTTTAACCATATTTTAACCATTTTTGTCAAAGTAAGATCTAAAAATCTGAAATGATCAGGTATTAATTCAAAGAGCGTTTTAGAGTTTAAGTGTTTAAACATTACAGTTCTGCTTTTGATAAGTGATCTTTTATTGTAGTGTTTACCTTTTGCTATTTTATAAAATGAAGGCTCTGTTTAGTTTGTATTTAAGTGGCACATCAACTTGGAGTGTAATAAATTGCTTCCTAAAGCTTACTTGACCAATAATGGATATGTTAGAAAGTTATTTAAGTATTAATATGCCCTTTTAAATGTAGTAAGTATTTGCACTGTAGTGAGCTTAAAAGAAAAATATGCTCCACAGCAGTTTTTTTGAGGGGTCAGCGTAGGCGTGCTGTCTTCATTTTTGTTTAAAATGTTCTGCAGTATAACTGGCAGCAATACCTGCAAGGACTTCCTTATTGATTAAAATCTGGTTATGTCTTATATCATTGTGGATTGTTTTCGTTAAAAAGAGTCTATCACTGAAATTTCACATAATGGTTCAAGACTTTTTTTAATAAGAAAGCTGTAAGTTGAAAGCAGAAATGAACTTAATTAAAAAGTTTTTTTAATTAAAACATACTATTGCTAGCTGGTACCTACATCATGAATTTAATGCACATAATTCAGTATATTTTATTTCTTGTGGCATGTTTATATAGTAGATGTGGTATACATCTGCAGTTTCATATAGTGGTGGAAGCATGCTTAGCCTTGTATTTAATAAACATTTTATATAACTTGAACACCATTCAAAAGCAGGGAAAGTTAATTGTTTGTTGCACCCCCATTATGATTTATCTGAACTTTTTCCCTCATTTGTAAGCTTATTTTTTATTTGCACTGTGTTTCAATGTTAAATTGTTTAGTACAGTTAAAGTTCTGTAATACTATTAGCAAATGTTTAATTCATGTGTATTTTGTTCAGTAATTATGTTCTTTTGATGTTTGGCTTCTCACAAGGGATGTAAGATTGAGGTTTTTTCTCTCCTACAGGAAATTATAAAATAGATCTGCAGAACACAAAGCAGTTATTCTTTGATTTGGTGAATTCAAACTGTTTGCATGCAGTTTTAGATCTAATGCATTTTATTTCTCTTGATTTCCAAAAGATCAATTTTATTAATATACAAAGGAAAAAAAAAGGCATTGTATTTATTTGAATGAGGTCCCATTAGTAGTTGTTCTTGTTTGCTTAGTTTAATAGATTTTTAGACTTCTGTCAAGTCAAGCGGTAGCAATCAAATGAATTTTTGCTGCTGACGTTAATTTACAGGAGTCAACAGGACAAAACTTCACGACATGATAGCAGATCTTGGCGATGATGAGATACCCCACATCCCTTCAGGAATCATTAATCAATCTAGGTCACCCTCTTCTAGAATGACTGATCATGAAGGTGCAAGAGCAGAGGAAGGTACAAAAAATTCAGCTACTTATTATATTACAGGAGATTTCTTCTAGAAAGCACACACTGTAACTTATGTCCCCTCTATAAAGCTTAACGGAGTTGCAGATTGCCACATCATTATTATTTGCAGCTCTTCCCAAATGGTTTTACGAGACTACAGCTTGAATCCCAGTGGCTTATCGTAACTGACCTTTCTTATAAGTATTTTCAAACAACTTTATGTACAGCTGTGTGTTCTGAACCTATTCAGTATTAAATCCATGTTTGCAGACCCAATGTTAGCAAAACCTTGTACAAATAGGGTGTTATTGATTGGTTGGGGGAAAAGGTGAGTATTAAACTTGATACACAGTTTGCATTTTAAAGTGAAGTGGTTATTTAAGCTTTGAGACTAACTTGTCTCTTTTTCCGCAAGGTTAATGTTTATTTACTATTTTTAAATTCTCTTGTCCTATTTTACATAGCATCTTTGTATACTTAGGCAATTCTTTACAAAATATTAGTTCCCGTTTTGGGATTACCTTAAGCAATGGAAGTTAGTGGCAAATGATAATCTAAATAGCCGAAAATCTTGTTACTCAGCTTTTTGCCATTTTCAGTTTTAAGGTTTTAGTTTTAAAGCAATAGATTTTATTGTAGTAACTTCAAGATGAGAATAATGTGGTGTAAATTATCTGTCTTCTACTGAAAAAAAATATAATAGTCCACCAAATGCAAATTTGGCTCTTTTAGGATTATCTTTGACCCATAAACCCTGGTATGGTATCAGCTATCCTAAAAGTCAAAACAATTTGCGTTTTACTGATGCTGCTTATTGGTTCTTCTGTTCTTCCATAATCCCTGCTGTCATCCCACCCACTCCACCTCAAATTCCTGTCCCCAGACAAGCAGAAAAATTGAATTTTTTCATGGAGATTTTCTAATGCTCTTCTAAACTATTAAGTGTCTTTCAGCCTTCTTTTTACTGCCTTCTTTATCTTTGTTTACATTTACAGTTTAAAGATGCACCAGTATCAAATTCACCTGTAGAGTGCAATTCATGGAGAAAGGAAAAAAAAAAAAAAAAAAACACAAACAAACATAAAAACACCTACTACTGGTGAAGTTTCACCTTGCTTAATACATATATGCATATATCTTGCAGTATCATTATAAAAGTGGTGTGATAGATACCGGAGAGGTACCAGGCTTCTCAGTACCATGTGCTTTAATGTGATGCTTTGTACTAGGCATTTTAAGTAAGACTACTCTGGCTGTGTGAAGGTATTATGGGCATGTTGACCCTACAGTTACAGGTCCCTCAGTCCATAGGCCATACATGTTGTGCAGAGGAACGCATTAAGGGCAAGTTATGTAACCCTCGTCTATTTAAGAGGCTTTATATCTCAAGTCATATGGCACACAACATTCTCTCTGAAAAAGTAGGTAGTAAATTTGAACATGGTAGCACAAAGGCCGTATGATACTTCAAATAAAGATCATCTAAACTATTCTCAAGTAAAGTGTGCCTTCAGGATTGTATTTCCATGCTACTTAATATGCTCATTTTCAGTTTATCAGTTCAGTTTGCTGAGCTTTATTCATTAAGAGCAGTAACAGGAGTATCTTAATTATTGTATGTGTTACGCGTGGTTTCTGCATACCTTTCAAAGTGGAATAGTAGAGTGTAAATTTTACTGTTTGGTCAGAAATTCTATCCTCGATGTTATGTGGCTCTTTAAGTCTGTCTTTTTATACCAGATGGTGCAAAATTACAAGCAAGCAAACTTAGTGTAGTCTTTGTATTCTTTCAAGGTCTGTTTTTTTTAACAAGGGCAAAGTAGTTCATTATCGTAAGGTGCTGATATTGCTCAGTTTTTTATTCTGCTATGTTTTAAAAGTTAAGTTTTTTTGCAGACAGCTTTACGCATCAATCATATGTCCTCTGGGGCACACTAGCCTAATGAACATTACCAAGCTGTAATGTTCTTATGACTGTACATAACATTTATGCTACACTCTGCTTAAAGTGTTCCAGTTCTGTTACGTATTGAGTGGTTGGTAGCTTTATTTTCATGTATAGAATGAAGTGTTTAAGCTCACTTGTTTCTTTTTTTCCTGGTGAGGGTTAGGGGGCCAGGGAAGAAAGCATGATTCTATTAGAACTATGGTTCTAATTGGCTGGGAATATCTTTTACGTTTCTAAAAGTTAATGTTTTTATTTTTTTACTCAAGTGCCTGGTTAAATATGATGAGAAAATTGTTTTGCTATAATTAAATTTTATATTTTCAGCTGTAAAAAATCAGTGTTTTCATCTTGCCATATTGCAAGATCTTTGGAGAAACAGAATGAACTGCAGCATGTTTCTTCATCCAACATGTTGTATAGCAAATTACTGTTTTCACGGGTTCTTGTTCTTTTTGATCATCCATAGACTGGGGTGGTTTTCTGTCAAAGAAAAAAACCAACAGTAGTAACAGCTAATTGCTTGGGTACTTACTGCAACTTTCTCTGTAGTAGGTGTTAACTTTCTGGAAAATGAGATCAGATGTCCATGTCCTGTAGTAGACAACAACATCACGTGTACATAGATACTTGATTAAAGCAGTTTAATTCTGTACAAATATTACTGGTTGAATTTGACTTGATTGTATATGATGTCTAACTTCAGGATAAGAAGGACAAGCAAATACTGAATCATTGCATTAGTACACTTTTTACATTGAATTAGTACACATGCACTTAGTACATGTTTCTTTTTATGCAAAACTTATCATAATTTTATTTGGTATTTATTGGTTGCAAACTCAGTTAAACATACGTATGATATTAGGATAGAAAAATATTCTGATTTTTTACGAAAAAGCATTTGATAAGTAATTTAACTTCATCATTTGCATATATTTATTGATGTATCATTTTTGGTATGCCCAGGCATGAATCTTTATTTTTGATAGCTATAACTTCATGCATCTTCTGTTGTATTACTTCTCTGCTGTATACTTAAAAAAAAAAAAAAAAAAAAAAAGGAAAACCCACACAACTTGAAATACTTTTAACCTTTTTTTGAATGTCTTATTTAAAATATTTGTGTAAATGAGTTAAACTATGTATTATAAACATTGGCAGCTTTAATGTTGAGAAACACATTTCTGAATTTTGGATAGCGTTAATTTTGAAGCCTTAAATAAAGGGATGTTCACCTCTGATACAAATGAAGTTTGACAGATTTATGCATAGACTCTTACTGTGGTATTGTTTTTCTGTGGTAGTGCTTCACTTTTAGTATAAAGCATATTTTCATGCAGGTTGATCTGCTAAGCACAGACAGCATTAATGTGACAAAGTATTAGTATGTCAGATTTAGGAGTTGATTTAAACCCTGTGGTCCTGTCCTAAAGATCAAATAAGACTCAGAAAGACTGACAGCATCACAACAGGGATGGGAAGCGTCCTCAGGTGTCAAGTGAGTGTACTGTTTCTTTTTCCCAGTGATCAGCAGCTCTGTTTCTGTTACTATAAAGACTTGGGAGATTTGGCTTGTAAATGTATAGTTGTACTTAGGAGTCTGGGACCTTGTCAAGATGGTGGAGGTGAGTCAGTTTTGGAAATTCCAGATAAAGTATTGGGATCCCTTTTTTCCTCCCACTTATTTTTTTTCTGTCAGAAAAGAACCAGGAATATCTTAGTGTCTTAAGTAATTGAGGAGGAATATTATTCATTTGAGGATTTCGTGGTTTAAGTTAACCCAAACAATGTTTATGATATTTTTTTTCTTGCTTCATGTAAAAATATTGCATCTCCCTGTCAGCTCAGACACTTTTAGTAAAATAACAATCTTTAAAAATCCTGATCTCGTCTAGTAAGCATGGATGACTGAACAACAATGACAGAAAAAGAATCCATAATAAAACACTAGGTGGAACCATGGAAAATAATTTCGAGTTTTCTAGGAATATGGCTTCTTTTAAAATGTGTGTGGTTTGGAATAGACTGTCAAATGGAGCTTTCTAGTAAAATACTAACAAAAATTAAAAGCTTATATAAGGGCATGGTAAGCTATTTGGGATGTGAATTTAATGTATTCTGAGTCGAGACCTTTGCGTGGGTTGTGAATCTTTTAAAGAGACAATTGTACACAGAATACTGTTTGCTCTTTTTATGCAATTGTACACTTTGTGTTGTCTGTGCTAATAAGATTGTGTTTTTAATAGTCTAGTAGTTTCCAAGTATTAGAGTCTGTTTTACTCTTGAAGTGCTGCTTTTGTCTATACTAAAGTTTATCTATTGATCTGACTGTGCTGGCTCCTGTTTGCACACTTCTGATTGCCTTAGCAATGATAGCAGGCACCTGTAATTTAGTCACTTTTCTTCAGCTGCTGTGGTTATCATTCACATAGTGGCAGTGTAGTATAATAAAGATATACTTTCAAAAAAGGAATATATTGATTATTAGTCCTCTTGTTTGGAACTTTCTGTAATGGAAAAAAAAGGTTATGGACATTTTTCAGCTCTGGAAGCTTTATTTTCTGAGCTTCAGGGTTTTTCTGAGAGGATTAAAACTGAGGAGTGTCATTACAGTGAGACTATAACTCTGTATTCCAAATCAGTGAAATCTAAAAGTCAAGGAGAATTAACTTTTGAAGGTGTCAAATAAGATTTAGCGCTTTTTACAGATGTTTGCACTTAGCTGAAGTTCATACTTTGCTGAAGTTTGTCTAAAGTGCTCTACCTTTCAAATGTCCCAATTTTTGCGCAAAAAGGAATATTGATAACTAAAAGCAGCTTTTAATAATATGCTGAAGTATAACAGTGTTTAAGCCTTTAGTAATATTCCTCACCGGTAAGTTGGTATTTGTTAGTATTGTAGAAGTTGTAATACAGGATTGTTGAAGATTGTAAAGAATATGGATGAATGTTTAAAATTTTATTATTCAGATGTGAGTTCAGAATGGTCATACATAACTAGTATTTATTCCATTCTAAATGGTAATTAACAGAAACGTTAAATATTAATTTGGGGAAAGCACAGCTAACGAAGGCAAATACCAGTTGAGTGTATTTTAAACATCTAGAATCCAAATCCCTGTTAAGAAGGAGGGAATTCATGAATAACAGATGTTTCCTTTTTTGAATCTGACAGCTGAAAGTAGAAGAGATTTTGCAGGAGGCTTTTAACTTCTGAGATAAAAAGTATTAGTCATGCAAATAGAGATGTCTGACTAGTATAAAACACAGAGACTTACTTGCAGATGGGTAGAAAGGCAATGTGGTATAGTGAATGAAGTATAATTTGGAGACCTGGGACATAATTTTGATCTTGCAAAGTGATGTCAGTCAAGTCACTTCATTCTTGTGACCTTTTTACATACAAAAATTTGTCTGTGTAAAGTAAGTTGAAATCAAATGTCAGAAATGATTAAGAATTGTTTTTAATGTGTGTTTGCACATGTGTGCGTGTTGTCATGCTCTGTTTTATTTGGTATGTAGTATGTAGTGCATACAAGTTCAGTTCTAAACTCTGCTTTGCCTGTAAGTGATGAATAATGCAGTTTTTCGTCGAAGATTAAATTATTACATTGAGACTTAAAGAAACTGTTTTGTTCTTTGTAGCTGAGCCAATAACGTTTCCATCTGGAGGAGGCAAGTCATTTATTATGGGTTCTGATGATGTTTTGTTAAGTGTACTGGGCCTTGGAGACCTTGCAGACTTGACAGTAACAAATGATGCAGACTATAGTTATGATGTAAGTGCAATTTTATTTAAAATTCTTTATACAGTTTAATGTAATCTATGATAGTTGCTCCCTACCCCCACCCTGAATATTAAGAGATGCGGAGAACAGAGCTTTTAGTAGCAAAAACTTTAATGGGAGGAGGAGGGAGCACCTTGTGAATGTGCTAAGTAATTTGGGAAATCCAAGTTAAGTAAGATGACTTGTTTATTTTCTTCTTATTTAATTTTATTCATTTTTTTTTCTTCTGGGGGGATGTGCTATGACATAAAATGACTTCTTAACATGAATTTCTTTTAAAGAAATGGCAGTGATACACTGTAATGGAGTGTTGAGAAGACATGGCATAAAACACAAATATTGATGTTAACGTCTTTGCTCCCCTCTTCATGTTTATATACAGTTAACAGCATAGAATATACATTGTTATATATTTCAGATATAAACTTTTAGGGAATATTTTTATTATTATCTTAAGAGTTCTGAGATTCTTTTCACCATATTAATTAAGCTACTGCCAGTAGTGTTTTCTCGAATTAATATTGTTTTCATTGGCTGGTAAATTTGCCTGATTAGGGAAATGTTCAGGTAAGTCTTACATAATGTACTGTAAAGTGTCTTGTGTTTTTTTGGCTTTGTTAAGGTACCTCACTTTGTTTCTATAACTATGTATAACTTTTCAAGTTAGATGCAGCATGTTTGTATTGGAAAACACTACTAGGGTTTTTATTAAAATCTTAGAACCTGCAACGTGAAGAAATAAATTGTTTATAGCTTTTTACAGGGTCTGAAAATACTTAAACTACACAGCTTTTACTTAATCATAGTTGTACTTCTGTATTTGTAATGGGTAGAAATATTAGTACTTCATTACAGCAATTAAAACCTACATTTCTCCCTTATTGTAGGGTGTTGCATAGTTATATTTCCTCAATCACAAATGAAAACATTAATTATCTATCCTTCTGTTATTGAACTGTATAAAAATTAATGAAAGTACTTTTTTTAAAATACTTGCAGTATTTCCATACTTTTATATATTGTCTTGTTCCCAGTAAAGGTTAATCTTCAGTTTGTCTGTTTCATTTCAATGACATAACACTTCTGAGAAATAAGGTAACTTAAAATCAAAGATCATTTTCAGCTCTTTGCATCTTATTCTTCTCAGGATTTTGCCTTCTATATAACAAAAATCTCCATATGTAAAATGTTGTAGACAGGCATGAGGATCATGTGCAATGTGTAGAAAATAATACTTATTTAAAAAATTTCAATAAAATCTATGAATAAGTGGATATGGAAGAAAAGATTTTTTGATAACGTTATTGTTGAACATGCTTTAAGGGTGCTTAAATTTGAAACGTCCAGAACTGGTGGTAAAATAGTACCCTAACCTGCAGGTTTCTGACCTGTACTAAATTCCACTGGGGATTATGAAATTGAGTAGTTTGGGTTTTTTACATAGTGTTTTATTTACTACTTTGGTTAATTTCTAAATTATTATATATTTCTGAATTTCTAAATTATTATTACTTGCTTGGGAGAGAATATAAAGCAGTTTAGAATTTCAGATGAATCTACTGAACTTAGTTTCTGTTGGTGGTTTTTCTTTGGTGTTGTTCCCATTTTACTGATGGGTATGTCAGAGTAGTTGGATTTTCAAAAGTTTTTCATCAAAACCTTTTCATTAAAGGTTCTTGATTTACAGCTTGGTTTGGGAGGTGTATGAGGCGATCATCTAATTCATGATTATCTGGCTGATATAGGACACAGGAGATAGGAATAAGTTTTTCCCCTTCAGATTAGGTTATTCACCAAATAGGAATGAGAAGTGGTTGGCTGTAACCTTAATTCATTTTTCTCTGCTTCCTCTGCAGTGCTCTTAGGGACTTTCACAAGAGTATCTGAAAAATACGTGGTCGTTTCTGACTTCCTCCTATGTCAGAAAAGATAAACTTGGAGTATCAAATAACACAGATGGAAAAGTTTTATTAATACTTTTATTTAAGAATAAGGCAATCTTTGTCCTGGTGTGGATCTAAAGAGACTGAAATTCAGATGGTATTAGTTCCCCATCACGATGTTCTTTCAGGTTAAAAATTCCTTCGTAGTCCCTAATTTCTGAAGTAGCTTCCACATAACTATGTATGTGCAATACAGTAAGACCATTTCTTAGCCTGTACTTGTAATACAGTACTTGAAGAACGTTAGTATCTTGCCTCTGTAACCCTCGCTGAAGCCACCTGTTTTTCCAGTAAGTCTTCAGATGAGCAGCTGATGTTAAGCTAAGTTAATGTTTAAGTTAAAACCAAAAAAACCACTGCACATTCAATAATTTCACTTGCATTTTGCTTGCAGTAGTTCCATACTCCTCAAATAACTCAGGTGTGAACTATTATAGTGGGAAAAAAAAAAAAACAAAACACACACAAAAGACAACCTC
Source organism: Cygnus atratus (assembly GCF_013377495.2). Classification (NCBI taxonomy): domain Eukaryota; kingdom Metazoa; phylum Chordata; class Aves; order Anseriformes; family Anatidae; genus Cygnus; species Cygnus atratus. The sequence continues at coordinate 21,663,296 of NC_066366.1, forward strand.
CCCACCCTCCCAAAAACCACAGCAGGCCTCCACTAGCTTCTGTATATCACTCCTTGATGAGGGTCATATTTTGAAAAGGAGAGAATATGTGCGCAGGATGGGGATTAAATTTTAAATATTTAGAATTTTAGCTGTAGCTGAATATTTTTCTGTATGGGAATATATTAGTGCACAAATTGTCCACAAGACTAGTCATTTAAGGTGTAGATACTGTAACAGAGTACAGTCATCTATAGTCATGTATTTCAATACGTAGTTTATAATATTTACTTTAGTGCACGCAGCTGTTTGTACCCTGAGGAAGCGATGTTATTATTAAATCAAATATTCCAATTAAATCATATAATCTTGATTCTATACCTGCACAGGATGGTGGTAGTTTTTGGTGGCATATCCAAAAGTCCTCATTTATCAGAGCATCTACATTTGGAAATCTCCTAAGCTGCAACATATTAAAAAAAAATAACATTAAAAGATTAAAAGATACTGACTACAGTTACTAAGTATTATTTTCTTATTTTTGTTATTGCTGTAGGTGAGCAGTTAATTGCGATAGTCAGAGAAGGATGCAAGTCTCCTTACTGTGCCATAAGGATTCTGTTGACTGTGGGGAAGAGCTTCCCTCCCTATGCCTTTTTTTTTCCCCAGTTTGTTTCCCTGGTGGTTTGTAAAGCAGAATGAGGAGTTTTCCTTGTATTCCCATACAGACAAACAAAATAAAGGCAAAAACAATTCCTATTAGATTAGGTTGGACAAGTATTATGAAGTAGGCATTTCCAATTCTATTTGTTTCCCTAATCTGTTTAGTGTTTTCTTTTTTTGTATGGTAAGGTTGATATGTGGTGTTGTTATTTTCTATTGTACTCTAAGTTTCAGGAGATTGTGGTTAAGTGTTGTTGTTGCTGTTTTTAGTGTTTTGTGTCTCTTGGGCTAGACATAATTCTTATGTGTGTTTGTGGGGTCGTTGGGATAATGAGGTTGTTTCTGGTAGACCCTACTATTCCAAGCATTTGCTCTGTGGCCTCTTATTGTTCCAGGAACTAGGATCAAGCTGACCCCTCTTGGTCCTGTCCGCTGAAGTTTAGGAGAAAAGGGAGAAGGAGCTCTTAAAGCTGAATGAATGGTGCTCTAGTCTGTCTTATCTTGATTTTCTTTAACTTCTGACATTTACAGTAGGACAGAAGACTTTATGGGGCAGTGTTCCCATGCCTTTCTGTTCAGAGAGGCTTCCGATTTGCAATACCTTATAACATTGATGCAGTATCACATATTATTACTGTTCTATTTTGCCCTGCCCTATTGTGTAGATCACATTTATTCTTTGTAATCAGCAAATATCGTTTCCAAGTTCCTTGATTGTGTTTTCGTGAGGTACACTTTTTTTTTTTTGAAATAGACTACTGTGTTTTTTTCTTAGAGGTTACAAGGATCTCTGTTTTAAAGATGTGTTAGTTGTTCTCTTGATTGTAGTAAGGATTTCAAGGTTCATTGGAAATGTGGACAATGGGAATTAAACCAAAATCATCTGTTCATACGTGTAACTAGATTTCTCGGAAGGTGTACACGGTATTTTCTAAAACAAGCACGATACTGAAATCTGTTTTAAAAACTTTAAGGCTTTAAAGCCATATTTAATGTAGGAAGTTCTGAAAATTTGGTACCTTGCATTTTAGCAGATTGCTCTGCATGTCTGAGAACGAAGTTACCATTGCAATAGCCATTTTAAGAACAGCAACAAAAGACTTGAATTTTCCTTGTTAAATAAGGACACGTGTACTTAGTCCTGCTTTTATTGAATGGCTGTTCATCACAACTGTAAGAAAAATGAATGTGTTATGAGTGCAAATCTTCAAAGAATTCTGAAGTCTATTCTTTAATCTGGGTTATAATACGATAAAATTAACCATTACACATTACAAATGTTTGGCTTAAATTTCTGTAAGCCTCAGTTTGCTACATGTGCATAAGTTAGCCAGATAGATGAATGCATTTCCTATAATGAGGATTAAGAATACTAAGGAACTCTGTTTCCTAGAAATATATATATTTTTCTCTTTCTCATCCACTTTAGCCTTAGGTGAGTAAAGAAGCTGTTTTGACTGAAAACTAATAAGTTTAATACAGAGCACCAGAATCCCACGCTGTTCCCTGAAATAAAAAAATGATTCTTTGTATGAAGGTTGTACATAATATGCAGTATAGTTCTAAATAACTTAAATTTCAATTGAAGATATTGTGATATTCAGTATGCTGGGGAGGAGGAAGATTAAAAACAAAATACTTTTATTATCAAGTGCATTTGTTACATGGTAATTAAAAAAAAAAAAAAAAAGCATCCAGGTTGCACATCTAGTAAAACAGATTTGTTTCTTGATCTGAATTTGGCATGGTTTGCATTTTTATATATATATATATATGTATATGTATGTATGTATATGTATATAAATAAGTATATGTATATAAATATGTATATAGGAAAAGCAAATGTCTCTGCATATCTGTAACTCAGAACAGTAATTGTATTGTCTGAGTCTATTTATTCTGATTGGATATAATCAGATTTTGTTTGAGTAGTGGAAATTTGGTTCAGGCTGGAGATTTGGTCCAAGAATAGTTATTAGTGTATCTAACGTTATGATCTGATAACTTATTTTCAGTCCTGCCAGACATAAGGAAGGTACTGAGATTTTATTACATATGAGAGATTTTAATATCTTTTTAGTGTTACTGAGAGATTCTGGCCTACAATTGCAAACTGCTTTTAAAATATACATGGTGAATAGATAGTGTGTAATGCAGAGTATAGAATTAGTTTCCATTCATTCTTCATTTGCTAATTTTGGTTATCTAACTTAAGTCAGTTCTCTAAGCTCCCTTTATAATTACTTAAGAGGAAGAGAGGAGTATATGTATTTCTCCTTGAATGGAGGTTTAGAATAAGTGCAGTGTAGGTTTTTATGTGTCTTCTCTACTCTCTGGTTAATATAAATTATACTCAGAGCTCTAAATTACTTTTTCTTACCAGAAAACCTCTTCCAGTGACTGTAACTTTTCCAAGGTACTGAGGATTAATACTAAGCAGTTATAATTTGTGTTTTTAGCCTAATTGTTTGTAGGTGAAGAGTATAAATTGTATGTTCACAACATATAAAATTTGTATGTATTGTTTCACATAGTTAACTAAGTTATTGCCTCACAAATTTATTTCAAGCTTTCAAATATATTAAAGACTTTCAAATAATATTTTTATATAATTTTATGTTTAAAATGATAACATTTATTAAGATTTGAATTAACTATTTATCTGTACATGTATTACTCAGTACATAGAATTATTCAAGAGTTATGTTTGGTTCTCAGTCAAGCTGTTCATCTGAGGAAGATCACTCACTGGGGGCCTGAAGCTTATTTTTATTGCGTTTAAGTGATAAATGAGCTTTTGACAGTTGTAATCTCTTCCTTGAGTACAGAGAACATTATAAGCAATGAAGCCAATACCTTTCTTCGGGGAAGAAGAATGACGGTATCATTGCACAAAAGGATTACAACCAAATTTTGAAAATGAAAGCTGCTTATTTGTATATTCAGCATTATACTCTTTTCCACCGTGGAACAAAAGCTATTACAGTGGGGAAAAAAAAATGCAGACTACTTTGCATGCCAGAGGTGGACTTGTATATGCATATTAGGTAGATCAATAGATAAATGCATGTTTAAGGTTGAATATGTATTAACTGAATCAAAAATAGCATATTTTTTCTAAAGTACAAGTAGACAAATTTTTAAACTCACATAAAATTACTCCTTTTCATTTTTAAGCTGCCAGCTAATAAAGATGCCTTCCGAAAGACATGGAACCCTAAGTATACGCTACGCAGTCATTTTGATGGAGTGCGGGCATTAGCTTTTCATCCTGTAGAGCCTGTGCTGGTTACAGCCTCTGAGGACCATACTCTAAAACTTTGGAATTTGCAGAAAACAGTTCCTGCCAAAAAGCAAGTATATGGGTTTTTATAAAGCATCAGTTGTGTTTTAAAAGCCTTTGAAATTGATTAAACTCTTAAACATTTTCAAAGTTTTTCAGTAGAGATTTCATTTAGTGTAATTACTTTTCTTCTTCTTTCAGGAGTGCCTCTTTAGATGTAGAACCCATCTACACATTTAGGGCCCACATGTAAGTGTTTGACAGAATTACTGTTTGATAAATATGTTGTCATCATCTCCTGGATTCATAATACTTTTCACCTTGAAGGCTACAAATGTATTATATTTTTACATCAGATAGACAAAATTATGCTCTTTAAAACCAGGCAAATACTGAGCCTGTCTCATGACTTGCAGAGTCCGTAGTAAAGCAAAAAGGGCAGGAAGTAGCAAATGTAGTTAGTTGCAAGGGGAAGAAGATGATGAAATTGCCTGAGCAATGCATATGTCTTGGACTGTATTTTTTTAATATGTAAAGAAGATAGATAAAGTAGACTTCCATAGTCTAACATAGTAGTCCTCAGATATAGGTCTGAGAAATGAAAAGTACACTTGCAATCATCAGGAAAAAAAAATGGACTAAACGTGGAGTTCAGCTTTGTTCCTCACTCTTTTGAGTATGTTGGTGGATCTAGTCAGTAAACTATTTTCACCACCTTCAAATATGTAATTGTAGCTTGCTCATCTGCACTTAAACAACCAATAGACTTTGTATCCTGAGCATGGCCTGTCATGAGCCATCTAATTTGGGGGCGTTGTTTTACAAGACAGTTAAACCTTGACTTAGTGGTGTGTCCAGAGTTGCTGCTTCCTTTGAGCTACAGGTTGTGCTTGTCTAGTATCGCAGCAAACAGATTCAAGAAGTTAAACCAGGAGTAGTCTAATCTTGACCAAAAAGTACTCCTAGGATTATCTTTATGAACCAGTTTACTGGAGCGTAGGTTTCTGTCTGAGAAAGTTAATGGTTTTGGTGGCAGGGGGCTGGAACCACCTCTGTCAGCACAAATAGTTATTAGATTCGCATGGAAGCTCCGTAAAAACTCATGCTTCACAGATGTAGTTTCTGTTGAAATAAGACCACGTTCCTTGAATTGGTTAAATTTTGATAGTTTAGTTAATTTGTCATATATACTTCAATATTTTAATACTGGTTGGTGTAATTTGTTCAGATTTAATATATGTTCTAACAGAACTGTTTCTTTGGAATTCACATTTTTTTCTGTAACTAGTTAGTCCAGTCTAGTGTGGGACTTTTTGTTTGTTTTGTTCTATTTTTAAATAGCAAAATTTTAACCTTTATACTGTTGGCAGTATCAGTAAACTTCTTGTTCTGTCTCCCAATAGTGGACCTGTATTGTCTTTGGCAATTAGTTCTAATGGAGAACAGTGTTTCAGTGGTGGTATTGATGCAACCATCCAGTGGTGGAACATGCCTAGCCCTAATGTTGACCCGTATGATACCTATGGTAAGTACCTTTTAAAAGATAAACAACTGATAACCATTATCTTGAACATTAATTTTCTGCTTGACAATAATCTGTTTTCTAAAGCTTTTGTGGAATGTGAATGTCATTTATTAACTAAATTGTTTTGTTTTTCAGCTTTTTTTGTGTGTGGTAAATACTCGTTATTTCACTTGCATTGGTGACATACTTTGTAGAACTGTAGCAGAAAGACTGTCATTAGACCTCACTTGTCATGAGGTCTAAATAATAAAGAAGAAATGAGTTACATCTGTTATTTTTTAAGGAGTGTGCTTTACTACTTCGCAGCAAAATTCCAGATTTTGGAATGATTTTTTATTTATTCTGATAGGAAATTCTCAGAAAACTAAGATTAGTTGTAATTGTTGAAAAAATATGGTTGTGTTTCTTTATTCCACGTTAGAAGTAATCTTGTTTTGATATTAGGGTACCTGAGAGCTTTAAAGCATTCCCCTGTGTCAGCAGAGTACACTGTTTTTTTTAGAAACATTACAGCAAAGTCGTCAGTGTTTAAAGAGCTCAGAAATGTGGGAAGTTGAGTTTGTTAGGTGTTTTTGCATCTTATACAAAGAAGAGGCTGCAACCAAGCATCCTTAAGATGGTAAATTTGAATGAAAGAAGTCAGCCCCTCTGAGAGGTGGCGGTAACAGGTGTGCATCATTCTGGAAAAAGAGATAGTTTGCAGAAGTTGTGAAAAATGACCTACTGTGTAATATTCTAGCTGCTGTTTTAAGGATAAAATTTAAAAAAAAAAATTTTTGATTGATTTCTTTCCCTTCTCTTGCTTTCTTGATAAATAATAATGGCCATTCTCACTTCTTTGCTTCTTATAGCCACCCTAGGGAAGAATTGTTTCTTTTTACTTTTTTTTAAAGTGATTTAATTTCAGTTACAGGTTGTATATGTTTATATGTAATTTCAACAAATGACTAAAGGAGTTATTAGGCTACAAATATGATTTGCTGATAACAAGCTATTTAAATGTTAAAATCTCAGTTTATTAGCTAGCTGCATGAATATGTTCAAAATTTCTCTGAAACTATTCTGATGAATAGTGGGGCAATGTTATTCATTGCACTGATTATTCACATGCATTGTAGTGGACCATTTTGTTTGTGAATCTAATCTGTTTGTATTCTAGAAAACTACTTGAATAAAACAAATGCAGAAGTACCTGTCCTGAATTTAGTTTTTTATATGCATTCCAGTTTGTTCAGAATTCATGCTCACACTGAATGTTTGGCACTTATTTAGATTTTCCTCTTACTGATACTTACAGAATAGGTACATGATTACAACCAACAGATCTGTTAGAGCACAGATAAATTAATTTATCATTCTGTAAATCTTTTACTCTATGGGATATTTGTGGAATTTAATTTATTTTGAGGTATAAGAAATATTTAATTCCTAAATTTTTGTTTTTCCAGAGCCAAACGTTCTAGCTGGCACATTACTTGCTCACACAGATGCAGTCTGGGGTCTCGCTTACAGCGGTGTAAAGAATCACTTACTATCTTGTTCAGCAGATGGCACTATTAGATTATGGAACCCACCAGAAAAAATTCCCTGTATTTGCACTTACAATGGAGAGAAAGGTAGGTTGTTTTTTTTTTTGCAGTGAAATTTTGGTTTTGAAAATCTGTCATGAGACAGTTTATGATATGTCTAGGCTTGTTGTCTCTATTTTTCAACACTAGATAACAGGACTAACGGGAAAAGATCTTTTAATCAGATAATCCTGGTGGTGCAGCATTACTCTAAAGGGAACGTTTTCTTCATTATTGTATGAGTATAGAACAAACTTAACGTTTAAACTCTGAAGAATTTTAAAGTGTTTCTTTGTAAAGACAATTCTTTCACTTTCTAGAGCATGGAATACCTACGTCAGTTGACTTTATAGGTTGTGATCCTGCACATATGGTGGCATCTTTTAACACTGGCAGCACAGTCATCTATGATTTAGAAACATCCCAGTCAGTGGTAATGCTTTCATCGCAAATAGAGTCTGGTAAGTAAAGCTCTTTTCTATTAAATACCCATCTTGGATGAGGTACCTTTATCCAAGTTTTACTATATGGCAAACTAAAAGAAAAGCTTATGCACCTTACCTGCATTATGTCATTTGATGTCTTAAGTTGGCTAGATATCTAAAGATGTTTGGAACTGACGCAGTTGAAAAGGTTGTGGGTTAGGAGGATTTGAAAGCTGTTAGAGATAGCAAAAGCAACAGTTTTTGTTCTCTAAGTTAGGCTTTCTCTGGATTCAGTTGTCTGAATTGTGTAGTAAAATACAGAGTTTTCATCATATAGCTTCGATATGGAAGATCATAAGAAAGAAGTAAATTAAGCAGAAGATTAGTTCAGTGTCGAATCTGTACAGGTTGTGCTTAAATCCTCTCTCCTGTGGAACATTGATTATTAGAAATTCTGTTGCTACGAATAACATGCTATGAAGACATAGCTCATCACTGAGAATTGTATATAGCTGTTGACAGTCTAAATAGAGGGTCTTTATTCCATACTTCATTTTCTTGAACCTATGAGAGTGTTTTGAAAAAAACAAACAAAAAACCTCCAGTTTCTGGTCATTCTTGTCTTCAAAGTGAGATCTAAAAGAATGTTGCAAGTGGAGCATGTGTTTCTCCTATCCAATTAGTCCAGCTCAGTTAGTAATTACACTTACAGTATTAAGTAACTTACATAAAGACTTTGACAGAGGTTACAAAACTGCACAGAAGCTATATAGTAGATAGCTTGTGCAAAACTGACATTGACAGTGAGAAACAACATCACAACTTGGAGAAATTCCTTTCCTAGCTTGAAGAGAGACTCTTAAATATAATCAAAAAAAAAAAGAGGGAAACAGTCCTTAAAACACTGGCATATCAAAATACAGAAAGTGTTTTCTAAAAAGTATTCTAAACCCTTAAAGAGATTCTAAACTGTTCAGTGTTTCTTTAATCTCAAATATGTAAAGATATCTGACAATCTGGTAGGTTAGGTTGACTTTGGTTATTTTGATTCTTTCTTTTTGTTTTCAAGGTAAATCTTTTTTGATGTGGAGCTATAATAGGTGTCTACTAAACATACATTAAAATTTGTTTGCTTCTGCTTGGTTAGTGTTGCCCCAGTGTACTTTCTTCAGTTTCTTTGCCATCTCTCTCAAGGATCTTTCATGTGTATAAACAGCTTTAACCTTAAGGAACATTGGCTAGCATATACCTGGCTTAGTCCATCTCTTGTAAAGCAAGAAGTTGTTATTCATTGATATTTATTGATGTTGTTCCAAATGTATTATTTATATAATATTAGCTAATAGAGTGTGCTGAAGTGTAATGCTAAAATACTCTCACTTTAGCTTTTTTTCTTTAAGGCAGATGGATATGTTTGTGCTTGTTTTTGTTTTCAGGTGTACAATCAAGTAATCATATTAACAAGGTTGTAAGTCATCCCACACTTCCTGTAACTATTACAGCTCATGAAGATAGACACATCAAATTTTTTGACAACAAAACGGGTAAGGGTAAAGAGAACCTTTGGGACATTTACTGGACTAAAATTTAGGTTATTGCCCAGTTTTGATCATCATTGTCATTGCTACCAATGAAGATGTTAGATAAAAGGTGTGCTTATAACGTGAGTGCCTTTGAGAGATGTGTGTCGCTTACCCATATGCTTATGTAGTCTGTAGTTGAAACCTGATAATTTGTAATAGAATTGTAGCATTCAGATATTGGAATATAAATAAGCATGTTATTCTAGATTGCATTTAATGGGAATATTATTTTTAAAAGAAGCGGTACTTCACAGGAAATTCACTTGTTTATTTTGCTTTTAGGTAAAATGATCCATTCTATGGTTGCTCACTTGGATGCTGTCACAAGTCTAGCTGTAGATCCTAACGGAATCTATTTAATGTCTGGAAGTAAGGGTTTTTAATGCTCTATGGATTTTTCATTTATGCTGTATGAATTTTGCATTTATGATGCATTTAAGTGTCTGACAAAAATCTAACATTGTCTTTTTTTCCTTTTTTCTTTTCTGTTTTTTTCCCCAAATAGGCCATGATTGTTCCATTAGATTATGGAATTTGGACAGCAAGACATGTGTGCAAGAAATAACAGCTCATAGGAAAAAGCTGGATGAATCAATTTATGATGTAGCATTTCATCCATCAAAAGCATATATTGCCAGTGCAGGAGCTGATGCCCTTGCCAAAGTGTTTGTGTGACACAGCAGAACAAACCTGCGTCATAACAGCAGGTCTGTTTGGACAAAAAAGAGGGAATGCATCACTGCCATCAATAAGGTTACCAATAAGACACTACATCTGATCTGCCTGGGTGAAGGCTCTTAAGTGGGGCAGGTATAAGTTGGTGAAAAGTCACCACATCTTGAACAATGTCAGGCTCATTCATTTAACTGTAATTACTGTATTGGGGGGGGTGGGGAGAAGTAAAAAAAAAAAAAAAAAAAAAAAAAAAAGAATAAAAAGAAAACCAGTATTTGTAGCCTTGACTGGATATGAACTGAGCGTATGTCTGTTCTTTAGGTGTCTTTAAGCAAACGTGGAGTCTGATCTTACAAAAGACTTTTATTTTGGACTCTGTGTGCTGCCTTAGGGTTAGGAATGTGGTGCTCTTGTGGGGGGAAGTGAGCTCCAAGAGTAGCTTTCTTTTCATCTCTTAGTAATCTTCTGTTTATCAGTTGAATGCCACAGATTCCCCTTTTAAACTTTTATTTTGCTTTAAAGAAAAGGAAATTTAACTTAAAATATTTTAGCATTAGTTGCACAAAATGTTTGGATAAAATTCTAGTTTTTATAAGTCTTTTTATATATTTAGCCTGTCACAACAGTGCTCAAGATTGTATTGATAATGTTTTTCTGCATTATAGAACCCTAAAACACAGAGATCTCACTGACCCGCTGCCGTGTAACCACACTCTTCCCTTCTTTTGCCTAATACAGCTCAGCTAAGTCCTTGCATAAGGATGCTAATTCTTCATCATCGCATAACTGTCTTCATAAATAAAGGACTGTAAAATGTGTTTAAATGAAACACAGAGGGGTTAACACCCCCAATGAACTCTTAAAAAAAAATTAATCTTGGCATCCTATCACTATGTGATATTTTGTACATCTTACTGTATTTACGAGTTTATTTATCAAGGATTACCCATCTTGCTAATGGCCTATTGTTATTTATTTCACTTTTTGTTGGTCTTTATAGCCTTTTATGTAGTGTGTTAAAGGGCCCTGTATATCTATTATGGCACTCTTTGAACAGTCTAAAATAGATGAGAAAATGGGACATTTCATAATTCTAAAGTTGCAAACCAAGAATTTTTTTTCCTCTGGTTAAGTACCTGGAGTGGAGTTGTGATTCCAAAAAACAATCTTGTTTCAGAACTTTTGGAGTGAAAAATATTTTTATTTGCGTTTCGAATAGAATACAAAAGTAGTTGATTCAAGATTCATAAATCTGCTGTGTTTTAACTAGTTATTCCCTGCTTTTATTTTCTTTTCAGACGTGCTTCAGTTTATGGTGTAACTAAAGATTTTGTTTGTGTAATGCATGATTAATACAATAAAGTATTTTTTCTAGTCTTCCACAAAACTTTTCTGATCAGTTTGCGAGTTTTGATGAGTTTTGTAAGGTTTCTGTTTTACAAACTATGAATCAGCAAATTTTTAAGATTGTACCACATAGCAGAAGTACAGCTGTTGAAAAATAATGTATATAAAATGCATATAATAAATATTAAATGGTGTACCTGTATGTTACTGTTGGCTACATTATTTTGTGTTGCACAGTTTGAAAGTGTCATTCTACAAGTTACTAAATTAGGTCTAAATTTTTGCAAAATGATCATTTGTTTATTATGCTTATAAGCTGCTCTGCTTTTCAAAAGTTGTAATAGTTGTCTCGATGTCAACATCTGTTTCAAGCAGCAGCACCCACATATAAGAACATGTTTCCACAGTGTTTTTAAAGCTTTTTTACAAGAACAAATTGAAAAATTACTAATGTATTTTTAGAGCCCTTATAAAATAAGCATGCTGCTTTTGTATATCTCTGTATATGAAGTGATCTCAAGTGATTTAGGAGCCAGGAAAGCGCTCTGGTTTTATTTCCAACTGCCTTGGCATCACTGTGTTGAATGTAAAAACAAAACAAAACCCTCATTGTTTTTTTTCAATGCTTACAATTTGTCCCTATGTCAAATGTTATCTATTAACCTTTGTCCACTTCTTTCCAAGTCCTCCAATAAAGATGATGTGCAAAAGGGCAGTTGTCTTTGTAAAAGGCTGAGCAACAGGTCAACATTTAGCAACTCCGTGATAAGTCACTTCCCTGAAAGTGTATCAGTAGAAACAGAATACCGCAATATGAATCTTAGATTTTCATGCAAAAATAGTACATTTAGGTATAAATTACATTTAGGTGGAACATGTTCCTATAAGTGGTTCTTACTGTATTGTTCCATGTAAGTTTCAAGTTCAGAAGTATCTCATGCCATCTCATGTCAAGCAAATTAGATTAAAAAAAAAGGAAAAAAGGTGCCCATGGTAGCCAGAATACTACAGTTATATTCTGAAAATAATTTTGTTTTAGTAGTAATGTTATATTGTTTAAAATGTGCTACAGTAAATAATAATTGTATAGGAATTGGATAATATTGTCCTTTATCATGAAGATTTGAGGTGAGGCCTTTCAATAACTGCTTGTAGGACACTAAGACTTTACTTTTGAAAGTGACATTCAGCTGATTTGCACTTTTTTTCCTTACAGTCTAAAGCATTCAACTAATCAACAGACAAGAGAGTATTTGAATTTTATTGGAAGTAATTTCATGATCGCCTTTTCTGAAGCCAAACATTGTTTCTGGCAGCTTTTCCAGACTGCTGCATTTTAATGCTTAAATGAAATGTGATTGTTTAATAAACATTGCCATGCATAACATTTACTTTTTTGAGTTGTATTAAAATTGAAATGGTAAAAACAAATATTTGCTTATTTTCCTTAATTGAAACCTTAATCATCTTAGCTCACTAATGCATAGTGGATCAAATGCTGTAGAGAGTCTTCATTTATTGAATATTGGCAATAATCTCTAATGTAGTCTTAGTTCATTTACTGTGAGGTATAACATTATAAAACCTTTATTTGTTGGTTTTTGTTGTTTTTTAGAACAGAAGAGCTGTAGTGCTGGTGATGGAACAACTGATAGTGCTGAAATAAATATTTCCATTTAGGAAAAACACCTCCCCTTCTCTGAAAGGATTCCTTCTCTTTTGCAAGTGAGACCCAAAGGATTCACACACACAAACTTGATGGAAAGATATCTAAGCATGTTTAACAATATATTTAGCATTTGGGGTATGGTTGATATAACAGTCTTATTCTCCTCATCTTGCGGAAAAATATTGTAGGAACTGTTTTAAGCAGTAAGTTTATTGCAGTCCAGCATCTTGTTTATATAAAGTAAGCATGAAATACATATGAAAAAGGGTGTAAGGAGTCCTGGTCATGAATCTTCCCTAATTTAGAAATCCGAAGAAAAGTATTTATTTTACTAGGAAATAATTGATAGAAGTTTTGTTTTTTTTTCCAGTGGTCCTCTGTGGGCTTGAGGACACATTGTCACAGACTTCATCTCTCTCCCATTGCATGTTAATTATTTGAAAACTGATAGCAGTCTGTCCTGGCATGTTCTTAAGTGCTTCTCTAGCACTTCCAATCTCAACTCAGTGGCAAGCTTCATGGTCTCGCAGTACTGATGACTACTCTTCCTTCCTTCTAGCTACCACTTTAAATAAAAGGTGTCTCAGACAAATGCTTCCCACATGCACAATTGGTGTTTTTGTAGGGAGACTAAATACTTCCAGATAAGGCGACCTGCCTAAATCCTGCTAGGAAAATGACTTAAAACTTCTCCCAGTTAAGGTGTATAGTATGAAAACACAGCTGACTTCTACCTTTTAATTGTCTGCTTTAGTTTAATCATAGTCTTTGTATCTGTGCTTTTTTAATTAACTTTTTTAAAACAAAACTAGAAGACCCTGGAGTTGTTTTCAAATGTTACATCTGAGGTGAGCACGAATGGCAGTATGAGTTCCGTATTTAATAAGTTCTCTATTGATACTCAGAGAATTTACACCTGAGTTCTATTGAAACTAAAGGACCTATATTAATAGTTTTTAAAAAAGAAAGTTCAATTTACAAAACATTGTAAATGTAATAAAAATGCCATAAAAAGGCATTTTTTTCTAATTGTAACATACAGCCAACTGTTACCTGACTAGATGGGAAACAACATACCGTTCTTTTTAGTTATCCCCCTTACCTAGGTGCCCAGTAGAGAAGTCATCTAGACTTTCTGAAAGTGTGCATGTAGTAACAATACACTTGTTTTTAAATATTTAAGTGTTTAAGGAAATTAAATACCTCTGGAGAGTTCCCTAGTAACAAAACAAATGCACTGTGAGGTAACAGATCATGGGGCTTTTGTTTTTAGGAATGTTTTATATGTGATCTAGCATCTTTTAATTTTTCTGTTACTAATCTTAGATTTCATACTGCTAAGACCATCTCTCAGATGCTCACATCTACTGTTCCAGCTGATTTAGTCTGGTTTGCCTAACTCAAACTAACTGGTGCGGCCAAGTATCGTCTAACTGTTAGCCATCCTTGCCCCCGGCCCTTGGCTAGGAGCAGTGCTAGGCCATTTGTTCTGGCAAAAAATTCTTGCTTTGTATGTAGTGTGCTGCAACAGCCACCCCCGTGCTCGCTTGGAGTACAATCTTCAGCTGGTGCTCTTGCTCTACAGTTGTTGGAAAGGGTTGGGATAGGGTTTACAACTTCCCTTCTCAGGCACTGGTACCTTACGAAATAAGCAAGGGGGTTACAACAGCGGCCTGGAAGCTGGGAGCCCCAGGCCGGGCCCTCTGACGGCGCGGCAGCGCGGCCACACTCTCCGGCCCGGCGGCGCTGCGGCGCGAAGCGCAGCCCACGTGTAAGTCCCGGCCGGCCGCGGCGACACGGGCCGTGCCCTGGGACCGTCCTCAAGGGGACAGCCGCACCCGTTAGGGCAGAGGCAGCCCGGAGGCGGCTCCAACGACTCCCGAGCGAGGACCGGGACGCGGGGGCCCAGCAGCGAGCTGTGAGTAGTCTCGGCGGGAGGACCGCTGCTCTCCCCGCCCGCGGCCGTCGCGGGGCGGCTGAGGCCTGGCGCGGAGGAGGAGGGCTGGTGGTGCTGCTTGCCGCTGGTTCCGTGCCCCCTAACGCCGTGTTTATGCCCTTGGAGGGCGGGTGGGACGGTAATGTTCCTGCGGATGTACCAGGGACCCATAGTATTGCGCCTAGGAGCTGCGGGGACGTTGGTCATGGATGGCTGAGGCGGCCATTTTCCCCTCACTGATGGTGGCTGGCCAAGGTGGCTGTTTTCTCGCATGGATGATGGCTGGCTATGGGGGTCGTATGCCATTGGCAACTTTCTGATGGCTGGCCTGTTTTGTTCTCGCTTTAAAGCCTTTTTTTTTTCTCCCCATGTTCATTTAGGTGTTTTTATTTTGTACCTCAAAATGGGTGGATTTCCTGGTGTTCAGTGCTTTTTAGTGAAAGTGTAGTTGTGTTTTGCTTTTCCCTCTTTCCAAAGAGAACGGTTTTCTGAGGAAAAAGGTTCTCACTTGACTAGGGACATCTTGTATCTGTGCTTACATTTAAGTGGGTATAAAAAGCTCTTGCGTCTTGCAGAAGTAATGTCTTGCCTCCCTGAAATCTCAGCAGGGAGGCTGGGAGATGAGTGGTTGGAAAGCTGCCTGGCAGAGAAGGACCTGGGAGTACTGGTTGATAGTCGGCTGAATATGAGCCAGCAGTGTGCTCAGGTGGCCAAGAAGGCCAACAGCATCCTGGCTTGCATAGGAAACAGTGTGGCCAGCAGGTCTAGGGAAGTGATTGTCCCCCTGTACTCGGCTCTGGTGAGGCCGCACCTCGAGTACTGTGTTCAGTTTTGGGCCCCTCGCTACAGGAAGGACATGGAGGTGCTCAAGCAAGTCCAGAGAAGGGCAGTGAAGCTGGTGAGGGGTGTGGAGAACAAGTCTTACAAGGAGCGGCTGAGGAAGCTGGGATTGTTCAGCCTGGAGAAGAGGCGGCTCAGGGGAGACCTCATCGCTCTCTATAGGTACCTTAAAGGAGGCTGTAGAGAGGTGGGGGTTGGTCTATTCTCCCACATGCCTGGTGACAGGACGAGGGGGAATGGGCGAAAGTTGCGCCAGGGGGAGGTTTAGGTTGGATGTTAGGAAGAACTTCTTTACTGAAAGGGTTGTTAGGCATTGGAATGGGCTGCCCAGGGAAGTGGTTGAGTCACCATCCCTGGAGGTCTTTAAGAGACGTTTATATGTAGAGCGTAGTGATATGGTTTAGTGGAGGACTTGTTAGTGTTAGGTCAGAGGTTGGACTAGGTGATCTTGGAGGTCTCTTTCAACCTAGATGATTCTGTGATTCTATGAAAACCGGTCCAGCCCTCTTGGGAAATACACATGGTGCAGCAGCAGGGAGCCGTGGCTGCCAGCCCTGGCACGGGCAGATGGCTGTGGGTCAGCTGGGGCGAGCATCGGGCCCCTGGGAGAAGCAGCAGTCAGTCGCTGTGATCGCTGGCAGCAGGAGCTCAAAAGTGTGTGCAGGTGTTAAGAGTGCAGTCATCTCTCTTCAGAAGTCACAGCATGTTGAAGTCTGTGTCGTCCTTCAGCTTCACATGCCTGGTACTCTTGGTGGAGTGGTCTGGAGCCAAAGGTTTCTCCTGGATTGTTTTACCTGGAGTTTTTCAGTGTTACTGGGACATAACATTGTGTCTTAATGACAGGAAATCCTGTCAAATGTTTTTTAATACCACTTCATTACCGGGGTAATTGTTTGTGAAACAGGAGCTGTATTTTATCTTCCTGAATTAGCACTTCGACTATTTTGCCATTGATAACCAGGTGACTGGTTCTGCCAGCCTGAATAAATGTAGTTTTCTATTAAGATGATTTGGCTGACAGTAGCTGCACAGAAGAATTTCTAGGCCAGTAGTTTCTGCAATCTCAGTGATCTATCTAATATCTGATTATTTCATTGGTGTGTATGCACTCCATTCTCTCAGAGCTTTTTTTTTTTTGGCAGCTATTTTTACTTAAAGAGGCAATTGTTTGCTTTCTTTTAATTGTGTTTGTAATTCTGGTCAGCATTTAGAATTGAGTAAATCAGTTCATTGGGAAGTGAAGACTTTGTTGATGTATTTGTTAGCAATGTACTGTGCCAGAGAGCTCTGCTTTGTTTCCAAACCTGCTCCCAGGGCCAATCAAAATGCGTAGCTCAACGTGACAAAGTCGTGTACTTCATTGCATTTAGAATATTTAGATAGCAGAAGGCTATTGTCTCCATTTGATACTTTTCTGAACAAGTAGTATGTTGTTAAACTACCAAGAACAAGTATCAGGGAATTCCGGTAATTATTTAGTAGCAGATATGGTTTTGCTTTAAAAAAAAAAAGCTATTTTATGGTATAGTTTATTTGATTGGAAACTTACCGGTAATTTAAAAGTAGTGATAAAATAGTATGAAAGTTATTTTTTTTTTCATTTTTACTTTCCTAAACTTTGCTAGTCTTTGCTCAGTCTTTTGACTTGATGTTTTCTTTCTTTTTCACTTGTATTCTTTGGCAGAGAATTGTTTATCATATTTGTAATCTGATCACATACCCCAGGGCAGAAAAATAGTTCTTATCCCTCTGCTTACGTTCTACCATATTCTGATTGCTGTTAAGTCGTACAGGCCGTATCTGACCTCAGTGGAAGCTGGAAAAGTTTTGTTAGCATTTGCTAGTGAAAACAACTGTGCAGAATTCTCATGCCTGCGTCCTAGGAATTGGTCCAGTATGAAGTTCAGCTACAAGTTCACTGATGTCCTGAGGCTGAGGCAGGAGTCGGGCTGACAGTGCCTGGCTTCCAGGAGAGTGCCCTCGGAGCGAGGTTAGGCCTGCTCCAGTGCTGCCTGCTGTTGGCTTGTAGTGAACTGACTGGCAAAAGCCTTCCTGTGTTGATGTTCCCTGTCCAGGGATGGCTAGAGCTCAGCTGCCACTGCTGGTGTTTTTTCTAGTCCTAGAAAAATAGGAAGGACACTGCAATGATTTGTATAGAGACAGAAGAATGTAAATAAATTTTAGAGTAATACAGGAATAAATGCCCTTTAGGTAATGAAGGTGACTTATGATCAAGGATACTTTGCTAACCAAGCTTGATTGGAAAGGAAAAGAAACTTTGATCCTAATGAGATTAAATTTAAAATGGGCAGTTTGCTTCAAAGCAGAGATTAAATTTCTGGATTTTATCATAGACTGCGGATTTTCAGGACCTATTCTTCCTCCAGCTGAAGCCAAAGAGAGCAAAAGAACGTGTGCTTCAGTTGACAGACACACATAACTGGAAAATACTCTTAAATTACGAACTCTTCAGTTGAAGTTTCTGTATACTTGGTGTCTGTATTTCGCTGACGGTTGATCACAAGCTTTTCAGGCACATTCTGGTTCAGTTTCTCAAGAAAATCATTTATGTTTCCTGTCCTAGATCCAAACCAAAGTCAGTCAGTAAGATTTTCTTTGGATTGCTGTCATTAGGCTGGGGATCTAAGCCTTTAGCTTCCAGACAGTTTGTTAAAGACACAAGTTGATCTTCTTTGACAATGTGCTCAGGCCTCCTATGGTACTTGCGTGCGACAGAGAAATTTTCTGTGATTTTTGTGGCTTTGATGCTTTCTGGAGCTAACTTACCCATAAGCCTAATGAAAGGAAGGAAAGTGCTGTGAAAACCAGAATCTCTGCATTTTAAAGCAGTGACTTTGATGGAGCTCGGTAGCAATATCGAGAGTTGCCCCATTAAAAAGGTGGCCTAAAATCAAGGCATAAAAAGTTGTCAGCACTTCCGTTCTTCAGAACTGAGAAGATGAAAATAGAATATTTGTATTGTATGGGGCCAGACTTCCTAGAAGAGAAGATATACGTGGCAACACTGATATGAAAGCTATGAACACTTACGGGAGAAAATACTGTTCTGATGGAACTGTTCTACTTCATAAGTGCAAAACCAAACAACAACCCCCCACCTCTCCCAGTCGCTTCAGAAGTTGTAGAGAAATACAGTCACTGGCTTTTGATGTAAATGGCTTTTAGCTGGTGCTCTTGTAGCTTTTCTTTATTGGCATTGATTTTGAAAGTCAAAGTAAATTCCTTCAAAACGATTATTTTCTCTTAAGAACGTGAGGATGATCTCACTTGGGGATTTTTCCTTGTTCTTTGCTGGTTCAGTATTGCTAGTTTTACCAAGGGTAATAAAGGTCAGCTTCCAAGATCTGTTCTTTTTGCACTCAGCTTGAGGATGCAGTATGAAAGACCTCAGGTCTGATAGCATGAAGGGTTCTCTGCAGCAGGCTGACCTTCAGTCACAGCCTGGGTACCCTTTTTGGGCTACGTACTGCACTTGTCAGACAAGTACCAGCTAGAAAGCATCACACTGCCAAAAGATGTGATACAATGTGATTCGTGTTCAAAGAGAGTCTAAATACTGTAAATTTGTGTGAGGTGTAAAAAGTGCCTTGGTCTAGGTGTGGAATCGGAGATCCCGAGCCAGGTACTGAGGCATTCCCTGTGGAGCCTGGGGCCGTGCCTGCACCTTAGGATACAAATTGTCAATGACCTGCAAGTTCTGCAGGGGGCTGCTTTAGATAGACACAGTCTTTGTACTTACCTGCTGAAGTATAACGCAGGTGCGAGCATGGAAGTGTGTCTGACATGTCCTGTGTGTGTGTGTAATGCTTGCCTTGCAATCTCGTCCTGGAGGTAAGTGCTAACATTTCCATCAAGGACTGAGAAGGACATACAGCAAATGACAGGGGAGTCATGTGCTTCTTTCAGTTTTAAAATAACCCAGGAGACAAGAATTCACCCAGGAAACATAAGGAACAGATCGGGTGTCTTCCTGGTCTTCTGGTAGTGAAGGATTTGAGTGCTCCTGAGTCTGTAGGTTGCAGCCCTTACTGGGAGTTACGGTACAAAAAGTGATTTCAATTTCTTTAGCACAGCAAATGAATAAAATATTGTGAATTTAGATTGCTGTGGAAACTCCGCTGGGAAGGGTGACTTTCAGACTGTGTTAACTACTGTTTAATGCAAAATTCAAAACTGCACTGGAGTTGCTTGCTTACTGGGAGTTGCAGTAAGTACCTGAGCCATTAATCTTAGTCTTCTATTTTTTTCTGAGTGAAAAAATCTTATTTTTTGAGGTGCGGCAGTATGTTGTCAGCAGTGGGGTTGCAAATCTGACACCCCTTGAGCCCTGCGAGTTTTCTTCAGGGAAATGGGAAATACAGGTTTTCATCAGTCCCAGCAGAGAACAGAATTCATCCCTTGCAGGTCATGTTCTTGAGTGACAGCCCTACTACCTGCAGTAGTGTTCCCAAACGGAGCTTGCACAAGTGCTAGTCGCTGCAGCTCCAGCCCAGCTTTTTCCTCAGTGAAGGAATTCATGAGTAAAGCTGCCTTCTTTACAATAGTAAAATTAAACTGAGAGGAAAAATGTGATTCTGCTAGCCGGTATGTGATTTATATTCAGGTGATTCAGCCAGCATCATATCTAGTGTAACTACTAAAAGTTTGGTAGTGACTGATTCAGATTATAATATATATGTGTGAGTGTAAAGCGTATCCTTGCAATTTGAGGATAATTTAGATGTTTTTTTCTCCAAACTGGGGATTTAAAATAATACAGACAGGAAACATTACATACAACTTATTCAAGCTATAGTGCTTGAGCTTCGTCATAAAAACTTTTATATTACAGGATATTGAAATGTGCAGTCTCAGTTCCTTGCAATATATAAATTTCTATAAAAAAATTATGCTAAATGAATCAAACTGTTGCACAAAGTTGTTATTGTAAATGAATTTATACAGCAATAGCTGCATACTCTTATCTATAAACACGTAACAAAATTAAGGATAACAATTAATAGAAAAATACAAGGCATCCTTGCCATTCATATTCATGTTTAGTGTAATATATAGCCAGTCATAAGTTATTAAAAATACACAACAAAAGCCTGATGAATACAATCCCTTCTGTGCCACTCCATAACTACTAAGAATTTTACAATCAATAGCACAAAAAAAGAAGAGGGGAAAAAAAGGAAAAAAAGAAACCCTAGATTGGTAGGAAAAGTGCTATTTTGTTTTCTGCTGTGTATCTTACTTGCAAAAAACAATTTTCTAAAGAATTCTTGAAGGACATTATTCTCTCCAGGTATCTGAAAGAACTCTGAAATATTTAATCATTTTAACCCCCTGCATGTAGGCATAAAAATATCAATATGTTACTAGGTATGTAATCAAATTAAAGCCCCTTTTCAATAAGACTATTCTTTCTTCTTCAGATAACCTCACACATTTTTGAAAACGTCTTTACTAATGTTAGAAATACGTTATTCTGTGAGCTAGTGAATCCCTCTTACGTGTCTGTCTGCACTCTTCTTCCCTAACCGTGTAACCTGATATAAACCAGTTGTGTTTCAAGGTTGGAGATGCCTTTGGATTTGAATTTGAATGTTTTCATTCAGTGTGTGGTCTAACTTAATCTCTTTGCCCAAGGTTCCTCTCTGTAATCATCTGGCCAGTAACAACTTTGTAAAATAAAGACAGTACAAGGCAGTAGAGAGAGAAAATCCAGGCTATCAGATATGTTAGCAATATCACTGTTGCCTTAGTGGTGTAGGAAACAGTAGTATTACTTAGGACCCAGATCCTCAAAAAGAAATACTGTGCTGTAAGTACTTCTCAAAACCTGTGCCAGAAGTCAACAACATAGATCCACAGAAATCTGTGGGTATAAGTTAAATGTCTTTTGGTGTAAACTTTGCCAACCAGATGGCACTATCATTCACCACAGCAAAATCTCAACTAGTAAAACAGACTGTTTAGCCACAATCTGTCATACCTCTTCTTAAGCTGCCTGGCAATAATGGATGTTGCACAACTGAAGCACTGAGAGTACTTCACACTATCAAGAGAACTCCTTGAAAAGACACAGAATCATAAGCTACAGAAGGCTTACAGAAGACAGGTAGTACTGTGTATTTAAAATTATATTATGTTTACCTTGTAAGAAGACATCTAGTAAGTGACAACAAAAATGTCAGAGCTGTATTGTTTCCTCTGCTGCTATGTGATAGCCTTAAGTGCACAATATGCTTAGCTTTAAACTTGGACTACTATAAATGTATTGAAAGTAATAAGAGCTGTTGGCCAAATTCTGCTTCTTCCTATCAAGTACAATTTCTAACAAGCTCACATGAATCCTTTACTGACTACAAAAAGTAGCCCTTCTTCATCCCTCACACTATGACAGCATATGTAAGAATAAACCATCTGCACTTTAGAGGGACCATTTCGGTTTCATAAATCTTTAGTTTCAGAAAAGTAATATCCAACAGCAGATTTTTGCTTTATTGTTTAGAGTCCAGAAAATCTTTACAGATTCCTCGAATAATATCAGGAATCATCTGCTCCAGTCCAGTGAACTCCCTGGTGAAGAAAGTGTGAGAATCTCTTGGTTCAGAAGCCATGTCTTTCAGATCATCCAGAGGTGCCCAGGCAACGCCAACAGAGAAGACTGTTATTCCTACAATGCAACAGTACAGAAAAAAAATAAGTAAGACCATTTTGTCTATGGCTACAAGAAAAACAACAGCTTCTACAACCATGAATTAATTTGGATCAGAAAGGAGTGTTTCTGCACCTGCAGGCTGTCAGAGATGATTAGATTTTGCCACCAAGTATCAGGAATTAAAGAGGTGTCTCAGTAAGAATCCTGGTGGAAATAGGGGATATCCTAAGAGTTAGCATGAGTTGTTTTGTAGTGGTAGATATGAACCCAGCAGTGACATAGTAAGTCTTGAAACACAAAAAACAGTGTTTAGAACAATTTTGAAAGTAAATCTGGATGCTTTGTGTACTCCGAGAGTTTTCAAGCATCAGAAGCCCAAGAGGCTTTTTGGTCAAAACTGCTTATTTCACTCATAGATGATGATGGAGAACAGAAATAATGCCATTGAATGCCATCGCTAGTTGGAACTTCACTACATGGCTCTTTGGTTTTAATCTACTGATTTCTTTCGTTTAGGAAAGTAGACTCGGTGTACTTTTTTTTTTTTTTTTTAAACAAAGTTGCCATGAGTGAGTCTACTTACGGCTACATACCTAGTTTCACATCACTGATGTTTCATTCTAAGGGAGAACAGTTCCTCAGAACTCACATTTGGCTAAATTTAAAACGATGATACTTGATTTGCTTGCTGGAGCTGTGTGAATCAACTCCTGCTGCTTTTAATCATAAAATCATTTACCTGCTTTTTGTGCAGCAGCAGCAGGTCCTCTAACATCATCGTAAGACTGACCATCAGTCAAAATAACAAGGAAATTTTTGTTAGGCCCATCCTTCACTGGCCCAAATACGTTTCTGGTTGTGAAAGAAATGGCATCACCAGTCGCAGTGCCACCACTCATGTAGCGAATGTTCTGGATAGCGGAGAGGACCTTTTCTTTTGTGGTATAGTCTGTGAAGCTGAACTCAGTACGCTGATCATATGTGAACTGCACAGTGGCAATTTTGGAACCAATATCAGAGATCTCGAAAGCCTTCGCAACGTTGCTGATGAATTCAAGCACGAGGCGGAAGTTGCTGTCTCCAACACTGCTAGAGCCATCTACCAAGAAGGCTATGTTGACAGAGTTGTAGCATGTCTTGCTGCACAACATTTGCTCATGTGAACACAGCTTTTGGACAAGAGGTTTTACATATTTGGTGGTACCAAACCAGCTGGGCATGTTGTAAGAGAAGAAGCCATTATTTCGACAGACAGCCTGTTTGAAAACAAAAGTCACAAGGTGAATATTGAAACAGCAGTTCTGTGGATACCAATCATACACCTATGTGATTTTCTTCCAAAGGCAGGTTTGAATTGGAGCCTGATGGTGTTTTTTGGGGGTGTTCTTTTGTTTGTTTTTAAAGAAGTTCAGGACGAACACCTGTAGATTAGGTCAGTGAAAGCTCTAACTTATTTTATCGAATAATTAAATGAAGTATGCCTCCCTGCCTCCTCCAGAAATTTCAAATAATTTCATGTAGTTAATGAAAACTGTAACAACTGGATATTTCAAATAGGTTTTTTGAAAGGGAAGTAAGTCATGGCTACTGAATGTCCAAAGGATTTAAAGTTCTACATTTTTCCCTATCCACTGAAAGTTAGGTGTCTGTGTTTTCCCTTCTAACACTGTAAGCACTTTTTGTTTAATCCGTAATGCATCATAAACACAGATACGCAGTTGAGTAGAAAATATAGTCCCAGGTCATTCAAAGTAAAATTTCTTTTTCCTCTGGCTTCCATAGTATACATGTAAAATGCAGGTAATTGAGACAGGGATTCGATTTAAAATCAGCTCTCCAAGGTGGTAACTTATCTGGCTAAAATCAAAATGCAGAAAGGGAGGGCAGGCTTCAGTCACATAAGATCATGTCTTTCTGTGCCTGTAAGTACATGAGAGTTGGACCTACCCCGGATCAGAAACAAGCTGTCTTGTGCATGCAAACAGCAGAGGAATAGTGCTTCATTAGGTTCATGTTCTGAGCTATGAACTTTCTCCCGAAATTAGACACCTAAAACCTCCCTATGAAAAGCTACGTAATGAACTAGCACTTAGAAAGCTCTTGTGGGAGTAACACCTGTGTTTGAATTCCTATGCTAACTCATACGGAGCAAGATCCAAAACTCTTCATCCAAGATAATCTTGCATGTGAACTTTTTAGGAAGTGTTTTTCGATCTTTCCTGTCTTTGTAGTGAAAGTAACTAAATAATCCTCCATAGAGCAGGTCCTGATAGATATGCCTCCCTGTCTGCCATTTTAGGACTGAAGATATCACACCGGAGTTTAATTGCTTTGATGCATTTACCTATGCCTAAGGTAGGGGAATCCCCTTCTAGGAATCTTCATGTAATTACAAGGTCCAAGAGCTACAATTTGGCCAAGACTCTGAACTGGGAGAAGTGTGATAGCATTTTGGTACCTTGGTGCAGCCCTATTAACAAGAAAATAAGCCAGCAGAAGCATTTAACTTAGTAAGAAGAAACTAAAAGGCTTACCCAAAATTTGCTGTCCTGATATTTTGATAGTCTCAATAGTTTTGAGAGAATATGTTTTATGAAATTTGTAAAAATAAGGTCATTAGGACTCTAGCATGAAGTAAATTCTCTAGAATCATACCCATGCATGAAAAATGAATAATGATATTCTCTTACTTTGTCAACAAAAGCAATGTCTTGTACCATTCCCAGCTCCTCCGTTGTAGGTTTTGCTACAGATACAATGAATACGTTGACTCCAAATTCTCTGGCCACTATACCAGCTTCTTCTATATCATCTGAGGGCCAGCCGTCTAGAAACACTACAATGATTTTGGGTATTCCTTTGCGTGCTCCATTTTCCAAAGAGAAGAATTTCTGAGCTGTGTGTTTCAAAGCTTTCCCTAGTTTTGAATGGCAAAAAAAATATGAAGAAACAATACAATTACATTTTTGTACCAATTTCCTATATGAAATTGTCCTGGATTTTAGTTACAACTACAGAACGAACCCAACGTAACAGTGAAATGGTGTCCCAGGATATTTCAGCACTCATGAAACTTGAGCAACATATATATACCCTATTAAAAAACTGATAAAGCTGAGGGGAAAAAAAACCAAAACCAACACACTGAAATGTTTTTCCCCCACAGGTCTTGTTTTATACTAGGAAGCAGATATATGAGCGTCTGCCAAATGAATTGGAAGGAAGAGGTTGAGAAGCTACTTATATTTAGCTTGTGAAATTCAACATATCTGGAGAGCTCAGTTTCCATAGTTGGCAAACATCCCTTCACAACTGCTTACTCTTTATTCACAGAGAATTCTAACTCCTAAATTAGCCATACAACAAGAAAGAAACGTTAAGCCTTTTAGATATGATTTTGTCTCAACTATCACTGTTATCAGTGAAAAATTGATTACTCTTTAAGCACAGGAAATGATACTGGAACTTATACTCTAAAAGGCATACAGTAAGTAACCCTGACTTCTGAAAATGAAATTGAAAATATGGCAATGTTCTAGTGGAAAAATGTTGGACCTAAGATAAACGTGGTATTTAAAACACTTTCTTACCTAACAGAATAATAAGTACTTCAGTATATATGTATACATACATATAAATATGTATTTACTTATGTAAAGACATAATTTCTATTTTCATTGACATATGAACTCACCTGTATTAGAATTGCCTCCTCTGAACCCTAATTCCTTTATGGCAAACAAAACCTCTTTTGCAGAAGTGAAGTTTTTCAGATAGAATTCAATTTTTGGATGTTCACTGTAGAAAAATAAAACATTAATAAACTATGTAGTTGACTTTTCATATCACTGTGGCATTAGCAAGCTACATTAGCATTTGAATCATTTTGTTCATGCTCAAATATACTCTTCTCTTCATTTTAATTACTAAAATAGAAGTATGCTCCTCACTTAATAATTCTCACAATCCTTAGCATACGGAATCATGTACCTGGGTGGATAAATTAAGAACAGGATGATTCTTAAGCTTATTAAGCAGCTGAAAATACTAGTTCTAAAATATATCCAGAAGTAAATTTTGAACGTGTCAGAAGTTAAACTAAATGCATTGGTATAATTGAAAATTACACAAGTATCACAAAGGCAGATGATCGTATTTGTCATGTCTTCTCACATGAACACATCAACATAGCACAGAGAAAGCAGTGCTGCAAGCTGGAGTTTTTCTCTTGCTATTCATTTGCCATTACTGAGCAAACGCTGTTCTGCGAAATACAGTGTTACATTACTTGATTTCTCTTATTAATCACTCAGTTATATTTTGTGTACATCTGTTATTACCTGGCTTGTACAACTCCAATGTGAGGCCCTTCTGTTCCAATTCCCAACATCACTGCTACTTTTCCAACAAAGTTTTTCTGCAGATTAAATCTACGTTGGCCAATGTTGTAACTTCCGTCAACGAGGAATGCAATATCAGCTTTACAGTCTGTGAGCATCCAAAATAATTAGACTAACTTAGCACCAAGTGAATGTTATGATTTTGCTTTTCAAAAGCTAAACCTATAGGTTCCTACCTTTGTTCCCAGCCTTTTTGTCAAGGGGCTTCTTAGGTCTTTTGCCTTCAATGAAGAAAACAGCATGGATCATTTAAGAACAGTAAGACGAAATCGAAGAAGCTCAGTCTAAGAATTACATTGCAATCTATCCTCAGTAAAAATTGGCATGGGACTGCATCACCCTTCAATCAGTGTAATAATTAAAATTTCACTACTATTGCTTTGCTCCTTGGAGAATATTCTTTTTCAAATGAAACTGTTTAACCTTCGTTTCTTGCACCTCTCAAGCTGAATATCAAAACGTGTACAGGAAGACATACAGAAATTGCTGTAGCTCAGCATCCCAAGTGCTGCCACTTCTCTTTCTCAGTTAGCAATCTGCTGTTCAATTTTAATGTTTTGGAAGCAAGCTGGGACTTAAACAATGAAGCAAATGTTCTGTTTGCAAACATGATCCAAGTCCAATATGTATATACCACTAGCCTTCATAAAAACTGATCTAGCCTTTTACTGGCAGCATGTTCTGCGGAGAAATCCACACAACAGCTAGATTTCTGTTAAGTAAGTCCTGACAACCCTTAGCTGTTAAGTAGTTCTGTAAGAAGGAATGCATAATGTCTTCTCTGTCACTTAATTGGAATGAATATCCTATGAGCTCACAAACTCTTTCCTTCTGTCACGTTATCTACTAGTTTTCCAAATTTAAGTGTTCCTTCATTTACATGAACACTACTGAAATCAGAATCAATCTCACTGATTACAAATGATTCTTCCTTTCGCTGATGCAAGACATGTCAAAGCAGATATTGTACATATGTTTTCTTTAAAAATAAATTCTGTGAAACAAGACATGTTGGAGAGAGCTTGTACCTGTAGAAGGGCGTGCTGTTGATACTGATCGTCCCACTGCTTCAAGTGCTACATTCTTG
Organism: Cygnus atratus; assembly: GCF_013377495.2. Lineage (NCBI taxonomy): Eukaryota > Metazoa > Chordata > Aves > Anseriformes > Anatidae > Cygnus > Cygnus atratus. The sequence goes on from NC_066366.1 coordinate 21,690,946, forward strand.
GTAGCTGCCAAAATATTGGAAGAATGAATTTATATCATGGAATCGTTATATCACTATTTCAGTGTATTTAGATGAAGTTATGAGTGCTTGAAGAATACTGGGTTTGCAATAGTCTTTCTAGACTATTTCCATTAATCTTTCTGCATAATCTAGGTGGACTAGCCGGGCTGGAACGGTATTATTTTAAGAAAATTGTGGAAAAGTGAAGATAAAATGAGTTAGAAGTAAAAACTTTGATTACATTTCATATACCAGTCACATTTGTTTCTATATACAGGTGCACTGAGGAAGTTTCCTAAATCTATGTTAATATTTGAAATACAGTTTGCGAAGTAGTAAGTTTTCAGACACCTACGAGTCACTGAGAAAGACGAAGCCCATCTAGTGAGCACCTGAGACTGGATCCCGTTGGCATTTACAGCAGGGTAGTTTTCCTGTCCTGGGAGAGTCTGTACCTTTACAGGTCCTCCTGCGTTGGTGATCACCCCTCTGAGACACAAAAAAAAGTTGTTATGAATCAGACGTATTAATCACAAGAAAATGTAATAAAATTATGCCATCATTAGTATATTGGACACTAGCCTCCTGAAAATGATACCATATAGGCAGAAGGTTGCATTCAGGCAAAAATAAACTATAAGATACTGAAAAGGTTAAGAGAAGATATTCCACAGAGCATCACTCAGACATTTTATTAGGAAGCACAGACAATTATCAGGAAATTCTAAAATTCTAATTGCTCAAACTGAAGCAGAAGAACGGTAAAGGTAAGAGCTACAGGAAAATGTATTTGAGTTCATTATGATTCATGAATATTTGTGGCCAAACCAAAATTTGTTACGCCTGACTGCAAAGTAACCAAAGCTAAGAAAACTAGAAGAAAAATGCTGCTTGTAGTAGTAACTTGTATGTAGGATATTGTGTTACGCAACCACACAGACTGCAGTCAGAAATGGCAGGCATTGCTGACAGCAGCCATCCGATTACTGATAAATGTAGGAACAGAGTGTAAAGTATCTTATTCTTCTCATTCACCTGGAGCAAAAATTAAGTGTGAAATCTGAAATAAATAGAATTCAAGTTAATAACTCAATCCGTATAAGATTCCTGATTGTTTTCCATCTAGACTCGCAAATGGTATATCAACAGCAGATGCTGTTCAGCTCTGTGATTTTCACAAATTGCAGCCTCAGAATTTGGAATACTTCAGAAATAGTTAAGAAATCATAGCTATTTCCATTTGTTTAAGCATACCACTTAAATACAGTTTTAATGGGTTATTAAAAAAAAAAAAATACCAAGAAGCTTACTGGTTAAAAGTATCTTATAAAGTCATATTCGGTATCATAAGACTATTGTACTCCTTAATGCCATACTAGAAGTCAGTTCGGAAATGTAGAAGTGACAAAAAAACTTGTAGCAAAATCTATGGATGACATTTTCCAAAAAGATTTGAGGCTGAAACCTTAGAGAAGGCTGCTAGCATTTTTCTCTTGTTGATTTTCATCTCAGGACTCAATGAGCAGGTTCTGAGATTGCCTGCCAGATCTGCCTATCATGCAGGACAAACGAAAATACAGCTAATTGGAAAATCTTGCTGATGCTTACGTGCTGAGCCTATTAGCACTATCAGGACATCGAGGATTATGTGAATACCCAACAGGACGTTAGATTTACACATTTAGGAAACTTCAGGGTTAAAAGCTGCCCAGGGAGAGAACTTCCATTGATTGTTTTGCAGGCAGAGGGGTTGTTGTGATAGTCACAGGCATCAGAATTCTTTTTTAGATTTCTTTTTATATGCTGAAAGAATGGATATTATTTTTTAGGGGCCAAAATTCAATGTTGAGCTTCTTTAAATGGAAGGAAAAGCTTAATGGTCCATGGTATTTGGGCAGGTACAGTAGCATGGGAAACAAACAACCTTTTCAAGATAATTGAAACACAGCAATGTGTGCCTTTGTGTTTATTTTTCTTATCTGTTTGTCTTCCTGCTTGAAGAGAGTCCCAGCCTCATCTGATTTAAAACATCATGAAAGTAGAATAATCAAGGCTGGAGTTTAGAAAATCTTGCACAGTTATGGTAATTTGAGCTCTGGGCATCTGTGGTAGTTTCCACATAAGTCTCCTTGTGGACTACTTAAAATGCATTCCTGATTCATAGACGTGATTTGCATTTCTAAAGGGAACTATGGTTATATATATATGTATTTAATTCTTGTACCTTTAAAGATTATGGTAGTTTCAAAATACAGAGATACTTTATCTAAGAATACTGTATACAGTGTATAGACAAAGAAACTTTAGTAAAGTTGCCCTGAATGCTAGTTTAAAATCAGATTATTATGTTGGCAAATTTAAACAGCACCTCACATTTATCCTAATAGAGAGTGAAGAGAAATAGATATGAACAGAGATGTGCTACTCTAAGGAAAAGCCCCAAACCCAAGGGCAGCAGTGCTGCAAGTAGACTGTTGAAAGAAATACATACTGAGCAGACTTGATCTTACAGTCCAGAAGCACGATGCTTGTTGCAGAGTATGTTTTTTGCTAATAATTACATTTATCAAATATATCTATGGGTGGCCAATCTGCTCTTTTTTTTTTTTCCCCCACCAGAAGGGAGAAAAGAGAAAGAGCAAGGTCTGCCGTGCTGCCTGAGAGCAGAATTTTGACCTGAAGTTCCCGTTACAGTTGCTGAGTGCTGGCTGAGATAGCAGCTGGCATTTCCTACAGGATCCCTGGATGAAAGCGGTTATCTTCAGGGGGCTAAAAACAGATAAGCCAGCCAAATTCTCATCTTTCCTTTCTATTACCAGTAGATGTATCAACCTCTTTCCACATCATTCACCTTTCTCCATGGCTCAAGAAGCATCCTCCCCTTCTCCAAATGGCAGGCTCCTGCTGCCTGCCTGCCACCAGTTCAGTGCTTTGGAGCTGTTCTGGGTTTCGTGCCAGCATCTTCTGGCCCTCTAGGTTCTGCTTTTTCTGTCTCCTCTGCACTTCTATTGCTTTTGGCAAGAAACAAGGCACAGCAGCAGAAGCAGCCAATATATCAAAGTTTCCCAGGGGGCCTACTGCTGCTGCTCAGAAGCCCATCCCCTCTGGCTGACAAGGTTTTTGTGAACAGCCTTGTAGCGAACACTGCGGCAGCTCAGCGGCCAGTCTTTGTGGTTAGTTTGTGGCCAACTTGGTAACACCATGACTTGCTTTTGTTCACTTGAATTCTGAGAACCTGATGTTTAATTAGAAGTGTTCCCACCCTGTGACTAGTCATGAAGGTTCTAAAAAAATTTGCATGCCTATTTAGCATCTAATGACTGCAGCGTAGGGTTAGGCCTCCATTTAGTGGAATTGGCACTAGAACAGAACTGCACAAGCTGAGAACCTAGTCCTTAATTTGCCCTTCTGGTTATTAATCCAATTAATCACTCAGTGGTAGATTTAACTCAGTTCTTTATGCCTACATAGCGTCAGCCTGGTAGGAGGTTCTCCATTCTTCGCTGACAAATAAAACTTCTATTCTTCTGCCTAGACAAAGAAAAATATTAAACAAACATTCTGTTTCCTGAGAATAATTGCACATAAAATAAGGATAGAAAAAGATAAAAAGCCAAATATAACAAACTAAAGCAGGCAGAAAGCTTATTCATGTGGAGTAATAACTGAATTCTGCTCAATTCTTTAAAATGCACTATGTAGTGTTATTACTGCAAGAAAAAAATCACATCACCGTAATGGAACTACTTGGAGGAATAAGCATTATTTGGTGTATGTAGAAGTTTAGGAATCAGGCTTCAATTAGGACCCAACACATACAAACTGGAGTGCGTGGGGAAGGAGGAGCTGACGCATGCTCACACAATCATTTTTCTGTTTAAAAGAAGCACTGCTCCCAGGAACAATGCTTCTGGAAACAGAGGGTGGTTGGGCGAGCGTGCTTTGTATAAGATAGCAGCAGTCACGGTAGTGACACAGGCCCTCAACAGTGCTTAAGGTATTTATAGGGCTATGTTGCACTCACCATGCAGTGTAATGTAGGGCACACAGTTTTAAACTAGAGGTAGTTGTTTCAGTAACTTGGAAGAAAATGCTGAAATTCTTAAGAGTACATATCTAGTTACACCATGATAGCAGAAGTTGGTGATGCCTATTAGCAACGTGTTCTTGGAGTTGCTTTGCCACCAAGATGAGATGGGGGTTAGCCATTGCAACACAGAGCTGGAAGGAAGAAGTGGTTCGTACATTTCAGTTGGCTTCTGTAGCCTGTACTGAAATTAGCTGGGAACTAAACAGCTATGCCCTCTCTTCCATCCAGCAATCTTTTTACCTCCCTCACTAGGACCAGTATTCATGGCTTCTAATAGTTCCAGGAAAACCAAGGAAATGCTTTCACATAGTGAATTTTGCTCTGAACACAAGAGGCTGACAGGACTAATAGCAGCTAACTTAAAGCTGGTCTTCAAAAAGAAAAAAAAAATCTAAATAGAAGATTCTTTCGCCTATATTCTGCTTTTTCAAAGTGCTATACTACAATAAATTCAGAAGACTTGAACATTGTTAATTTACACTAGCATGCTTGCTGGAGGGCCCTGATTAGAAGGACAGATATTTCAATCCCTTTGTTGCCATTAGAACACTTGGGTACAGATACAGGCATTTTCTAAACAGTGCAATAATTTAGATTGACAGATGCTGTGGGGGGGGAAAAAAAAAAAAAAAAACCAATACTGCATAATCCTATGCTTCTGTGTCAGAAAAGTCATACACAGTTTGATGTACAGATGCCTGTGCTTTACTTTACAGGTGAAGAGTACACACACACCTTGAAAAAGAAATCTACACCTTCCATTTCTTGTAACTCCTTTTGTAAAAATGGAGATTTTTCCAGTGCTGATCTAAGAATTTTGTTTTAAAAATGTAGATAGCGTAAGCATTTTTCAGCATTTTCAGCACTCCAGTGACTCAAATCACTTTTGCTAACTCATGCTTAAATTAATAAGAGACTTGCTTGAGGTACAGTAAGTGCAGGATTGAAGCAGAACAGATGATGCAGCCGAGCCGCACGGCAGCCGCAGGGGGAGCCAGCACCTGGAGTCTTGGTGAAGGAAGCTTTCGTAGCAGTCAGACCACAGCCACCGGGATGACAGGTTTAAGACTGCTACCTAATGAACTGGTTAGTAACTTTTGAAACTAAACGTTTTAGCTCTTGCAACACTTCAAAAACACTTGAGTCTTCAGTGCCTTTAGAAAGAGGTCTTGTGAGCAAAGATATTTGATCTTGAAGTAAAGATTCATGTGGCAGCCAGTGAAGAAATGGAGTGCTAGAAGTAAATGGCTGGCAACTTCACTAAATATAAACAGTGCCTTAGAAAAGGCATAGGAAACCTGACAGTTCTTTCTATTGTAACTTTAAGATACTTGATCCAGGTATGCTTTAACATTTTTGTATATACTTAAACTAGGAAAAGTGAAGAATTAGAATTTAACTTTGTTTTAAAGGCTTATGAAGACACTTAAAACATGCTGAATGGAAACAGTCATTCTCTACACAGCAGGAAGGGAAGCTTGTTCCATCAATAGACCACCACACAGAAACAGTTAACTGTCTTTAAAACCAACTCTTAACCTTTAAAAACAACTTTCACCTCTTCTTTCCCTGCCCCCCAATACCTACCAAGTTCTTTCTAGCTACCCCAAAGTACCTTAAGCCTTAGTCTCCTTTACAGCATCTGAGAAATTTACCACCAAAACCATTGTTATGTTTAGTTAGGAGTTTAAATTAAAAAATCCTATTTTTTTAAGCTGTTTAAATAAACTTTTTATTTTGTCCTTTATCTTCTAGTCAGTTATTTTGGTGTAAAATTAGTTTTTAAATTTCAAAAATACTCTGATAGCAGAGTTCAGCATCGTAACTGTATTTTGAAAGAATTTCTTCCTGTTGCTTGGGAGTAAGAAGAGAGTATAACTATGCCGCCATTTCATTTAAATGCTTTGTTCCATGGAAGCTTTTAAGAACAGTTTCAGCCTTTCTGCATGGGTAACAGTAGTCTTATCTGGAATGCACAAATAGAATAAGACTGATTTTTATTTTTTTATTTTTTAAACTGTAGTTTATGCATAAGTTAATATAAATGTACCTAGAAACTAGAGACTAGTTTCAAGAAGTTTGGTGATGTTTGAGGAGATTCTGGATAACTTATTTTGTCATCCACAAATGCCAATTAAATCTCATTCATAGAATTAATCATTTTTTTAAAAATCTCAAATGTAGTAAGTATGATACCTCAATATATTTACTTTGGTTTCAGTAGAGACTCTTGACAAAAATAATTTGGATTGTTTGTATGACTAAGTCTTACTTTTAAATATAGTTATAATATTTAATTACAGAAATCTAGGAAGTTTGGAAAAATGTACAGGATAATCTAGTTTGTACTTTCAGTTCAAATTAGATTGACAGTTTTCTAGCTCTTCTAGACAGATGGATATCTTCTTAGAAACTGCACTGTTCAGTCCATTTCCTTGAATACCCCAGGCCATCTACTCTGTCCTTATTGCTAGACTTTCTCCTCAAGTCTAATCTAAATTTCTGTTGCTAAAGCGTCAGTCCACTCCAGAGTTAGAACATGCAGTTTTGAGTCATTCTGTGAGGAGTTCTAAATGAACAAGTACATCTTTTACAGCCAGTTAACAGATGAAGCTAAGAATTCTCCTTTAATAGCCAAAAAGCTTTTTCCAAGTATTAACATCAGTCTGACAGGAATCATTCTACCTTCCGCAGGCACCTGAAATAGATCACATCATCTCCAGCTGCTTTGTCTCGTGTTCCATTATTTAAAATTGATTCAAAAAAGAATTTACTTTGCAAATAAGTAATTCTTCATTTTAAAAAAGTCAGATAACCTCAGTAAGATTTCTGCCAGCCTGTTTACTTTCACCTGGGGAATTACTACTATTCTATTGACATCTGTTTAACATGGGTTATCCGGATACATTTCCTAGCCTTCAGTTTTCCGTTTGATGTGGGAATGAGTTCAGCTAGCTGTTGGTCTAATTAAGAGACCAATGATCTAAGTATGAGTCATCAAGTTTGATGCCCATCAAGGAAGCGTCAGAAAAGAAATACCATGACAAAAAATATAGTTCTGATTACAATTAATAATGTTTACAGATCACAGTCACCTAAGTCATGGATAGGTCTGTTTGCATAGGAGCTTAAACTGACTTCAGCAGTTTCAGGAAAGATCTCATAAATTAAAGTAAAAAAATGCAAGTCCGCTTTTATTCTCTCATTAATTACTGTTTACACTGCATCCTTGTATGTCTACCAGTGACACTTGAGTTGTCTTACAGTGAAAGCCTGCCTGCTACTTTGCCACGTCACTAGTTTTGTTGTTTTCAGGAACATTTCAGCACAACTCAGGTAACTTGCAGACCACCCAGCCATTATTTTCTGTTGTGCTCTGTTCTAATGGCATTCCTATTATGTCAGCATGGTTTTGGACGTCCAGAGAAGTCTTTATTATGATGTCATCAAAAGGTTCAAATTTAAAAGTGCAGCAAGACTATATAAACTTGCTTAACGCATGGATTAACAGTTGACTGTCTGCCTTACCTGTGTATGGCAGCTCCGCAGACACTGGAAAGGGAGGCATAAACTCCATCCCCAAAGACATAGAATTGCCACAGAGGACAGTTTGCTGGGCAAAGGACTTCTTCTGTCTCCTTTCTAAGGTCAAGTCCTCTTGTAAAGCATGTGATAGCAGTGGAAACTACAGGGGAAAAAAAAAGAAAATCCTGTGACCTGAAAATCTTATTTTTTATTTAAATAAGACAACCACCTTCTCTACTGTATCCAAATCTAAATGTTTGGATTTGGAATTAAGTACAGCATCTCATCTTGTGCTCTAGTATGTCTGTAAGGATCTCTGGCACTTAGGAATGTGCAGCTATGACAAGGAAGAACACATATTATGAGAGAGGCAGGGTGGAAAAGCTTTTAAAAAGAGCAAACAGCATCGAACATTAGAATAATATCCAGGAAATACTACAGCGGAAAAGAATGGCAGTGGTTCACAACGTGTGCAGGTTTACCACAGACATAAAGGCAAGGGGAAGACCATAGAGGTGGAACACAAGAGTGGGTGGCACTTGCTGAGACAGAAACTGAATGCCTCGGACGTCCCCACAGCGCTCTCCAGCTGTGGGGCATCCGGGAGTGATTTGGGAAGCTCGGTCCAGGGATGTTCATGAAGCAGGCTGACATAGCATCCATCTCCTTAGCTTCTGCAACAAATCCTGCTGAAGTCAGTGTTTAAAAAAAAAAAAAAAAGTGCCCATCTCCCTGCTCCAGTAATACAAGTAGCATCTAGAGCATTCATATCAGTTCACTGCAACAGAGATCACATCCTGACCCCTGTGCCAAGAACAGTCAGATTCACCCACAGAGATGGAATTTGTTTGTGCTAGGCACATGCATTTCTCACAAAGAACTCTGCCTTTTTTTCTTTGAAGTTGCTCCCCAGATAGTCATCTCTGAGCCCTTACTGTGCTTGCATGTGCATGCACCTACATACGCAGATTTACACCAGCGTACAATTCTGCCTGGCAAATTGAAGCTTTTCCTTTTGCAAATTTAGACATCATTATCTTAGATGCCTAACTACCGTCCTACCTCTGCACAGCGCAGCCAATTCAGCCAGTCTGGTAGCACAGCAGGTTAGGGTTTTAGCTTTGATCAACGTTAATTCAGCATCATAAGTTCAACCCATAACCGACTGGGTATTTATTCTGAAGTTCCTAAGAGTAAATGTTGTCATCGCTGAGCACTAGCAGGTGCAAGAACCTTTTCTATATGCACTCAGAAAGTTACTTTTTCCACATTATTAAGAGGAGAGCTGACAGTCTGGCTAATGAATCCATGCATACACCACAACAAGAGTATGATTATGGGGATTAGTGATTGGTCTCTTGCCTGCTTCCCTGCCCACTCTTTTGACTCTTACCCTAGGGTGTTTACTGACCCTAACATAAGCTGCTGTTATTTGAAAGAATGATTTTGGAGCATATGCTGTTCCTAATCAGCAGATGGAAGAGAGCATGCTGCCTTGGTGCCTCCTGCTAATCCCACTGACTTTAGAGCTGAAAAGCAGAACATTTACAGCTGGAGGTGCACAGTGAAGTGTGTTCACACTTGCTGCATAGATCTAGGAATATTTAGAGAACATACATGTAGTTTTGCATTTAAATATACCTAATCCTCATTAATGCTATACTGCATTTACAGTAAGCTACCTAATCATATCTTCCTGAAAAATCTTTGCTGCTATCTGTCAGCACATACATGTTAGTTAAATGCACTAAATGTGTCTACATAGTCTGGATGAAGAAGAGAGAAAGCGGGGAATACTTCTACTTTTTCCCTATCTTCAAAATAAGGAAAGCTGTCTACCTAACATGAATCACTATAAAGTGATTTAGTCTGATTCTCGGGTATCCTAAAAATAAGTTTTACTCACATCCTCTTATCCTCCACATGCTTAGTCTTACACATTTCCCTTAAAAACAAAAGCCTGAAAAACAAGCAGAATCACCATGCTTATACCTAAAAGCTCATTATTCTCATTGTTAAAAGCATTGTTATTGGTGTTACGCTGAAAGTCAGTTTGCTTTGCATTTGAGTGCCCTGATCACTTCAGGGAACTCCTGCTAATTTGTTAGCTGATTACTGGGCAGTAATCAAACATCCACCAAGTGGCAACTCGTGAGACCAACCAGTAGCTAGAAGGCTGGACATCCGTGGAGGAATCCTTGCAACGAGCAGTAACAGTAATCTGTTCACGTAGTACTACCTGTGCCGTGTACCCTGGAACATTTTCCTAGCTTCCAGAAGTGCGAGACACCACCACAGGAAATTTGTAATACCTGCCACTTCTAATTAGTTAGCCTGACTGAATTCCTTGTCAGGCTGTACATACGAATACAATCAGATGTGTAATTAACACGCTCCTTATCACTTGGAGATCTGCATTTCTCTCACTAGCAGGCACTTGCTAAATACAGTCATGTGTCAGACTAACATTGTACGTTTTTGATAGCACTTAAGATGGGGAGGGGATGTGGGGGGTGGAATCTGGCTATGTTTTCCCTAGCCATGAAAGCACAGACGCTCACTATAGTCCAGCCATGGGATTTTTATGTACTAAAGACTCACAATCCTCATCTACACCATGGGGGGGGCTCCAGAGCAAAAAGCAAGTTGCTGCTGTGTGAACAGCTGACATACTGTAGCTAGGGGCTTTAACAGGTCATACCTCAGCTGTATCAGCAAAGAGGGGGGAGGGGAGGTGTCAACTTGTAACACACAATGAAGTACTCATGCTGTTAGTTAAAAAGCGTTAGTTTCATTTTGTTTTGCTATGCAGATACAGTTTCCTTTAAGCTATAATTCTGAGACTAACATTAGGAATGTCAGCAGCAGAGTAAAAATTAGAAGTACTGGGTAACAAAGTTAAAACTAGTGGTACCAACTTTGCAGTGGATTTTGTTCTTTCCTGTTAATGAATCCCATAAAACCACAAGCAATCCAATGTGAACTTGAGAGTATATTAATCATGCGTGAATACTGGATCATATAGAATAATTCTTTGCCAGATTACATACTAATAATTCTCTAATAATAATAACTAATAATTTCATGTGATAGTACTATTAAAATGTAAGAGTGGTTGTTTTTGTTAACATTTCCAAATCTGGGAGGTATTTCATCTTTGCAGAATCAGTCAAATAGCTAACTATAAAGTGTTTTAAGTTGCAGTTATTTCATAATCGCTGTAATTTAAGAACACAAGAACAGTAGCACTTGAAGTACTTCTCTAGATACTTATCTAACTCAATAATCAATACCATTAGAAGTTAAAATCTAAATCCACGTATTTTTAGAAGAAGGAATGATAAGCTTGCAATTTACAGGAAAGGAGTCGGTCCTAGACTCCTACCCAGTCTGGACTCTGATGGAAAGTAGAGACCTCTGAACACATGAGCCTAAGATTAGTCCTTCAGAACTGTAATAAAGTGACCGTAATCCCACTATGACCAGACACACACTCTCTTTAAGCCTCACAGAAACACACCACATTAGGGTACACTGTAAAAACAAAGTACAAAAAAAAAGAAACTGCATTTCTTCCTGATTTAAGCCATATTTAAAGGTAGGAATGAATGTCTTCCTTCACTGTTGACCTAAAAAAGAAAAAAAAAAAAAAAGTGAAGGCTCACTTCTGTCCTGAAACTTCTATCCAACAACCATGCTTTCAGTCATTCCATCAGTTTTCATCTTTTTGCTGCTATATCTCACATACTGGTTTGCTCTGAATAACTGTTTCTCATGCCCACCTATAATGAGTCTTCACTTCATTTTTGAAAAGAGTCACTAACCTAAGACACTAGGAAAATAAAAACTATAAACAAAATTTGAGCTTTTCTAACCTTGAAATTTTCATGCATTGCTTTGGAAAAGCAGAATTTATGTAAGGAAGTATATATATGTCTGTGTACGTTATTAAAAAAGGGCAGGGATTCCTAGGGCAAAATAGGTCATAAAATGGGGTTTACTTTTTTCTTCAGTATGATTCTTGTAGAACTTAGTTTTATTTCAAAACAAGAAAAATTTGAGTCCTTTGTTTTCATCTTGAGGCTTCAAACAAACTTTATATATATAGTTTTATGCAAGGAATATTCTTACAAGTATCATCTATACCAGAAGAAAACCATATTGATAGAAATAGACCTACTTATATTTTGAAAAGCATGTTCATAGACTGCACACTAATTCATGTAATGATAAGTACATATCCTGACATGAACAAGAGCAGGGGAATTTCTAAGGAAGCGTCAGGGCTATGTTACTTATTTCAGCCTGAGATTTGCATCTTCTGATCAACTTCTGTTCGCTTACTATCTGTCATATGCCAGTGTTTACCCATCCATATGGTCAGTCTTGGGTATAGTAACCAGAGTTGTTGAACTTAGGTATTTCAGGGGGAGTGCAAGGAAAGATAAGACCTCCCTGAGCAGTTACGAGCCTAAATACGGTAGATATTCAAGGAAACTGATACTCTTTTCATTACTTCAGACACCAGAATTTAAGTGGTTTTGTTTGTTTTTTAAAGTTTCTGCAAGCTTCTAGCTCAATAACAAAATTGTGCTGAATTTAGGCTCAGGATAACGGTGAGAGGCAATATCGTACATTAACTGTTCACACTGTACATGCAAACGTGCTGGTACTTTTAGTAATAATACAAAAGCAAAATTACATTTGCCAACATTCCCTTAACATAACTTAAGTTAGTTCCAGATACCTTCCGGTTATGGAGGCTTCTTCTCCAGCCCTCGCAGCAGGGATTATTAAAAAAACCTTTTCAGGTGCTTCCTGACAGGCCGTTCACACTAAACGTGTAATGCGCCTGTGAAATAAGACAAGGAATTGAGGTTGCAGTAGGTTTCCCATTGTTGTTTTGTTTATTTCTGGTGGGTTTTTAAGTCATGGCCGTCCCGTGATACACAGGATGGCACAGAACGATTTTCTGAACGTTTGACTGAAGACACCCCGGGCAGCCGATCCCGGCCCCCCCGGCCCCCCGCGCGGTGCCGGCCGGCACAGGAACTCACCTCACCGCCCGCCGCAGGCTCCGCCGAGCCGCTCCGGTCCCTCGGTGGCGCTCCTCGAGCCGCTTCCTACGGCCCCCTGGGTGGCTCCGGCTCCGGGGCAGCCCGTCTCACAGCCGCTCGCGCAGCCCGGCCGGCCGCCCTGAAAGCCCCGCACCGGCGCCGCGGCCAGAGGCAGGTGCTGCCGGGCGGGCCCGGCTCCACCGCACGCACCGACACACCCGCACGCACCGACACGCCCGCACTCGCTCGCACACCCCTCGCCATCGCCCCCCCGGCCCCTTCGCCTGGCTCCGAGCCCTGCCCGCAGCGCCGTGCCCCGCCGGCGCGCCCCGAGCAGCCCGGGAGGGGAGGAAGAGGAGGAGGATGGCGGCACACTCACCCGAGCCGTCGCTCCCGCGCACGGGGCCGCAGAGCAGGAAGGCGCCTGCGAACAGACAGACAGACAGACAGACGGGCGGTGGGTCGGGGCGAGTCGGGTCGGAGCACGGCTCCGCACCTGCCCTGCCGGCCGCGGTACGCACCGAGGAGAAGGGCGGCGAGCGGCATGGCGGCAGGAGGGGACGGAATAGGATGGGACGGGACGGGATGTGAGGTGAGGGGAGAGGCGCCGGCACCGACACCGCCAGAGTCGCCCCGCGCCGGCTTTAAACCCCGACCCGGGCGCACGGGCACCGGGGCGGGACGGGGCGGCCGGGCTGGGATGGGAGGGCTCGGCTGGGCGGCTGGGCAGGGCCGGGTAGGTGCCGCCGTGCCGCCCCCGCCGCCTCCCGCCTCGCCGCCTCAGGCCGGGCACCGCGTCCTCGGGCGCTGCGAGGCAGGCAGGTGGGAAGTCGAGGCAGTGCCCCAGCTGCCAGTGTCGTGGTGGGTCTGCAGGTTTAGCTTGGGTTTAAACGTGCTCGTTTCCATTAAAAACGGCCGCACAATAAATAAAGATGCTTCAGAGTCTGCTTCGACTTAGTTCAGTGCATGTGTGCGTGGTGTAAAGTATTGACTGGTGTGAGTGTGCAACGGTTGAGTTACTAATGAATGGGTCAGAAAGAGTGGAAGGAGGGCGTCTCTTCCAACGAATGCCTTAAAATTGTGTCCTTTGCTGCCTGCCAGCATTCACTGTTCAACCTCTGCTGGGACAGCTGCTCCTAGAAGTAGCCTTCAAACACAAATAGGCTTTCAGAACCCGTAGAAAATGTCTTCTTGTTGGGCAGAACAAGAACCGCAGGTGCTGCAGCCTAGTCAGGGTGTGAGCAGGCTCAGCCGCAGCCCACCTGGGGCTGCACGTCATGCAACATTTGTGTGTGTACTGCAAAGCAGGTACGTGACAGCTGTCCTGCACGTACATGGGAAGCGTGACCAGGGAAGTTGTAAAACAAAAATAAAAATCACAGTTTATTTCAAATGAAGTGCAGAAGCTGTAAGAACCCAATCTCCCTCCCTACCTCCCCCAGCTTTGATGTCCCAGGAACACATTTTTGTGCTGCCCACGTGGAATAAAGGTGGCGATGCTTCACTTAGGACATGCTCTTCCCCTATGGGAGTATCAATTGCAAAACCATTCAAGGCACTTGGTGCAGGTGTCAGGAACTTCTGCTGGCGTTTCTCTGCTTCTCCGGCTCCTGGGAGCTTGTCAAGGAACTGCTGGCTTCTGGCCGGCTCTCTCCTCAACAAGAGGCTCACCCGAGGGGGTTGATCACCTCTGGTCTGAGGTGGTGAATTAAAGAGCTGCCAATGGCTCCTAAAACACTGTCCTCAGGCATGAGAGTCCACCTCTCCCTGCTCACTACAGGCCCAGCTGCACTTGGCGCAGCTCTGCAGTGGTTCACCCATTCTGGTGCTGGCCTCAGTTCACATTTTGCAGGTTGCTCAGAGGTGTGGTAGCTAAGAGAGGAGGGGAGTTTTGTTACTTTTTTTTGTTGTTGTTGTTTTTTTAAGAAAATGTTCTGGGAAACCAGTGTCTTATAGACGATGCTTGTTGTATGGTTAGCACTGACAGCAAGTCTTCCCGGTTGCCTTGAAACCAGTGGTGGCAAATCGATGACCACCCCGCTCTCTTTCCAATGCCTTCTGTCCCTCGGCCCCCTTCCTCCTCTCAGCTCAGGGAGGGAAGGGGGCTTGAATCCTCCCTATCTGGACTTCATGAAGCCAGCAGAAAACTGGAGCTTGAGCCTGGCCCTGGGGGGTCAGCAGGCATTAACTTCTCTTGGACTGCCACGTCTTATTTGGGGCAAGAGTGCGGGGGGACTGTGCTCACACAGGCTAATGTTTCACCACAGTTTCATGATCCGGTGAGATTTCCCTGGAATGTAGTCCTCTGGAGGCTGAGGGGAAAGCAGGAGAAACGGAGAGGCATCCCATTTATTCCGGGAAATACGAGAAATGCCTGCACTGAGAGACACTGGCTGTCCTTCCCGTACGGCACCACAGAAACCCCTCTGTCCTTTGTGTAAAGAAAGGCTTTGTGCAAAGATCAAACAGGACAGAAGAAGGTACTAATTAAACTTTCAGCCCTACATACTACTTGGCTTTGCAGTTCACTCACTGGGAAAATACATTCACCCACCCTCATTGCAATCCTCCTTCCCCTCCTCTTGACATTTTTCTTTTTGCTGGTTCCCTTCATCTTCTGAGGTTTTGCATTTCTCTTTTGTCCCTGTGTTCCTTTCAGACCTACAATGCTTTTCTGTAAACTTTCTTCCCAAAGTCTACTTAGTTCACCCTGCAAAATGTTTTACATATTGGCTGTCGGGTGTCACTTTCAATTTTGTGCGTAAGAGGTACCGAGTGGTGCTTGTGTTACGGGGTTTCAATCTGCGCAGCCTCAGGAAGGTCGCTGGGCACAGATGTTGGTGTGACACAGGCAAATTGGTGCCATGGTGGCAGAGCACTGCTGTGTGCCCAGCTCTGGGCTGTCTGGTGCCAGCAGAGACAAACGATTTGAAGGCCCTAGAGGGACACGGCAAAAGTCACAGCACATGGGCCTTCTTTCTGACATCCTTGGGCTTGTTTTGTTAATTCATGCCATCACTCTAGTTACATTCCTTCATATTACTTTCATTTTTGTGGTGTTTTTTTTTTCTTCTGAATTAATAGCCTGTTAGTAAATCTAAAGAGAAACATAGTGTAATAATAACAATAATAGCCTGTTAGTAAATCTAAACAGAAACACAATTAAACAGAAGCAGTGACTCTGGTCTAGGAACTGCACATCCTCCTCCTTTTGGAGGCAGAAGGTCTCAAACCACGCGGACATGTGCCAGAACCTGGTGGCTGGCTGAGGCCCACAGGTGCACGGCAGCAGGGATAGCTCCTCCTCTCCAGGGAGGCTTTCCTGCGGGTACCTTTAACCATTGCCCGAAGCAGCGCAGAAGCACCCTTCAGTGCAGTAGCCTAGCATTTTGAGCACTGAGGGAGACAGTCTATATACACGTGAGTCTCTCCTTGAAAGAGTTCAAGCGTGATGGTTAGCCAACAGTTCCTGGTAGGGAGCAGACCCTCCTCTACCAGCAGTTTGTATGTTGTAGATTAGCAATTAAGGTTATACTGTAATTGAAGCATCCTGCGAGGAGGGACCAGGTGATAGGTGTTTCCTCTCCTATCAGCACTCTCTTCACAAAGGGGCAGAGGAGTAGTCACCTTTCACCTGTAATCAGTAGCGAGCTGCCCTCTGCCCAGCCTCTGCAGCATGCTCTGTCTTTTGCAGGGATCATCCTTTTAAGACAAAATTCAAAGTTAGTCTGTTATGGTGGATTTTAGTACTGTATTCGTTTCAGTCATTGTCTCACATCTCACCAACACAAACATAAAAATAAAGCTTGGGACCAAATAATAAACATAATAGGAAACAGATTAAATGAATTCCATGTATGAATTTTTAAAACATATGAAACTGGGAAGCTTATTTTAGATGTAGTTAATAACTCTGGATTCATTCTTGGATGCTTAGCTCAGGACATTATGAAGACCTTTGTTAGCTGAGAGATGTATTTTTATTAGCATTTTGCAAACTTTTCTTGGGTGCAAACATTAAGGACTCTTTAATAAAGACAAGCATAGGGCCCCACTTCCATCTGCTGCATGTTCACTCTTCTGTTTCACTTTAGACAGCAATGATATTGTGAACAGGAGCAAACGGACAGTCAGAATATCTTTCTTTTGCAGTCGGAGCTGGGGGATGCTGATCTTTGGGATGAGACCCAAGACATACTTCCAAGCATTTTAAATCCTGTTTCGGCACTTGGCACTTCCAGTCTGCGGACTCGTCTGTCTGTTCAATCAAGAAGCCAGCGGTATTGATTCCCATCTCGGGGACACACATTTCTTAGAGAAATACATAGCTTTCGGTAAGTGAGGTGGATTTTTCTGCTTCATGTAAACGTTATGTTAATCCTGAATGGGAAGTGCCCAGTCAGAGCCTGCCTGTAGTCATATGGCTGTTGTTGAACCTGTGGCTTCTGTTATTTCTGGCTCTGCAATTGGTGAACATGCTGTTCCTTCCACTTCCTTTGGTAATGGTCATCTGCACATTTTGAGGGTAATCCAGGGCATCACACACACACCCCTCTGTAGCCATTCTTAAAAAAATGAATTCTTTGTCTTTCCTTCATGCACACTTATGTATGCACACATTATTTGTAATGATTCATAAATGGAAAAGAGATTTATTGATTGTGAAAAATGAAGGTACAGCGAATTCAGTTTATCCACTTTAACCCTTTGTTTTTGGAGCAGAATGGAACAAACAATAAGCCCCGGGTTAGAATTTCAATTGCTACCTTTACTCTTGATTGCTGTGATATACAAATTAAAAATAAAGAAATGAGAAATATTTGTAAAGATGCATAGCATGCAAAGAGCCTCTGTAACATACATTTATTGCCATTCTGGAAGAGTACATGTTGCCAAAACTGAACAGTGCCTGGCCATTCTGACAGGCAGGGATTGCCTGGTCAGAGTCATAAAAAATCATTTGTAACTCTTCTACATTTCATTGGGATTTTCAATACAATAAGGTAATGAAAGTCTAATCTAGCTATAGTTTATTCATTGAGAGAAAAAAAAAATCAAACATTACTGAGTATTTCATTATCTTTAAAACTGGTTGAAGACAGACACTTAGCAATTTCTGAAAAGCACAGTTGTTAAAACACATTAGAACCTATTGTTTAAAACATTTCAGCAAACTTTCAGTAAGAATTAAGTAATCAGCTTTATGATGGTCTCTGCATTTTTTAGAGTTGAGTTACTCCTCGTCTCCAGCAAAAGATGGAGCTGTATTTCTCCCTCATTACTTTCTAGCCCTTCAGTTTTTTCTTTTTCCCCTTCAGTAGTTATTTGAATACATTTTTGTACCATGGGAAATACCAACCACAACACTAATTTACCATAACTCCAAGCTATGCACTGAGAAAAACACAACCACTTCAGTAACTACGTCTGTGATATGGAAAGGGTGGGAAGGTGCAGAGCTGCCAATAAATCGCTTACATCTTTCCTCCTCCAAAGGCAATGGCAAGTGCCAGCCTCCATTCTTCCTGCAGAGGAAAGAACCTGTGGACAGTTTGTGGTGTCTGGGAATGATGCTTGAGGATGTCTGGATTTATCTGGTTCTGTGTACGTGTGAAAGGGTGCTTGGTCAGACTGCTTCACTCTGCTTGAATCAGCCAAAAGCTGGACTTTACCACATGCATATCCTTTGCAACAGAGGATAGTTTTAAACTAGAATGGTTCAGACCCCTCCTTAGTGAGGTTTATCACATGCTCTGTTTGGGCAGGTAACTGCAGGGCAGCCACACGTAAGAGGACAAATACAAAGATGCCACCTAACAAGGTATGTGTGAAGTGATGGTTTTCTTGAAGTGTAACAGTCTCAGTCTATGTAGAGACATAGACTGATTGTGTTGGTGAAATAATGTGTCTGCCTTTGGCAGCAAAATGTTGTTTTCCAGGGGAATGTTTGATACAAAGGCTACATATTTTTAAGATCCTCTTCAGGCTTTCCACATCTTATGCTCTATGATCAGTCTTTCTTGCACTGTGCTAGCAGGATGTTGGTTTTGCCTTTTGTGAGGCTGCTCTTTGTTGTGAAGCGCAGGTGAGGAACAAGCCAGTTTGATGTACTTGTTGGTATAAGGATGGGCTCCCCTGCTTTCCTTTCAAAGAGCTAAACTTTGAAAGGAGAGGGCAAACAATATGCTGGCTTCTACCTCTGCTGGTTTCAGTCAACTAAGAGAGGTGATTTATTGTCTAAAGAGTATTTAGTATAGTGTCAGAGTGAAGAATTAATTTCTTTAAAATATATTCAAGTGAGTGGTAGTTGTGAGCCACTAGAGATTTCTGTTAGTCCCCTCTGTTTTCATGGATATTTATTTCCTTCTTTTAACACTGTATTCTCTCTTGGTAAGTGGATCTTAAAAACTCATTCAGACCGTGAAATCAAAAGAGAGGAAATACTTTCTCCTGCAAAAAATGAGAGACCAAAAGAT
The DNA here is from genome assembly GCF_013377495.2 of Cygnus atratus. Taxonomy (NCBI): domain Eukaryota; kingdom Metazoa; phylum Chordata; class Aves; order Anseriformes; family Anatidae; genus Cygnus; species Cygnus atratus. The sequence goes on from NC_066366.1 coordinate 21,710,094, forward strand.
AGAAAAAACAATGCTTCCTTTATTTTAAAAAAGGCATACTGAATCGTGAATACGTATTTTCACTCTCACAAAAAGTAGAAACTTCTTTTTTCCTGTCAGCTATTAGTAGTTTGAATGAGATATAACATGTTTGGAAATAAAAATCAGCGTAGAAATTAGGAGAATTCTTAAAAACAGGTGTTGTTGTAACCCTTTGCAATAGAAATTGAAGGTACTTCCTTCACATATAGATGGCATATTTTTTCAGGACTAGAATCGGACCGCTCAGTTCAGAACATTTGGGAAACATCTTAAGAGTACTATGGGTTATGACAATGTTTACCTTGATGTCTCTGAGACTCATACCCTGTAAAAAGTATTTAAAGGCCTTAAACTTGTACACTTTGTTCTCAGATTTTTGTTTTAATTCCTTCTGGTTTTATTGAGATTTATTTCCCTTTTGACACTGTTGTCTATGTTGGCTCTTAGAATCTTATTCAGATCATGATATCAAAAGAGAGGAAATATTTTCTTGTGTCTTCCAGCTTGGCAGGAGGACCAGTTAATTCTTAAAATGTGAATGTGGCATGGGATTTGAAGTTCTTATTTTATTACCTCAAGTTTTATCAGTATTTTCTACCTCTGAATTACACATTTATTTTTATATATTGTTACTTTTACTACTGTGATGTATGTCATTTCTTTTTATAGTAACAATTTTGACGCTGATTATAGTTAGAAGAGTAAATAATAGATTAATGGTTCATATCTGAAGTAAAAATTGAAGTATTTTATTTGCATTTGACCCCAAATTATTTTTTCCACATCAACTTTTAATTAAGAAATAAATACCATTGTGTGTAGAGAATATGTAACTTTATGTTGAAAACATCAATAAGAAATCTGATTTTCTGAAATGAAACATCTGATTTTGACATATTTTTTTTAGTTAAAGATACTACTTTTAGGTAAAGGTAGAAAATCTGAATCTTTTTACCAGATTTAATCTTACTTTGCAGAACATCTTCCTACAGTTCTGTTTTCCGAATAATTCACTATTCATAAAGCTTAAAGTTCCTCAGCTATTTCTGCAGTTTCATGCATTGCTCATAGCTGTGAAATGAGGTCAGTAAGAAATGTTTACGTATATCCATTGATACCGCGGGTGATTCTAATGCCCAAGTAGAACAGGCACGCTGAATTTTTAAACTCAGTGTACGTGAAGCAGTCAGTATTTCCCAGCTTGGAAAAACTAAATTGCTGAGGGAAGATTTGTTTTTCAAAACAGAGGACAATTAGGATGAACATAAAAATTATTTAGCATGAACATAAAAATTATCAGAAGCTTTATATATGTCAGAAGGGGCTTGTTGGACTCGATGGAGTTGTAGTCAGTGATCCTTGTGGGTCCCTTACAACTCAGATTCTATGATTCTTGTAGCCATGAATGTAAAGATAGAAAAAATACATGATAGACAAGAAAATATGGATGAAATTCGACAGATCATAGGGTCTCAAGGTTCCCTGGAGTGTGACCCCCCTTCACTTTTCCTTTCAAAGCAAGCTCAAGCCCTGCTGCAGAAGGCTGGCCTCCTGCCTGTCCCGCCGCGGGGTTGCCTCACTCAGACACAGGCTGACGGCATTTGGGATTCGGGGACCAGGCTTCATCTGTGAGGGAGGCCATCACTGTGCCTGCACTGGAGAAACCGCTTTGCTTCTCTACTGGAAAATGGGCCTGGAAAGCAAACTTCTGGTCAGCCCTATTTGACAGGGAAATGCAGAACGTGGCCTTTAGGCCGGTGTCGGCGTGATGGCTCTTGACCAAGGCCAGCCGTAAGCCACTGGGAACTTTGGTTAAGGTTGGATCCCAAAGCTCTGTTAGCAAGAAGATCAATGATCAGCGCAAACAGATTAATCCGTAGTTAACAACTGCGGGACTGAAGTGTCCACAAAGCCAAATACTTCTTGTTTTTCAGCTGTCAGTGGCAGGCGTGATGGTCCCTCATTTTTTTCCATGCATTTGGCTCGCCAAGTTAGCTGCTTTTATTAGCAGCAGTTGATCTCTCTGTAATGAGGTGAGCACATTATAGCTTTGTCAATTTTTTTCTCAAGAACAGTACTTCACATTCAGATTTTCTGTTTATATCACACCATATCACACAAAGAACTGCTGCACGCCTCAGAAGTTGATTTATTGCAAGTGTTTCATGCTGAGAAAGCTTTTTTTAACTTTTTTTGTGAATATCTATGTGTTTTAACTTTTACAAAGGAGGATGACTTTACATTCTCTTCACTTTTTTATTTGTAATGCAGCGGTTTGATCAACATTAACTCGTTAAATTCAAATTAAGTGTCTTCCAGAAAACAATGCTAAAGGAATTTTAAAATGTACTTTTTTACTGTTTCTGATTTGAAAGGAGTCAAATGCCTACAATTTCTTAAAAGAACATTAGTAGGAGGTCCACTCTTAGTTTTATAAACATTTTTTTGCCTCAGTAAGGCCCACAAGACCTGGGATAAGGCCAGCATAGACTAAAAACAAGTCGGCTGATACATCTGCAGAACTTAAGGCCAATATAAATGCATTTATGAAATGAATGTCTATGAAAAATCTAGGGAAAACAGTTTTAAGAAGACCACCAACAAACCGATCACACATGAACATTTCTTCCATGTGTTTGAAAGAGAATCATTGCAGAGAAATTTGGACAATTTTATTTGTAGGTTGTCATTTACTTTATGGCAGGCCAGAAAATGGTGGTTTAGTGCCACTATCTGATCTGACAGAAATGTAAAGAATAAACTATTGTGGTAAATGGAAACGTGCATATTATTAAAAAGAAATAAATAAAATAAAGTTTTCATAAGGAAAGCTGTTGTCAGAACACAAGTAATATATATACATTTGTGATGTTACTTTGTGGTACATCAGTGAAGAAGTATGTAGTCATTTAGCAAATGCTTATAGCTTAATGCTTAATTTGCTATAAGCTTAACTGATTAAATGTATGTAAGCTACCACTATGAATGCTGTACTTCATCAGATTTTAATAATGCATTAGGTGCATGAAAGATATCCCAAATGTAACGAAAAAAAACCCCAACACTTCCATCTGGTAGGTAGAAAATTAAAGTGTCAATAAAAGACCCAGGAGCTGTAAGTCATAGTCATGTTTTTGTGAGTCATTCTGAAGTTCGTGACAGTAAGCACTGCTCTGTGTTAGCAAGGGTTGCAGATTTTGACTGTTTATTAGGATTAATACTGTACTCCAGCTTTCAAAGAGAAATGTCACGCTAATGCCAGCATTTATCGGTATCCGGCAAAGTTTAGAGACAGTGAGTTCTTGCTCCTTCAAAATCAAACACTATGTGAAGCAGTTCTTTCCCCAAAAGGGGATTTGATCTCATTGTCACATCTGGCATATGCAAAGCCACATGTAACTGTTTTTTTCCATGCTTCCAGGAGAAAAAAGCTCAACTGAAAAAAACCCAAACAAACAACCTCTCCTCACAACCCCAGCTACAAAAAATATATTGTGCTGCAGCTGTCCCTCACTTGCTGAGTTCCCTCTTCTGTTCTTTCTTGATAGAGATAATGCTTTCTTTTAATTTTGAATAATTAATAGATACATTTTTAAAGTGTTTTTTTTTCATAATCATCAACCACTAGTTTAATTAAAATTCTCAGTTCAATTTTAATGAATTTTAATGTTTTTATTTGTAATCTTGCAATTCAACTGTCATGCGAAATTCAGAATATGAACTGGGGTAATTTCACAGGTATATATGCAAGACAGAGCTAATTTTCTCACTAGGAAACAGAGATAAGAGGTGATTTTGCAGATTGTTGAAGAAAATAGAATATTTATATAGTGTATCTCCTAGACTAAGTTTTGCCACATACCTCAAATACAATATGAACCCCCAATGCTGTAAAGCCTGTCAGAGAAAACATGCGAGGTGTGATGCACCTGCATGCCACTGGCAGGTAGAAGCTGTAATGATTGAAATGGGATTGCTGGCTAATATTCTATGGGGAATATTCATCATCACCTTATTTTGGACTGGAAATTCATCTGATAATTTAGAAGTTAATCACCTTTGGGTTCCTCTGCAGGAAGAATACAGAAGACAAAATGCTAGTAACAGTCTCATTCAGATGCACATCAGTGAAAACTGGAAACCAGGCTTTCTCTTGACTTGGGAACTCCTCACCAGTGTGGCTGGTACCTGACAGGGAAGAAGGTGATTGAGGAGATGCCAGTCCTCTCTTCTGTGAGTAAGTGTCGTTACTGGTCTTGTGACTGTTAACCCATTTGTTGTTTCCTGCCATCCCTGTGGGTGACCCTAGGGTTCTGGTGTGTCATGAATACCCTGTTCTCCATAACTGGTGGGATGCAAAGCATGGATTTCCACTGTGTGTAAATACTACTTGCACACACCACCATGGATATGAATTGTGGAAACAGCAGTTCAGAGTGTGAGATGACCTGTTGCACTAGTGATAGGTCAGATGATAAAAGGTTAAGGACCAGACAGGAAAATTAGAGATTAATCTACAGATTTTTGGGTGTTATACATTTAACAGCAGATCGGAGAAAGTAGTCTGTTCATGTAAGGGTATACACGTGCATAGGCTTTTTGTGAGGGTGTTTAAGAAACCAATGGAAGTACTTATATAAATATGCGTATCTACACATCATATATAGGCATGTATTTACAAAGTCTGGAAACTACAAGGCTAAATATGATGGGTTAGCAGAAGGGTTTCAGCATGTGTATTTTAAGAATAAGAGACCAAATAGCATGCAGAGAAAATGTTAGCATTGAAAACTTTAGGAGCAGAATTTTCCAAAAATATTAGCATTGTAGATCAGGCCTGTTACTATAAACTTTTGCTGGAAGAGCAGTTGGTTGCAGATGTAATTTTTTCTTATGTCTGATGTTGCTGTGGCAACAAGATGTCACCAGGAGTTTGGAAAGAGAAACAGTGAACTGCTGGCAATGAGGGTGAGACCAAGTGAGGAAAGAACAGAAAATGGAAAAGGCCGAGAATGAGGTGTTGAAAAAAGATGACAAGTGAGATACAGCAGGAGAGAAGAGGCAGGAGAAAGATAACTGGCTGAATAGGCTGTATTTGTTCTTTCTTTTGCATACTTATAATTTGAAGCCTTGATCTTACTCTACTCTCCTGAAATGCCTTGAGGCTTTTGTCCAACCAGGAGTTCCAAGGAGTAAGCAGAGGAGGTCAATATTTATTGACATAACTGAAATATAATAGTATTTACAAGGCAGAAGGTTTTTAGCAACATGGTAATGAATCAGGATTCAAGAAAATGTGGCTGAAATGACAATCCCACATCAGTCTCTGAGAGTTGTGAAAGCATTAAAAAGTGTTTAAAAATAGGTAGTGTAATAGCTACTATGAACATTCTGTTTAGGTACGGAAGCACCATTTGAACTGCTTGTTCTTGCAGCTGATTTTTGCAGCCCACTGATCTTCAAACAGGCAGTCTTACGATTCAAACGAAAAGCCTTACGATTACTGGAAAATGCATGGAAGAGCTGAAAGAAAATCCACTCCTAGGATGAGTTCTCTCACTGTTCCCTGACCTATGAAATTCTCTTTATTCAAAAAATTCCTCATAGCAGCTAGTTCCTAAGAGCCTGGAGAAGAGAGTGGCTTCTGAGAAAGAGGGATAGCACTCATCTATCAATAAATAAAGGAGAGAACTTCTTAAGAAAAAAAAATCTCCCTTTTTCCAGTGTTTATTTAGTGTTTATTATGCAAGTGCATACACACCTCTTCAGTCTCTGCGGATGGATATGCAATGACAAGTGTCAAGCAAAGCTTAACTCCCCCATTTTTTAGAGCTATGCCTCTCTCTGTTCCTAACGGAAAGTGGCTTTTATATTAACTGTATGGCTATTTCCTTTCTTTAATTCAGGCACTATTGCTCATCATTAAAAAAATGATCTCAAAGTTACTGTATTACTAGCACTGGAAGTAAGTGCTTCTGCTGTAGATAGCCACCCTGCAGTGTCTTAAAAGAGATTTCTCTTGTGAATGTCACTGAAACACATTGACTTGGCCTTGACTGAGTTATTTAGAAGTTTGGTTCAGTGAATTACAATGAGAGAATAGAGAAAGTGAGGAGAATAGTTATTTAAAATTGCAAAATACCTTCTCTGTGCGTACATTTAGGTGCAGGCAAAAAGAAAGGAAAGGAAAAGTATTTTAATGTTTTTTTCATCATTTTTGAACTTCATTGTTCTTGAGTGTGACACAAAGACCTGTATTCCCTCTGCGTCATACATCTTACAATTGTTAGACAAGGATGTAGTTCCACAATACTCTGCCTTTAGGGGCAAAGCCAGATTGAAGGATCCTCTGTTCTCCCCTACTGTTCTGCTGGAAACTTGTTATCCTGTACTACTGTTCACCACCCCACGCACACAAAGGTTTGTGAGGCAATGCTGACATGACCTGAAGTGATCCAGGTTAAAAATAACTCTCAAAAAAGGTTATTTTCAGTGATCCCATTTATCCTGTGCTCCCACAAACAGTTGTTGTGGAATAACTGAAGGCGGGAAGCCGCAGCGGAAAAGCTGGACCACGCAGCCGGAGGTGGGAGGGAGCAGCTGAAGCCAACGTGTTGTGGTCCTGTGCCGGCAGTCCCAACAACAAGATGGACTCTGCTGTCATTAACGCCTTTGCACGTATGGTTCTGATCCAACTCCTTCCGAAAGCAGTAGGCTTCTTTATGCTGATATTAATCCAGGGCTCTAGGAAGGTGGCCTTTTCCTCACCTTGACTCACTAAAAACTGCAAAGGTTGGTTGGTTGCTGTTGGATTTTTTCCCCTGATAATGTTTTGCTGTATTTCCTAATTAATAATTCTACAGTTATGTGAACCAGTCTTTTCCATAATCACTTATTGGATTGTTTGTGCTGGTTGAATGTTCTCATGTTAAATGAGAAATCTGAAATAAAAAATGAGCAATGAGGGTACTCTGCCATAAACCCACACAAAATTCACTTCTCAATTGAATGCTTGACTAAAGCAGATGTCTTTTAAAAATAATACGTTTTTGGATGTGTTTAAGATATTTGAAGTCTCAGCTGAGTGAGTTTTTTATGTCAGCGATTTTTTTCCTGTTTCTGAATCAAAAAATGGACTGCATAAAAAGAAGCTCTTTTTTTTTTAGTATTTATTCAGTCACTTATGTTAACTTGGTCTGTTTTTTGGAACAGTTATTCTCTTGAGCTGGGACTGTTATGTGTTGCATGTCACAAGTGTCCCATGACAGAATATTTACCTAGCATTAAAATTGGAAACAATTATGGATATTCCATTTGGTTGGGAATGGAAAGCTTGCAAAGTGTGGGAATAAGGAACTTGAATTCACTCGGTTTGAGTGGACCCTTAGTAAGCAATAGGTGCCCTCCAACCTGACTGGCTAGACAGATATAGAAACTGCTGTACAAGTCAAAAGCATTGGTCTCAAAGAAAAAGAAGTAGAGGGAGATGCATCTCATTTCATTCTGAGAATGAAAACGTATCTAGTCTTTTAATTTTTCCCTGCTACCTCAGTAATTTAACATGAAAATACTGATTGTATTAATCTGTTATAAATCAAGACCTGCCACGCTTTCCAGCTCTTTTCCCTGTCCCATAGTCCTGTGGTCTGGTTACGCCTTCTGTTCTGGACCACAACTGTATTCGTTCTCAAACTTCAATTCATAAAACTCCCCTGAATCATTCTGATAACATCACATCACTTCTTCTACTGCCTGCCCTTTATCTGCTGTTGAGAAGTTGTGGTCTTTCACAAACACATCCAGGACATGGATTCAGAGAGGCAAAATGCCCTCCTTATGCTTTTATCAGCTGTCTCCTTCACGTTGAGCTTCTTATTTCTTACGCAGGCTTGTCAGGTGACAGCATTTGCTTATTGCCCTTAGAGTCAGATTTGCCAGCTGGAGAACTGAAAGCACGCTCATCAATGCAACCCGTTCTGCTTAGAGAGAAATTCCAGTGTCTCTCCCTATTGGCTTCAAGTTGTTCATGTCTGCACCATCAAATCTGCAACAGCTGTATCCTCTTTACATCTATAGAGCAGTCAGAAACTGATCCTGGGGATTAAAACAGTAGGCGTTGCATTTAATAGGTGCTCACCTACACAGGGATGTATTTTCAGCCTTCTGACCACCTGTCATCCCATCAAGTGTCATGGGAGTTACAAAACCTTACAGGATTTGGCCTGGGAACAATTTGGGAGTAATACATTACGATGGGAGCAATCAGTAAAATGAGAAGTTGAGATGCTTATACAAAATTTAATTATTGTGATGTAAAACTGATTGTGTGGTCATCAAAATATTTTCTGTGGTGCTTTTTTATTTACGCTGCTTTTCACTGTTTCATGTGTTAGTGTGGGACTTTGGGTTTTCCTGAAATGCCTTTATTTTCTAGAAAGTAAAAAAAAAAAAAAAAAAAACAACCTCTAACCATGAGCTTCCCAGAATCCTTTGAGAAAGTAGCTAAGTAGCTGGTGCTCAGGCAATCAGAGTAGAATGAATACAGAGTTCATTGGCCAGGTTATTTTGAGTTCTAAAGCTAAAAACATTAGAAAACTTCTCATTACAAACACCTGATCTTTTTAATGTCTTCATGTCTAAAAGGTGTCAGTCGCACATTTTTTTTTAATAAAAATTCTGTCTTGGAAAAAGCATTGTACATGTCAGATTTAAGGTGTCGTGATACATTTTTTCAGCAATTTGCTGTTCAGATATAATAGGATTGAAACAATTGGCAACATAAGCAATTAGTTTTCACTGATGCACTTTGATCTTTACTGAGAACTTAATTTTTTTGTTATGAATTCTCAATAGCAGAAGCTTAGCATGCTTCTCAGGTGTGCAGCTGAAAATTTTGGTCTACATTCACGGGAGGCTGAGTGTAATTAAAGTGGGTTTATGACTGACTAGCTTTCAAGAAGAACTAGACATGAAATGTTATTGGTATTAATGTTCTAGGATACATACTAATACGTACGTCCCTCAACTGTCTGTTAGACAGTCATGTTTTCCTTCTTTTCTATTTTCTTTATATACTGTATTTGAAATGCACTTGTAAATAGCTCATATCTAAATCCTGATCTCATTATTCTGCTTGTGTGAGAAATTTGTTCTACAGCTGAACTTGGTGACACCTAGTGAAGTAAGGATTATCATCATCTTGAACAAGGGTATCAAAATCTGCCTCATTTTTTGAATCTCCTTTTTACTTTCAACTCCGAAAGGTTATGTTAAAAAGTACGTAGGAGAGCTCACTTTCAAGATTTCAGAGTAGCAACTGAGTCGCTAAGCAATGAAAGTCATCCAGGGGAAAAGAGATGAGGAGAATCGAATGGGTCTAGTTCAAATTCAGACTTCACAAATCCAGACAATAAACACAGATGAGGCTGCGTTCCAGTCCACAGAAACAATCTGAACACATATGGAAACAGGTTAATATAAATATGGACGTATTCTGTATGTCTAGAAAACCAAATCAAATCAAACTTTTAACTTAAGAGAAAAAAGTTTAAATTTCTCATCTTATATAAAAATGTTCATACGTTGTTTTCAAAAGTAAAATCCACTGACACTTCTTCTCTTCTTAGGATTCATAAATAGAGAGAGACTTGTATGCAAATGCCCTCTTGTCACTAGTCCCAGAGCCCTGTGTCTGCCAAACTGCCAGAACTTCGCCCATCGTCTACAAGGCTTGGCAGAACAAGACATACATACATACATATATAGGTTTACAGAACATTCTGCCATCCTGTTACTTTGTGGTATGGAAGAAATGATGCTTGAAAGTTTGTGAAATGTTACTAAGAAACTCTTGAGTTATCATACTGTACTGCAGTAATTAGAAATAATTTACAAAATATGAAGAGTATGATGTGTCATTACATTTCTTATGCTTTGGTGAGAGGTACAAAGTAAGAGATGAAATGATTTATTTGCATTACTGAAAATTACCGGTTCCTGTGGTTCTCAGATCATCAGGACAAACTATGACTTCTGACAGGGCCAGATGGAGCTGCGGGCTGGGCAGGCTGCATGGATCCTCATCCGCAGCATGGGGGCCTCTCATCTGTGATCTCTTGCATCAGTCCTCTCTGCTGAACTACACAGCCTGCTTTGGGAGATCAAGGCTGTGTTACTATCTTTGCTAGTTTTGGAAGAAAGTCAGCTAACCTCGCTATGCCTTGGTCTCCTCAAGTCTAAAACAGGGATAATAATCTAGTGAGGTTGTTGTAAGGCATTGGTATTTTGTACATGTTGCTGCTGTTATTATTTGTGAGTTTGGTACCAGCATGGTGGGAGTATCAAGAGACTGAGAGACCAGGCAAAACCTCAGAACATCAACAAACATTTATCTATGGTTAGCTTATAAGTAATTTTTCTGTTACCTACTGAAAAGCAAAGACTAATCAATGTGTTGTTCAGGCCTTAGTATACAATACTGCAAGTCAGATGCCACATTGCTGGCCCTGATAACGTGTTTGATTGTTCTTTCCTCTGAGGCTAAGCTCAAGGGCTTCTTCTTGAGGGAAGCTATAAGATTTTCTAAGCTTCACCGTGTAGCACTGATGTTTGTGTACGCTTTTCCATAGGACAAAATCCGCCTGGTCCAAAGGGTTATTTTCTCGTTCATGGGCCAGGCTGTGTTTTGGCCTGTTGAGGGACGTGTTATCACCTGGGTGCCACTGCCTGGGTGCCAGCCTGCTCCAGTTTGTTCAGGGTAACGTTGCCCCTTGGCACATTGTATGCCAGCTGATTCCTTCTAATAGTTGTGTTATAATACTGTTCAAATTTTTCAGTTGTAAACCATTTTTATGCAACTGCACCAAATAAGCAGCTATTACAGGATGTTCTGCTTTCCACTCAGTCTTATAGTAAGTCTGGGTACAAAACAAACAGAAATAAAGCACAAATTGTTATTATCCCTATTTTACGCATCAATCTTCATTCTGCATTGAGATCATCTGATGGAAACACTATAGAAACATGAAATGTTAGTATCTTAGCATAAGAATGTAGCATTCTGAATAGGGACATAGAAAACCTAGTTTAAAAGTACAATAGAAAATGATAGGTCACTAGCGCTTGAAGTGGGATGGCATGCAGAGCTATGACACGTCACCTTTTTGAGAACTAACATAGATATTTACTATTTTGTGAAAAAATGGCTGCATCTGTACTGCAGAGGAGTTAATCTCTGCAGCTTTGATATCTGATGTGTGCTGTAGCCACATCTTGCCTGTGTCTCAGGCAAATTGTGAGTGCGTGCACTATCCTATCACTTGTTCTGTTTTCCCACTGAAGGAAATGGAAGTGTGTCAGGATGGAGAAAGATAAAATGCCCCCTAATTGATTTCCCTGGGCAGTCAGCAAGCCAAGACTGTGGAAACACTTTCCGTGATGTTGGGCTCTGTACACCTGAGTCCGTGACTAAGAAACACACTGTAGAGCATAGCAGGTTTATTTGACAGATACAGCCAGGGAGAACTGTATCCTGGAAATGACTTACTTAACCCTTTGCTTCTACTAACTTGAATTCATCCCCCCCCTTTTTTTGCTTCAGTTCATGCACCCCCAGCATGTTGACACAGAAGCTGATCCTTGCCTAGCAGAAGGGGCTGTAGACTGCTGGTCTCAGGTCACACATCCTCAGCTGCTATAGATTGACATAAGTGAAGTTCTAGCAATTTACTTCAGCTGAGGATCCAGTGTTTGTGTTTGTTCCGTTAACCTTTCTGTAGTTTGATTACTTTCTTTTCTTTTTCTTTTCAGTGAAGTGAAATTCTCTACTCTCAGACTAAAGTTTTGTGGCTCAAATGCCTTTTTTTTTTCTGCTAAAGAATTCTTTCTGTCTCTGAATGCATTACTGTATGTGAGGACGTTGTGAAGATTTGGATGTAAACACCTCACAGTAAGTTGATGTCTGTTTTACTTCTGCTATATTACATTGCACTAAATCTGTTGATATTTAATCATTTCAAATGCACTTTTTATTCAAGTAGAAGATGTAAAACACATACTCAAGCATGAGAGCTTCTTTATTCAGGTGTATTTTAACGCAACTGTGTGCCTAGGAAAAAGTAATAATATAATGCTTGTTTTTTTCCTTCTGGGGCCATGCAGTAAAAATCTATGGTATTCTTTGATGCTGTTTCTGTTTTAATCACCTAAGATTCTTAGAAAAATTAGAAGCTGGTTCTGGTGGATACTGTAGGAGAAATATTTTTGTTCAAATGGGAATTTTGCTACATCCATAAGCTTGGGTATAAAATGATTCTCACGAGGGAAATTGAAATTCGTGACTGTGATAGGTAGTCTGAGTTTTCAGATGCTGATTCCTCCAAAATGCTTCATGAGACTGGCAATCATATACTTAAAAAAAAGAAAGTACATAGAAGTTTTTCAGAAAAGAGATGAGAAAGAACAATGTGGCAGGAGGCTGGATAATAAGGAGGACTGGAATAAAAGAGCAACGTGAAAAGTTATGAGGTTAAAGTTCAGCACTATTTCACTTGTTTTGCTGATTTTAATTGTCAAAGTAATAATGACGTTTTCTGTGAAATATTGTAGTGATGATTCATTTTGGTCAATTAGTGGTAGCTAGAATTATTGATGAGTCTTCTATGTGACGAAGAAGTTCTTAAGCTGTGGTACTTGGGAAGCCCAAGAAGGGATAAAAAGTGTTGTGGAGAACTGGTAGCTTGTAAATAAGGAGACACAGTGTAAATGGAGCTGTTTGATTTGTGTAGAGAAGCTGGGAAGGGACCCAAAACACAGTCTTTATTTGTTTTGAAAATGAACGTATCAAAAGAATTCTCATTAGAACTACCACTTTTGGAAAATTTACCTAGCATGCAATCTGTAACTCTTCTGTTATGTTTCATAGGTTGGTAAAGTAAATGGAGCATTTCAACAGCAGGGTTTACAAGTGTGTGGGAGGTGCTAGTGAAAAATGAGCAGTAGAGAGTACGTTGGAGCTATCTTTAATCAGCTGTGTACTGTGAAGTTGGGTGGGAAAGAGTAAGCCTTGGTTAATTAAAGGGAAAAGGAACATCCTGCATTTTCTGTGTGGCCTCGGTATGTAGTCAGCATGCTTGAGGAAGTGCTGGAGCTACTTTCTTCACCCTTTATTCTTGCTGAAGGAACCTTGCCCTATCTTGTAGAAGGCTGTAGGGAAGAAAGACGGTCATCTTAAAGGTAGCTGCCGTTCCTGTAGACAAAGAATCCCCTACTGCTTCCTCTGAAGCAATTCAGCTCTACATCATCTTAAAGAGACAAATCCGGTTTCTCCATAATTACATGAACAAAGCAAAATGAACAATGTTTATGTCTTCTAGTGTTAGAATATGTCTTTCACTCTTCAACTCTGTGTAAAAATCTTGCTATAAACCCTTGAAAACCACCTTTCAGATTTCTCTGGGGATGATTACCAGCTGTACTGTACCCTGATGTACATCTGCTGGGTATAACTAACCATCCCTCCTAATAAGAAGCCTGAACGAACATTCTGCTGGGAACTCAATAGGTATCAGCAGAGCTGGCATATCAGAGTTTGCTTGAACGGATTTGAGATAAGGAAGAGTGGGGAGAGGCAGGCAGATGTCAGTCTTCACTGATAAGAAAGAGGAGAACTGCATCATGTGGCAAGTAAGTGATCCTGCAGAAACAAGGCAGCTTTATCTGTGACATACCATCTGCTTTTCAATTAGTATCATCTTCAAATTGGTTCTCGGTCATCAGATTTCATGCTGTCAGACAATTCTGTGGAAACGCATTTCCAAAGGGCTTCCTATTTGAAAGTGATTATGTTGAAATAAAAATAAAACCATTACAAAGATCATATTTTAAAGGGCATCATTATTTTGCAATTCAAGCAAAGAGGTGATTTTGGGGATGGGGGGTTGCTCATTAATGAGTGTGTTATGCTATGACACTGTTAGCTATATGTTTCATTCTACTGCAATTACAACCTTCAGTGAAATTATTTACTTAACATCCTTAATTGAGGGAACTTTACTCTCTGATTAAGAAGGAAATAACTTAATGGAAATCTAAGACTTAGTGGGACTGAGGGAGAGAAAAAAATGAAAATTACCAGGTTTTCAGAGTTCCAGGAATTAAATCCAAACCAAAGTCTTTTCAGACCTTTGGCTCTGTGAGTTGCCTTTTGGAGGGTTCTCTAGAGTACCGTGTCACCAATTATCTACTCTAGTTAATGTAGAGGTTGCCCCGACGTCAGTAGTTTTTGGTATGTGCTCTGAAGAATGCTCCAGATGCTGAGTTTCTGAGGTAAGTGGTTCGGATTAGTTTACACCCTTCTTGGAAAGTCTTTTAGTGCTGATGGCAGCACTCTGCAGTGCACAAGCAAGCCCATAACTCCACCCTTTTAACAGCAAACCCTTGTCCAGCATTCACTTTTCTGCCTCTTTTGTACTTGTAACCACAGCAGTGTGATAGAAGCAATTAAGCCTAACAGTTTTCCAGACTCTTGTTCTCATTTACTGCATCCTCCTTGTGTTGCAGCTGGTTACTATTGTGGGGATTGCTTCATGGAGCACCCCTCAGAGCTGCTGACACCCTGCAGAGGAAAGGGCTCTGAGTGACTGATGGCCTGGAGTGCAGGATCACTGATCTCACCCTAATTGTAGACACTGAAAGCAGATATCCTTGCCCTGCGTCACCTCGGCTCAGTTAGATCCCTCCACAGCACCGCACCTCCCCCTCCCTCCCCCCCCCCCCCCCCCCCCCAAAAAAAAAAATTTTCTTTGCAGGGTTGATGTCCTGGTTGACACCAGCTATCTTTTGAGTAGCTAATAGATACAGCAGTGGAAGAACAGAGAATAAATGTAGAGTGCAGCAAAGGGAAAGTCCTTTGTAATATCTGGAACAACGGTATGTTGCACTTCTATTCAGACACATTCTTTGAAAAACTCAGGTCCCAAGGCTGAAATTTTCAGGTCTGTGTGATTACATGGACCACACCTGTGCTTTTTGCAGGCCACATCTCAGGAGGTTTGCTCAGAGAAAAGGTACGGACTGTGTAGTGCAAGAGCCACTGCCGGAGCCCTGTGAGGAAGCAAGTATTCCTCATCGTGTAGGTCAAGGTGCTCCGTTCCCCACCGTTCTGTTGTTGGCTGTTGTCTGGAATGAATTGCCTGGGAACTGGAGAAAATCCGTAAGATAAGAGCTGCCAGATCATGTCAAGAACGCTGCTTTGCCTTAGTTGTGTCAGGTAGGTAGAGCGGGTAGTGCTGCTGGGGGAACTGGTCAGAGCAGGGCCTGCGTGGAGCAGCCAGTCCTGAGAGTGCCCGTCGGCAGCCGTCTTGGGCAGACTGGTGGAATGGGAAGCGATACCTGTTTCTGTCAGCAGGCTTGTGTTTTGAGGAATGAAACTGAACTTAGGAGAACAGAAGTAGTTTTACTAGCATTTAATGTCTTTAAAGTGGCTATTTGAAGCTTGGCGGATGTGTATGTTCTGTTCCAAACGTAAGATTGCATACTCGCTGTAACGCTTACGGTTCACGTAGGTGCAAGTCTTTCCTGCAGGTTGACGTCTCTACATTCTCTGCTTCTAGGTTGTGCCTGGAGACAGAATAGTACACAAGCATTGCTGTGCATACTGCAGCTGCTGCTGTGCCTCCTAATGGTGCTCTGTGCTCAAACAGCACATTGTCCAAGGAGCATTATGTTGCTGTGTTCCCCTCCCATCATAGTTGCCCATACGTGTGTATTAGAAATAATCACAACACTGAATGTCAGCTCTGGGTCAGACTTGAGAATTCCAAGGTCTCTTAAACATCTGGTAGAGACCAATTTTTCTAAAACTCACCTGATTCTTAATAACATCTCTGGAAGCTATTCTTTTTTTTTAATATTTATTTTATTTTCTCCCTCAAGAAGTTTGAAACAAGGAGAAATACTAAGAACTTAGCTGACATCAGTATATGTAGTTTTTCAGACAATTTCTAGCTGGTGCTCCTGAGGTCTGCTGTGTAGATGAAGCTCTTTCTTTGTTGGGCTGACAGTGCGCGAGACCAGTTGAATTATGCTCCTGAACTAGCGAGCGATATCCAGGAGGCTGGCTGTTAAGATATACCAAGATATGCACTACAAAATTGTGCTTTATGGTGCATTACAAGGGAGAGGCTAGCTCATCAGGCCTTTTCAAATATTGCAGCAAAGTCCTAGATGCCAGTTTACTTTTGTCTTTGTCTGTCTATATATTCTAAATTAGTCTTAAAACTGTTTCTTAATCTTTCATTTTTGCCTTGTATAATGCTGTTTCAGGTTTCATGGTTATGATGTTAAATCAGGATGGAGAAAAACAATGAATGAACCGGGGGGGAAAGGACAGCACTTTGCATGGTGTGTACAATAATAACAACAGGGTTTATCTGGAAACAGAAGCGATGTGAAAACACTGGACTTTACCCCCTTTTTTAATGTCTTCTGTTTATCGTTAATCCTATAAAACAAAGAAATTATGACCTAGTTAAAAGGTTGTTGAACTTATTGGGAGAGGTAAGTGCAGGCATTTACATGAGTACAACTCCACTGTTGTCAATTTGCAATAGAGTTATTTTTTATATTCTGATCTCTTTTAATGGCACGTGGCTTCACTAGCTGTTTGTGGCTGCAATGTTCCATGTGCTTGTTATTTAAAAACTTACTGTTGTGCTCACTAAGCTTTAATAGAAAACAGAGTGTTTTTAGGATGTGGATAACTCCAAGTTAATAAGCAGCCACAAAAAAAATAATGAACAGTGAAAAATATCAAATTTCCGGAAGAATGTTGGTGGTCCTCCAAACTTATTTCAATGATGTCTGTTTATGTGATTTTTGACTCATTTCTCAGTGAGTTTGTTTGAATTTTTAAATCATGTTGGTACAGGCTTCTTATTAAATTACTAATCCTATTCAAACAAGTCATGAAGAATACTCACCTGACAGTCTCAACAATCACTTGTGCTCCAGCAGGAACTGAGCAGAATTCTTTCCTTTATTGTGGTAAATATCTACTCAGTAATTTCAAAGGAAATTTAAGAATGATATTTAGTTTGCTCAAAATCTAGTAATATTTTTCCCCCGTCTTATTCCCAAAATGCTTCTGCTTTATTTTAAGGATGATTAAAGTTTAACTCCCATTTGTCAGATATTATGGAGGGGGTCTTTCCTTATGCTGTTAACTGAACAATTCGCGTTGCTCCTTAGTGCCCACATTGGTCCTCTTTGTTCTCCATGGCAATTTCTTCTCAGCTTTGTTCTGCCCACTGAATTTTACCTTTTTTGTCAGTTTCAGGATTATTTGTTCTGTACTTACTCTGGGCTTAATCTGCAGGGCTGACCAAAAAGGTCAGAGGCCCTGTGTATGCATCTGTGGAAGAGGAAGAAATAGATTTCCTTACTGACAAACATGGCAGCCTTCTGATTCTCCTCTTTCCCTAGCATGAATTCCCTGTAAGCTCAAGCTCTGCCAGAAGAGAGTACCTGATTCTTCTAATATTTCTTATTGCTTACCTACTAGGAAATTAATCTCTCTTCTATGAGAGAAATTTCTGTAGAACAGTATTTTAGGTTTCTAAGTAAACTTGCTTTTGATTTTCTTCCTCATTCACTTTGCAGGAACTGATCTTAACTCCATGTTTAAATTTAGCTTTTCATTTTTCACATTCACTGATCTCACCATGGCCAAAATAACTTCCCTGATACATCTGTAATCTCTCGCTAGGGTTCCTTCTTATTTTATTTTATTTTTGGAAAATCGAGACAAATTAGAAAAGGCATGTGGGAAGTTTTCCTGCCTCAGAAAAATAAGATCAACTCACCTCTTGAACACTTTCCTCTTGAACACTTTCCTAACTCTCTTGGCTCATCATGTCTCCAAAATAGCGTGGTATAGAACTTCCAGATGAGTACATTGACTTAATCTGTTACCTTTGGCAACTATTAGTAGTGTCGAGTAGACTTTCTTCTCCCTGATAAGCAGTTGTTGTTGAAATTACTTTGCTGTTAGAACAGTTTCCACAAACATAAAAGGTTCATAAACAAAGCCAAGGATAGTAACAGTAATCTGACTTGAAGTTTTGCGGTACTATGTAGAAATTCTGGAAATTCTGCAGAAATGTCAAATAAATCAGTTTCAGTGTGTTTTTTTCATTATTATTTTTCAATCTAGACTGTCAACCCTTTATTGTCTAATTTGGATTAGACACTATTTTTAATATTACCCTTTAAATTTTTCGGATGTGCTGTAAGTTTTTGCACACAAAACTTAACAGCCAGGAGAACTGGGGTCTTGGACAAAGCTGGATTTTATGGCAGCATCAGTGTTGAGGAATGCCAGGGCTGCAGCCGGTAAAACCCAGCGGGCATTATGGACAGAGTGCGAGGAGCAGAATTACTTGAGGATCAGCAAGAAATAATCAGTCCTTAGCACTGAGATGTTACCTTTGACTGCTTTCTTCCATTGGAGGTTTTAAAATATAACTTCTGAACTTCAGAGTCAAGCACTTGACCTTTCCAATATTTAAGAGGGGAGGGGAATTCAAATGTTCTTTTCTCCTGCCACCATTTATGGCTTCAGTACATTACTGATTTTCAGGCTTCAAACAGTGCAAAAATTCTTGCTTCCCTGGCACTTGCCGATCTTCAGATTTAAGTGCTATTAAGCCAATTGTGCATTAACCTTAATCAAAATGTCATTGAAACAAATTATTTTAGTGTGGAGTAGACTTGTCCCTCTGACAACACGCAGGGCATCTCTTTTAAAAGCAGTACAAAGAATTGTTGCAGAAAAATGTGGCATTATATCTGCTTGCCTGCAAGACTTACTTGAAGGCAGAGGATTTATTTTAAGATTGCCGTGTCAAATGGTTCCTATTTATGTGGAACAGAGTTAAGATTCTACTCATGATTTAAATGAAAAATATTCCCGTTCATGGAGGCTGAGTTTTGGAGGGTTAGGGGAAGATTTTCGACATGAAATCTGTAGGATTTTTCAGGGGGAGGCACCTGCCATTAAATAAAGAGTGATTTTTCTTTCTTTTTTTCTTTTTTTTTTAATTTGCTTTGATTTTTTTTTCTCAGCAGAACCATTCAGTTTCTTCTCTCTGGTTCTTGCTTTCTTGTCAAGATGGTTTAAATAGTTTTTAATCCTCTGGCTATTAATGATGCCCAGTGGTATTTTAGTGAGTGCTTAGTGGAGGTTTGTAAGTGAGAAAGAAAAATCTGTGCGTGAGAAATACCTGATGGAGAGTAAGCAGAGAAGAGAAATAAGTGCTGAAAAAAGGACTTGGTAAAGAAGTAATTTGTCTAGAAAATACTAGCAAGTTAGCAATGGGTGATACCATTGGCATTAATAGTGAAATAGTTTTAGTAGCCTCCTTGGTTTCAGAATAAATGATGAAATGATAAATGCCATAGCTAGGATTAAAAAGCATATGCAGTTTATACTACCTAGAAAATAAAAAGATGATAAATATTTGCTTACATTCAAATTACATATCTTCTCTGTCTGTCATGGTGGTGAACAGTACCACTGGGACCTATTAGTGGTGGCAGCCATCGATTTGGCTCGGTTTCCTACAGTTGTTGAAGAGTTTGATTTTATTTATTTATTTAATTTTTTTTTGGAAAACTCATTTCTGCTCTATTCAGCTGTAAGGAAGTGAGAGAGGTGTTTGGGATCTTGTATCCTTCTCCCACTACCTTGTTTTGTGTGCAGAGATATGTATCGTACAGTTCTCGGTGTCTGCAAGTACGCAGCTCTGAACTCTACCTGTGATTGGCATTGTGGTTTTACTCGGAGAAAATATTTGTGTGCTTACACGTGTATGTTACTTAGGGATTTCCAAGAAGTGCTCAAAGGGACTGTTGGGCTGTTAACATTAAACTTGTGATTAAAAATAAAAGTCAAGCCAGCTAGGACACGGATGTTGTATCTGCAAAGCATCAAAGAGATCAAACACTCCAATATGGTAATTGTAATGATAAGATTTTTGATTATGGCATGTGAAATATTGATAGTTTGGACTAACCTGTTGTGATTTGTCAATAGAGAGATGGAAATCTGCAGTGGAACCAAAGTTCTCTGCTGCAATTTTTTTTCCCCCTCTGAAGCGGCTGGTACCGACCCTGTAGGAGGTGCTGGTCTAGATGGTTTGCTTGGTCTTGCTAATCTGGCTGTTGCTGTTTCCTGTGTTTTGCTACCTTCAGTTGCAGCAGAATTCACACAATGATTAGCACTTTTGAAAAGTATTTATATGTCTGTTTTTAGATAAAGTTTGCGCATGTCTTAGAATCAAAGTAATTTGCAAATGTGTAACTTTGGCCTTAACTTACAAACCAGACCTTCAGAACCCATGATACCTGGTGGCAATGAATACAAACACGCAACAGACATGATTGAAAACGGTTTTAAATGCATTACATTACATTATTAATATTGCTTCAAATTTTCTTAGTGAACTGTTTAACAAATTACCAATAGCGTGGGGTGGGTGGTTTTGGTGGTGTTGTGGTGTGTGTCATCATCCCCCCCCACCCCATGATGTCTGATTTTTTCACTACCAATAGAAATAACTAAATTGAAAATGGAAGGTTTTAATAGTTGCAGCCAACTCGCGCGCTTGTGTAGTGTCGGACAAGTCAAACAGCAGAATGCAGTGACTGCCTGAGCGTCAGCTTGTTGCACGCCGTGTGTGGATGCTTACCAGAGAGGCTCAGGGGAGCAGAGAGCTCTCAGGAGCACAGGCAGTGCCAGGGGAGGCAGGGCTGCGCAGCGTCCTGTTTGTATCAGGGCTGCTTCTCCCCCATGCAGGAACTTCAGAAAGCTTTCTTTCTTCTGTGTCTTGCATTGCATTTGCAACTTGGGAGATTTTAAGTAGATTCAGCTCAGTTAATTATTCTCAAGTATTTAGACTCTTTATCAGAAATGCAATGTACTCTAGAAACTCGTGGTATTAATTCAGGGCTTGAGATAAACTAAGCATCTGCAGAGGCACCATCTCTCTGCAGGTTCTGGATGGGCCTCTTTTGTAGTAGGGGCACTGCTTGAACAAGACACAGCTTTGTATGTTCAGCCTCAGCATGTGAGTGTATTTTCCAAGTGCTAACTCTGGGCAGAACTACAATACCAAACATTGTTGGCCACAAACAATTTTCCTAAGAAACATGTACCTGGATTGTAAGTTACAGAGTACACATCTGAGTACTCTAGTACTACGTGTGCTGAAGATGGATTTCAGGTTGCTTTCTTTAAGTTCATCCTGTCAAGGCACAGATGGTGGAGTAGCATTAGGGTCCTCTTTTTTGGCCTGGTGCTTCAGGTAGTGACAGGCAAAATAAGCACTGTCAGCCTCCTGGCTCAGCTTCCTGAACTCAGCCTTCTTGAAACTAAGTTCATATTGAGCAACTTCGTTTAATTTGTCATTTTAAATAGTGATATTGCTTCAGTGAAGGCCCTGTTTCAAAATGAAAGGCGTTTTTAAGGATCAAGTGTAGTTCATTGCATCATTATTCGCTTCATGCTAGTTCTTTGGGAAGTCCCTTCAGACACCTGATTGTTGCAAAAATATTTTTGCAAAGGAAGAACTTTTTTTCTGTGTCCTAAAAATGTTAGTTTTGAATTCAAGTGAAATATATTACTTTACTTAGGCTGCAGAGCGATGGATGAAAAACAGATAAGATAGTACTGTGTGTGCCCTCTGATTTAAGAGAGCCCATTTGCCTTTTGTCAGAGGTACCTTTCTTGGCTTCCTGCCCTTTGTCCTCAGACAAATGTCTTTAGCTACACGCAGCTTACCATCTTAAATGCACTTTAAAGATGGTAATTTAAAAGCCCTGTATAGCCAAAATAGTTCTGTTCCGGAACGACTCACAGCATGGTCTTTAAAACAGAACACCCAGCTACTAAGCTGTTCTGTGTCACCTCAAAACATCTGCTGGAAAACAAGGCTATAATAGATGCATTGTTCTAAGATGCTCTTTTTTCTTTTTGTTAAGTCTTGTTAAATAGCCTGTAGTTCATTTCAGCAGAACAGGGCCCTTTTCTCTTGCAGCAGGAAAAACTTTCCTCCTTCAGGGATATTACTGAATGTGTGAGTGCCCGTACTTTCTTTTACTTCTTTTAGGAGACTCGGATTAAGAGCTAATCTAATTCAAATGGTGGCTATTCCATCTTCTTAGCAGTTTTTCTACCATGTGTATGGCTCCCTCGTTCTTCCCCACTCCTTCAATTGCACCTGCATCCTGACTCCTCACTCGCTGAGGAGGGACGGTGCTCACGTACTTGGCCACGCTTCGTTCTCCCTTGCTCTTATTTCTATGACTAAATGTGTGTTGCTTCCTAGGTTCTGTTCTTTATCCACAATCCTTGCCCTCGAAGTGCGTGCCCTGTATTCCTCCTACCGACACCCTGCTGTTCTGCAGTCCGTGGCGCAGCCGTCCTGCAGAGGAGACAGCCCGACGGGCTGGGTGCTGTGCTACAGCATCAGCCTCTGTCCACAACTCCCCTTCCTCCTCTGCTTGGAAATAGTGTGTGAAGTAAAATTAAGTGTTCCTCTTTCACAGGGAACTTCTGCAGGTAATGTTAGGCCTACAGGTCTAGAATTCAGAAGTTAAAAATAGGAAATAAAGGTAGGTTTGTTATTCTGGGAGCTCGTAACCCGAGAGGACCCTTCGGAGGTAGTCAGCAGAGAAAGAATCTCCTGTGGCTGCTTTGTTTTTCATCCTTTGATCAAGAGTGTTTGCCTCCAAAATGGCAAAGTTTAAAGACTATCTACAAAAAGGTCTGCTATGAACCAGCCCCTGAGAAATGACTGTATCTGTAGGCAAGCTGGAAACAACATTTCCGCTGCCAGATGAACTTTTAGACAGTTAAATTCTGATCGCAGTGGGGAAAGGAAAAAGGAACACCAAGTAATGAAAAACACTTTTATTTAAAAAAAAAATCTGTGAAGTTAATTGCATTCCATTTTAAGTATGGCTCATAATATCCACATACAAGTCAGGTTCACTTCTAGCAAACACAATAACTTGATGTCATTTGAGTAGGAACAATTTTATCTTAATTCACGTGATCACATAAACTCTTCTCCCACTTCAAAACAACTGACTTAAAGATTTCTTAAATCTAGATACATTCAGACCTTTTAAGTGTCAGATAGAAGAAAAGTACTTTCATAAAGAAGACAACACGTTCGTTTAATTACAACTGGGATATGGAAAATGTTAAGATCCCTAAAAGGATGTTTTGTGTTTAATTATGAAATATGCTTCTGTCTTTATGCCCGTGGGAATATTTATTGCATGTCTGCCATTGTACTACGTAAAGTACAGACATTTCTGGTGAGTTTCAGTGAATTTGGGGATGAACAAAGGAACACACACAAAACAGTAGTAAGATACCGCATGTGGATATTTCTTGACAGCTACTCTTTTACTGTTTGTCAAGATTTGATCCAAACGGAGCTGCATATGGCTGTAGGAGTACCAGGCTCTCTCGAAGATATGAGAATCTGATTGTGTACATGTCAAAGCAGCTGACTTGCATAAACTCATGTTTTCTTGTGCTTTCTGTCAAAATATCTGGACTGTTAGTTGTCGCAAAAGGCGATTTTAATTTTCTGTAAACGTCTGTCTGATATCTGGGCCTGGTTAAGATTACGTTTCCTTTGCATCCAGGATTTCCAGTAAATAGCAAGAACAGCAGAGTCAACCTAACAGCATGCGGTATCTCGGAGCCCGGTATAGTCATTTGAGCTGCCTTATCTTTGTGCTTACACCTCTGCTGACAAAAGATCTGCAAACGCTCTTTGGGTAGGCAGCATTCATTTTACCTGCGATTCAGGGCTGTGCCTAAATATGTGAATTTATGGTAGTTGATCTGTCTTCTGAAGAATGCCGCTGTGTCCCTAATCCCACCCCAGGCTCAGCAGGATGTGATTCTTGGATGCCACACATGGCCACCGGAGGCTCATGGCTCCGCGTGAAGGGGAGAGGGGGGCAGCCCCTGTCCTTGGAGCATCCCACGGGATGGAGCCCCTGTTCATGGCCACCGTGGAAGGATCAGGGGAGCCTGAACCAGTGTCTCTGTAGGTTTGCTGACCAATGGCGTTTAGGAATCGCCCTAATTTCAATCTTCCTCTTGGACTCATGATGCCCCAAGCAGTCCTTCTGTGATCCCTTTCCTCTTCAACACTGCTGCTTGAGTGCTCAGTCCCCCCTGCTGTCTTGGGAAGGGCCTGATTCTCCCCTGTCCTTTTGTGAGACAGGGCAAAACCCCTTTGGTTACATATTCTTGCCCATGGTCATGCTGAATGTAGTATTTGACTGTTTGTTCCAGGGTTTTCAGTGAACCACAGAAGTTCGCAGAGCCTTGAGCTCTGCCAATCCAATGAGCCCTTCCTGCTGCTTGTATCATCCCAGTTACCTTCTGGTCTGGGCCTTCAGCTGGGACAAGGGGGTGGCCCCTCTGGAACTGGTGCTGGCTCGTTCCTAGTCCCTCAGGGCCCTCACTGCTACCAGCCAAGTCTCTCAGCTACCCAGCAGGCAGCAACGTTTGCTGGGCTGGCTGGCGTAGGCCCATGGCACGCGTCCTCCTTGCTCTTGCCACTCCTCAAGCCCTGGGAGTTGACCAGTTGTGGGAAACCTTATCACAGAACACATGATATAAGATATGAAAATACCTCGGCAAAGCTGAGATCCAGGCTGTGCAGGGCTGAGGCTTGGCGTTCTGGAAGTCACGGGGTTGCAGACACAGCCAACGCTGTTCTTCAGCGAGCAGGGAAATAAGATGGTAATTGAGCTGCAGCTGCAAAGAGCAGTTGGCGCTTCCACCCCTTCCCAGACAGCTTCACCTCCATCGTGAGGAGAAAAAAAAATGTTTGAGAAGTTGGGCTTGGAAATGTTGACTGGTCACTCGCAGACTTCTTCAGGAGGCTGTTGCAGAAGTGGGCCCGTTCTTACATTTGGGAGCGCTGCGCGTGGCAACCGCATCAGGAAAAGTGGAATACGGAGTGTAGAGGGGGTACGCTTGGGGGGAGTTGGTGAGAACACTTGAACAAAAGGGAATTATTTCAATGTGGTAATTTTAAGTAAAGGAAAGGAGACGAATATGATTGCTTTTCAGTGAGTGTCCTTTGAGGTCATTTAGCTTTTCTGTTGTCATTGTGAAAATATAGCTGAGCAGCATCAAAATGTGAAATACTAACACAACGATGGAGACGTTTGTCCTTGATTTCTTACTGTGAAAACTTCTGTATGTAAGTCAGCCAGAGCTACATTTATTTTCTTAGCGCTGTTTTCATTCCCGAAACGAGTGTTTATGAGCAATAGGTAACAGAAAGCAAGGTCATCCTGTGCCAGAAGAGTCCTCTGAATCTGACACCGGTTTGCTTCCGGAACTTTAGATGTACAAACATTGCTGCGGGTTTGGGAAGGCAACTGGCTGTTTCCTTTGGTCAGGTATCAATGTTAGCATTTTAGGGCTAAACCCTTGTCTCTGCTGAGACACTGGAACAGGTTTCTAAGGCCTTTACGGAATTCAGGGCTTGTGCCAGTGTTGATGAATGGACTTCTAAAAACCGTCAGGCTTTGTAGAAAGCCTGGCTAGGGTACTGGTGAGCTTGGCACTGGGAGCCCAGATCCTGACCAGATAGAAATTGTGTATAGGGAGGCCAGGCCAGGAGAACAGCAGAACAAATTACAAATGACGCCTAAAGGAGGAAGAAGAATTTGGAAAACGTCACGGATTTGGTGTTTGTGGGTTGACTGCCCCAATTATAAAACTAGAGTTTTCATCAGGCTTCCACTGACTGTTTGACTAACCTGGATCCTATCCTAAAGTATAGGGACTGTGCTTTTGATCACTTATACTCCAGTGAATTGAGGGGGAGAAGAAAGGGGAAAAAAAAAGACAGAAACTTAATTCTAACTAATAAGAGAGTGATCTATTTTTTTTTCCTCACAAAAAATAACGGGCTTGCTCTGCAAATCACAGGGGTGATAGCTTTTTGGGTCACCTGTTTTCATATTGGGCCCTGAGCGTGCAGAAATTCAGCTTTTCCAAGAGAAGTGTGGGTAAGGACATTAGCAGCCGCTCTTCTCCCTGAGAGCACTGAGCTGGGAACACTGCTTTTTCTTGCCCTGTGCAAGGTTAGGTTTACAGACCTGGTTCTTCTCATGGTCTGCAGAACCATCAGAAGGGTAGTGACATGGCTAGCGAAGAGTTGTACAACTTCCCAGGAAAAGCTGCAGCACAATCACATAGCAAATATTGAGTCTACAAAACAGGTATTCTTATTCTGACGCTCCCAGAGGGTTTCTGGTTGTCACTTGTGTGATTTTGTTTTGTTTTTCTCCAAACTACTGTGTTAACCCTCCTATGGGAAAGGTGACTTCCAGACCGATGGAGACATTTAAAAAAACAACAACAAAAACTATACAATGAAAGTAGATTGTTTTTTCTCTGTTGTACTCCTAATCTTCATGTTGCTTGCTTTCAAAGAACTCATGAGCATGATTTCGGCCACAGGAGGCTAGCTATCCAAAACTTTTTTTCACTGGGAAGAAAAAAAACCAAACCATTTACTGCATCTGGCTGGACTTTTAGGAGTAGGTATTGTTCTCTGTAAATTACTGGTTCAAAACATACTTGAATGAGCAGGTCAGCTGTATAGTCAGCAAGCTTTGTATGCATAGCAGCGTTCCCTTTGTAACTGTGACTGATAGACTAATTTCTATTCTCAGAAGTACTGATGTGTTTTAAGAAAAAATCTGGTTATCTTGCATTCTGTTCAGCTTGATGTAAATGTCATCGATCTTGGCAAATCTTATTGGGGAAGATAGGGAAATTGATTTCTTACTGATTTTGTAACAAGAGCGTTTCGCTGATAAGGACATTTAAATCAAGTAGTGGTCTTGAGAGGTTTCCTCATTCTGCTTGGGTTTTTTGGTTACTTTTATAATCTTGGTTACTTTTATATTTTTTCTAGAAAGTCTGTACAACAGAGGCACTAAACACAACATTAATTCACAAAATATCCAGCTAAATATTCTAAAATGGTCGAGTTAAGAAAGAAAATGAAGGATTGTTGTTTCAAGCTGTGAATCACTTTTTAAAGTAACCATTGGTAAGATTTGACTACAGATGTGCCAGTTTTCAACAGCTGCAGACTAGACTGCCTAACAAACGTCTTCCTGAGAACAAGTACGGTGTACTTGAGACTCAGTATTGCTCTGCTTTTCTTTAAATGAGAATATAGACCCCAGGGCCGACCTGCTAGTCCTGAGACTTGAAAACCGAGGGTTAGTGACAAAGAACTACTGTAACTTTCCTAGTTCCACAGAGGTGGACCATGTAACAAAAAAACCAGCATGTTATACTTCAGGTTGTATTAAATCGGAGATTTTAATGTTCACTGAGATCTTTAAGACTGATAATACACCAAAACCCAAACATCTACTTTGCAGAGGAAAGAGAGGAACGTTTAAAGTACTGAAATTGTCTTCAGTCTTTTACAAACACCTAATTAACTAGTGCGTATTAACACAACAAACCTGAAGAGCCAGCTATAAAGGTGTTGTAAATTAAACCTGTCTCCAGACATAGCGCAAAGACCTGCAAATGAAGTTCCTGGAGGTATCAACTGAAGTGCCTTCTGATAGCTCTTTACATAGCTTAATGAAACCTCAAATGCTGTAAGCTGTTATTAATTAGACTTTAATTGATGGGCCAGTAGTCCACCATATCACACACAGACTGCCACAAGTTCTGGAAAAAAAAAAGCAGTCAGCAGCTGTTTTCAGAGCTTGGCTGTCGGCTGCAAAGTTAAAACTCCGTGCAGGAAGCACAGCTTTCACGCGACTACGTTATTTCAGGCTTCTGAAACAAACTCCCACATGAAGCAATAACTACCTTAAATGTCTAAATGTCTTTTTTTGTTTGTTTGTTTTCCAAATGCCTTTGACATTGTTCTTAACTAACAAATACAGTGTATAGGAAATTAGAAGAATAATGAACTGTGTTTGCTACTAAGTCCTTGTTGTCCGATCTATGGGAGAACATTCACATAAGGCAGCTATTGTTAATAACACAATAAATGTATTTTGAGTTTGCAAGCTTAGAAATCTAAAGTAGTAGTGTGGATTAGCTTACAATACTCATCTGAGATAATTAAGTAACACTATTAGTTTTGATAATATGGTCTAGTTTTTGCGTACTTTTATTGTGATACATTTATTGTTATTTTTAAGGAATAGATCCAACTACAATTCTTGTATAGATGTTCTGAAAACAATCTACCTGGGCAAAATCTATTGCCTTTAAAGCACAAATAGCAATAAACACTGAAGAACAGTACAAAAAGGTGCTGAAAAATTTACAGTAAACCAGTAACTCTGATGCTCTTACTCTTTGTTAATAAATCCACAATAAGTGTTTCCCTTTCACTTTTTGAGTATTTTAGACCTCTTTTTGAAGCATATTATTGCTTCTGAAAGCAGCAGTGCTGTTTTCAGAAGGGATGTTTCTGTAAGGCAGAGACCTACAGCTAGAAGGAAATGTTGTTGCCTTCTCTCAAGTTCCTGTACATGCTCTCCAGAGCTTTCATTACTGGTGAAAGTTAATTATATTGTGAGATTGTCTGAACTACTGCCCACTTCTAAACTGGCTCTACCTAATGCAATTGTTAATAAGCATATTTTAAATATGCACTTAGACAAACAGAACTGTATGTAAGAGCTGTACTGTGAGTAGGGCTTGGTTTCTTTCCAAACATAACGGTCAAGGCAACAGTGCAGAAGAAAATTATTGAAGGCTTTATAGTTTGTAACTGTGACCGTGTAGGCAAGTAGATAAATACGAACACGTAACCTAAATTAGTGTATCAAAAACTTGTGCTGAAGGTGACTTCCAAGTACATCTTTAGATCATCAAGCAAAGCCTGCACAAATGTATGCAGAACTACAAGAACTTCAGTGAAGTAAAAGTACAACCACCAGAAGCCAGAGATCTCTTGCACTAAGGCTGTTTGTCTGTGATCCTAAAAGGCAGTTTTGTTCTTTTAAGTTTTGTTAAATGAAGATAGCTGGCTTTCAAGAACACGTCTCCTAAAGACAGACTTGACCTTTTCTTCAAACTATTGCTTTGTTTACTGTAACAGAAGTTCTGAGATCTTGAAAATGCTATGCTTTTCAGACAGCTCTGTCATACACCATAGTTAATATTGCATTTAGAAAGTAATGATATGAAACTTACCCTCAACAAAAATGGATCAGGTTTTAAGGTTTATTTCAGAAATGTTGATATACACGGTATTAATTACAGTTCTTTTTTAAATGTTATGTTAATGGAGTTGTTTTGAGTTTTAATATAATGACAAAATTATAGATATGAAGATATCTGAATGCTGTAAGAATTCTTTTTGTCACGTTGCCATCCAGGTCACAGTATTTCAGTCTTATTTCTGGCCAAGCTGGGACAGCTGCACATGAAGAGACAAAAAACAGGTTGGTAACTTTATTCTTTCAGTGCAATAAATATCCAGTTCATACAGTAAACATTTCTGTCTGATAACCTCTGGTAATGTCTTTCATCCAAACGCATGCTAGTAATGGAATATTTAATGTGTACCTTCACAGGAGAGGATCTGGGTTTCATATCATATGATATGAATAAATTTCAGTGTTAACGGAATAGTACATACAGTCAGTTTTGAAAGAACAAAGAAACTAATAAACTGACTGAAGAGCTATAAGCTGATAGTACTGTTTGTTTCATTTCCTTTGAGTGCAACAAGAATGAATTTGTTTCTTCAAAATGTAGGTCCGAATAACAATTTATTCTCTTGTTGGGAAGAAGTAAAACCATACTGATGGGCTATTACTGCTGATCGCTGTGAATAATACGTGTTTTTCATTTTTATTGGAAAGAGTAAGAGAAGTAATGGCAATGATAAGTTTATTAACAGCATTAAAAAGACTGATTTTAATACAGGTGGGGGCAGCCTGAAGTTCCCCTTATGCCAGTACTCATAAATTTGTAACAAAATTTAGGACAAAAGTTTCAAGATCACAGTTGAGTAGCAATTTTAAGCTGGAAGAGTTGCTACAGTAGCCTGGGAAGACATGCTATTTGTGGGAAGTATCAAGAACAATTTTTTTTTTCCTGTTAGGATTTATGCTAGGGCAATTATTATGAGTTCAACTGTATTACTTGTGAACTCACATGGACAATACAGGCCTTCAAAAGTTAACAATGACGCCAACCCCCACGCTACAAGCAGGTGAAAACAGCGTAACAAGTACATTAATTTGTCACAGCAATTTGTTTTTGTAAAAAAATAAAAATAAAAAAATCGAGAGCTATAATATTAAAAAATAAAAATTAAAAAAATAAGGATTATGGAAATAATATTTGTTACTGTAAGCAGTGTTATGATGGTGGTGTTGTCAAAGGTACGTACCTGCTTTATAAATTGTGTAGCATTAAAAAGTTCACTGCAGCCATAGAGGACATGTTTGCCTTGTTTACCCTAATAAAAAGAAAAGTCAGGAAGAAATTGAGTGTTCAACAGAACAGCAGAAGTGGCTTTAACTAAGCACATATCAAAAACTTATTTCTTGATGATTTTTAAGTCTTGCACTTTTTGTCAAAAAAGAAAAAGTAGAGTTGGTCCACCACAGGAATAAATAATAATTAAATTGAAGTGGAAAAGAGGAGAGTTGAGGCATAAAGACGTGGAAAAATGTGGCATTATACACTTTTCAACTCATTAGAATGTGAAGTTCTTTGATGCATCAATGAATGGCTTGGGGAAAGTAATAACCTTATCTGAAAGGTCCTCCTCTCTGCTGCCTCCCACAAAAGAAGAACAAACTCTACCCCCTAGAACAACTGGGCATTGCTGTAAGAATAGTAACAGCGTATTTCTGTTGTATATCAGCCAGAAAGCTTCTATCTGTCATTTGTTTCCCTATGATGACGTTTGAAACAGATTTTTTTTTAGTTGTAAAAGGATTCTGAAACAACATTACCTTGAGCTATGTTGGATACATAATAATCCTAGTTTGCAGTGAACAGTTTGATAGTATTTGATAGTGCATCATTTTAGAAGTGAAAATCTGTATAAGTAATATGAAGTTTCAGACTGAATTTACTCCCACTTGTGGGCTAATAATGCCATGGTTCGTTGAAGTTCAAGTATAGGCTCATTCAGAAATCTGTTTCACTGTTAAATTAATTTGCATTTTCCCCTATTAGTCTAATTTCTGCAATTTAAAAAACAAACAGAAAACACCTTCCTGTTGGTGTTTTCTGCTGTCTGTGAGTTATAAATGATAAACAGTTAGGAGAATGGGCAAGACAAGAACAGCACAAAGAGGCCTATCTGCGTAAACTTACTTTCTACTGACAGGAAGTTAAAGCTTACTTACTAAAGAGCAAAACAGGAATGCAAGCCCTCACAAAACGAATTTGTTCCATATATATTACCAATTTTGCTGTTTCAGCAGAAAGTCACAGAAGCAGATTCTAACAGTCAGTAGCTGGTGGTCACATGCTAATGAGGGAGATAGTAATCCTGGTTCAAGTCCTCATCTTTATTAATTTTGAGTGGTTTGTGGTACTAAGCTATTCTTGTCTCTGAGCAGGAACTCGAGCTTGGTTCTTCCCATGTTTCAGGCCAGTTTATTAATCGAGGTCTGGTTTTGATCTAAAATTATTTTGACAGATTCAGTTTTCAGTAATATGAATGAATAGCATTTAACAAAAAAATAAAAAAAATTCAAACACTAGAAAGAATTGTGAAACAGGACTGTTGCCTTTCAGGCAGCTCTGAAATACACATTTCTGTACAATTCCTGTCTTAGATAGAATCACAGAATCATTTAGGTTGGAAAAGACCTCTTAGATCATCTAGTCTAATGAGACCATAAAGGTGAGGCAGGCTTCCCCCTTGGGAGGTCATATTGCACTGATCAAGTACACAGTCTGATTGGGGAAATGTCCAGCACACTTCAGCTCTAACAACTGATCATGAAGATCATGATCATCTTTGTCTACAGGTTCCAGAACAACAACAGAAAACCCATGCCCAACCTCTCATTCTCCACAAGACCTAACATTACTATCATTCCTGAAGCTTTCAGTTCCGTCTGTTCTTTCCATCTGCTTACCCTATCACTTCCTGCTTACCCTCTTATTCCGCAGAAACTTCAGATTCTTGCCACTTCTATATGAAAAACTGGGTGTTTAACTTGCTATCTTATAAAAGTTCTGTATATACATATATATGTGCATACACAGCTAACCTCAGCTATGTCAGTATGCAGCTAGGTGTCTAAGGAGCATATTAGTCTCTGGCAAATGCAGGTTTATTTTAGTAGAAGTAACAAATACACGTTGTTGGCCATCTTTTGAATTGATACAGCACCTGAAACAGCTTTGGGTAAACTAAGGAGCAAGCAAAAAGTTTGGCAATGCACCCTGCTACAGTTAGAATGTTCTAAAGAGTTTGAAGAATATTTTAAGTGCTAAGGTGAACCTAAACACTTTCTGTAACTTTCCTCTTCCTCTCCTTTCCCCTGTTCAGACCAGCTATGTTCCAAAATGGCTGCTTGAGGAGGAAAACAGCCTAGCTCACAAGTTCTAACTTCCTGTTTTGTGTTATTTACTAGAACAGAAAATTACAAAGTGCTTGTTACATGAAAGCTATATTTTTCAGTTACTATTATTTCATATTTATTCTTTTCTAGGAAAAACCTTCAACGTAATCCACCACAGGACAGGAAGGTAGTACCATGTTGGTGAGGTAACTGATTTTACTATACGGTAAAATCAGGCAGGAAGAATGATATGCTGCTGCTCTTAAATAACGTATTTCCTAATTCTAAATTTTATCAAGGTAAGAGCTTGCATCTCATTCCTGCCCCTGCAAAAATTCTAATGATTTGGTTACTTTTCTCCCTGCACTGTTTTTTTGGTGTGTGTGTTCTGTTAGGCTGGCAAGCTGGAACCAGAGATGTTAAATCCCTTACACCACCATTACGTAGTCGGTTACACATTTTCTTCTTTGTGCATATGATAACTCTTATGATTTCTACACACAATCAAATGATCCAGCATTTCAAGAATGAGTTGCCTTCAACTCATTAGCAAAGACTTCTAAATGTAGGTAAGTAATAAATGCTGAGATACTGATGTGGAGATTTTGTCCAGAGGAGTTGTGGATGCCCCATCCCTGGAAATGTTTAAGGCCAGGTTGGATGGGGCTTTGAACAACTTGGTCTGGTGGGAAGTATCCCTGCCCATGGCAGGAGGGTTGGAATTAGGTGATCTTTTAGGTCCCTTCCAACCCAAACCAGTCTATGATGTCCACATGATCTTTGCTTTGACAGCATATCCTCTGCATTCAGAAGTGCAACATTAACAAAAATACCAGAACCAACTGTTCTTCTGAATTAATATTCCTCATTTTCTATCAATTTCTCAGATATTTTTTTTTCTCCAGATGGTATATATAATACTAACGTAAAAGCTAATTTTGTAAGATTTAATCTTCCAAATATTAAATGTTAGAGCTTGCTAAAATTGGTTTCTATCAGTAAGTTAGATTAAGTAAATTAATCACAACCAACAGAAGTGTACGTACCTTTACGTAGTCAATAAGATTTTGATATTCGATGTAGTTGCCTCCTCCAACTACGAACACTATTGCCTAAAATGCAACACACACAATCAGAATATGCAATCAAATTCTTAACATTTCAGTAGTAAACTATATACCAAATCATTAAACATATAGCAAAAGTCATCTCAATCACACTTCTTAGACTAAGAACTGGATAAAAAATCACTAGCGCTCTACTTGAAACAAAATAACAGAGTTTTACTAGGATGCAGAATAGCAAGCAGAGTGATTTTAACATGTCACTTTATTCTAAGATGTCATTTTATTTCTAAGAAATATTTGAAACTTAGATAGTTTCAACTATCACATTTTTCTGTGGAGATGTCTCTGGTGTCCATAAACACAGTTAAAGTATTTTCATGGATTCTTAAGAACTTTGGGAAACGAACAAAATACTTTTGTTATGAAGAAACATATTTTCATTGTCCTTCCCTTTCCCGCTTACTACTAGTAATAACAACATTAAAGGCCATCAGTATTTGCTGGGCTGTGTTTAAAAACAGAACAGCTAATGAATAGAATACGGAGACTTAACAGTTGCTTATTTTTTGTTAACGTTCATTCTCCAGAACTGTTTGACCATACGAATTTTGTGTAGTTTCTATGTTACTACTGTCATTTTTGCTATGACCATCTATGTGACACCACGGGGTATCATTACTTCTGCTCAAGAGGATAATTAAGACATTTCAAGAGAAATCAGAGACACCTGTCTATTGCCAAGGCAAAAAAAAATTTTGCCAATGAAACTTGGTAATGAATTACCTTGGTAATGAATAGATTGTTTCTATTTGCAAACATTTATGTTGAAAAAGACTAATAGTTACGGGCATTTGTATACAATGAAAATGGAACAACTGCTAACACTTTTTTTTTTTCCTTAAATTACAAGGACTGTTCAAAATACTGACACATAACTCAGTGGTCGACATTACTGTTCAAGACTGTAGAAGTTTAAATTTAGAGAACATCCTAAAGCTCTGATACAAAAATAGGGGTGTTAATTTACTGAGTACCCAATTATGGTGTTACTAAATTACTCTAATTATCTCAAGAAGCATTTTCTTGACTTTCTTTTCCCCCCTCTGCTGTTAGTTAATGCTTACACAGTCCTTTGAAAAGGCTTCAGACTACCAGCCAACTGTAATTAATACTAGATGTAATAAGAGTAAGTGTTTCTTGCAAACAGGACCTCTCATTTTCTTAATCATAATCATAAAAAAAAACCGGTACTTTAGAATTTATTTTTTTAAT
Organism: Cygnus atratus; assembly: GCF_013377495.2. Taxonomy (NCBI): domain Eukaryota; kingdom Metazoa; phylum Chordata; class Aves; order Anseriformes; family Anatidae; genus Cygnus; species Cygnus atratus. The sequence goes on from NC_066366.1 coordinate 21,745,094, forward strand.
ACCTGAACACCAAAAGTAATTTCTACATGACTTACCTCCTGGAATGGATTTTTGTTTCTCGGAACTGAGCTATTAAAAAAAAAAAGTATATCTTATTAGATATTAATTGAAATATGCAAAATATAAGTATTTTATATAATGTACAAGGTTATGAAATACTAAATAATATTGGACAAGAATTTAAAACAGAACACTAATTGCCTTTCTGCATTCATCTGAAGTATTTTATTGAAATGATTTGTTTTGAAAAATCATCATCCATTCTACAGAAACAAATAAACGAATAAATGGGAGTTTTCCTTCATCAGTTTTAAGGCTGCTGTTTGAATCATGAGCTTTATGACAACACTTCTTTTCGAGCTTTTAAGCTCAAACTATAGTGCTGCTAGCTAGAAGCACAAATATAATGAGAGACATACGAATAAAAAAAAAAAATCTTTGTTAGCACGGTTTATGACACAAACCCTGCCTCCTGGAATGTGAACTAGGTAAGTCAGTCAGTTTGTGATGCCTGCAGATGCACTTATTGATGCTTCAAAATCTCAGAAATGACTACAGGCAGCAGGTACTTGTCACAGCTACACCATTACGATTATGATGTTTTAAGGAGGAAGTTAGGGTTAGGGTGGTAGGGAAAATCCTCCAAAAATGTTACAAAAGCAGAATGAAACAATTAAAGTTGCAATTAAAATGAAACAAAATACAAATTTTTCTTTGATGCCTTCAAAATCTACTTAATCTTTGAAGTTACATAGGCTGTAATAATACTTTCAAGTAAAACATACATACTCTCTGAAATTTGCTTCCTACTACTTACTCTACTGGAAATATACTTTGCATGATTCAAGAACAGAGGAAGTAGGGACAAATTAAATTCTTATTTAATGCAAATGACTAAAACCAGGTCCGGATCTACTTTATGCATATTCATCCAGTAATAAACCCTGGCAATTAAATCAGCTGATTGTTTTCCCATAACTGCGATGAAAATTATTTTTAGAAGCTATGTTAAAATTAAGTATCTTCTCCATGTCTTTTTTGCAGCGTTACACAAATTTATCTGGTTGATCCAGTTTCCAGTTGTGAATTCCTTCAATATCAACTGTGTTGTCTTAGAATGAATAATTGGAGGTATTATGTAGTCAGCATGGAAAATAAGAATGAATTTTTTAAGTTAGCCTTTTCACGGCGTAGAAGGAAACAAGCAAAACTCACAGTAAACTTACCTGTCACTGCCTCGTAGCATCTTGGGATCAAAATATCGGTAGTCATCTGTCTCCTATTAAAAAGCGTATTTTAATCTCAAAAAAACCCTAAATTTTGGCTTATGAAATTTCTGTATGTTACATTAAATATCATGCAAACCGATATAATTTCCCAATTTAGCAGATACCATCGTTCAAAATTAATTGTGATGTCCACATATACTTTACTTATATACTTGTACATAACCGAACCAGTACAGAAAAACAAGAGAGAGAATTATGAACTGTATCTGATTCCTCTACAATTGACTATTACACACTTTCCAAAAAATGTATCAGTTGCATAACAAACAGTAAGGCAACATGCAGAAAAAAGTATTGAGGTGTCACCAGCTTCAGAGGACCATCATGCGATTATAAATGTTCAAATTTTCCAGAGAACTGCTAGTGATTTAATACTATGAAACAAAACACTTATATGGCAATGAATGCTAAATACAAGATAGATCAAAATCTGCTACTGTTACGAAACTTACCATTTCATTTCATGATTTATGACTACTATTAAACCAAAATTAAGCTTGTGAAGAAATGAGTTCCACAAGAATTTGAAAAGTCTGTCTAAACTATATATTTTTTTTTCCTTCATGCAGAACACTGAGGCACTTCCAATATTTTTATTGGCAACAAGCAGGATTTTTGCCAACTCTTAACAGAAGAAAAACAAAGCTTCTTAATAACTGCTTCTGACAACTGTGTGGCTTGCATCTGTTTCTATACTACGTTTTCATCCAGGTACTGTGATGTTTAATTTATGGATAAATTGCATGCAGGACTAAAGTGGTTTTCATTTGGGTGCTTACATGCAAGACCTCTGTGTTTTGATGATTCTATAGAACAGAAATCTCCAGTAGTAGACAAGTTATCTGGGGAATTTACTAGAGCTCACAAAGCGTAACTGTTTCTAATATTACAAAATATTTAGTATACATGTGGTAGTATGGTATTTGGTACACACAAGGAAAATAAATCTATTTGATATTAAGGACCTCTGCAAATACATAAAATAAGTCTCTTATCCTCACGTTTGGCTTTTTAACGAACTTAAGATCTAATTTCACACCCAATCTCTGTAAAATGCTTTTATACACTCCACTGGGAATTTCAGCAGCATTTGCAGTCTGCCAGCATTCATGATTTTGGCAGCCTGTTTTATAAAAGTGGTATAGCAACTCTGAAGTAATGAGCGAACTAGGAACACAGAGATATTACTAGACTGAAACAGAGAGGTAAACAGAAACCTTTTACTTAACGAACTGCAGATTCCCTCCTAATCAAAATTCATTACAGATTAATGCCAGAACTAAAATCAGAGGTTTTTTTTTAAAAAAAAGGGGGGGGGGGAATGGGTGGTATTAAAAACAAACTTTCATTTAATTATTTATTTTGTGTACTTCTCCTGTGGGTATTAAACTAAATCTGAAGTAGACACACAAAAATGGCAAACAAATAGAAACGTGATAAACTAGTTTTTGTTTGTTTAAATACACAGTTCCTGCTGAAATCTCATCTGAGGCTGCAGGAAAATAAAAATCTTCTGCTTTAAGTGATGTCTATTCTGCCAACAAAGACAATTGTATAGAGATGTCCTTACACAGCTGAATTTTATTCAGGAATAAATTTCAGGCTATTGAAATTGATTTTCAAGCTTTCAAATTAAAATGGAAAAAGACCCATGGAAATATCCTTGCAGCTCAGGGTGTATTTGGTTTTCTGCTGAAGCTAACATGATTAGTTTGAATTAAGGAAGTCCCCCAGTTTTAGAACTTTTTTTGTTTTAATGCATGAAAAGTAAATATACACTATATCCCTAAGCCTGGAAGTTATCATATTCACTGAGAGAGATGATGTTAACAAAAATACAGTTCCTTTCATATATATCATGAGTAAGTCAATACAAATGTACATATGGTATTGATTGACTAAATTCTTTCTGTGACTTTGTGATAGTAATATTAAAAGTTTGTACATCAAATATTGTCTGTACTCCAGAATCAAACCATTTTATGGAAATTGTTCAATTTACTATCGATGGATGAAAATTTGTATATATTTGACAATATGTTTTGCACGTGTGTTCAGAAAATTTAAGGTTCAGTATCACCAAATAGAGATTAAAAACAAAACAACTATGCTATTAGATTTATAAATAGAACATTCCTATATGAATCGTAATTTCAAAAGCAATTAATAAAAACTTGGTTTGATCAATGTTATTATTTTAAAAACAATAACAAAAACCACACTGATTACTTTAAGGTCATCATGTTTCAGAACAAATATTGCAAGAAAAAGTCCAGCTGTAGTTAAACAATCTAGACAAAAAAAATCACAGGATGGTATTACTGCCCCTGTGAACTGCTCTATCCATTCCTGCTCTGAGGAACTTGGAAAGCACAGGTGTAGACATTTGTCCTTCCTGGTAACTGGCCTTGTGAGACTAAACAAGCACTAGGGACAATCAACATAAAGATCGATTTAAAGACAACCACAGACAATTTTTACACATAAGCATAAGCATACCATTCAGAATAGATTCAAAATTTTAACTGACAATATTTGCGAATGCCAATGGTATAAGTTGCATATTTAATGAATGTAGTTTGTTGTTGCATTTTATATTGGGAATATAATTTAAATTATTTGCATTCATTGTAATAACTGCTTGACTTCTGAATAATCTGTTTTGCATAAAACTTTTATCTATGTGTACATTTCACTTGATTACTGTGGTTGGCTAGTAAGATTCAATGAACTGTAAAGGAGATGATATAAAAAAGGAGATTTTTTTTTTCCTGTGTCATGTCCCCTCCCTGTCTTTTGCCAGCAGGGCAATAGTTTTCTATTCTGGGGATGGAAAAGGACCTCAACCATCTGAAGATGAGCAGAGGCCACAGTGGTGTGTTTCTACACGCAGCCTTTTTACAGGTACAATTTCATTTTGGTTTATCTTACAGCAAGCCTAAACATTCCACGATAACCCTCTGACTTTCTTCTGTTAGTTGAAAGGGGGAACCTACTTATTGAGAAAGTTACTGTCAGCTTTCCTACATGTTAAGAGAATCTTTCTTTAGGGCTTGCCTGGTCTCCTGTGACTTGAAAAGTAGGACTCCCTGTTTTGGGTCACGAATTCTAGTCGCTGACGTGTTAGTGTAACATGAAGTCAGTGACAGACAGATCATCTCAATCTCTCCTTTTTCAAGTGAGAAGATCAATCTTTTCTCCAACTTATCAAGGGGAAATGTGGCTGTTTTCTATGAATACAGCATGACCGAATCTAGTCAGGAAAAAAAAGAACATACGACTTGTAAACTTTTCCAAATCAATTTTTAAATTTGAAACCCAAGAAAACTAGTGTTTATTTTGAATTTTTTTTAAAATAAACTGGTTTACTGGTAACCTAAGTTACCAGTAGTTTTTAATTTCAGATTACCATATTAAGCGTTCTGAGTGACCTCTGCTGGTTGACTAGCTAAAATTAGCCCTGCACACCTTTTCTAAGTCTTGCAAATAGGGACAACAATCAACTCTGCTGCTGAAAATGGCACAAATTTCTTGGTTTGTTAACAGAAGACAGATTTTTTGCCTAACAATCTTGACGTTCTATCTATGAAGTACAGTTTAAAAACAGACAGTTACTTGCCTGTTGATCATTTTCCTATTTTACTATTATTTATCTCTCTTTATATATTTTTAGTACCTGAAGCTGCAAGTAGACTAAGAGTATTTCAAATCTAGTAAGTTTTGCTACTCACCAAGCATACCCACATTTCTGTCAAACACTGCAGCACAGACTTAAAACCTACCATTAAACCTCTTGGCACTGGGTAACTCACAAGAGGATGCACAGACGAGGGAATTGCTAACTAACATATTGGCATTCCATATTAAAGAGGTAGAGATGGATCAGTGGATGTGAATGGCTGACCAGGTCTGAAGAGCCAAAAAGTGTTAGCTAACTAGCAGAAATCATTAAGCAGTGTGAAAATTCATCTAGAACTGCAAAAATCCATGCATTTTTTATATTTCTTTAAACATTTGCTAAGCAAAATAGTGCAAAAATTAGATTTTTTGTTACTAACCCAAAACGTTCTAATGATGAAAACGAAGGGATTGAACTTAACCTCTTTCTAAGTATACTAATAAACCAGGGTGAGATACTACAATTTTCTCTCTCTGATTCTGACGTAATTAAATCAGAAAGACTGACACAATATGGCAGACATTTTAAACGTCTTAAAATTACTTTTAACAGGTGATTTTTCAGAACATGTTTTTGTATAGGATGGCCATGAGTAACAGTTCTGAAGGAACTAAATATGTAGTAAAAAAAGACGGCTTTGACTGTAAATTACATAGAAAATATTTTGGGCTATTTTTAGCCAAATTTTGTAAATTCTAGTAAATGTCTTGACTGTACACCAAGCACTTAAACATTTCAAAACTTCATTAACTTAGACAAGTCTCAGTACGTTGTCACAGGAACAAAAAGACTTTTCTGACAACAAACAAACAAACCTACCTCGTTTCAAACTGAAAGACTACTAAAATATTTTCCTCTAAATAACAAAGCTTTAAAGATATGGGAAACAAAATTTTCTGCAATACACCCATTCACAACTACTTGACTTTTGAACTTGTGCTCTTAAAAAATTACTTTGATTCAAAGAAAACTTCAGACCACAATTTAACTTTCAGAAATCCAGGAGCAACAGAAACTCAGTATAGTACAAGAGCAATAGAAGCTCAGAATAGAATTGCCCTCACAAAACAGCAGTTCCACTGAGACACAATAAATTGTCATGATTTAGAAACTACTTTTATGCCAAAAAATCTCATGAAATTGTTATGAAAATGGTTCTATTACTGAGATACACCATGACTAGATTTAACTCTATTATCACAAACAAAACTTAGCTCTGGCATATTACGTATCACAGCATAAAGATTTCATTTGTTCCATCTCTTTCTATGTGAAGGCAATTATACTTACAGGGTTTGACTTCATCTCCATAAGGTTGTCCAATATACGTGTGACTGGTAGATTCTGTTAAACAAAATGTGAAATTAATATAATGCTGAGATAACTAAGAATTATTCACAAGTACGCTATTATTTATGGACCAGGAAACTCAACTGAACAGCTACACTTGCCTGGAATGTCCTAAGAAAGGATTTAACTTATTGTAATACAAAATAATATCCTTGAATTGTGTTGGCAAACATTATTTCTGTTGCTCATTTTAATTCTATTTCAATAGCAATATAGTACTTCCAAATCTTAGAAAATTTACTTTTCTTTATACAGTTTTGGAAAATTGCACTTTTTATGGTAGTCACTCATCTACTACTTCAGTCCTTTTATTATAGCAAATAGAAAGCCTTCACAGGAAATCTTTTCTTTTCTCCCACAGTGAAGCTGATCCACCTTCAAACCTAAGCCCAGCACCGAAGTCTTTATTAGTGGAAGCTAAGTTTCAGGTTGCTGTCTGATACTTAGGTGGATAATTGGAAATGCTTGAATTGTAACTGAACAGAGAATGAATGCTTTGAGCCTTTCAGTCATCCTGGAATAACTGCATTTAATATATGATGTTCTAAGAGAAGGTGCAGAGGACTATTCATGTTCATGAAGGTCTAGTCTATTTTAAATATTTCACAGCTGCTCTTTTTTTTTTTATTGCTGAAATGAGTCTTAAAGGACACATACTGAAATCTAATTCCTTACAAATGGAGGCATTCAAAGACAATTTAAACATATCCATTACTTATCAGAAAACTAAAAACCACAAAGTGCTAGATATATCCAACAGCAGAGGTTGAGGGCATTGTTTACTGTACAACTAACTTTATTAGTATGACAGAGGTAAAGAAAGGTGTTTTTCTAAATGTTCACAATGCTCTCTCAATAGGCTAATTTTATTGTTACTACTTGTATTGGTCTTTAAACTTACTTGTTGCTTCAGTACCAAGTTCTTCACACCTTCCATCACAAACTGTGATCCTGTATTCATAACGCGTGAAAACAGACTGAAAAACAAAATAAAGATGATATGTAAGATTTTCTTTTTTTAATTTGCATTCTTAAGCTTGATATTGATACTTAATTTCCATTAAAGCTGATGCAACTTAGGTACTAATTCATTCAATTTTTTCATGAATTAAGCTATTTTTCAAGCCACATGGCAACCATGCGTATGGGAATATACCTGTCGTCTAACAACTAGATCCTCACCTATTAGACGTTGTGTGTTCTCTACTCTTTGATCCAGTGAACAGTTTATTTTAAAAACTTCAGTAGTTTAAGGATTTGAGTGTTTTTTTCAAGTGAGTGTCTTAATCACAAGAGTTAGCAGAAATGCTCAGTATATTTCCCAGCTACCAAACAGGAATTTTTCCAAGTGAGACAGCATCAGAATTCTCTCTAAACATACTGTGACAGTCTTCTTATGACAGTGACAGCGCATTTCTGAAAGTACTGCTAGTAATGAGGATTCTGTATGGGATGTTAGTACCCACAGCATAGGTACAGCCATTATCTTCTCTTCTGGTGTCTTAAAATAAAGAACTACACCTTTGAATGATCTGACAGACAACCAGTCCAGGAGACCCTAAAGAAAAAGCATTGCATTCTTTTATCCCAGACAGTATTCAAGCCCTGGAGAGAACTCATTTTGAATGTACAGGGCTGTTCTTATCTTCTGCCATTGATTAAATAAGGCTCTACATGATGGCTGTCTTAGCTTCATTTCAACATGCTGAATTCTTCTCCTATGAGCGTCTGAATATTTAATATGCAGGTGTACAAGTATCACTATGTTAAGTTACTTTCTGGATTTAGCCACTTATCTTTCAATTTTCCTGTGCGTAAATCCTGTGCACTGTTAAGAGGAGATAAGTAATTCTGTAATTTTGTCTGTAATTTTTTTTTTTTTTAATAGAGAAATGTTTCATTCTGAGCCACGTACAGCACTAACTACACTTTTGGTACTACTGAAACAAGCTAAAAGAACCCAAAGGCTTACAGAAAATTAATCAAAAGCATACCCCAAAGGTTTTGGCGTAGTGTTTCCATAGCTGGTTGGAGCTGAAGCCATCTTGGTGAAAGCCCTGTGAAAGCAGGGGTAGAAATCAAATGCTTCATCTCATGGCATATCCTGCTGCAGAATGTTCCACTGTGGTCATTTGCAAGTGAAAATACTTTTGCTTCTCAAACTGTTTCAGAAAGTAACTATTTATTACATGCATCCCTCTTGTCTAGAGCTACAACGGTTAAAGAACCGAAAGGAATTAGATTTTATATTTAAAATACAAAGAATTTATTTTTATAACAGCTGCAACTACAGCAACTGATAGGCAGCGTGGCCCTTTGGTAACAAATCACAAAATCCGGAGTCTGAACTAGCCCAACTTTTCACTGAATTCACTGCATTGTTTCTGTCTTGGATAATTAAGGACACTGATATGTGTCATGTTCAGTAGTGTTCTGGCATTATTAGAGTTCAGCTGTAAAATAAAATTTTGCATGTATTACCATAACAACGACAGCAAAAAAATTATGCCAGAACAAACGTTTAAGGATAATTTACAAGGTATGAGAAGTACTACATAATTCTTTGATACCAACGCTGTATTCTGTAAAATTACCTAATTACATAGGAGAAAAATCAAGTTACTTACTTCCACTGTTTTATGTAATTCAAAGGAGCAAGATTGCAACCTGCATCTGTCAATGCTTTTTTATACTGCTCCAGATCAATCTGAAATTACAAAGTGGAGAAATGCAACAGGTTTACACTACTCTGAACTCCCTCCATGTGGAATACATGATATCCTTACCTAAACATTACGTGTAAAGCTATAGCATTAACAACCAAAGTTAAAAATCAATTATAAATTCCATCCTCTGCCAAATATGAAAATACACCTTAAAATGCAATTTGCTATGATTGCTATTTTATTTTATGCTATTTTGCTATATTTATTTGCATTAAACTTAACTGTATTTGTGGAATTAAACTGTCCACTTTCAGCTAAGGGAACAGTCTGTTCTATCAGCATCTCTCAAAAAACCTGACAGAATTCTGGTTTCCCAAAAATGTCACAACAGTGACTAATAACAATGAAGAGAAGTTTACATAGAAGTTCTTATACATTTATAAGAATACTTTCTTTGCCTAATCTAACATAACTTTTTCTTCCAGTTAGAGCCAGTGCAGCAGTTCACCATAAAATGATTCCATGTTATCTATATTAATTCCTTATTACAAATTTCTACAGTATAATAAAAAACTTCCTTTCATCATAAGCTCAAAAGAACTATTAAGAAATTGCCTCCTGAATTAGTCAGATATTGACATAAAAACATTTCTACATTATGTATCTGCTAGTCAACAAACCAAATTATTTTTGAATATACAAGGATAGAGTGAAGAGAGTCATATCGACATTTTTTTAAATCTACTTATATTGGGCAGTGGAGCAGAATGATGAAAATTGTGCCAAGATGTGTCTTGTAGTAACTCTGGACTAAATGTTCCAAAAGATTATCTTCCTTCTTAATAGCCACCCATATCCTTTGCAATAGTAGCTAATACATTGTGAACAGATTACCTGGTAACACTACAAAATGTACTTCAAGTTGCAATATTGAGCTGGGCATTTCATACTTCTCTTCAAAGAGAAGCAGAAATACCTATTTAATGCTGATACAGAAAAATCCTGTTTGGTAAAATTTAGTGTTACAAGCTGTAAAGGACATACCTCTGAAGGCGCCTGAGCTGAGCTTATGTAATAGATAAGAAATAAACGCATTTTGTCTTCTGGAGTTCCTGCTGCAGTGAAATAAATTGAAAAAAAAAATGTTACTATGCTATGTTAATTGCCCTTCAGTAACAATATGTATGTACATTCAAGCCTTTAGTTATGACAGTAATTGTTACTTCTAAGCATGGACCTATTTGATATATACAGCAGTAAAAGATATTCGGCAATTTTATTAAAAATTGGGTTAGACTGGCTCACTGTTTCTGAAAGAGTTACTCTCACCAAGCTTGCTCGTAACAAATACTGTTCTTCAAGTAACATACAACTAAGTTACCTAGTGACATTACGTCTTATTTTTAAGGGGACTGCATTAACAGGCAGTAATCTGTGAAAGAGACTGAAGAAAAGCATAAAAGTAAAAGCCTTTTTTTTTTTTTTTTGAGCTCTACAATTTGTTTATGCAGCTTTAGGGTTGACTGTACTGAAACACTTGAGCACTGCAAAAGCACTTATGTGAACCTTTGGTCAGGAACAAATGCTGAACTTCTACCTTGTCTTCAGGAAGGATTTGACCTCCTGAATCACCCACCTATTTTCACACCATTCCTTGGAGAACACTGCTCCAGTTTTTTGGGAACCACTATCAGTGGCAATCAAAATTCATCTCTGCCAAATCAAAACGATGATGTGGCCATTCTTGTCATCCTTAGACTATAACCTACTATATCAGATTTTGAACAGCATCTACTTTTTTTCCTAGAACAGGATCACTATTAGTAAAAAGCATAGTTTAAATGGAAGATTTCAGAGGTACAACTTCTCAAAACAAACATTTCAAATTTGTAATTCAACACTGTTAGAAAAGCGTGTTACCTTTAGATATAGTTCAATATTTTAAAAAATGCACCCTTCTGTACTTGTAGGCAAGTTTTGTGTTTGTTTTTTTCCAACTATGGACTGTAGATAATGACAGCAGGGATCACCTAGTCTAATATGCTACTTCTGTTTGTAAGTGAGCATATATTTGGTTTGGCAGAAGTTAAGAATTCCACTTGTTAGTAAGCACTGTCATAACGAACATTTATGACTTGGTACAATTCTTTCCTGGGAAATCAGTTTTAAACAGTAAGCTAGAAGATCAAGAACTAAAAAAAACCCTTTGCATCACTGGAACTAAAAGCCAACTTGCCAGTTTATAGCTTGTGACAATACTTTCTGGAACTTGACAGCATTTACCATGCCCACAAAACTCCTAGAAGGCTTATGCTCATAAAAGCTAAGAGGTCTCACTTAGACACGAGCAGGTGATATTTTCTCTCACCAAAAAATACTGAATTTGAAAAAAAAAAATCTTTGATTATAACATATACACTTACCTAAATCTCAGGAAAAACACTTTTTTTCTGGCAAAAGTACTTTAAGCATACTGCTGATATAAATCATCGCTATGATAAGCGATGGTAGGACTCGGGACCGTTGGCTGTAAAGTGTTCGCTTTTTTTCTAAGCTATGGTCTGTGACAGCATGGAAAGCAGGAGTGGTAAATATTCTGAAAAAACTTGACAAACCTAACATAGAACAACTTTAACTTAAATTCAAAAACTAGCTGGAAGCCTTTAGGGCTACTGCTTAACTATTAGAGCAAAGCAAAATCAGTAACTTCAGTTTTACCACCACTGTAAGGCAGCTAATTATCACAAGTAGTAAATTCCTGTAAGATGGTAAAAATGGGAGGCTGAAGCTGTTAAGTGGTCAAGTCTAAGTGCTATTGTGAAGGGCTTTGCAGATATTGTCCACAAGGCAGGTATCCCACAGATAATACAAACAAGTAGATCACCACTGCAAGTGTTGGCAGACTTGAGGCATTAGTACTTCAAAACAAATGTTTGCTGCTGATACCTCACAACAAATCACACAATTGGAAGCTGGTCAGTTTTACAAGATAGCATAGTCTGAAATAACCACAGTACCTAAATTTAAAACCTTTTATTATATAAATGTCTTAAATCTAGGCAAAGCATATGAAATTCTAATGAGCTACTGTAAACATCTGAAATTTAGCTAATGAAGGGAAACTGTAGCTTGGATGTCTAATCTTTCTCTTGTGTAAACCCGCATTCCTTGTTAAAAGAAATGTTGATATGATACATCAAGCTTGGAAAACAATTATATATATACTGCAATCTAAATATGCATAGAGAATGTCAGTTCAGGTAAAAAGTAATTGATCCACTAGGATATGCTGGCAAGCATAATCATTTCTGTTTTAATATATAATCATCAGCTGTTCATGCAAACGTTAAAGTTGAAATCAAAATAGTACACAAACAGCTAATTCTGAGCATGGAAAAGGACTACTTTGTATTGTTGATTAACAGAAGTAAAGATTGTCCATATTCTTATTAACTTCCTGGTAACAACAGATTTCTAGTGAATTACAGATTAATATCTGACATTACAGATTTTCTGAAAGTTAGTTTCTAGTCTTCATCCAATGAGATCTGTAAAATTTAGCTCAGACTTCTACCAACCGTCTATGACTTCTTCTATTGCCTTTTGACTCTATAGCTCAGACACTAATAAAAGACTTTTAAAAATCAGCAGGTTTTATGTGTATTCTTTCTTCCAAGAAGAATCATTACAGAAACTCCAAGCATACGTTATGTTCAGTATACAGCTGCAAGACTATACATGTAAGCATGCAATAACAAAACATTTTCTTAAAGACCATACTGGGAAAAGAGCAAGGACTCGGGGTCTCTAAAACCTTAACGTTTGCCAATACCCTTGCCAATATTTCCTATTGCACACAGGTCTGTATTCGTAACCTAAGTTTTACAATCTTCTGTAGGTTATTTTGTTCCAGCTGACTGCTATCAGATCCCACTGAATCCATCACAGCGTTGTGAAAGGCTGCAATGACAGTTACGTGAGGCCACTGCCTCTATGCTATGATACCACAAAAAGCCAAGAACCAAAGCCAAGAACCCATTCTGGTCTCAGCTCTTTAGAGTAAGGCCCCTAGTGACTCTTGATGATAGAGAATCTGAGCATCATCCAGTGTGTAAAACTTTGTTATGCATGAGCCATATACAAAACAGCTGTAACCCTTTGCTCCTAGATAATGAAAACAGACATGCCGCAGCTGGGTCAAGGCATATAAAACCTGAGCTGAGTCTTTCAGCCAACTGGCCAATTTATGTCTTCGTTCCATTCTCTGCACCTTCTCACACACCCCCTTTTTTTTTCCTCACACAAGCAAAAGCTACAGACACCACTACTCCTTGACCTAACCAAATCCTATGAAATGCCCTGTTGCGTTCTGGTTTTACAACAGATGCATTCCAAAACATGCAGTGGGATTCTAAAGAACCAGGACTGTTCAGAGCACACAGTTCCATGCTATATTAGTAAATACTGGAGAAGCACAAAAGTTAAAATCTTTTGATCTTCAGAAACAAGGGGTTAGGAATGGATTTTAATGGAGCTGCAAAAGTTGCCAGTATTTTGGAAAATACTCAGCCTAATAATTAACTCTCTAGACTGCTACTAAAACCAGTGAAAAGCTCTTTCCTTTACAAATCCTGCACAGCTTGCATATACGGTCTTTATAGTGTGCATAGGCTTATTGCATCTCTTAACAATGTTGACACAAAGTTCGGATTTAAAGTACTCACCATCTGGGTCAGAAATCATGTCCAGGAGAGATTTATCCAAAGTGGATTTGCTCATTATTTTTTCCTCATATTCAAAATACACGTCCAGCTTTCTAGCCTGTTTAAGAGTAAGTGTTAGGATTAACATCTTCACACTGGGGAGAATATTTCTTTCCTCTTTAAAAAGGCATATAGTTTTAGTTATCAAGACTGTTTTCAGAAAATTATTTTTAAGTAAAAATATTTTTTAAGTAAAAAATAACTAATGCTTGCCTTTATCAACTCAGAAAATTGATGCTTGTGTAATTCTCATATTAGAAATGAAAATGCAAGTTAAGCAACTTGTTAAGAGGTCTGACATGCAAATATTCAACTGGAAGAGGAGCTTTGTTTTCAACTATGCTTTTGCTGTAGCTGAAAACTACGTGCCATCATAAATAGTGTTATGCTGTAGTAAGATAAAATAATGTTCAAATGACTATGTCAAACTTATGCTGAACATCAAGTCTCTCCATCAACGAGACAATTACTCAATGCAGATAAATACAAGAAACTCCTGAATACAGTAAGGCATCATTCCAGAGAAAAGTTGGCAGCTTTCCATTCAAATCTAAAGGGTTGGTACAAAATAACTCTCTCATTCACACTAAATATGGAAAATTTCATAGTTAGGTTATCTGGCTAACACTGGAAAAGAAGCCGCTCATTACACTATGACGTACTTGTCACTTGCAATCACATCAATCACATGCAGACCAGGTTGTGAGCCCCCCCACCCCTTTTTTTTTTTTTTTTTAAGGAAGGATGTCACAGGTACTGCATGAAATTAACGAGGCAAAGGCTTTATGGAAGACCTCACGTGACCATGCAACTAATGACTGCATTACAACACATCTGCACAAACAGCCAAGCTTTGCACGTCTGATCTTGAACTTTCAATTTGAATATACAAAAACGCATTTTAAAGCTTATTTACAAACTTATGTTCCATCACAGATTATTGAGGTTTGAAAATTAACATGTAGTATCACAACAGATGTTACAACTGCTCAGCTTACAAAACCTTAATGTCTGGCAACTGACTAAATTCTGGTGTTTGGACACCGTCAGCTATGCATTGGCTCAAAAAGGAGAGACTGTAAGAGTGAATCTCCATCCCATTGCCTTGGAAGTATTTCAGCTCCAGATCATACCCGCTGGGAGACTGAAATGGTATTACCACATTGAAGCATGAGTCACTGGGGTTTTTCTCAGGTTAACAGATTCAGGACAATTGTGCCTGGTACTGCCGAGGCATGCAAAATTACTATGGCACCTTCTAACCTGGTGCTGTGGTTGGTGTAATGACAGCAACAGAAAAAGTTTAGAAGTCTGGTTTTCATTTGTTTTTGAATCCTACTATTTTTTTTTCCTGAGATAACAAATAAGGAAATAAAAGAAAGCACAAAAAAAGGAGAAAAGAAAGAAAAAAAGAAAAAAAGAAGAAAGAAGGATATTAGGATATTTTACGTTCTGAGTACTTTTAGTTCAGCAAAAAAGACTTACAGATGACAACACAAAATAAGTCACAAGAATATTTTAATATTAAAAACTTTTGGCAATCAGCTTATGGAAGTAGCCCCTTGCTTCCCAGTATTATATACGTAATTCCATTTCTCATTCACCATCTACTGAACACATCAAGAAAAGTAGTTACTTGCAGAAGAGCAACTTAATTTAAAGCCTTTGTGGAAGCTTGTACTTGCAGCTTATAAAAAGTAACTCTCTGAGGATAACAGTTACCGTGAAGTGTGCTCAAGAACTGACCACTCGCTAGTTTGAGGGGCAGAAGGATGTCTTCTTTTGTTTGTCAGACTGACAATGATTACACAGAAGGTGTATGTAGTGACAAAAAAGGAGGTGGAGCTTCTTTCAAGCTGTATTTGCCTTGAGCTCTATTAGAAGAGCAGTCACAGCTGTATTTTGGTAGTTACGGTGTTGTAAAGACTTGCATTAATAACAACTTATTTAGCTGAAAGGTAAAGCGATTATCAGTGGTTACATTGCACTAGTTTAAAGTGAATAGAAGTGAACTACTAGCCTTTTTCCAGGTCCCTACTTCATGTGCAATTTGGTATCTGGCATGTCAGGCAAGTTCTGTGACTCCTCTCCACAGTACTGTACAATTCTACAGTTCTTGTTTGTGTTATAGTTTCCTTAACTGCTTCTGGAGAGAAACAACTGCAAAGAAGCCACCGCAATTTTTGTAGTCTTTCCATAACTTGCTTTCTGTGTTTTACATACATTTGTAGCTCCTCATAAGGAGTTAAAGTCAACGTTTTTAAGTTTAAAGTATTTTTTCCCAGACAAAAGGCATCCAGCAAACAAAGGATTGTCATGAAATCTGGAAACTTCATCTTACTAAGATAAATATATTGTTGAATTTGGCAGTGCCTATGTTATCTTAGCTGGTGTTCTGTTTAATACAAATTTATTCAGATGGCATCTAAAACTATATATACAACATAAAACATTAACTCAATATATTTGTTTACAGATCAACTTTTAAATAAAATTATATAATTTAAACATGAGATACTTTAAATTATAAGAGCAGATTTACAGTTGTTAACTTATTTTGAGCGCAAAATGCTTAAAATTCTTCTCAGCTATGTGCCACTTCGTGATTGTTTGACTAAGACTACCAAACAAAACAGACTACCTGCAGCCAAAAAAGCCTCACTGGCTGCATATATTCACTATGCTTAGAGCCTAAACAGAAACATTAATGGTACATGTACTCTCTTAAAAATTTTGGACAATTACTTTTGGAGTGTGAACTTAGCACTGTTTGGGAAAAAGAAACAGACTGGAAATCCTAAAAAACTCAGTTCTTTTATGTCTGTCCACAGTAGGGACACCAGAGATAAGCACCGATATAAAATTTTCAATACTTTTGCTGATGCGACATAAGCACAAACTAGTGAAATGAATCAATACAGTGAATCTACTCAGCTTCTTCATCAGCAGGTAACTAACCAAGGTTGCTAGTGAAGGTGCTATTTAAGGCAATATTTTTCTTATACGTGTATGCTAGGATTTATATGGACTATGAATAAAATTTCACATGGAGTACTGAACAGCCTTAAACACTACTAGTTAGCTTTTGACGGATTTCCCAGACGTGCCACATCAAGGAGAAAGTTACTTTCCGAAGAGCCAACTGTTCTAAGAAGTGCTGATAAGAAGCAGATGTTCCATTTAAGTAAGTGCCATTTTGCTCACCTAGTGACAAACTCCCAGAGATGCCAAGAGAAAAAGCTAGGGAATAAGAGCTAAACAATCCTGTAGATTCAATCGCAGAATCATTTAGGTTGGAAAAGACCTCTAGGATCATCAATTCCAATAGGACAAGACAGCAAGGAAGAGGTTCTTATGGGTGCTATGGGTGCCATGCCAGATAGCAAGGTGAAGAAAAATAATAAAAACTAATAATAATATCAAGATGTGTTTACAACATTTGCAGTTATTCCTTTCCTGCCTCCTGCTCTTCATTTCCTAATGTGACACCTTGTTCCACGCTAACACCATTCAGTAGACCTTGTAGTTAAAGCTCCACAGTTCACCTTTATTTTTTTTTTCTTTTTTTGGTGAAAGCTTCTAACTTAGCATCTCTAGAAATACCCTAAAATAAAATTTGGCTTATTAACAGCGTAAGTTACTGAGACACGTGGGAATCTCCACCTGAGTGCCAGACTCCAAAGGAGGCATAAAATTCCTTCACTATTAAGCAGAAAAGTGGAAGCAGGATCCACTGAAATCTCTTACAGGGTCATTTTTGTAAGGATTTGTAGGAAACTCTTCTATTCTCTTTACAGTACAAAGGTACTTCCTTTAAGAGAGTGAGAACATGCAGAAGACGACAAAATACATGTATTTTTATTTACTGGAAGGAATTTCTAAAAGATATTGACAGAAAACGGTCAGAAATAACAGCCCACAGAAATCAATGGAAAGAGCGTGGCTAGTCAGGTAGTTATAGCCTGCTCCTATCAGGACGAAGAGGAGCTCTAGGAGAAAGCTGGAGGTGGCAGCCGGAGCCACTTCCCTTTGACTGAACTGTACCGAGCTACCCACAGAATAATGAAGGAAAGGTGACTGCAACTGAACTCAGAGAAACCTCTCATTTCCTGGGAATTTACTTAATAATCAGTTCTGAATTACAGAAAAATGGCCTGTACCACTGTGGCATATGTATCTTACTACATATACTTTTTCTGTTCACGTGGCAAGACAAAACAGAACAGTTAAAATAGTGGAATTCTTTTACAGGGTATGTAATGGATAATTGGAAAGTCCATCCAGATAATGGAGTTATTCAAATTATCAGGCCTGAAGATCAAGTAAAACTGGAGAAACATGGTAAGAAAATTATGTAGGTATTCAACAAAACCCTACACTTAACAAGTGTTAGTAATCTAAGACAGATAATAATTTAAAATCCACAACTTAAATTCATAGGTACAGAATTCCAGCAATGATAACCTACCCCTCTCTGCATTTAATTGTTTTAGAAAAGCGTAAGTGTACATGCCATAATTTGACATACTTCAGTAATCTAAGCGTTCGTAGGAGACATGCAAAGAGATGTATTACTTGAAACTCTAAAGCAGGTAGGAAGATATCCATAGCTCTAGTCTTAAAATTGTTAACAGTTGGGTACAGTCCTTCAGTCACCAGCTTCTTCAGAGAAAAAACAATCAATGCAAGACAAGGATGCCTTTGTTCTAAGTGTTGACAATAAGTAGTTGATGATTCATTTAGTGCAGAAAGTGATGCATTCTTTCCATCATTTCACTAAACGCAGATTTGCCAGAAAACTGCCAGGACCTTTGATTATGTGATTAATTTCTGGTTTCCTCTTGCCGTGTCTTAGAAAATGATCCAAGACTGCGTGGAAAGCAGATGTAAACTGACCATTAAAGAAAAATTAAACTCAGTCTAATTAGAGCGGGTCTCATAGCATTCTTTGCACTGATTCTCATACATGTAAGAAGAAAAAATGCTCAAATATTTACTGTAATATTAAAAAAAACATAATGGGCAATGCAAAGAATCTATTTTAAAGTCTGAAGGTACTTCGAGATCATTTTAAAAGTGAAAATAAAATAACCTGAAGAAAATCATGGTGCCTCACTAGCTCCTCAAGACCTGGGCACATGTCAAAAAAATTACCTTATCCTAATTGTGGTTTCTGTATTTAACCAGATATAAAACCTATTTTACCACAGCCTCAAGGTGCCATCAGAATTTCTTTAAAAAGTACTGGCTGAGATACTGTTTTTTTGTGAAAGTATTTCTGAGGAGTACATGAGGTAACATCTCATCCTGCATTTTAAAATTCCACAGCTTGAGTTAGAAAAAATCTTTTTCTAAACACTGGAGAGTGGAAAGAGGGGAGAAAACAGACAGGAAAAAGGAAATGGAAGAAATTCTACAATCATTAGTGAAAAGGCTTACCAACGGAAAAAAACATGTTTCTGCATTAGCCTGAGTTTAGATAGTTCCTAAGTGTTTGGAGAAGAAGGAAGTGATTCTTTCTAAATCAAAAGAAACTGATAAAAGACAAATGCATCATCAACATACTGAAGGAACTGCATTCCTATCTGTCTCTCAAACTTCTTTGACAGCTATACAGTAAGAAGGTAAGGAGCCTGAACACTTTGCAGGATAAGAATTAAGAATCATGTATGGAGAAATAGATCATCACTCCCTGCGAGCTCTGTAGTAGCAGGCTCCTATCAGAGGAGGGAGCCTAAGTGCTAGTACTGGAGGGCTACAGCAGAGGGACACAAGTAACTCCTCCTGCCCCTAGGTAATGGAAAAGTGTGTCACTGCCACCTCATCAAGAAGGAACAAGTGCATTTGACTGTTGCCAAGAGGACATTGTTGTTCAAAACTGATGTTATTTCCATTCCACATCCCACTCTGAAACCCGTCTTCTGCTTGACAAATTTGTATATAAAGTAAAGCTGGTGTAGGCCTGTCCTTACTGTCATTACAAGAGCAGCACAGACTTAAGCAGGAAAGAGGACAAACATCCTTCTTAAGAGTTTAAATTATGCACAGGACATATCTAACACAGACCCTGCTGGAAAGACCAGTTCTTGCATCATTACTGCCACACCTCTGGATATCATTTTCATTTGGTGAACAGTAAACAGTACTCTTGTGATAAGCACACACAGAAGAGAAAATGAATGCTTAGACTCAAATCATAATTTGCCATGACATGTCTCTAAAATAAACCTAACACTTCCATTGTAAACTTATTTTAGAAAGAATTTAACTCGCATTAAAGGTTGTGGCCATCATAAAAAAGACAAGAGTGTAGTAGTAAATTCCAATACAAAGAAATTGTATTTACTTTTCGTGCATAGACATTCAGAACTCATTCCCCCTCACCCTTCAACACTAAGTAATGTTATACAGCGGTTTCTGTAAAAGGTAGCACAGTTGAGAAGGCTCACTTTCCTATCTTGCTTCATTTGGTCAAATACATTGCTCCAGGCAAGAAGCATCTTACAGAAAACCAAGTCAGAGAGCAATCCTACCTTTATGTGCTCCAAAACAGCTGTTGCAACATTTGTATGAAGATCAATGAGCCTCTTCTTTTCCAGAAGTTCTGGAAGAGAGCTGAAAAGATTAAATACAAACTAACCTGCTGAGTTGCAGCAGACACATGCTGGATCTTACAGGACATTGGACATACCACCTCATCTATGATCAGAATAATTATCATTCCTTTTCCCTTCTGATTTGGGCCTGAATGAAAGGCAGAAAACTGAACATCTCCCTTCTCCAAGGCAGTAGTGGAATGAAAAACAGGTTTACAATTAGGAACAAGTCTAAACCTCAGTCTTCTAGTGTAACTCAAAGTGGTTACGAATACAGAAGAAGGAGAATACGTTTCCCATGCAGAGTCTGTAAGTAAATTTATGCTGCACTTAGATCATTCAGCATTGCTGAGGAAACATTCCGAAGCCATGTTTAGAGGCCTAACATGCACATGCTGTGGAAGTTGCACGCACAACTACTTGTGAAGGGTGCTGTCTTTAACTTTGCCACCATTTAAATTTTATTATTGAGCTGAGTAGCCTATTTTTAAAGCTATTTCAAAAGATATTAAAAGTGAAATGACAGAAGGAATCAGAAATTGTTCCCAATTAATTAAAAAATAATGCATTATTTTATTTATTATTTAACTTACCTAACAGCTGACGTTAGCTTAGCTGTATTGTCAGAAAGCATGCTTATTGCTCCTTCATCCTCCCCTTCTATACCCTGGTTTTGAGGAATGGTTTGGAAAGAGGAATGAAAATAATTGTAAGCATGAAAATACTACATCGAAGTACAGTCAGTGCACTCAGAACCTATTTTCTCATTGCAATAGTAAAGTCTGGATTGTATTTTACAGTTACTATGGAAGTTATATAAATGTAATATCAATACATGCAAGAAATTGAACTTTCTCATGAATTATGGTACTTACGGTCCTATACTTAAGTTTACATTATGCCTAAGACTCAGCATGCACTGATTTTTTTATTTTTATTTTTTGCAGCTGGTGTAGTATGCTGAGCATCTATTAGGCTTTAGATAAAGCACAAATATAAACATTACCATGATACTTTTAAGTCTTTTGACTTCATCTTCCTGGGCTCTGTAGGATTCCAGTTCTTGTTGAACAGACTCAGCTACCTCTGGAAAAGGACTAATGCAACACTCCACATTAGGCTCAGTTAAATCAACAAACTGAAACACTAGAACGAGACATGTTATATGATCAAGATGATCTTGAAAATGTCAGAAATAACAATACACGCATCATGACACAAACTGTCAGAAATATCAATACATGCATCATGCAGCATTATCAAGTCCGTGAGCAGTGACATCTTACTATCTGTTTACTTAAACTTTCTAAGATAGATACTCACTGCTTTCAATATTTTTATGTAATTTTGATAAAAACATCTTCATGCTCTGTCGCCAAAGGCAGATACGATGAATGATACAATGAATATGGACAAAGATCATTCCATAAAAAATTAAATCTCCACAAATCTTTCCAAAGAAACTTAAAATAGAATTACCATAATATGAAAGAATACTTTGAATTTATACTCTCCTCACCATTTTTATTTTTCTTAAAATTTTCTATAGGAATTAATTTTACATGTAGCAAATTCTCCCCCTAAAATTTAATACTTAGTGAAACACATAGTAGAGGCCATATAAATCACAATGTTTCTTTCTTCAAATTCAGTAGCCTTATAGGCAGACAGAACTTCCTATAGATATTTGTTCATCTGAGTAAGGGTAAACACAGCGTACTTCTCTATTTCTTTTTGCACTTCCTAACCCAGAGCCCTTTGTGCTCCAAAAATATTCTAACAAACCTGTTATTTGTACACTTAAAATTAGATTTAAGTAGTTGAGCCTATTAAACAAACAAAACCCACCATACTAACATCGTAAGACCACAGAAAACTTCTCCAGGCACATACTCGGATTCCTGAGCCTAATCGGCAGTGCTATGATACAATCAATATGCCCTTCCGGCCAAACAAACCCAAGGAAGTTCTACCACACAAACTGTCTAAATCAATATAACCTTTGTACCTATAAAGCTTACCTGCCCTTATGCTTCTGCCAAAATTTATCAGATGCAGTTAAATCATAGGATTTCTTATTTTTTTTCTTAGGTCTAGCACCTGCTGGAATACTTTCTGTTCCTGTTGATTCTTCCAAGTTCACTCTATTCAAATGGAAATCCTAAAATAAAAGAAGGAATCATATGTAACTATTTGATAGTTTTTAATCATTAAATCTTTTATACGCAATTATCTTCTGGAATATTTTCTAGAAAAAATAGTAACAACTATTTATTAACATTTTGTAAGAGGATGGTAAACAAATTATTAACTAGATAATAACAATAGCAATGTAAGAACTCAAAAATTACTTGCATTTACTGAAACGCCATCAAACAAAGCAACAAATGTCAAGCAAAGACATGTTTTGTCTTGCAAGCAACCTTCTTAAACTGATCCAAGAGGCATACTGTCTTCTGTATGGAACATACATTATTTAGCAATAGCTGAACGCTCTAAATGCTCAGACCAAAACTTTAAAGCAGTGAAAGTTTCTGTGTTCCATACAACAAGAAGTTTCTAAGGCTGAATTTCACTTACACAACTACAGCAAATATATCAAAATTGTAAAGAAGCTCACGACATCAGCAACAGGAATGTTTACCATGAGGACTACTTAGATAAACCTTCACAGATCTTTCCCTATTTTTTAAACACTAGTGAAATAGTGTATGACAAAACAACAGATCGCAACAAAGCTGCTATTTCTCCATATAGCTTTTCTTCTTCCACAGATATACAAACCTAGAAATTATGTCTTTTAGCTAAATGACAGTTACGCTCACTTACTGTGTCACCACACTGCTTCCTGTAGCCTTTTGTTCCTTTCCCCCATTACTTTAGCCAGGGACAGCACAACCCCTCTGGTTTTCGACACAGAGGTTAGCAAGCATTCTATTGCTGACTTTACTCTAACCCTTTTGAAGAACGTTTAAAATTTCAGAGGTGATCTTTGCTTGGCAAATAACAATAAAAGGAGTAATATTGTTGACTTTACAGAAACTGTCAAGAATCTTTTAGAATATGTTTTTTTCCAGAAATAAAACTCCATTTTATCATGTTCATTACAGTAGATCATATTAAGTGAAATTTTCAAATAAAAACAATTTTAAAATGTCTCTAGTTATCACTTGGCAAAGTTCACACTTTGAGTATTTCATTTTAAAACATCCATGCCAATACATAAGCAAAACCAAGTAGCTATTCAAAGGAAGCACATGCAGCCAATGGGTAGAGACCTCATCTTACACACAGCATGCTTAAAGTTTCAGTTAAAAATAGGGTATTTTTAATGTATATTTGTTCCACTACATAGTGAGATCTATGTTTTGGCTCAATTTAGCTCACCAGTGACCTGAGTTTCCCAGTTAGTTCTGGCAGTGACAGGTATTACCAAAATGATTGATTCCAGTCCCCTCCTTTGACCTCCACATTTTGTCTTTAAAAGGCCTTCTATCTGTGCCTCCCACTTTTCCGTAACCACTCCCGAGGGGTATTTTAGTTGAAAATAGGGATCTCTGCATACAGGTCTGCGTATGTGTAGAAACACCATCATTACCATTTCAAATGACACAGCACGCCATTTTGTGGTTTGGTTAGTATTTAATTCAACACTCCACAGAATTCCATGGTTATCTTAACTGAGAGATTAAACGTAAAACAATTTATCTGGAAGTACATTTTATGTAATTATCACCATTTTCAATTACAATTTATGGCCTTTTGAAAGTCTATGGTGGTTACTTCATGAAATATTATGCTCAGTCTGCAAAGAACTTGGCACGCTTGCCTTTAAGGTGAATAACTTGACTGGTTTTTAAATTAAACTTTTGCCCTTGTCATGGAATCACAGGCCACTTGGTTACAATTTTATTATACAAATTCGTAATCGTATCAACTCAGTCAAAAACGAGAAGCAATATGCAAAATTTAACAAGTTGTTTTAGGGAAACTACTAAAGCCTGATGCAGTACAGGTAAGTTTCCAACAATCCTCAAATCATTCTCCTAGTGTTCTTCCAATACCTCTCCATATTTGCAGCAGTAGGTATCCCTAGTTTCCGCTACATCTTGGATCCCTTTGTATCTTGATGTACCAAAGTCTTATCCCAACACATGCCTGAGGCTACCCAATGATACTTTATGTAGCAGGTGAGGAAGAGGCAAGTAGGCGGAGCATGGCGTGTATTTACTAGCTAGTCAGCAAGCATTTGCTTATTAAATGGCTCACAGGCAACAAACAAGTGTTGACAGTACGAGTTGACTTTATGCAATAGCATCTGCACCTGTAAAATTCTAATTTGGGTCTCCATTCTCTACGCTTACACTGATTTTCAGAAGAAAACCGTAGAAATGCAGTATTTCTATTTGCCAGTCTCCAGACAGTTCAACAGTTATTGGAAAAAACAGTGCAAACCACACTTTTCTCATACAGGCCTTTCCTAAAGAAAACAGGCCAAAAGATGTTTATTTGTAAAAAGCATCTTTTAGGTTAAGAGGAATGGACTGTTCACAATGAATGAGTTACATAAAATAGAATTTAAAATCGTCATAAACCATCCGATTTCTGTTAAAAAAAATCTTCATTGCAACAATACAAGTTTCTAGACAACACTGTACATATGACTAGTTCACAACCAACTACAAACACATAATTATATTGACACAGGTGCACGTGTATCTGACATCTTCCTCTAACAGCCTTGATAATAAACCAAAATATTTCTCAAAGCTACACTTTGAAATGATTTGCACGACTAACTCTAGAGTATATAAAAAGCATCCAGAAAGTAATTATTCTCACTAATATCTTGTATTAATTACACTGTAACTAGGTATGAAATGCACAAATAGCAAGTAGGTAAACAGTATTTGCTTTCATTCAAGTAAATTTCTGCTAGTGGTTTTATAACATAAACTCAAGGAAATGGAAGGGTTTGGGGCTATCTTCATTTGAAAAAAAAAATAGATTTATTTTAGATTCTTCACAGTATGGTCGTATCACTTGGCATCTCTATGCTGAGCATCTACACCATCTTGTGGAGAAAACCACACACATATTTTTGAAATACAAAGTAATACTAAAATCAGTTTTAAAATTCTTTATAAGCATTATTCAAAATGAAATTGAATTTATGGAATTTTGAGTTAACATAAAAGATCATGAACTACTTGAGCATCATCTGAATTATTCAGAATAATCTGAATTGCTGAATTACCCATAGTTTGATAATATCAAACTTTCAACTTTATAACAATTTTAGAAGTTATTCCTACATAAACCTTCTCGAAAAATCTTCCAAGTTGTTTTTAACTAAACAACTTTCAAATAAAACACACAAAACAGATTTTGGAATTAGAGAAAATTTGGTACTAGGTTTAATAACAAGCTGAGTGAAAAAATATTTTTATAACAAAATCAGATTTATTCTTACCAGAACATCATGCACTAAAGCTTGGTATGTCCAAGTATGATGTAGAGGAGTTGCTAAATCTATGTTTCTGTCAACAAGGACTAATAGGGGCCTTTGGAAGCTGAAAAGATGACACTGCATTAGTACTTCTTTAAACATGTTCAGAACATGCCAGTAACATCCTGAGTGCGATCAGCCACCTTCGACACTGTATTTTAAGTTAAAAGCCAAGTTCCCTACTGCAGAGTCCCTCCATCCTTCTCCCAAAGCATCTGGCGTTCTTCAGTGCCAGAAATTCCATGAATCACTCTTATTAATGATAAAAAGCTTATTTAATTTTGTACTGAGTGAGATTAATATGCATAATTTTAAGCAGAAGTCAAAACACCAACCAGTAACTAGCCTTAGGCATTAACTAATACCTTTTTGTTTGGATACGCATCTGAGTTCTAAACAAGTGTTAAATGTGCTTGAGTGGGTCATATTTGACCTTAATCCTCATTACATACCTCAAATACAAAATCCCTCTCTCAACGGTTTTCCATTTCATTTTTCCTCTTTGCTTGTATTAAAGTCCATAAAGAAAAGATTATGAACTCATGAGATGCATTATGGTAACTGCATCAATACTCAACTTTATGTAGAAAAAAATCCAGACATGCCTAAATATCTGGGCTTATAGCTACATGAAAAAATTATAGTGAAGATAGAAGGCTGTGAATTTACAGACCATTGGTGTATCCATTTCCCTAAAGCACATCAATCCTACAATAGATGTGACAGCTAAATTACAGTGTATTTGAACAGAGTAAAAGCATGTTAATTCCATGCTCTGGATTTCCTTGCAATAAAGTATTTTCACGTAGATATATAATCTCAAGAGCCTTAGTTACCTGCCTGTATCATTCTGAAAAGCAAACTCGAGATCTGAAGACATTTAACTGTAAAGGTACTTCCTTTGCTTTGTATCTTGATCTTCTGAGGGTAATAATGCTATCCTATCAAAAAAACAAGCCATCCTTCTGAAGGAAGAACAGTGCTTACAATTCAGTTCCCATGAAAATGAGGGAACTAGTATTTCACAGCTATTCTCTCTCCTCATGGTTTTCAACCTCATTTTATTTTGCCACATTAAGTTTTTGTGTCTTTTACCAAAGATCTGCTTTGAATGAGATAAAAATACGTAATGACTGTTTTATATCCAGTTAGGAGATCATAACCATTGCCTTCAGCTACAGTCTTCCCAATAGATCTCCTTACCTTTTCATGTGCAGTGAAAACTACCATAATATACTTTCCTAAGGCAGCCTGTCAAGTATTCAACTATCTGTCGGCAAAGAGATGTAGGGCAGGCGACTGAGAACACATTTCAGATGCATGCAAGCACCTGCAATGTCTTTTCCCAGCCCTGTTTTCCCTCATATGATTTGAATGCTGATGACCATTCTTAATTGTCTAATTATCCAGCTGTCAGTCCTTATGCAGTCCTCCTGAGGTAGATACAGAGATCAGCTGAAAAACATTTGCTTTTGACATGACTACAACTTATAACTGCTCATAAGTGAGAAATTTGGTATTTCCTCCTTTTTAATGGACTAAAGATTGATAACAGGTATGTTCAGACATGCAGCTGCACATCCTGGTCCTGTAAACTGAGTATAATAGCAGGGGCTAGGTTTAGAGTGTGAACAAAATTGTCTGCTTCATTAAATGATTTTTGATTCACTGTCTCAGGACTGTACATTTTTTCATCACAAGTTTCCAACCCAATTATACTAAGAAGAGATAGGTAATCTTACTTAGAAGTACAGCTAATTCTGTTAATACAGAATTTGAATCTAATCCTTGTAAACAGTTTTCACCATACAGTGGTGACTTATCCTAATGAGATCTTTCTGACAACTTAAATATGAAAAATAAAAATACAGTTATTACTAACACCATACCTGAACTGGCCAGCTCCAAGTGTATCACCTGTAAAAAGACTGTTTCTGGCATCTCTTAGATTCTCTCTGAGCTTCTTATCTAATTTCTGTGGGGAAAAAAAACACAAAACAGCTTTTAACAAACCAACAGCTTCTAAACTTCTTTATCTGATCAACATTTTAAGACTGTGCTGGTTTTGTAGTTTATAAGTGTCTTAGCTGCAGGAAGTCTAGGTCAACTGCACAGTAGACCTGGCCCCCAAGAAATCTTTTCCTTCTTTTTTCTCCCTCCTGCATTTATATCTAGATTCAGGACTGCACAGAAGATAATACTTTATGTCCACTAATATCCCTCTCATGCAATTACCACTCTTTCCCTGAACACGTGAACAAAAAAATGCCATCAGGAGGCACCAACAGGGAACCAAAGTAGAAGCAGAAAATTGGACTGTCAGACACTGCCACAGTAAGCGTTTCATAAAATTGCGACTACCCCCGGTATGAATGCATGCAGACTAAATGCTTACGTTTTATCAACATTAAGGCTTCACTAATGAAGAAAGATGTGAGGAAGATGGAAGAAATGAAGCACAGTGATGATCCCTAGCGAAGACAGCGCTGTAGTAATTTTTAATTGTGATTTAGTTTGGCAATTTCCTCCCTATTTGATGATCAAATTTACTTTGACACAGTAAAAATGTCTTGTAACTCTGGAGTTTCTCAGTAAGACAGATAAAAATTTCTTACTTATACATATAGAAAAAAATCATTCTGATTTAAGTTTCTTAACAGCTGATTGCATAATTTTACAATTTCTACAGATGAGTTCCATGGTACTAAAATCAGAAAGAAAAACTGGTATATCTATTTCCAGTTTTACTTCCTTCAGAACGAAGGAGATACAATGCTACTAGATCTCTATGTGGTATTGAGAAAAGCAACCAGATCGTTAGCAAAGTTTTATAACAACATTTTCTCAGAAAATCATTTCTTACCACTGCCACCATTTCAGCTGCAGTTCCTCTTGAGCATCTGATTATAGGAATAGCTCCTAATAAAAGATATATTGACTTCCACTTGCATTATAATTTTAAGATTATAAGTTAGTGTACTTTTCATAAAACAAATTTTTAGTAACATTTTGAAATGAAAATTTTCAAGTGGACAACACCAATTCTATATTATGTTTTTCTTTCTCAGTCTTTGCCTGTGAAACCAAAAATACTACATAGAAATATATTACGTGAAGTTTTACAAAATTAAGTGAATACCTCATGCATGAATTTATGAGCAGTATAGTGTACTCTAGAACAACAGCTAACATACTGAGAATTGGTCAAATAAACTCTCATACGGAAGCATTAAAACTTAGTTTCAAAAGATCAGAAGTCACTTGAAAACAATAATAATAAGTAATACCACAACAACAAACACAAAATAATGTATCAGTTACATCTCACTGCAGGGGAACGTTATTTTCAAAAGCACATTTTACACTGGATTTCAGGTTTCAAAATCTTTAGCTACTGTATCCCACTGATCTATATAAATATGAAAATTCAAATACCATGAGTTTAAGTGTCTGTGTAAAAGGGCCTTAATTTGTATCATGTTAACACTTGGAAGAACTCAGTTGGTTCAAGGGAACCTGTCTTGAACAGACTGCCCCACAGAGACGCCAAACTCTCTTGAAGGAATATCATCTCAGATTCACTGACCTCAGTGAGAACTTACATTAGATGTTGCCACTATGAAAAACATATGAACTAAGCAAAAATAAAATTCACAATAATGTAAGTAAATTTAATATATCTTCCTACTCTAGGAATTATTTTAGTTAGATCCTTGCAGGGTTTGTGTGATGTTTTTTTCCTTTTTTTTTTTTTGAGCTGCAAATCCAAACTCCTAGCACTGCTGACCTACAGTGCAAACTACAATTTTGTAAAAACAACAAAACCAAAACCTTGCATTTCACTATTTCTCACCCATTGATACTGAAGACTAAATGTATCACCTCCCATGTGGGACAGCCTTTATTTTCTTTTGCACTGATGCAGAGCAATAATTTTAGCAAGACCACTAAAGCTCTCAGCAAATTATTAAGATTTCTGTCACATGTCTACTTCCGCCTTAACTTGGCTATATGAAATCTCTAAACTTCCAGCTACCTCACTGAACATGGGTCTCTTCTAAAAGGAACACAGATTGAAAATATGCTAGAATTTGAAAACTTACCAAGCGTAACAAAAAAACAGAAGAGACTATCAACAATAGTGTCCATTATCGTTTCCATTTCGGTGTCTGTTATATCTGGTCTGTTAATGGCTAAAACAGTGTGGAAAACAGTTAAAATCAGGGTTAAAGAAGTTCATGCGACATTAACACCAAGAAAGTGATCCTCTTCTTACCCAATGGCTGCTAACTGCCAACAGCTTTTGTTGCTGAAGATATCAAATTATTAAATGCCCCTCTTAGCACTCACATTACTTTTTCCTCTTTTTTTTTTTTTTAAGTTAAAAAAAAAATTGGGAAAAATTAACTATTGCTCACTATAAGGTCAAACTCTACACAAACTTTCCCCATTATCTCTAACAATGCATACTCTAACTTCTGGATTTCATAATTATTGTATTACTAAAAATCTCTCCTAAAAAAGCACACAATATGGAACAGGAATGGCCATCCACTTGGAAACCACTTGTCAAATGTAAAATCCTCAAGAATTACCTGTTTAATTTTAACTGCATACCATAATTCTCTTATCTATATTTAAAGATTCTAAACCTTACAGAACCTCCTATAATGGACACACCCCCTTTTTTTTTTTTTTTTACTTAATAGATAAATTTACCTTACATCTCCAGATTAAGGATAATGCCCAAGTTCCAAAACATTTCACACTATAAACAAAAAGATTTCCCTCCCATATTCAGGTAAAACCAAGAAATGCTTAGCAATATTTCTATCAAATAATTAATACTGACAAGAACACAGTAGCCAAAATGAAACATCAAACCTAACGTTATCACAGGTTTCAAGTCAAGCACCACCTCAGGACTCATGCCATAAATGCCCTCCTCCTTTGTTTTAGTTAAATTTAGGAAATATCTCAAATAATTACTTGTCTCATACTCTTTCTTCAAACAGGATCTCCAATGCTCTGAACATTAATGTTAGAGAACGATTATAACTGGCCACGCATAAATTTTAGATGGGAGGTTTATTAAAGGTTTTTTTTCCCCCTAGTTTTTGTCCTCTGAGAACTTGAAAAAGATGGGCTATATTAGCAGTTTTTAATCAGCAGCTATACCCAAGAAGTCAAACATTCTACTAGGCTACCAGGGTGACAGCAGGAACAGAAGCACTTCCCCTAAGCATCTTTCTCCATTTTACACTAAAGTTTCTGGAATATCAGCACCAAGAAATGCAGACTGTTCCCAATATCCATACTTTTGTGTAACCTCAAAGCTTTGACATTAACTGTGGTTATCATTCTGCAGTTACCTTCAACTAATGGTCTCCCAGTTTACAGGGAGGAAATAATCTTATTTTTTACTGCCTTGCCTTTCCGAATTTTAAAATATAAATGCCTCCTTATTGTTATGTTTGAAGCACTCATTTATGATGTTCCAGTAATCTGCAATCTGTCAGTACCTTCCAGTTTTGCACAACATGCACGTTGTTGTACAAAACTGCTCCTTAGGCCAATTTTTGGAAACAAAACAAAACTCAAAAACATGAATAATGTTTCAGCAAAAAGTTCTGTTACATTTTCAATATATTCCTCTCTCTCCACCATTACAAGTTCACTGGGAATTATTCTATCGCAGAAAAGTAAGGTTAATGCAAGGTTCCTGCATTTTCTTATCGTTTTACAAAATAGACAGAAATTTAGTACAAAAGCCTTCAAATAGCATCACACAGGATGCCAGGTACATCTACTTCCTACCAATGTTAGCCATTTACTTTTCCTTCTACACAGTTATAGAAAAATAGAACCAGAGGAAGTCTGAGGGAATAAACTACTCTGTCCTCTTGCCCAAAGATGAGTTAAACTTATTTCTTTATCCTAAGGCCTCCCAGTAATGAAAATGCCATATTTGCATGCATTTTTTCATGTCTTGACTAAGAAAAGTGGGTATTGACTGGTCACTGTCCAAACGATACACAAAACTCGATCAATTAATCTTTCTTGCTTTGCATTACCAACAGAAACTTTCCAGCCCATTCACACAAAACCAAAACATTTAATTAAGAACTGTGTAAAGGATCATGACTAAATAGTGGTGCCTAAACACAACAGCCATCCACAGTGTCATAACATGTTCATAACAATCTTTTCCTGTATTATCCTTTGCATAAAAACTCCTAGTATCTATATCTATGCTGCAGTTTCGCTTTCCTAAATTTGTTATTTGAGAAAATAATTATTTTTCAATATTAAACAGCTGCGTAGTAAAGATGCTGAAATTAAGATCTAAGAACTGACTCCTTCATGACTTTAAATGATATGTCTAACAGATCATCCTGAAGTCTGAGTAGATCAAAGCAAAAGGAAATCATTGCCAGATGTTAACTGTAACTTCAAAATTAAGTTTCAACTTTACACATCTCATTAGAATTTTTACACGAACAAATTTTACTTACCACGATATGAAACAAGCTCTTTGTTTTGGTTACACAATACAAACATATCATCTTCTAAAGTAATAAAATTGAGATACTGATCAAACACCTAGAAATCAAGGAACAATGGTCAGGACAATTCAGAGTAAGGTATAAAAATACCTATTTGTGATTTATTCCTACGTGTTTTTGAATGTGAATGTTACAGAACTACATATGAAAAGAAACAAATGTAAGATACAATGTATGAGTTATAAAAGCCTGTGTAAGGATCCAGTGTTAACATAGGACATGAGAGCGCCTGAGGAGTGCTAAAAGAAAGCAGTCCAACTTCAAGTATTTCTTTGGACAAATTGTTAGTAGCAAACCATCACTGAAATAAAAACAAACAAACAAACAAACAAGTGTTGGATGATGTTATAATATTACAGGTTTATTTTCTTTATGAAGAACTACAATATAAACAGCACTGAGCTCTCACCCAGAAGAGATGAAAGAGGGCAATAGCTACACATTAGGAGATAATAGCTCACAAATTCTATTTCTTTCTTTAAAATACTCGTACATTCAGAAAAAAAAAAAGATTAAACCGTTCTATAGCATAAACTGAGAACTGGGGGAAAACAGCTTTACGAAAGTCAGTGCACAGTGCTACAACAACTTACCCCTGCTGAAAACCTAAAGCTTAAACAATATTAGTAGTTTTCATTTCGTTTCACAACGGTTTCTTTCTTTATTTCATGCCAGCAGTACTCCGTAAGAGGAGTGAGAACAAGTGAATGTAGTTAATTATATATGAAAATCATTAGTTTATAACATGCAGATTTTGGTACAGGCATTCAACAAGAAAATACATGCCAGCCACCAGCCTTTAAATTATAAAGGTATAGGAATGTAATGAATAACAGCGTGCATGTATGGAATATCTAGCTCTGTAGTACTCCGCGTATTTAAAATAACAACTGCACTCATTCTGTACTTTTCGTGTAGTTAGTAGCTAAAAATCCCCACTCCATGCATGAGATGCACTCAATGAGTTAAAGAGATCAGGAATACTCTGAAGCCACTGTACTTCCACTCTTATCATTCAGTACAAAGGACTTGCAGCACTTGGACTTTTGACTAAGATGAAGTATAATACCAAGCTGGATTAATGAGATGACTGCAGATACCCTTTTTCCCCCCAGTAAATCCATGCCCATCACTGAACCTAGCTGAACATTTATTTTGTTCACAGTTCAGTCAGAAAAACTGCATGGCACAGATGTGGTCATGTAAGACTGCAGTAATACCTGTAATGGTAGTACATTTAACGTTAGAGACTGGAAGATTTTCTTACCTTAGCCACTTGAGTTACAGCATTAGCACCTATGGCAGCATTGGCAATATCTTCCAGTTTACTTCTTGAAATGGCAGAAATAAAGTTCAAATAATAAGATTCATAAAGCTGGTTTCGAAGATCCTAAAAGAAAGCAAAGCCACAACCTTTTTTTCCTGATTAAGTACTAATACAGGCCTTAATTATTAAAAAATACACAAACATTTACTATGTGATGATCCAATTATCTATAGTCAAATGAAATTTTTGAAGTACTTGGCTATCTGTTCATACAGATTGCATAGTCCAGCCCCCCTACTCAAAGCAGAGTCAAAGAGATGAGGTGGTTCAGGATTGGGTCCGGTCATTTTGAATATTTCTAATGATGGAGACTTTACAAACCCTCTGGGCAATCTGTTCCAGTGTTTGACCACTCTCATTACAGATTTTTTTTTTTTTTTTTAAACGATTAAATGGAACTGTCTACATCTCAATCTCTGCCCGCTGTCTCGGGCCTTTTCACTCCCAAAACTCAGAAGACATATTTACACTTCTACTTTCTGGGAAACAGAAGTTTTGCATGCAAAAATTTTGGGCAGTATTTTTATGACAATGATGTGCTAATATCCATAAAATGTAAGAAGTGTTGAGACACACACAGAACTAGATACAGAACAGTCACACTTCTATCAGTGCAAGTTTTTTTCACAGAGAGCCTGTTGCATCCACCTGTGTTAAACATTTAGCACGCAAGTTACCTGACACATTCTGTCGATATTTTCCTCTGTCGGCATTACAAAGTAAATAGCTGGAACATCTGGAATAGGATCCCGATCTGAATGCAAAAGCCTGAAAAGAAGAAAAATACATCTCCAGTGTGTTCCTCTTCGGATTATATAAAGTATATAAAAATAACTTCTTTAAAGTTTAGAAAAGACAATCTAATTTCTCAGAATTTATCCTTATATTTAGTCAGATTTTAGAAAGAAAAAAACAGGAAAAAAAATCACACTTCTGTTAACACTTTGAACTACCAAAAATTATAGAAGTCTCTGAAATTTATTCAAAGCTTGAGAAAAGGCTTCACAATATATTATTCCATTCAGGGGGAGGTAAAAAAAAAACAACTGCATCACAAGGTTCATACACCAATTATTACTTGACATGATAACAAAACACCTGTGTAACTTATACTATTACACTTGCCTTTCCTGCTAACTGAAACAGAGAAAGGCAAGGTGCTTACATGTTTCTCTAACATTTCTGCTGCTAAGTCAACACCTTCAACTGTGTTTTGATTTCTAGCCTTCACTTAGCAGAAGTTAATAAACTTTTGAAAAAAATAAACTCATCTTCAAATTTTCTCCATGACTTTTACCACAGCTAAAGAACGCCAATGAACTAACTAAATGTAATATGGAGAAAAATGGGAAATCTCTTAAAATAATACTTTAAATTTCTTAGCATAGATGAGACAATTAAAGTCTATGTGTAAAAAGACAAGCAGAGATCATGCACAGTCCCATGTAGCAGTCT
This sequence comes from Cygnus atratus, assembly GCF_013377495.2. Lineage (NCBI taxonomy): Eukaryota > Metazoa > Chordata > Aves > Anseriformes > Anatidae > Cygnus > Cygnus atratus. The sequence goes on from NC_066366.1 coordinate 21,780,294, forward strand.
GTACCAAAAAAATTTAAAAATATACAAGAGAAGGATCTGTACAGACATGCTCAAAAATCCTTACTGGATTTTTTTGAACAGGGGCCTCATCTACGTAGTAGGAAACCTTGCTAACAGTGCATAATATTTATTTTAATAGTTATTCATTGAATGATTTTCAGTATTTTGTTCATGATTTCAGGGGAATATTTCATAAAATTACTAAAAAAATAAAATAAATACTTACAGATGCAAAGTGATCCCCATATCTCTCAGCTCTTTGACTGACAGCAAAGGTGAGATTATATCTTGGCCAAATCTGTCATAGATGAGAACCTGAAATAGATACACAAACTTTTTACGAAGAGGTAAACAGTGGATACAGGAATTCAGGCTTAAGGAACTACTGTCCTAAACTTAAAAGTGTTAATTTACCAATTTATAATCATTAATTCATCACGGACTTCCATTTGTGCTTACAAAGATCAAAAAAAAAAAAAAAAAGAACAAAGAAACTCAATGACAAACTGGCAAAAGTTCATCACTTCCTTCTGAAAAATGTCAAATAGGTACCTGCTGTCAGAAATTTGTTATTGTGAATACAGAATTTCTCTGACTACATATGGGTGGAAAAAATGGGAGAAGCACAGGGGAAAAAAAAAAAGAATTAAAGAAAAAAGACAACAATAGATGAAGAAGCAGAATACATGCTTTCCAGTAGCAAAAATTTTTCATGTGACAACTTTACTTTTTAAAGGTAACGAAAATACCTTGAGCTCAGCTTGTCCTAAACTTAACACTACCAATAGTTCCTCCTTTTCCACAGACTTCTTTCTGACTTTGTGAGTTTACTTGTAAGGTATCATGTATGTTTCTGCCAATGTGAGACAGAAGTATATTTCAAAAACGTCCTCCTTAGTTGCTCATTAATATACTTCCTAATGAATGAATTAGTCATCGGGCATTTAATCAACCAATATATGAAATATGTATTTTTCTCAAAACTCTGATATTTAATTCTGTATTCAAAACACACAGAAAAAATATTCTGTATACGTTAAAGACATACAGAATTTACTTGAGTATATTCTGTATATAAAATTCTCCCATTCCAGTTCAAATAGTCCTTACCTTCCATACTGGCTCTCCTGTGCTGTTTTTAACAGGAGGAACATTGAAGTTCAGCATACGTTTCAAAGCCACTGGAAAATAAAATAAAATAAAGCTCAATTCTCTTTACATTTCAAGAACAGACATTGAACACATTAGCAGACTTTTATAATATGTTTAATTTATGAGAAAAAACATAAAATGTAAGTGCAGCAAGTCATATTTACATTGGTTTTGTGCACCTTTTGACAGACATATTACACGTCAACTAGAATCTATGGGCTCTAGTAGACAATGCAAAAAGAAAAGAAGTAAGTCTCAAAACACGAAGAAAGAATCTCTCTCCTTAACTATACGGGCTATATTCTATCACATTTTGCCTTTAAAATAGTTTCAGTATCTTTATGAAGGGTGCATTTTGTATAGTAGGAGCCAGTTTGCTTTAGTCCCATTCTGTTTTTTCCTATTCAGCCAGAACAACACTATATAAACGAGCCATAAACACCTTTTTGCCTGACTAAAACTGACATGGAGTTTTGAACATTTTAAGAATGTTTTGACCACTCATAAGAAATTGCTTCATGAAGGGGTACAAAAGTAACCCTAACCTGCAATAGGAACTCCTTGAAAAAGTAATGTGTTTCCCTTTAACTTCCCATTCAACACACAAAACAAAGCAAATTTCTTCACCGACCTCTAATTTATAAATAATCTAAGAAGCACTTCCTCATTTATCTGATTAAACAATATACTGTGTGCTGTTGTCCCATCTTTGACTAGAAGTAAAATACTAATTGCATAAACAAAAGTTAGTGGCTATTCTCTCCAATTCATAAATAAAATCATCATAACCCTTTGCAAAGAGGAAAAGCTTTAAGAAAACAGGGCAATATACACAACTTTGCTCCTAAATGAGGAGCAGTAAAAATGGTTAACTTCTAACTCTTATGCAAAATGAAGCTTGTGAGAGTACCCAAGTCTGCAGTCCAGCCTCCTCCTCTAGCAGGGTCAGCTGCGAGGCCACCCTGGGCTGCTCAGGATGTCATCCAGTCAGGTCTTGAAACCTCCAAGCATGGAGGTGCCATAACCACTCTGTGCAACCTGTGGCAGTGTTTGACTTGTGGTAGGAAAGTTTCCTTATACCCAGTTTGGACACCTCGTTTCAATTCATGCCCGCTGTCGCTCACCCTCCTGCCATGCCCCGCTGCAAGGAGCCCAGCTCCACCTTCTCAGCACCCTCACCAGGCTCTAAGAGGCTGCCCTTGGTCCCTGTGGAAGCCACCTTTTCTGCAGGCAGAACAAGCCCCCATCCCGCAGCCTCTCTTCACAAGGTAAGCGCTCCAGTGCCTGCCCATATTGGTAGTCCTTTGCTGAACACTTCTCCTGTACTGGTGAGCAACAGATTAGGCACAGTATCCAGATGAGGTCTCCAGGGCCTGAGTAGGGGGGCTAACCATTCCCCTCGATCTGGCTGTGCTCCTGCGAATAGAAGCACACTACCCCAGGGTGCTGCTGTGCAGGGCACGCTGAGGGCTCACGGTCAGCTCCTGTCCACTGAGCTAGCTAGCAGGAGTGCTGGGTCTCCCTGGAATCAAGCCTTCCACGTTGCTTAATGCTTGCTTTTTTAAACCATTGAGCAATCCTAGAAGCTGCTTACAGACTGCTCCTGAAACCTTCACTCCCTCACTGCCAGTGACATCTCCCATATCTAAACTGTATGAGCAATTCTGCATAGTTACAGTTATGCATTTTGGCACAACTGGATTTGAAGCAACTTCCCTGTAGAATTGGCCATTTAAATTAAAACTTGGCATCAGCTCTCTACAAAAGAAGACAATCAGACTACTGACGTGCCGTGACAATCATAACAAACATTCAGCAAGTCTCTAGGTTTCTTTTCTGTATTTGGCATTTCCTTTTTGTTTAGGCCGACTACTCTCTAGGGCAAGGAGCAAGTTTTTACTGTGCTGCACTATGACACACTTTGACAGGTTACAGATCAGACCAAAGCACAACAGATGGTGCACTCACAAGGTAGTACAAGAACCAAATGATGGAAATCTTTTCATCTGGGTGAACACCTTTTAGTTGTTCGATCTACCTCCTTGCGTGTAACCACCCAAATAGAAGACAACGTGGGTATAAACACTGACTGAAATAATCAAGTAACAAGGTGAGGCATGAAAGAAAAGAGTACAGTTGCATAGGATAAAGGGTCAAAGACATTGGGCTTTATGAGAAAGGTACGTAAAAGAAGGAAAGTATTGTAAAGGAACATCAAATAGCACCATCAATGGTAAGTGGTCACAGGAATGAGATTAGAGAAAGTGTAATTACAGTACAGAAAAGATAGAAACATACTAGTATACACTTAAGACACAGGTTGGAATTTTTAGGCGTTTGATTTCAGATATTCCATACTAAATAAATGTACCCAGCATCCTCTATGCCACCAGAAGGATAGGTCAGTTGTCAAGAAGATAAGACCATAGCTCAAACTACCAACAAAAACTTCTGCAAGCTCGGGAAGTAAACATGAATACAGAGGTGCCATGTTTCATGTTTTAGAAATATGTTCAAACAGATGGCTCAGTCCTCCAAAACGCAGCATCGAGAGAGATGAAAGCATCAATTATAAACTCACCGTAACGTGCAAGGAGGGACAGAGTAATCAACCCTTTTACCCACACACAGCAAACCTCCTGCACAACTAGCTGGAGCTGTTAGTCGCATATTCTCAACTTGCTGAGGGTCAATGCGCGCTCCAAGGCCCCCGTACGAACAGGACCACGGCAGCTGAAGTTTTATTTTTGCGGCTTTAGGGGCCGTTTCCCGTGGATGGCTGTCCCAGCCAGACGGGCAGGCGCCACACGGGTGGCACGACCCCGCTCCCGGCCACAGCTCCCCCCGCGCCCAGCGAGCCCCTCCCCGGGGCACTGCCACACCGTGCCGACACCTGCGGCTGCGGCCACGTCCCGGGGCCCCGGGCTCCCCGCCGGCCTGCCGCTGCCTCCGGCCGGGCGCCCGGCTCCTGGTGCCCCGCTCCTCCGGGGGGCGAGGAGGGAGGAGGCCCACGGGAGAGCCGGGTCGGCGGAGCCGAAAAGCCTCCATCCCGCCCCGGGGACCCGCCAGGAAAAGGAGGACGCCGGAGCAGCCCCGGCTGCGGCGCGAGGCCGCCCCAGCTCCCCTCCCCGCCGTGGGCAGGCCGGCGCCGAGGCCCGGAGCCGCAGGGAGCCGCTCACCTGTCTGCTTCTCCCGGATACCGGCCGCCATCTTCCTCCCCCCCAGCCGGGCGCCGCGCTCCGCCCCGGGCCGCGCACGCAGCAGCCGGGCGACGTGGCGGGGCCGCCAGGCGGGGCCAGGCCGCACCAGGCCTGTGCCGAGGGCAGGGGGCGGTACCTCACAACACCCCGCCTGCAGCCCAGGCTTTAAGAGCAAGAGGCTGCAGGTGCTGTGACTTTACTCACACCGTGCGTGGATGAGGAGCAGCTTAAAGGCTGCCTGAGAAACAAAGTGGCGCAAAAGCGATCAATTAGCTACGTGGAAAGGGCAGGTGTTTCAAAGAGAGGCACCAGCTTTTAGTAATTTATTGAGGAAAAAAAAGGTAGAGTATTTAAGTACACACATCTCTGCCTTACAGGGCATAGGACGCACTATCTACATACAGGCTGGAAACGCAGTAGGAACAGCCCCACTCAACCTTTGACAAAGATACCGAGGTAAACATGCAATAGATGCATACAAAGGTGTATAACAGAAGCACAGAAAATAGTAATAAACACTTCTAAAGCTAAAACCCATTAAACAAAAGCAAAACAGTAAAGAACATCACATTTAACACAATAGTAATTTAGCCCCTTATTGCACTTTGAACATATACATGACAGTTATCTCCCACAATTTAGTATTTCAACACTGATGCTACACTTCTCATATAATATTGCTTGAAGCTGCAATATTACAGGCACTGATAGTACAGTCGACTGAGTTAGAGCTGAAAGTATTTACAAAGTTAAACTTCATTGCATAATACTCGAATTACCATAAATTTAAAAACATTAATGCAATACAAAATTAGACGGTTGCGTTGTTTTTACAAACATTAATATTTTGACAATTATTAATTTGCTGTATACAGAAAGATTTTGACATACCAGAAGTTATTACATCTCAATTTTCTTTTATCCAACTAACAGGTACCTTAGGTAAAAAACAGTAAAGTTTGAGCTTTAAAATGCTTTACCACAAATCAAGATGAACTTTAAAGCATATTTTGTAGCCTCCAGTTTCATTTCCTTCTACTTGGATTACTTTTTAATACTATTTTTAAATGCATATGCAGAATGTGATTGTGAATTAATGACTTTAACGCTCTGCTCAGTTATACCTCCAAAAATTTTGAAGTCTTCTAATTCCAAGATTGAACATGTCAATGAAAAATGTCAGGGCTGCAGCACATGATGCTTTAGACTTCAAGTACAAACATACTCATAATGAGGAAAAAAAATAGTATATTTCATTAAAAATGCTAACAGCTGGTTCTAGTTAGCATCCTTTGCATGGATGAAATTAAGTTAGAAAGTTCCCATCCCTTGGCTTTCATATATCTAAAATACAGCATGTTTTTGAAAATTATATAATATATATATTTAGAGACCATATCAAGAACACTAATAGTAACCTAGTATTGCTTACTAGAAAATGATCACCTGAGGAAATAGCTTATTTTAATGTATAAATTGTTGAGGGAAGCTTAGGGAGTTGATGCAGAAACTACGGAGTGAAAGTTCTTTGGCCAGTTAAACACAAAGAGGACTATAATAGTTCTCATATGGTCTTGTCAAATCTTATGAAGGATGAAACTTCATTAAAAATAGAGGAAAATGCAACAGCTAATGCATACACACATTTACTCTTCTTGCATTGCAGAAGTACTTAAATAAGCAACTTGCCTGATTTCCAGTGTACCTCTGGTTATCATTTATATAAAATAAGGAAATTACCCAATGGTATTCCACTTCAGTGACCTACCACATCAATTAAAAACCTGATGGTCAGTAAAGCTAAAGAAATTGCTTCAAGTTTTCAAATGGATTTTATCACAGATGACAGTAATCTCTAATTAGAGATAAAAAAAAGAATAGTGCACAGGGTACACTACTCATTTTCAAAGCATAATATTCTATCTGTAGGAGATTCACTGTATTTTTAAAAAATGAACATACAATATGAGTCCTTGTTACGCAAATCAATTAACAACAGACTGCCTTCTTTGTAAGGGTAACATTATTCTGAAGGCAAGTGAGAATCTAAAAAATGTTATTGGCTATATGGCATTCAAAAACTATGAAAAGGCAGCAGACATGGCATACTATTGGAGAAAAAGATCACAGGAGAATGAGAAAATATTCAGTATATAAAAAAGCGAAAGGATATTGTGCAAGAGGTCATTAACAGCTTAAAGTTCATTTTGAAAGGGACTTTACCACGATTCCAACTCAAAATCAGAGAAGCACCACTACTCCTTTCTTAATTTAAAATACTCTTAAAACTCAAATGAAAGGACTTTTGATGAGATTACTTCAAAGTAGCTAAAAAAAGAGATGTAATTGAGCAAAACTTTTGAATAATTAACTTAATACTTTGAAATGCAAAAACCAGTGGGCGTGCACATTTATTATCCAATGACAGAGATAGTTCTGTATAACAAGAAGAAATGAAGAGACACTGTAGCAATTTAAGGAAGATTTCAAAATACCTACATGTTGTTAAATGACCTGTGTAACTTAAATACACATCAGCTTCTTTGTCTTTAATCTTATAGTACAGTCCCAAATTTAGTAACTGCCACTTCCACAGGTCTTTATTTGCAGTATGCTGCTACATAATTAGCATCTAGTAATACAATTTGTTAATGAGAGGAAAACGTGATGAACCATAAACCAGAACCTAGATTCATTTTATTTTTAAACCACCACATTTATACAGGACACTAACTGTACTTTCTTGCCAAGACATTCAAAAGAAAAGCAATCCTGCCTATATTTTCAATTAAAAACATGCTTTATTGATAAAAAGCATGTTTACTTTTCAGTATTTTGAAAAATGTAAGAAAATATATATATACATATATGTATCTATACACATATCCAGAATAACCTGTGTTTGGGACACAGTATAGGTGACCAAGCTGATATTAAGGGGAAAAAAGTAATTCAGAAAAGAGACCTGCATACATTAAAATTAAAGTTGTACTTAAATTTTCTTTCAATATCATAGCTTTAGTGCTAGTAATATTGTGTTACCGTGTAGGAATTTCACTACTGATCTTTTATGGCTTAATGTTATTTATACAAACACTGCAGAATTAAAACATTTTACACAGTTGAAGTTGCTCAAAATGCACCTAAAATTGAACAGTTAGCGTTTAGAATAAAATCTAGACAACTGTCAGACACTGACAACAGGCTTGATGGTAGACTGAAATTTAACAAATAGTTTTAGTGACTATTCATATGAAAATACTGACTTCTATGCATGAAACTTTCTATATAATTTCAAATGCAATAACATTAAGTCTCACTCTTTTACATTTAACTTTGAAAGATCACTTATAGTTGCATATTTAAGACTTACGTCACGCTTTTAATTCTACGTATAGCCAAAATAGTAAAAAAAAAAACAAACTACTATATAACAGTAGAACGCAGAAATGTGTGCAAATGCCAAAGAATATTTTTTTTTAACAGAAGAAACTCAAGTTGAACCAGATTTTCTTTGCACCTGATTATTTTGCCTAGGTTTTCTCCAAGTTTCAATTGCATTTTAACACTCTAAACACAATAACCTAAAGACTTCAAGTTTCCTAAATTTCATAGGTTCGTAAGAACCAAAATGTAAATGAATCATCAATATAAAAACAATTACTGAAAATAACGTCAAACTGAAGAACTGCATCACAGTGATTTAAGACAAAGCTCTACAGCAGTTATTTGACTTTGAGAAGTAAGTTGCTGAAGTATGTAACACAATCAACATACTTCTAGGAGACTGCTAGAATGTTACAATTTGGTAACATTTCATTTAAGTCTACAGAAAAAAAACAAAACACTATTTTGATTACTTCTGCAAGAGATTACTGGCTCATAAAACCAACTTCAAACCAGGAAAGTGATTCAATAAGAAAAAAAAGATTTTAATTTGAAAACAGTTTTCCATTTTAGAAGATTACTACTTATAGCATGCCTTTGGAGGACAAGTGGGAAAAGGCAGAGAACATGCAATCCAAAAATCCAATAGCACCTTGCCAGCAGATACTCCCTGAAAAAACTGAAGTTTCCAACAATCAGTTTAGTAGCAAAAATATTCATTCTCTTTCAACTCTGAGTGTGTTTCTGATGGTGAACTCCATTTTATTTTTAAAACTCTCATATGTCTTTGTTACTGGAAGCTCTAAGCAATTAAGGAGTCTGTTTCCAATGGGATAACCTACATGCAGAAATTTAATAGTTGGTTCAGGATCAAAACCAATAGGCGGTATAGAAAAAGAACCTGTTACAAAGTACAGAATATCCTCCAACGTCACTACAGACTCACCACCTGAAAAAAAAAGAATTAGATTATATCATTCATTGTTTATCACCCATAAAACATTTACTGCATGTTAAGTGTTATAGGAGAAAAAGTGAAAACAGGGAACCCCTGTTAGATGAACATGCAGTTACATGACTGAAGAATAAAAGACCGTAGCAAGAAAGATCCACTTGGGTTAGTTCTGAAAAATCTTAGGTCAATAGACAAAAAAATAATCCATACTTCTGCAAGAAGAGACACCACATTTTTTTTTTTTTTAAATCTAATATGTTCACAGCATAGCCAAAGAGAAGGGGTTAAAATATTTTTTCTACACCACTTAGTTTTTTATTACTGCTCTCAAGTTTTTATTAAGCAGTTTTATTGTGCAGTTTCAGAAGTAATAACTGGTGATAAAGAGGTGGGGAGTGGGAACAATTAGGAATTGACAGTTAACTCAAAATCTTTGATTTATCACAGCGAACTCTGAAAACCAAACCCTATAGATATACCAGCAATTAAATCATAGAATCATTGAATGGCCTGGGTTGAAAAGGACCTTAAAGATCACGTAGTTTCAACCCTCCTGCTCTGGGCAGGTTTGCCAACCACTAGAGCAAGCTGCCTGGAGCCACATTCAGCCTGGCCTTGAATGCCTCCAGGGATGGGGCATCCACAACCCCTCTGTGCAACTTGTGCCTCACCACCCTCTGAGTGAAAAACTCCTAATATCTAACCTAAATCTCCTCTTAGTTCAAATGCCTTGATCAGGGAATGGGGGAGGGAATTACTTACTTTCCACATCTTGCAAATAACCTATCCAAAAATCAGCACCTCCAACTTCCTTTACACTCGATGAGCAATGGATTGTAAATAGATCACAGAGAGTTTCTGCTGAAAGTCTTTCAGGTTTGTGGCAAAATATGCTAGAGAATGCAACTGGATGCATTTCCATTTTTTCTAGCACACCGAGAGTTTTCAAACCTTGCCTAAAACTAGGAGGAGAAGAGAAGAAAAAGAAAAATGACTAAGCATGCATCAGAAACTCAGTAGGTAACTAACTGAACTCCAGTTACTCTACAGGTTAATTTAAAAAAAAAATCCTCATACTCTAAATTAGTGTTTCATAGGTCTCAGAGATTCGGTCTATTCAAATTTGTCACAGATAACAGAATAAACGGTCAGTATAAATCCAAACATATTTGTTAAAGAAAACCTACCATCAAATACCTTTTTAGTGAGCAAATTAAGAATTTAGATTACAAGTAAGTTCAGAGTCCAATCAAAATATAGTCAAAAGTTGCAACTCTCTCCCCCTTGCTGGAGTCACCAGTACATAGGAACATCAATGCAGTGTTTACATTTTAAATAGGTCAATTTATACGTGTGTGCATGTGTGTGCATTATCACCATCGTAATGGTACACACACCCTAATTAGAGCTTTAAACATTTTAAATTTTAGAAGTGTTGAGAATTTAAGGCTCAAATTTGAGTTTTTCTGAATTAAAACTAAAACATGAAAATTTCTATACCCTATATTTTTAGTGCAAAGGCCTTTGACTGTTATAAACTGTAGAATGACAAACTCCCCTCTTCACAGTAAGAAAAAAAAGAACACAACCAAGTAGTAGAACAGACTAGACAACAAATACTAAGGACACAAGTTAAATAGATACATAATCATTTCAGTCTTCCAGTTAAACTAACAAACTATTTAACAACCACTACTTGATCCACCAAAAGTTACAGATTGTTTCATCCAATTAAATAGAAAATAATCACGAACATGTAAAATTCAGTTTTAGCAACATATTAGTTTGTATTTTAGTATGGAAAAAGAGAGGAATGGTGAAAATTCACAAACCCAAACAAACCTTTCTAAGGGTGAAATAATTCTCTTGATTACATGATGGGTCAATAAGTCATTCACCAGCATATTCTTATCACACAAATCTGTTACAGGTCTTAAACATCCAGCAGCAGCAAGGAAATCATAGCACTCGTGTATAGTTGACTGTAGGCTAGACAGACTATTTGAATATTTTATCTGTAACAAAGATAAAAGTTAGGAATGTGTTTACTACACGTGTATATATGTACATATTTTTATGGAGGGGGAGAGAGGGAGAGCATTTTAATTTGAACTAAAGTTACATTTAATAAGCCCTTCTTATCTCTAAATATAGACTTGAATAAGAATTGCCCAATAAGTTTAGCTTTGTTTACCTTTTTTATTGTTTGCGCTACATCAATATCAGCAACATCTTCCAAGTTTGGCTTCACATTCTCTGGACCGTGGACAAGACAATTGAACAATATTTTGGAAAAGAAACCAGGAGATGGACCACCGTGAACTAGAGAAACTGCAATCATTTTCCCAGCTTCAAAATATAGATTCTCTTTTAGAGCTGAAAATGAAGCAAAATATCTTTACTATATATCCCTAAAAATCATTTTGTGATCCTCTTAGTTTTTATAAAAAATCTCAATGTAATTCACTCTTACTTTAGAGGATGCAACCAGTGAGGTTTGCCATCTCCTGTTGCTTGAAACAGTAAGACCGGTAAGACATTTAATTTTGAAGCACAAGAACTCAAAGAAGTTAGCTTTGGGTCTTTAGAGAGCATGTTATCACAGATAAATGTTCTATAAATTTAAGGAAAAGAAGTTCACTTGCAGGGAACAAAAATAAAAGAGTCCCAAGTCTAATTAAATAGACAATGTATTCTTCTCTTGTTAGTTATCAAGATTTCCAACTACATCAAATATTGCTTTATTCTAAAAAGTAAACGGCAGTGAATTTAAATGTTTAGTGTTACAACTGCCCTGCAACATTTAGAAAAGGAAAGTAAGAAAATCCACAAAAACAATTTGACCTTCATGGCTTTGATTTTAAAATAACAATCACACTGGCCGAGGACAAAAACCTTTAAAGCTACATAGTTCTTTATTTTTGAACAAAGCATGTAAGTACCTTGAGAATCAAGGGACAAGTTCTTTGCAGAAGAGCCCTCAAACAATGATGAATTCTGAAGATGTCCCATTAGTAGCTGGAAGAAAAGGTGTTTTGATCCAGTAGAAGTATCTGTCTTTAATCTATTTTTACAGTTTGTGAACTTTACTTCAATGGTGTTTGTAGGTCTGAAGTTACGCTGCCTAAATCCTTTTAAAGCAGTATTCCAGATATTTTCTGTATTGATGTTAAGCCTTGTAGTTTTTGTATTAATTTGTTGCTTTAACTCCTTCAGTATACTGGAAACTTCCCTTCTTTGTGTTCCTAAATGCCTAAAAGAAAATTGCATGAATTTCCAGATGAAACCTATGATTCAATGAGCAATAGTTACACAGACAGTAACCAAAAATCTTTTAAGAGAAACAAAAACTCTTAAACAGTTTAGCATATTGAAGCCTAAATTATACCAGGAAAATATCTGGAGTAGATTCTTCAAGTTTTAAAATAAGTTGCTACTACAGAGTTAAAGTACATCTAAGAGCTAGCATATACCTTAGCATAAAGTGAAGTTATTTTGCCAATCCAGTTACACCAACGAGGTGCCAAACAATTCTCACACCTTCATTCTATGTTTGAACGATGTGAGACAAGTGAGAAATTGAAGAGCATACAATTTTTTTTTGCATGTGAAGGGATGTTTTGTAACCAAGTTAGAATACTCTTTCAACTATTCACTAATATACATCTTTGTCATTATAATAACAATATATATTTGAATGAGAGAAGAAAAATATTTCAATTCCCATTAAAAAAACAGCACCAGCCTAAATAAGACCCCTTCATTTTTTTCTTTAAACTTTGCCACCAAAACTATTTTAAAATACCCTGTATACTGTAGGTAATTAATTCCCTCATTAGGGTTTTTAGCACATATTACAGGTAGAATTCACAAATTAAGTACTTACAACAAGATAAAGAATTTTGTATCCTTAGAGTGAATATTATACATTAAAACATTATCTTATTACTGATTTTAGCAAAATCACAAACTATTCCTATGGTGCAAATGCAAAAACATTGAAAATTTAGGACATGTTTAATTTGAAAAAAGCAATTAGGGGAATAAAAAAAAATATTGTTTCTAAAGAATGCCTAGCCATGCTTCCTCAAGGACAAATATATGTTTCTGAGTTTTGATTCCCTTGCCATCCAACCTAAAAATTCTCAGTAGGTATCATTTTCTCCTAACCTGCCCCCCTAGCATTTAGAAACATCAGAAGACATTATAAAGTTATGACTTCAGTGTACTCATTCCAGTATCTTAGTGACTATATATAAACACACACATACATATAGCCACTATGCCTACATACAGACACACACACCACGTTCTGCAGGAAATAGGTACAAAGTCATGTGCTAAGATCACTCTTCAATGTAAAAAAAAAATAGAAGAAAATACTTTTTTCTCAGGGACCGGTTCCTGTTTGACACCAGTGGAGATAAGGACATTGTCATTCTGTTGGATGGTGGAAGTTCTAGGCGTGAGCAGGGTGATAAGTTGTTCTGGCATATTATCTTTGGTGATCTATAAGCAAAAAATATTTTAAGAGCAGCTTAACATTTTTTTTTGAAGGTAGCAATATACTTTCTCCACTGTTTCAGTACCAAAACTCATTTGTATGTTTATTCAAATTAAGTCCATCAGTGTGTGGATTACAATTTCAGAAAGAGTCAGCATTTTATTATGAAGTGGTTTTAGGATCTGTTTTGTTGCATCCTATCTATGAGATGGAAGTCCTGACTAATATGATATTTAAATTAAAAATACTGATTTCTACAGACTTGATAAGCTTTTATTACTGCACAAAAAAACCACAATTTATACGAAAACATTGGTAAACTAGATTTCGAGCACACTTAACATGCACAAATACAGATAAGGAATCTTAGCTTTAAGTTTTGCCATTTGTACACTTAACATTACATCTAAATGGTAAATATTCCCTTTACAAGGAGCTTATTTTGTAAACCTAAAAACTGGCTTGCATGCCACCCAATATGAACAACTATAGCAAATTTACAGTGTTCATACCTTACTTGGATAACTGCAATCACTAAACTTTTTGGTCAGACTTAACTCAATTTGCAATTTAATATAAAAATGTCTCTCCTACACAATAATCCATCACCTCCTCATAATTAAATACTATTTTATATTATAATCTGTTTTCTTCTACAAAATTACACACTGGAGAAGAAAGCTGTGTTGAGATCCAGGTGACTGCCGAGGGTACTTTGGAGATGGCTCTTCCAGCAAACAAGTTGTCCCATCTGTCTTTTCAGAGGTAGCCAAAGAACGCTTTTTCTGTTTGCTGTATTTCCCTGCATTGTGAAATGATATCAACTTAATGAATTTGCTAGCTGTAAAATATATACTTTTAAGGTTTACCATCTGAAGAAGTCACCATCACATTTTTAACATTACCTGATTTTGCAAAGATACTTCTGCATTCCACGCACTCCCAGTTTTGCTCCCATGATTTCATAGACGAACAGGCCAAGTGAGTTCCACGGGAACCACAAGATTGACAACGCTTTATTTCCCACTTACTAAAATTAAAAACTTATTTAGAATTACACAGAAGAATGAAACTGATTAAAACTAGGAGCATTCAACAGTAAACTTAATCCAGACACTAAAATAACAAAGCATAATTTGTCGATCTGGTAAGACTATATAAGGGGAACTTTCTTCAGACAAGGTGTACTCACAATTCATGGATACAACAAACAAAAAAAACTACCCATGTTCTAGCACCTTGTATTAAATGAGTATGAGTGAGTATGGCTCTCTTGCCTTGCCTTGAAGTCAATAGTTTAAAGCCAGTATTTTGTCCTCATGTTGCTAGCCAGCAATGTCTTTCTTTTTTTTTTTTTTTTTTAAACAGGAAACCACTGTTCAGCTTTCCAAAATGTTGAATTCTTGAAAGTAGCATATCTGATTGTTTTTACACATTCTAAATAATACTCTTCATTAATGATAGTGTTTAAATATCTGCTAGAATTTTGTCTAGATTTATTCAGATTTGCTTAAATATACTATAACAGAACATGACTGATATGAGTTAAAACACTGGGAGCCAAAAGATACAACTGTTAAAGGCTAAGTCAATTAGTACGTACACCAAGAATGAACTCAGCAATGCTTGGCCAAACCTGCATAGCGCGTAGTTAACACCTACAGGGAAAAACCTACCACATGAACGGATCTTCAAAGTAGAAGCTCTGCCTGACAGCTTTGAGTACTCATTACAATAAAACATACATTTCAGAAACTCACAAATAAAGCAATGAAAAGCAATACAGAAAATGAACTTGATCAAAAATTAAGCAAATGGTAGAGCAGAATAAAGCCTTTTGTAAGATCACTCAAGCCTCTCCAAGCTATCAGCAATATTCTAGCTGCCATTCACATCCAACAGGATGACTCACAGCCTTGCCTCATTAAGTGGTTAGGACTACCCCTTCCACCCCCAGGTGATCTTCCTGGAAAAAACATCATACCTGTCAGGTTCATTATAGTCTCTTCCTTCTTTGCAGAGACATCTTCTAATGTCACAGTGTTGATAACATTGCAGCAGGTCTTGATATGCATTCTCTTCAAGTTCCCAAGATGCATCCCTATAAACAAGGCAGCTGGTCTGCTACTATAACTGTATTTCTGATCATGTAACATTCTAGCAACAACTAAACAACCCCAGGAGGTAAAGAAGAAAACCTAGGGTGAAGTAATTATCTTGCAACACAGAAATTAAACATAACTACCTACAAAAGTGACCTCTTAAGCAAATCTATAAGGGTTCACTTGATTTGTATTACACTGGGTATCAAAGTAGGTTTGTATAAAACTGACTATTTACAAAGTTACTTACTTTTCTGGAATGTGTATGCCCATTCTCAACATTTCTTCCTGAAATTTGTCCTTGTTATTACATACTGTGCACCTAAAGAAAAATATCCCAGCACTCAAAGCTTGATACTGTGTCAAGGAAAAAAAGGGGAAAAAAGAAAAAACAGAAAACCAAAACAATTATTGAATTACTAGCATCCTTAGAATGACAATATAGGTCTTAATATCTATAGCCATAAAATTCATGGACACCATCCTGGTGTGGATGTTAAGTCTGATGACAATCATGATGCCACTTGACCTTGATGCAAATGATATTTTTTCTTCCTTTAGAAGACAAGTGTCTCTAACACTTTCAACAGTTCAGATACAAGAATCAGGATCATAAATGAAAGAATAATCCTTCTTTTCAGTCAGATTCACCAGCTTCAGGATGAGTTTACAAAAAGAACCTCATAACTTTTTCCAACTATGGACTTAGGCAAGGGGAATTGATTATTGACAAATGACATTTTTAGCATTCAGATTCTGCACACAATGGTAGCACACAAGAAGGCAGCTACCTAGGTGGAACTTTATTTCTTAAAAAGAACCAAAGCCTGGAAGTGTGTCAGACATGCAGAAACAGCAGGGAAAAAAAGTTTAATAACATAAAAAATTCCTTCTTGTAAGACACTAGTGTCCTAAACACAATTTTAATATTGTCCTTCCAATCACAGAATCATTAAGGTTGGAAAAGACCTCCAAGATCATCTGATCCAACCATCCCCCCACCACCACTATTACCCACTAAACCATGTCCTTAAGCACCAGGTCCAACCTTTCTGTAAACACTCCCAGGGACGGTGACTCCACCACCTCTGGGCAACCCGTTCCAATGCCTGACTGCTCTTTCTTTGAAGAAAGAACCTGAACCTCTCCTGGCACAACTTGAGGCCATTCCCTTTAGTCCTATCGCTGGTTATGTGTGAGAAAAGGCCGACTCCCAGCTCCCCACACCTTCCTTTCAGGTAGTTGCAGAGAACAGTAAGGTCTCCCCTGAGCCTCCTCTTCTCCAGGTTAAACCCCAGTTCCTTCAACCGCTCCTCACAGGACTTGCGTTCCAGGCCCTTCACCAACTTCGTAGCCCTTCTCTAGACATGCTCCAGGGCCTCAATATCTTTCTTGAAATCTAATGTATTTCCATGTGATATTATCCGTAAGTAATTCTACATAATTTTAAGCAATTGTCCCATATTTTTTAAAATGGAAATGTGATCTCCATGGAAAAAAAAGAAATGGAGAACCTGTCTTACCTGCAAGCATTCTCGATGAAACCAAGCATTTTTACAACAAGGACTTTTCAATACACTGTACAGTGGAAGATGTTCAACCAAATCCAGGCATATCGTACACTGTGAAGGCCCTCTAGATTCTTTATCCGGAAAGATTTGAACTGGTTTATGCTCCCAACAGTAAGATCTACAAATAACAATGTAAGGTTCCCTTATGAAAACAATGTTTTAAGAACCTTCCTCACAAAAAATGAAGATAGCAAAAGGAATTTCCTACGATACCTTTGACTAAACACTTTGAAACAAGCTAAAAGAGGCAGGAGTAAACAAATCATGTATCTAACAGGGCAGTTCAATAGAACAATAGTAAGGAAGAAGCACATTGCCAACTGATACTTGGTAAATTATGTGGATAATATATCCCCCTTTCTGTCAATATTTCTTTTGGTCCAAATTACGTTTCCTGTCATCAGAACCTTGGTTTCTTCCTATATTTCAATGTTACCATGACATTAATGGATCAATTTTCAGTTTGTACAATGGTTCTACAAAGTCTAGGTAGCATGGTGAATTCTAAAATTTACCCCATTTTCAAAGTAAGACAGGATGTGTAGCTGTAGAACAAATTTTTCTGAAAATGCATTATTTTTACATGTGCTTAACTTCATGTTAAACCATGAGTTGTTCATTTAAAAGTTAAATGCACCCACCCTGCAAACTCAACTCATGGTAAGCAGAATGAAAACATTATCAAAACATACTCAAAAGTATTTTGAGTACAGCCAGAATGCTGGAAAGACTATTGTAAAGGAGCATAAAACCATTATATTTGATACTAAACCCATTTCTCCTGCAGTCCACCTCTAATAAGCAGATCTAGAAGTCTTGTGTTTTGAAACACAATGGAACGGGATACAGTGTATTTTGACTGC
Organism: Cygnus atratus; assembly: GCF_013377495.2. Classification (NCBI taxonomy): domain Eukaryota; kingdom Metazoa; phylum Chordata; class Aves; order Anseriformes; family Anatidae; genus Cygnus; species Cygnus atratus. Next base: position 21,798,028 of record NC_066366.1, read on the forward strand.
TCACAGACAAGCAGGACAAACCAAGGGAAGGAATGCGAGGCTTTTTACTTGCCATTTCCACAAATGCACAGGAGGTAGACAAACAAAGAAAATAAAACCAAATGCCAACCATTCTCCTTCTTTAAAAGTACATAACTAGTACATATAAAGTAAATTTTCAGCAATGTAAATTTTGTCTTTGTGTTTTCCACAAATCAGACTCTTTTTTTCCCCTTCAGATAATCCAGATGTCATTAATCTAACAGCCTCTCCAGTGGCCACAATGAAAAAAACAATTATCTCCTGTACAAATAGAACTGAAATGAGAAAACACACAATAAAATCACCAAACTTACCTGAAGTCTTCCATGAACTGGAAAATACATTCTTTTCGTAGCCCACAAGGAAAATGGTAACTTCGCTTGCATTTGGGAGCTACACATCCAATTGAAGCACCCTTTTTCTTACAGATGTTACATTTCTGGGAAGAATATGTTTTTAAAATAAAAGAATAGTAACATCTAAAGTACGAATGACTATTTATTTGTGTTTTGTGCATATTTCAAAGAGAAGATATATACTTATTTTATAGAATTTGATTACATATTGTTTTTATATGCATGTTGACAGTTACCTCTAAGCTGAGATACAAATTATCAGTATTTATAGTTTAGTTGCATCTTTAAAATTACAGCACATCAGCTTGAGGCTCAGCATAATGCCATGAGGCATTATGCATGTATGATTTGCTCTCATTAATTAATCTGCAACACACAGAGGAAATAATAACAGAAAAATTCTACAAGTTTTATTACGGCTTTGGGCTTCTACGAACCCACTGTACTCGTTACTGATATGTAAAATTCAGATTCTTGAATGGGCTTAACACACTGCCAATCGGAGAATAAAACAAACCCCACAAATGACACTATGTGTGCTTAATGAAGAGTTACTCTTTTTTCCTTGTAAAGACCAAGTACTTCATTCTTACCAGTTTTGCAGCTCTGCTAACTTCTTTTCTAATATCTGTGATCAAAAACCCATCCACACCTTCATCTTCTTCTCCCCTCTGCCAAATACCACTTGACATCAACTATGAAAACAAAAAGTATTAAAAGATTCATCTACCTAAAGATTTAAAATTACCTACACTGCATTTGTCAAGTAGAAGAAAGACATTTAATCTAAAAAAGCTTGTATAAACATTTTAAGTAAAGCAGAATAGCCTCCTTCTGGCCCCAAATACATTGACATTAAAAACACTGAAATCTGCCATGAATAATTTACATTTCCAGGCACTTGATGGTATTCTAGACTGATGATATGGCAAATGGCCAGGTAATCTAACCCTGTTTATAGATGCACATAATGATTAGAAAATGATCCAAGGCATCTACGCACTTAGATGATATTCATCAGATATGGGACAACAGGGAACAGTAATCAGTAATATGAAAATAGTTTCATAACATCAAAGTTTTACATAATACTGTAAAGCTCAAGATGGAGTATTTTATCTTCCTTTTCAAAATATAGGGACTACTCAGATAATTGTCAAACAATTACTTTCATCAAATAAAGCTTCAGAGGAAATAAAATTAAATTAGTTTAGTTAATGTGAATGACAATTGTGCTGGGGAGATAATGAAGCACAGTAGGAAGTATCCGTACTGAAGTGCAACCTAAGAGCAAAAGTAATTCACTTTAGAGGAGAATTGGATAAAAACAGATTCCAGTAACTTGGCAAGTCACAAGAGCTTGACAATAATTTAGAGTAAACAATTGCCTAGCAAAGCAGTTATATCACAGAGTTCAAATAACTAAAGAGTTTCATAACTTGATACCTCTTATATTCCTTCCAATCTCATTTTATAGTTCTCTCAGAAGCAAAATTGCAATATAGTACCATTTTCTAATCACAGGATTTTGTCAATACTTTTAGTCTAATACACGTGATATTTTATACCAAAACCGATTAAGAATATTTTTCCAAGTGTGGGATATTTGGCAATGAAATAAGATGCACAGCTAATTGTTGGTTTTTTTTTCCTATAATTCTTTTGTTATATAGTACTCACAATGTTTTAATAAAATCATGTTCATTTGTTTTTAAAGAGGTGGGAACCAAAGCCTAAAAGATAACCGTAGGAAGTTTCTTAGAACAAAACCTCAAATTAGTGATTTATAGAATATTTTAACATCTTCATAATACTCAAGCGTTGCAAGCATTCACTTTCCTAGTTGTTCTGCTCCATCAAGAAAAGATGTTTTCTACCTTTTCATTTGGCCTTACGTGTGACTAACAAGATTATCACAAACAGACCTAAAATTCCTTTCAGCTGCTTAAAACTACTTTAAGAAAGAAATATCTTTACATAACCCCAGAAAACCTCCACCGCTCTGCTTTATCTTTTAAGGATTTAATATCCAACCTATTAAGTCATCTGCAAAAATCCGAGGTTTAGAGTTTGGAAGGTAGTATAAGTAGAACATGCATTTTGGAAAATTACAAGTGTGATAAATATCACACTGCCGCAACTTGTGGCCATTTCCCCTCACCTTAAACCATAAAGGTTTGTTGGGATTTATTTAATCTGCTGCACCTAACAGGTATACAAACCTTCAAGGCTACAAGTTTACGCTGACAGTTCAAGCTTTATAATGAAATATTTGGATGAGTTATGGCTATTTAATATTGTTTGCGTTTACTGTTTTGCAGGTAAAAACAAATGAGCTTCAAGATCAGTATCACATACTTACCAAACAGTAATAATGAACAGTCAGATTGTATTCCACATAGGTCTTTTTTTCTCCATACTTTTCAGGGCAGTCGTCTGTCCATCCACAGAGAACACAGGCTGAAAAACAGATCATGGTTAGGATCAGTGAGCATACTGGAATTACTGTGGATCAGCTGTAAAGCAGTAACTCTTATCTCTTTTAATTGCATGCATCCTGAAGTAGATTACATGATAAAGGACAGTAGATACTGAAGGGGAAATTCAAATTGTCGCTTCTCAGCAATGGTAATTCACGACCCAAGGAATGATCTGGCATGGAGGGGAAGAAGGCCTGACTGCAGAAAGGGTTAAACTGGCTGGGAGCAGTAAAGTCAGAGACAGAACGACTCCCTGTAAGGGAGTGAAGTTTTCCTTGGTGATGAGATAAGGAATATCCACAGCATTGTCTTGTGGCAATCCTGGAATGCAAATGCTAAGGGGCCACCTTAGGGCAGCAGGATTGGTGCTGGGAGATGAACTTAACACCCAGCTAGATTGCCTGATACTGAAGCTCACATGATTGATGCTGGGACAAGTGTATATAGTGACACATCTTTGCAGACTCCCTGTAGAACTGATTACAGCATTAGGACTTGTCCAACGCACTGTTCTTTTATATATATATATATATATATATATATATATATATATTTAAGCACAGATATGTTTAATTCAAGGGATTCAATAAAAATAACCCAACTCTCTTTGAGAAACGTTGAATTCCACAGTAAATAAAGGAGTGGGTACTGTTTATTTATTTTCTAGTTCCCCAGCATGAAAACACTTCACATGTTCCACCTGCCTGCTGATTCAGAAGAGAGCTATCACCCAAACAAACTCACAAGCTGATTTTGCTCCCAACTAAAACGTTCTTCCCAACATACCTGCAGATAATTATTAAACAGTCAAGAATGTCTAAATACGTGAAATATATGACATAAATTTTTTTAGTATAATATACAAAGATGTCACCACCTTAGAATCCACGAAGCAGCTTAACTGTTTATTTGTATACCTACGTGATAATATTTATGAAGAACATTACTGGTATCATGACTATCAAGTCACATACTAACGGTACCTTTAAAAATATACACTAGTTTCAAAACATTCTAGGTCTTGAGACTAATATTATTATCAGCTAAAACCTTGGGGGATTTCCCCATTTCTGGGGTTCCCAACCTACCAACACACTTGGACATACATAGACATGGAGTTTCTTCCCTTCAATTCTTAATAGATATACAAAAGTACATTTTAGATACTCTAACATCAAGAACAGTCATAGTAGAGAGGAGAAAGAGGTACTGCTTCAGCCTAAAAAAGTTTCTTGAATGATACATCTTGAACATCTGGATGAGGTGTGACAGCTGAACTTTCAAGGTTACTTTCTTAAAACATCTGCAGAAAAGATTGTAAGTATTCTGATTACAGCAAACACAAAACCAAGGAAGTTTACAAGTTATTTCTTTTTCATTCTGAGACAAGCGGTTCCAACACAACTTGATTACTGAAAATCCACCTGCTTTTTCAGACCAAATAAAGTAATTTATAATTGGTATTAGATATGCAGATTTAGGACTTACATAGCTATTTGATAAAAACCTTACTTACGTGGACTTTGAATGTCAAAATTGCTTTCACTCATTCTATTGAGTTCTTCTAGCAGCCTATCATGAAAAGGAGATGAAGAGTTAAATACATCTAGTGCATTAAGAATGTCCACTATGTACTGTTTTTACAGTGCACTTTAAATTCAGAAAAATCCTCAAACTCAGTAAAGTTTTTAAAATGGGAACAAGAACAAAAGAACTAATATTAGAATTCAACTGTTATTGCAAGAGATGGGAGTTGAAAAAGCAGAATGCAAATATTAAGAATACACCCACACTAATGGAATGTACTACGTGTTGGTTATTTATTTCCTCAAAATATTAACAATATGCTTTATTTTCTCTTTGGAAAATTAGCTGCTACATCGGATTTCTATGTGTAGGCCTATGCATAAAGCATTTGTAGTTATTTTCAACATCAAAAAAAAAACACAGATATGTAGGGAATTAGCCTTCACTGTGTGCGTACTTCCTTGACAACTTTGGGAAAAAAAAAGGAAAAAAGATAACGCACGCTTCTTCAAGGCTGTCCTAAGATGATTATTCTTTCTCTAGTGTGAAGTAAAACAACCCTTTTAGGTACAAACCTGTAGATCTTTGGCTTGCCTCTTCCTCTCAGGAGCTGAAGGACACCTTACATAAGGTCTGGAAGACAAGCATCCTGGGATCACTGCCTGCAAGTCCATGCTTGACCTCACAGGTAGATGAACAATTCCCTTAATACCTGCCCAAGTGCGCTGGGAGGCAGCCAATCGCACCTCCAAAGGGGAAGTCTGATAGACTCTGAGCTATTGGAGCTTTGCTATCTACCGTTCAGTTTAGATGACTGCCAGACACAGCTCCAAGAACAATCCTCACGCAGCAGCAAGAATTTGTAAATAGAGTCCTGCAGCCATTCGGTTGGAGTTTTAGGAGGAGGGTTGTAACAAGGAGTGAAAAAGCTGAAAAGGGAGCCGAAGAAACTCTTGGGTGTAAAACAACTGTTCTATAGTACTGTACTTAGTAACAGGCAAATGGAATACTGTGACATGAAACGTTTGCCAGAAAGCAATCTAAAATGAAAATACGCAAAGCTGCAACCAGTCTAGGTTGTGGCAGCGTACACAACAGTCAGGTGAAATTATGGTTGCAGTTTTCCCAGAAACAAACTTCCTCCTTTCTAAACTATAAAAAATAAAGATTAGGGATGGGGGGATGGGGATGGACGGGATGGTCACAAAACCCACAGCTTATACTTTTGCCTTTCTCTTAGGGTTTCCCAGGAATGGCCACTGCCAGTTTCACAATCCTGGATCTACCACAGCCTAGTGCAATAAATAAACTCCACATAAAGCCACCCAAAACCAGTTTTTCACGTTATTATGTTGCAAAGAGGAGCATAGGAGCATATTTCTCCTCCATAGAAGGAGAAAACACGTTTGGCTGGAAACAAGAAAAGCATCCCCTCGCTTCCCTTCCCCCGGCCCCAGCAAAACAAACAAACACTCGCTACTCACACCCGCGGATTCCTCCCGCTTTCTCGCAGTCTCTCAGGGAAGCCCACACGAGAGCCCAAATTTGCAAGTCAAAGGATACGCGAAGGCAGGCGCTGGGGCTCCATGCACAGGCCCTACCCACCAGCTCTGCAGGGACAAAGCGATCCCGTGTTAGCCTATTTGCAAGACAAGCACACATTATCACCCAGTGCTTGTAAAACCAGGGCGTAAACAGAATTTATCTCTTTGCCTAAACGGGCTAAAGCGTCCTCGCAGCGATAGCAGTTCTGTTAAGCTCTAGAACTCTTCACTGCCCCGGGACGTCAGGTGTTTTTAACTTTTGTTTGTTTTAATTAGGGGGACGGGGTAACAGGCAGAATTTCGGGTACCCCTTCTCCCCAGGGCACAAACCGGGGCTGCCCGGCCCCGCCGGCTGCGGCCCCTCAGCCCGTGCCGTTTGCGACCGGGGGTCGCCTCCCCTCACCCTCCGAGCCCCCCGTGCCGGGCCGGCTTCCCCGCGTCTCGCCCAGCCCGAGCCCGCTCCTTCAGTCCCGCGGCCAAGCGCCCGCACCGGGGCGGCCTCACGGCCCCGCCTCGCCGCCCCCGGGGGGAAGCGCCCGCTCGGCGCGGCCCCGCCGCCCCCCTCAGGCCCCCTCTCGCCCCTTGGCATGCGGCGGGGCCAAGCCCGGGCCCGCCGCCGCCGCCACTCACCCGCCGCCGCCGAGAGCCGGAGCCGCCCCCGCTAACTGACAGACAATTCAAACCCCAACATCCGCCGGCGTCGCGGAAGCCTGGTGCCCGCCCCCTGCTCCGCCCAGCGCCGCGCCCGCCGTACGCGGTGTCGGGCAGGGGGCCGCTGACGCGAGCCCCCGGGCGGGGGGCGTCAGGAGCTAGGGGGCTTGTGTGGGGACTCGGGGGGGAAGGGGCCCCGCCAGGCAGAAACGGCCCCTACAATGGCGCCCTTTTTTTTTTTTTTTCTGAGCTATCCCGCTTGCAAGGCCACAGTCTTGACCTGTTTTGCCTCTGGTCAAGGCCACAGTCGTGATAACAATGTTTGCTATAGTAAAATGGAGTTTTTCAGCTAAAGCTTTGTAAGTGATGTTTACACAAATGCTTGTGGCATTTGAATGCTGCTGTAATGCGCTGTTGACCACAGCAAATCAAGTAGCACAAGCAACAAACGAAACAGTGACTTTACAGGCATGACATATGCAAGTGCTGCAGCCACACAAATGTGAATAGAAATGGCTTGTCTCTGTTCTTAAATGTTGGCTAATCAGACTTAAAGCATGCTAGCAGATCACCCACCTCATCCCGCCACCCAAAAGGGTCTCTCCCATACCTAGTGCAGAGCTATACTGTCCCTGGTAACTCATCTCCCAAACCTGGAGTCTGCAGTATCTGGCCCCCAGATGTAAGCTCGCCCCAGGAGCTGGGCCCCAGATCTCTTACCCGCTTTGCAAGCTGCCTGGTTTGAAGTTTGCTAGCTGCACATGCAGAGTAGAGAGCTTACTCAGGACAGTCCAGTAGAGTTTAATAAGAAAAGGCTGACGTGATCAGGCAGAGGTCTTGGCAAGATGAATGTTTACACACAGCTGGCCCCTACCTGTTGTCCCACATCCTCAAAGTTGTCTTCCTCAATGTACCTCCATCGCACCCTTTCCCCAGTTTTGGCATGTCCCCTAAATACACTATAATGTATTTTGCAGAATCACACAAGCACCCTAATATCCTATAAAAGTCTGTTCTTTCCCAAGGCTTGTGGTAATCCTCTTTATCCCTCACCAGTTAGAAAGTTCCAGTGGGAACTCCTCAATGCTTTGAGTGGTTTCTTCAATGGCCCAAGATTTCTGGTCTTTGGTATTATCCCCGTTATCTTCTGTTTTGTATGTAGTGTTTGCATATCTGGGGGTTAGCATACTTCTGTCAGTTGTCCAAAGCTTGTATATTAAATAGCTTTTAATCAGATATCCTCAGAATAACTGAGTATTGCACATGTCCTTACAGTGGGTAATTCTGAAAAAGAAGAAGGGCATCTCTTGATGTGAAACAGGGCAAAAACTAGAGACTGTTAAAAAAAAAAAAAAAAGATTTTTAACAAATTTTATTGGTTTTCCTAAATGTGCCTCAGTATGGTGGGTGTCCCATAGTCCCATATTGTCCAATAACCTAGCACGCACATGATACATGAAAAATCCAGGATAAATTCATCCTCCTATGTGGGTTTGAATCTACATTTTCAAGAATTGTTATTGTTCTTCCTGTACTTTCCTTGGCTTACTGACTATTCTAACATATAAAAGAAAGTGGCATACTGCCAATGGAAGTGAGCTTTAATGTTGTCTTTTCAGAGTCAGGGGTTAAACCCCAATCTCACACACTCAGGATAAATGTTCCAGCTAATGATTTATTGAATGCAGAGGGGATGGTATTATTGTATTATTCCCATCTTTTGAAATATATACCTTCCTTTCCTTTTCTGTATGCTGATAATTTCCAAATACACTATATTCCATTTTGAGTCATCTGACTTGTTCTGTTTATTTTTATTTTTTAATTGCAGTCAGAAAAAAATATCTTTCACTCTTTATCAGTCATTCAGGTAGCCCTACCCAAAAGGGAGAAAAAGCTCTAAAGAAAGAATCAACATTTTAATGTTGCTATGTTTGTTTTGTTTTGTTTTGTTTTTAGATGGAGCCTCAAACATTTTTCTTTATTTATGTAAACCTCTGACAAATAATAGCATCCTTCTCTAACCATCTGAAGTATGGTAGGCTGTCCAGAGCTCCAACTCACATATGGAAATGCTCAGTCATGGCATAGCTTTTCAAGTTTTTAGGGGCCTAACCATGATGGCAGCATTTTATACTCCATTTGTATGATCATATATTAATAAAAGTAAACTATTTTTTTTTAATTGGTGTTAGTAGAAAAGTGGCCAGCTTACCTTTTTTTGTTTTATTTATTTATTTTTTTACCATGGACTCTCTTAGTTCCTTTGTTTTCACATTACCATTAGTATTAGCTCACTATTTACTACCAAACCCAAGTGTGTGGGGTTTTTTTCTCCCCCCCCCCTTTATTTTTCCTACTTCTATTATCTTTTCTGATTCTTGTTTGAATGTTTTGATCTAAAATCACTTCTGACTGTTCTCAGTGTCTTTTAAACTCAAACACACCACCTCTTGGCAGCAGGAATTTCCTCACAAAACAGCAATTTCAGGTCTCCTGGTACTGGGTTGCTCAGATAATAAGCAGGTATGTAAGCTGCAGTGGTTAGGAGTGATATTTCTCCTGCTGTGAGACGATGTGGTTTCACCCAGCAGAGCTCAGATACTGCCTGCATTGCTGTGTTCATTCTGGGTCAGGAGTTTAATGTGTCTATATAAATGCAATACCACTCTGTTCCATTCCTTGACCTTTCAAACGGGACATAAGCTGAATTGCTTATAATTTTTCCTCCCTGAGCTAAAAGTTTAAATGGCACTTCTCTTTTGATATATCTGAACACTGTGATCCATGACTAGCACTCTGCTAAGGGCAAGAGAAATGCATTTAGGAGACAAACCCTGGGGGAATAACTGCAATATTGAGGTGAAAGTGATTATATGCATTGTGTCTATTACCCTTTCTGAAGTTGAGAAAGCACTTGCGATGTGCTACATGTACATGTGATGACCAAAATGTTGTAGATTATGTATCTAAGTATTTTTTTCTTGCTTGTTCATCGAAATGTTGTGGCAAATTAAAGAAACTTAGGAAGCTTCTCCTTTTTCATCTTGTAAATAAAAGGCAGGGAAACTTCCACTTATAGAATCATAGAATATTCTGAGCTGGAAGGGACCCATAGGGATCATCAAGTCCAACTCTTAGGTCTCCAAAGGACCACCCAAAAATCAGACCATGTGTCTGAGAGCCTTGTCCAAATGCTTCTCAAGCACCATCAGGCTCGGTGCCATGACCACTGCCCTGGGGAGCCTGTTCCAGTGCCCAACCACTCTCTTGATGAAGAACCTTTTCCTGATACCCAGCCTGAACTACCCCTGTCCCAGCTCCATGCCGTTCCCTCGGGTCCTGTCGCTGTCCCCAGAGGGCAGAGCTCAGCACCTGCCCCTCCGCTCCCCTCGTGAGGGAGCTGCAGGCCGCCATGAGACCTCCCCTCAGCCTGCTCTGCTCTGGGCTGAACAAACCAAGTGACCTCAGCTGCTCCTCATATATCTCCCCCTCTAGACCCTTCACTATCTTTGTAGCCTTCCTTTGGACACTCTCTAACAGTTTTATGTCTTTCTTATACTGTGTCGCCCAAAACTGCACACAGTACTTGAGGTGAGGCTGCACCAACACATAGCAGAGCAGGACGATCGCCTCCCTTGACCAGCTGGAAATGCCGTGCCCGATGCACCCCAGGGCACGCTTGGCCCTCCTGGCTGCTAGGGCACTCTGCTGGCTCACATTCAGCTTGCTGTCAACCAAAGGCCCCAGATCCCTTTCTGTGGGGCTGATCGCCAGCATTTCATCCCCCAGTTTGTATGTATAACCAGGGTTGCCCATTCCCAAGTGCACTTATCATCTCCCAATCCACCTGAACAAACACTAGCCAGTAGGTATAAATGTTCTCTTTTGCTTGAATAGATTATGTTTTGTTTTATTTTTGAAAGTTATATTTAAATGTCAGTAATACTTGCCTTGCAGAAAGTATTTTGTAGAGTCCTTACTCGCAGGTTGTGGGTGATGCTGGATGACACCTTGTGAAGTATTTGATTAAGATGCAAACAACCAGTCACAATATCTTTTCAGCAGTAAGATGAATCTTGTTTTTTAAAGGGCAGAAGAACACTGCCAGGCCTCACAGAGAAGGCTTATTCAGGATCCAAGCACATAAATTAGTTTTTCTAAAGAGAAATACTTTTGTTTTAGAGACTTCAAAATATTGCAAAATAAAATTGTATCTCTCTCTCTCTCTCTCTCTCTCTTTTTTTTTTTTTTTTGTACAGGTTTAAGGGAAATGTATTTGTGAAAATGCCAGGGTACTCTACTGCCACTTAGTTCTTTGAAGGGCAAAGTGTTTCTGTATTTCTTAAATTTTTAAAACAGTTTAGGGTTTCTTGAGATATTAATTTGAGTTTACAAATTCTTATATAATAAGGGAGATAGGTAGCCTTGCTTATGTAATTCCTAACAGACCTTAGTCAAGGAACTTATCTATATTGGCTAAGTAGAATACAGAATATTTTCTTTGAGCATTTAAATCCAGGTAGGATGGGACTTTGAGCAACCTGGCCTAGTGGCAGGTGTCCCTGCCCATGGCAGGGGGTTGGAATTTGGTGATCTTTAAGGTCCCTTCCAACCCAAACCATTCGATGATTCTATGAAATAGAATACTTATTTTAAAGGTGGGCAGGGGGTGTTCCTTTAAGAGATGTTATTTTCTGTTTAGTTTATTATGGAAATCTTAAAGATTTTATAAATAAACAGAAGCAAGCAAGCAACTGAAATCTATTAAAAAAACGAAAGTGCTTTACTCAGGTAGACTGTAGGCAGATGATTTATAAAGTAAAAACTAAGCAAGTCAGAAAACTGATTGTAGGAGTGCCCTTGTCCATTTCAGCACAGCATGAATCAGGTTCACATCAGCCATCCAGGAAGACTCAGATGAGGGAGCAGCCAGTGGATGCAGTAGAAAAAAAAAATCTCAAGCACCTCAAAGTCAACAAAAAGAGTACATTAGATGATGGTTTGCTTTATTTGAAGAAAGTTTCTGTCTCCTCATATTACTTGAGTAGCATGTTAATTCTGCTAAAAGTTCATGGAGAAGTTAATTAAAAAGTAATAATAATAATAATAAGAAAAAAAGCAGAAGATTTGTTATTCTTTTGCTAATCTTTAATGAGGCAAAGAGCTTCAGATTTTGGAAAAAATGTGAACATAGTCATGAATTGTCATTGACAATCAACTATCATTTACAGTTCACTCTAAATCCCTTTCACCTAATAACCAGTCTATCATATTTTTTTTTCTTTGATACTGATGCTCTGAACATCATTCAGAACTAAGACAGCTAAGACTCTCAAAATTTATACAGATACAGGGTCAAAGCTTCACACACCAGAAAGGAAGCTGGTGTGACAGTGTCTTTTTTTTTTTTTTTTTTTAAGTCTTTCGGGTTTAATTGTGACAATAAAGATGCTAATTTTGGCTTGTCAGACAATGGTAGATCATCCTTCAGTGCACTCTAGAAATCCTTTGTTTTCATAAGACCCAGACAAGAAAAAATGGAAACAGGGTGAATGTTCCATTCCCATGTGAAAGCGGTGTTGTACCCTTAGGGAGGAGTACATCATTGTTCTGGTGCTGCACAAAGGCCTTTGAATTACATATGAATGAAGATCCCAGTTCCAGGTTCCAGATCCTGTTACAATTTTGTTGTTTTGAAACACTTTTTCTCTTTTCAAACGATTTAGATGCTAATATAGGAAGTTCAGCATGAAAGATTAGTTCTGGAGTCTGACAAAAGTGGAAGAAAGATGGTGATGGCCCCAATGAACTCTCTGCTGATGTATTTCACTTAAGCAAAAGGCAGGAAGATATCAGGGAGTTATGATTCCTCTCTCTCTCTCTCTTTTGGTTTGTCAAAATAAAGAATCAGGGAGGGAAAGGCCTATGCAATGCTATCATGAAGGTTGTGGATAAATGTAAGGAAAATACCAGATGAACTAATATTAGTCAAGGAATGATTATTCACTGGTAGCATGTGAATATGATTCTTGATTTTCATATTTGTTACTGATGATTCCTTTGCTATTTACAGAGAAAGGAAATTTGACCTGTAACCTCTTTACTATTTCTGCTCAAGCACTGAGATGAGGTTACATTCTCAGCCTTCAAATGCCTATATTACCTAAATTCTTGATTGTTTTAATTTATTATAATATCTGAATTCAGCTGTGCTACCCTGAGATAAGCATTCTGTGTTTAATTTGCTATCCTCTTACTCTGCAGAGGAAGACCTTCTTTGAAGAACACAAATAAGTTTGGTTGAGATGTTATAAGTGTTATATCATTGTAGAAATTTAGAGCTGAAACACTAACACAATCCTTGATTGTCCAGACTTTTCACATTTTGCAAATTGCCTAAGGCTTTAATGTTGGCGTGACAAAAAATTAAAAATAGCAAGACAGTATTTATTTTCTTGAAGCCTTTCTTTTCTTGGATCTCTGTCAAGAGAGTACTGCCTTTATTCTTTTCAAATATGCAAATATATACAAATAAAGAAAATTATTATAAAATTGATAGTTTTAAAATTCAAACTTGGACAATTATTCCTATTAAAATGTCTGTTCTTTTGTCAGGCATTTTTCCTTTTTCTAAGGTAGGATTGTAATAGGAGAAGAAAGTTCTGATATATAGCTGTAAGCCCACTGTATTAGAACTGTGCACAGGGGACTATGTCTGGGTTGTAATTTAAAAAGCAAATATAAAAGTTCAGTACTGGTCTTTTTAATACATTAAATAAAGCTGTGTTTCTTACAGATCTGTTTGCTGCATCACTTGCTAAAAAAAGTATAGTAAAGTATTTTTTTGAAATTCTGCATTTACTGTGTTGATCTACATCTTATTTATGAAGAGTCAGAAAAGAAGTGCAGCTGGAACTCATAACAAAATACATATCAAACTACTCTTACCAAATGATTATTCAAGAGAGGATTTCCCAAATGACTGATCTCTTGCTATTTTGCAGTTGGCTCATGTATGAAGATCTGAAGTAATTCTGTATCTCCATTACTTTAAAATTTGGAAAAGGACTTCCATGATTTCTTTGGGTGATCATGGCTGATAAGTACCCTATGAAATTCCAGCATTTTTTAACTGTTTAGCTACCAAGTCCCTCCCAATTGTCTAGCAAGTTATTTTTAAATGCTCTGTCATTCCACAGGTATTGATAAAGACAACATGCAGAATACCACTTTGGGAAGGAATAATTGAACATATGGAATGGCTTGGGAAAGAGAGTGCCAGTAGCCAAGAGTTCCTTCAGTTCACTGATTTTTCCTTAGTATTCTTGTCAATGGAAGATAGGTTTGGTTGGGAGAGGGCTTGGCTGTGCAGATTCTTTGAATCAGCTGTGGTTGACTAAAACCACCAGAGGGTAAGTGAGCTTCTTATTGATGCATTCTTTTTATACTTTTAGAAGAGCAGTCTGTTTGCAAAGCTTACTCACCCAAAATAATCTTTGGATAATTTCACCAATGAATGCTTTCAACGTTTAAATTTTAGATTAACCAAGACGGTAACATCTAAAAGCACAGCTCACTATATTTCTACTGTAACATCTAAAAGCACAGCTCAGTGTATTTCTGATCTTTTGCCCAGTGCCCTTGATGTTATGGCTGTACAGTTTATCACTGTCATGGCAGTGACAGATGAAGGTGAACTTTTATCATCCTGGTTATGGAATTATATTTACTGATATCGGTAATTAATACTATTCTCATATCTATGGACCACTGCACAATTTATTGATAGTTTTCAAATTAATATGTGGGAAATGTTTTGTATTTGACTTTACATAGAATACAACAGTATTTAGGACATTTTTGTTCCCCTGTCAAGGAAAATCTGGGGGTGAATATTGGGCGTACTTCCTGAGGTCTATCATATTGCCGAACAGTATTGTTGTAAAAATAGCAATAAAAATTAAACCTTGGTTGATGTCCTCACTTCCCCAAAGACTCAAACCCTCACAATGTTAAAATTACTTTCATCTGTCAATTCTGACCACTGTAGACTACATTTTCCTTTCAGGGACCCTGAATAAACATGCTGGTGCATACTGCTTTCCATGTCTAAAACTTCACAAGCAGATTTACATTTTAGTTGTTACATGAACAAGAATATAGAAAATGACTTCATCTGGATTAAAGGCTTTTGGAAAATGAGAGTTACTGCCCAGGACATTTGATCTATTTATTTTCTTTAGAATAAGATAGATCACTGGGGAGTGGCAGTGTAAATTTCCTCATGCCATGCTGCCACTTTGATTCTACTGTACACTAGTAGGGACTGAATAAGCAGATCACCTTCTGAAGTCTGAGTCTTTGCATTGTCTCAGTAGACTGCAAACCTGACTACTTTTAATGGCTGAGGTGGTGGTTGCAGTGATATGGCTCCCTCCTCTAAGTTATGAAAAGGAAAAATAACATTTCATTTCATATGTCTTTATGGAGTTCCAGTCACTACCAGTGTGTTCTTGGGTTGAGCAAAGATATCCAGGGAGAAAGATGGCCTCTCTCATCATGGTCCTCTGTGGTCAGAAGGCTGACCAGAGCAGCTGGGGAGACTAATGCTCTTTTCCACATTCTCGCTCTGGCCAAAAACTAGCCTAATTTTTCCTTGCCTCAGTTTCCCAAGCTGTACTGTATGAAAAATGCTGTTGGTTTTCTTTGCAAGATGTTTTGACCACCATTCTTGGAAGAGATGTTGGCATTGCTACTGAGTTCCTTTAGAACATAATTTAAACTCTTAAGCATAGGTTTTGAAACTGATTTACTTCAATACTATAAAAAGTCTAAAAGATTTTCATAAATCAATCAAGTGGATTGCTGTTGTTATCTGTTGTTGTTTCTTGAAGTATAACAAATTAGAATCCAAAGCTTGGAATATAGTTCCCTATGGAAGCATAGCTGTAAGTGAAAATTACAGAAAATCACCACTAGATGGAGTTAATGATTTTCTAAATTTTTCTTCCAGCTTTAGATATAATAGAGTTGTAAAATGATTATGATCACTGAGTTGTTAAGTGGAATATGGTAATTTAAGTAGCTCACCTGTATCTTCTTATAATTGCATTATCTGTTCTTCTTAGGTTTTACAATTCTCTGATTTTTTTTCACTTCATCTAAAAGTATTTTTATAATTTGATGCAGAATTACAATATTTTAATAGATTTCTTTATCAGACTTGCAACATCCTGTATCAATGCTCAAATTCCCTATTCAGGTCTCTAAGTTGTTTTTATGATTCTCTTCAATTTTGTCATTTCAAAGGGTGAGTTCAGTTCTAGTGGTTTCATCCTTTTTAGTAATTATAAATTGATAAACAACTTGAATTATCATATTTTTAATTTTTATTTCATGTTTAAGTAAAAATAGTGTTATGCATTGTTCTGAAAAACAACTTGAAAATCAACAACGATGAAATTCCAGTTGTTATAAATAAACTGTGAGAAATATACAAACACAAAGATTCTTGCCTCAGGATCTGCAAACTTCATCTTTGTCCAGACTATTTTCATTTCAAGTGTCATCCTAAGTTAAATTCTATTTTTTTTCATGATACATTACTTAGAATAGTCTATCTCATTCTCTTCCTAGCCATCCATTTTTATACCATTAAATAAAACTTGTTCTTACCAAAGAATTGTCTGGATGCAGCAGCTTTTTTTTTTGCCATGGACCATTACTAACATGTCACTTCCAAAGTTGTGCAGAATATACAACCATTCTCAACCTCTCCATTTTCTGAGATTTTTGCCTTGCAGTCAGACACATTACGATAGTCCTTTGTAACAAACAAAAGAGGGAGACAATATTTCCCTTCAATGACATTGCTGTTCTTGAACTACAAATACCAGACAAATTTTTAGTGATTTGTTGGAGAAACCCACTTCATTTTTGGCAAAACAAACGTTACAATATTTAAAAGAGGAACTCTTTCACTATTTAGTGAATATAATCACTAGTTCACAGCTCTTCCAATACTAGATCTTTTCTAAGTCAGCTGTTTTGTTTTTTGTTTCTTCAAGAAACAAAGATAAAAGAAAGAAAAATCTAATCTTAACGTTTCTGTTAGTAGGCACATTACTTAATGCTTTCAGGCTATTACTTTTGCCCAGCCTCTTAGAATATTAATTGATACTAATATAGGAATTATTAATGATGCTGAAAATACAAGATAACAATTTCAGATATGCATACTACATAGTGAAAAAAAGAAGAAAGATGTACATAATTTAAATATTATATGAGAAAGGATGAGAAAAGCATAGCTCTAAAATCTGTTGTTGTCTGTAACTATATAAAATGATAACTATTTAGACACCAGATGACATGCATTTTATTTTTAATTATCCCCAGGAAGAATAGATACTGAAAATAACTGAAGAGATTTATATGAATCCATCAGTCTCTTACTTTTCATCTTGTGTTTAGTGAAAAGTATAACCAAACCTGATGAAGAAGAAAAGAAAAACAGATTTTTTCTTTTTTGAGCCCAAAGTCTGTGCTTTGTTGTGAATCTAAAATCTGAGCTCTATTATTCCTGTATAATATGACTGTAGAACTCAAGCAGTCATATTCAAGCTTACCTATAGATAACTTATCTATTCAGGTTGCTGAAAGCCACACTGAGAATTTTTCTAAATTCTGCTAATTACTTTTGGTCAAGTATTGTCCAAAGCACAATTATTTTGCAGACTAAATTCATGCTCTTTTAATCAACTACTGCTGCAGGGCCATAGGTTGAAAAAATACACGGTACAATTACTTTCGTACATAATGATGTAGCTAAGACTTTAATAGTTTGTGGTGTCTTTTCACATCTAAACAAGTAAATGGGGTTTTGCAACAATTGTGTTGAATAAAGGTCATACACTAACAAATGAAATGGAATAAGCAATTTGTATATAAGCTTATTTTTTTTAAGTTTACAAAGATTATTTTTAAACCATATGTAGGCTCAGTGTTAGCTATATTGTGTATCTGATGATGTAGTCATCTGTCGGAATAGTTTGTTTCACTATCCAATTAATTTCAGAATTTTACCATATGGATTTGATGTGTTTGCTTTATGCATTCATAGCTGTTATCAAGAACTTTAACGGCTTACTAACCCCCACCTATGAATAAAGCTTTTTCCTTTGTAAAACTAGAAGGATGTGGCAGAATAGAAGCAAGAAGAGTTTTTACACCTCCTCTTGTCAGTCTGAATGATTCACTAGTCATGGTAGGCTGTATGCTCTATATCAATACAATTAAATAATCAGTACCTGTAAGTTAAATCAATTCTCACACCCACTAGTAAAAATATGACAATAAAGCTATTCCCATTATAGTTTTCTTTTTTCATTGAAAGTAATTACATATAGTTTAGGGACTACAGCTACAAGACATAAAAAGATACCTAAAACTTTTTCTCTGTAGGTAATAAGCTAAACAGAAAAAAAGATATATTTCTGCAGAAGTACGGTATGTTATTTTTACAAGGACAAGACACTGAGACATGGTAAAGTATCTTTTGTTTATTTAATTATAGACCCTATAAATGTCATTAGGATCCTAGACAAATGGTATTTTTGATTTGAGAATTAACTGCACGATGTAGTAGTTATAAAATTGACATATAATTTTTATTTTTTTAAGTGAAACATTTGTTTGACACAAACTATTTCAGTAGAAAGAAGATACTTATTCTTACTATGAGTTGCATGGCTTGGTCTTTAAAGTACCTTTATTGGGTCTTTACAGCTCAACAGATCTGCCAATTCCTGGGGTCTCTGAACTAGATTTCTGTTAGAAACACAGTCTAGGTGGTGACTGAAGTTTTTTGCTATCTGATGATAAGGTTTTCTATCTACAATGCAGTTGTTATCAATGTCACAGCTATATGGAAAAAAATACATCATTACAGTTAATAAGTATTAGTATCTCTGAACTTGTGGTTATCTTAATCTACTTTGAACTATAGGCACCATGAAAAGTCCATCTCCCTGTCTTTTTAATTTGATCTTAACAGTGCCTTAAAGAAATAGTGAAAAATAATAAGGTTAATCTCTACAGGCTTATTTTCTACAATGTTTCATGCTCTAGAGGTGGAAAGGCCAACCTTAGGCTCTCTACATCTTGGAAATGCAGATAAAGGTAACTCCTACCTTTTATGTCATTTAAGCAATGACTATCTGAATAATCCAAGAAGCTGTTTTTGACAGCATCATGGTATTTTCCAACATAAATGGCTCTGTGGTTCTACAGTGAAAGGTTAATATTTTGAGGCAGCATGTTGTATTCAACACACATGAAAAAACATTATAAATATTCTGAATTGTCTTCTGGTATCTTAGTTGGTCATTTTAATGGAGGGAGGAAAATGAAAACCTACAATTAATGAAACTAGCCAACAATGAAGAAAGGCTGGAAGAGGAAGCATCTCAAGGTATTCTTTTGAAGAAAGGTTTTATTTTACCTTCCAAGTTCTTGTCAGCATATATATATCTGTCACCCTGTAACTTTTCAACTAAGAGAAAAGATTTTTTAAGTTTCCTTTAGGGAAGTAATTTAATTTTGTCATTTAGAATTTCCGTCCTTTTGCCTGATTTAGAAGTAGCATAAAGGTCTAAAAGGCAAATGAGTTTCTGTCTCAATACAGATTCGTACCAAAGTTACTCAAGCAGGGAAACTATTATATGAAGAGGAGGTTAGGCAGAGCAAGGATTTTATGAATATATCTTGACAGACTAATTTTCTTGACTTGCAGTGAAATGAACAGCAGACTTCATATACTGAAGTTTGTACATAACTTAATTTGGTATTAATCTGTGAAACTTACGCAAGTTATTTTTATTTTAGAATATAATGCAATGCCATTTTAGAATGCATGATAGATCTTCAATATTGATAGAGCTATAGAAAGGGGGTGAGGCTTTTGGGGCAGACAGTATGTGAGCCAACTACCTTGAATCCATAATGTTTTTTGATATTCCTTTAAAGGCCAAGTCATTCACGTATGCAGAGAAGGTCTTCTAACTCTCAATCTGTTTCAACATGCCCTCAAGCCCTTCTAAACACTTAAGCTCCTCTGACGTAGCATGCAAAAAGTGATTCGCTGAAGAGGCCTTCATTCCTCTAACATGTACACTGGAGTGACCTCTGGAGAAGGTCAGCGCAAGGATGGTAGAAATGAATGGACAACCAGAACAATTATGAGAATTTCTGTTCATATCTATCACAATAGATACTTGGTGGTGTTTCATTGTTTTCTCTGCTGTGCTTTTCACCTCTGCTTCCAGACTGACAATAAGGCAGCTACATGTTTTATGTCATCTGGACAGGGTGCCAGATAACCTCATCTAGGCTCACTTTTCCCAGGAAAGTTGGACCTGATGGTCTTTAGAGATCCTTTCCTACCTGAGCTGTTCTATGATTCTGCGACCTGTGCACTGACATAACAAATTAGGATGAAATGTGTTGTGATGAGCAGACTTGCAGGAAACTGGGAGGTGACCTGGCGTGCCACAGGGAAGGCTGTTACCATGACTGAAAGCTTCTTCAGAATTTTCCTTCTTCTATGCGTAGGGAGAAAGGTGCTTTTCCCAAACTCGATGTTGATGGTTAAGCTACCCTTTGACATATCCTGGGAGAAGGAAGGGAAAAGAGATCTGCTCAGTTCATCAGCCATTACCTTGCAGAGTAACTTAACAGGTTTAAATTGTACTTGAAACACATGCACATAACCCAGACTAATAAAGTCTCTTGGATTGGGTAGAGTCTTGTGGATTTAGATGTGAGAGATTGTTAAAACAGGTTATTTGGAAATGTTGGCTAGATTTATTGGAGCAGATGCTCCAAAGAGTTGGGGGTAAGAGGGGCGTGCTGCCTTTTGAAGCCGTGGGCTGGAGGAGGATATGAGTTGCAGCTGTGCTGATCGGTTCAGGTCATCCAATGGCAAGGCTTGACAGGCCCACTTTCAGTTCTGAGCATAGATGTTTCTTCCGTTTGTGAAAATACAACATTCTGCACTGATGGGGCACATTCTCCCTAGCAGGTGTTTTACGGCTCTGGAAGCATGGATAGTCCAAGGCATTAGCCCTGAAAATACAGATCAGGCAATATAACTGACCGTAATTAGTCAACTTTGTGAAAGCACTATTACAAACTGGGCAACTGGCAATGAATATCTGTTTCCTTTGTGTAGGCAGATCTCTATTTCCTGGAGTGGCTCAAATTGAACTTTAGTCTTGGGACAGCTTTTTTAAACATCTGTTGTGATTTTTCCAGTATTAGGTGTGAGCCACATTTACACCAATATGTGACTCATATCAATAATTAGATCCTTCCTCACACAACTTACTGAGCGCTCTGCTTATAATACCTGTCAACTATTTCCTTTCTGAGACAGAAAAAGTACTGTGAGTAATTCTGCCATGCAACTTGTGATTGTTATACAGGTTTTTGAAATAATTCCTATTTATTTATTTGTCGGGTATTTCTCCTGATGCTTGCCAAAACTCAAGGTATGTCCTTATCTGTTTCAAACATATTTTGTATATTATCTCTTTACCTTTTATTTATTCAACAGTTAATATAAAGAGAAGGATACAAATTAAGGTTTTAGCTGGAGTGCTGACTGACTAGTTTTCAAAGAGAAAGAAATCAGTGGTATTATACATGATTTTAAGATCCACAGCACTGGTGATATTTATGAACACATGGTAGGTGTGCATAAATGAGTATGTTTGTGTGCATGTAAAGTGGCATTTTATTGAAGAATCTGAGGTGGGTTGTCATGGAGATTAAAAGCTTTGAAACGCAATTCATGGGTACTAGTTGTGTTTGCTGGGCATAAGGATATTTGTTCTACTACTTTGAAACTCTCATTGTAAAAACAGTTATACTTTTATCTTTATTGCAAAGGCTATTCTAGCAGGCTAAGTGAGCAGGGACATGATGAAGACATCTAACTTAAGGGAAACAAACTTTGTGATATGTTTTAGATTAACATTACAATTTTAGTTTCCAAACCATTAACATGCTTATTTTTTACTGTGTAGTGTTTCAGGCTATTTATAAGATGACAGAAAATTGTCAACCTTCCGACCTCCTAGCAAGAAAAAAAGAAAGTTCTGGTCACTGGTAAATGAAAAGGTTTGGTTTACTTGAAAATAATACAGAAATGAAAAACATCAAAGATGTTTTCCTAGCAGTTGCTTTTAAAATATTATATAAATTTTCAGCTTTCTTTATATAAAAAGCTAGGTAATTTCTGATGCTTTTTTTCCTTAAATAATGAGAATAAAAACTTATTGACAAGTTTAGCTTTGAAGAGCATTGTTTTCTGTATGAGAACATTGATGTTTTGCAGTTAGTATGGTTGTTTTTCTAACCAATAAATCAATGAAAATGCTGCAACAAATGCTGCATACATACACAACATCACACATACTCTGAATGAGTAATACAGTTTTCATAACAGACTTGAAGTGATGATTATTAACTAGAATTATATATATTTATATTTAAACTGACACTACAGAATTCTTTTGAGTCTTGACAGATATGTGGAATATTTAAATGGAGTAATTGTAGTTACCAGACCTCCTGGGATTAACCTGCTGGAAAGAAAGTGACATTTTGCAAAGAGAAAAATGAATTTATAATGTGGAAAAAAGCTAAAAATGAGGTTATGGCTTGCCTGTTTATAACCATTCAGGAGGAAAAAATGTTTACATGGAGTCACTAATATGCTGTAGTGATATACTTCACTTACACTTAATTATAGAGGTGCTTTGAAAATAACTTATTGGGTTCTATGTTTTCTGAAATAGAATAAGCCATACTGAAAAGAAACTTATCAGCTATTTTATTTTTTGTATGTTCATGTTTAGGAGTTGATTCTGTGTTATTTATGTTTTCATGAGGAATAACTCTAGTAAATTTAATGTGCTCTATGCCAACATAGAAAAAATATATCCCAAAGGGAACAATACCAACTTCTCTGTGGCACAAACTAATTTTTGATAAATCCCACCCTTTCACCTTTTCTCTCAGGCTCACTCAGATTTTCAATTAGTTTCTTCAATGGCAAACACTGCCTGCTGCCACTTTCCTGTATTGGAGTTGAATAGAATCACAGAATCACCAAATAATTCAGGTTGGAAGAGACCTCCTGAGATCATCTAGCCCCACTCAAAGTACCACTGACTTAAATAGGTTACTTAGAACCTTGTCTGATTGAGTTTTGGGTGGTAGTGATGCTACAAATTCTCTGGGAAACCTGTTCCACTGTTTGACTATGATATAGATATTTTTCCTAACACTTAATTGGAATTTCACATATTGCATTTTGTGTCCACCACCTCTCATCCTATTGTTGTAGGTAGCTGAAGACAGCAACAAGATCTCCCCTTTGCTTATTCTTCTTAAGACTGAATGAACCTATTTCTTTAAGCCTCTTGTTGTACATGACGTGGCCTGGTGCTGGCTGGTACAGCCAGCCAGTGTCCGTGGAGATTGTGGTTGATTGCTAAGAACAGAACTAGAAAAACTCAGGATTAATGGAAAGAGGTTGTTTCAGAAGAAGGAAGTGACTAAGCAGGAGAGAGATCAACAGTTCCTTTGGGATTTGCAGAGACCCTAGTATCAAGTACATAATGCCATCCATGAGCTGGCAGGTTTTGCTGGATGTTAGCCCTTGCAGATCATTTCTCAATAGAATCTTGTGCAGAATACTACTCTATGGGATGGGAATGTTTTCAATAACTTTTGTACTGTTGAGGAGTGGATAGAGACCCAGCTCTCCACTATAACCATACCCACAGTGGACTTGCTGACCCCAAACTAGTTGCTTGCTGGCCTGTAAAACTAGGTGGGGTAGTAAAGCCAGAAGGTAATGACAACTCTCTCCTCCACCCAGATGGACTTCCTGAAGATGGGATCTGATGCTAATGCATCATAGCCTTGGGCAGATCTTTGATGATCACTCTATATCTGAAAGTAATATATTTGCCATTGTTCCTCCTTTTAATGTACACCGTACGTCTAGACCAAAAGCTGCTGTCAACCCTGGGAAAATGGGTGAGAGAGGCAGCTGAGGAGACATCCTAGGTCAATGTTGACAACCTGCAATGGTAACGATTTTGTCTCCACCATGGAGTTTCTGGAACAACATTTGTTCTGCTGTCTTGCCCCGACAAGAAACAGGCTCCCTTCTCCTATTATGGAAAATAAGACAGAACCTTAGAAAGCCAGTGCAATGGTAGGTGATGTGATGCCTTCTCCCTCTTTTCCTGCTCTCCCAGTTGAGAGAAACGGTAACTGGAGCTGCCAGTTAGTGTGCAAGTACCCAGTTATGCAGAGAGATCTCAGCACCAGACATTGTGGTGTTGGTCCTGTAGAGAATCCTGTTGCGTTTTAATTAACAAACTGATCTGGAAAGGTGCAACCATGACATCTCTTGGAGAACTTTTGCAGAACTCTAGAATGAAAGTAAGGTAATAAAATCAGGCATCTGTAGAAAAAATAGAGCTGGAAAAGGCCTTTATAAATTGTTGTCATTTTGACAGATGTTTTCCAATGTCCAATTAAAACTGACTGCAAACAATGAAGATTGGATGACCTTATAAACATTCTGTACAAATATTGCAGTATCTTTACTCAGTCTTTCTTCGTGCAACTGAAGCATGTTATTTCCTGTCCTTTCAGTCATGAGGTCAGGAAAGCCACAGCTCTTCTGGGGCACACTTTCTGATATTGCAAGACTTTGATCATTTTTGTTTTTTGTTTTTTGCTTTTTTTTTTTTAAACTAGACAAGTTCAGTTCTTTTGATCTTGACTGGTGTTCTAAGACTGATAATTCTCTCTGACTTCCTATAGACAAAACCAAAATTCTCTGTGGCTTTTTATAAGCTCCTTAACATTGGAGATAGCATTCCAGGTGAGATAATTCTAAAGTTTAGGAGAATGGAAGAAATATTCAATGTGTCTTACAGCTAATACATCTGTTTATGCATCCTAACATGATGATTGCCTTTTATGCAGCCAGACAATTTGTTCACAGTTGTTCCATTTGTGATTTACTGTGTTACAAACAATCCAGTGTAAGATTGTCTACTGCTTGCATGATACTTAATCTCCAAACCATACTTTGTGTCCTGTTTCCCATAGTATGTTAATACACATGCTGAGATAGGCAGTGTTTGCAAACAGTCTATACAGTCTTATGATTCTGATGATTTTGGGAGTTAGGAGCATTTTATACAATGCTTCCTAGAAGATTTATTTCTTTTATAGAAAAACAATCACTATCTTTATATAGGCTAAAAGGAAAACTAAGCCATAAGAACCTATGAAATTACAATTTAAGAAAAAACTTTACGTTTATGAGTACCAAATTGATCTAAATTTATGATCTCTGTATGAGGATAATTTACAGCATAAATGAGGCATGGTGTATGAAAACTATATCTTCCTATGTTATAGAATTTTCAGTTCATCATGACTTTTACATTAAATACAATAATGTATTTTTTATTAATTTAATATTTATGTAATTTGTTGTTATCATCCTCCAGTCAGTCAGGACACTGAGTTATTTTCATCTCCTAAATGCCCTAGACTAATAAATTGATAATGTATGACTAAAATGAGCTGAAACTCACACCTGACCCTCCTTTTTCTGTTAAATGCCATTTAGGACCTAAAAGCTGAAGTTACTATCATTGCTTTTCCTGTAACTGTGGTTATTAGTTAACTTTAAATGTTATTATTGGGAATAAAAATGATGTTTCTCCTTTTAACTGCAAAAATCTCTTCTATTTTTTCCCACAGCACAGTCATTTCAGCCTTTACTGCAAGCGATGCTTGCTGAGAAATAACACCTTCAGCTATGCTCTTTGGTATCTTTCTCCCCTTGCCCAGGCAGCAAATGGGGATTTTAGAAAATGTATCTATACTGTAAATTGCTGCAATGAACCATGCAACCTTTTAATTAATTATAAGCATTTTTTTGCAAAACATTTGGCCAAATATTTCTTGAGGGTAATGTGATTCCAATTACAGAATGATTTCTCCTTACCTTAGAAATAACCACAGGAAATAAAAAGTAAACTAAGAAACAACAGCAACAAAAACATGCCAAGTGCCCTTTAAAATGTTTGATTCTGTTCTTGCACTATCTTCTGTCTTCATCAGGGTAGTGTCAGCACCTTGTAGTTGTGCATTAAGCTAAGTGTATAATGAGTGGTTCACTCTCTTTCTTAGCTTCTCGGGGAAGAATTAAATGTAGTCACATATCCTGTTTTGGTGGAGTTTTATTTTTTAATTTTTTAGAAGATTTATTCAGAATGTGCCTTAACTGCAGAAAGTTGTCAGAATGAAGGACTCAAGGGACAGAGAATTACAGAGCAGAACATTATTACGTATCCTAGTAACTATTCTTTTAATCCTGTTTCAGCCTATACAACCACAAAAGGGCATAAGAAGGAATAAAGACCTATTTTCTTTATTTTGTGAAGCTGCTTTTAATTCTACAAAGCAAAGTAGGCATTGCAGTGCTGAAATGTTGAGAGCTCTGCTGAGTGGGGTCTTCTCACCTGTGTGGAGCAATGCAAGTATTGCAATCCCACTTGCAAACTGTCCTTTTCTTTTCAGGAGCAACACATGTTAGGGCCAAGTCATTTTGGAAGATATAGGTCTTTGCTATTCAAGGAGAATGCACTAACTAGCAAACAACAGGTGTCAGGTTGTATTTTTCAGTTACTCTTTTTTGAGGCCACTTTGCACAGATAATAATTTTTCATTGGAGATGAGAATTTGGGCAATACAGGAGTCAACAGATTGAAGACTGTGGATAGCTCTGCAAAATGCCTGACTGCCCAATAGCTATTGATTAAAGAAGTTTTACTAAGATTTCTGTTGTCTTCTGTATTTTCTCTTCTTCCATATTTTTTTCTTTTGGATTGTCACTGTTAAAGAAAGGTAACATTCTAGCAAAATGAGATAAAATCTTTAGATAAAACTTAATAGATGTCTCCTCTTCCCCACTTTAATCTTTCATGTTTTGCTGAATATTGGAGAATAAAAAGACAAGGAAGAGAGGGAAATATTTGCCTAACATGAAAGAGAGAGTTACAAAATGAGCATTCAACTTGAAGAGAATGTCAGGGAACAACAGTACCTTATACTGCACTCTAAAAAATTGTAAAAAGTACAAAGGTTCGTAACATATTGTAAAGAAAATTCTTTAGAAATTGCTCTGTTATCTTGGAGGTAACAGACACACCATATGCTGTGTCTGGCAGTTGCTATGGCAACTACTTTTAAAATTTAACATGGGGAAACTATTGCCTAAAATCTCTATGACTTGGGGCCAAATTTTGTGTGATGCTGAGCACCAAGGAAAAGTAAAAAAGACATAATGCAAACCTTAAAATATCTTTCTTGTTCACTTTTGGAATTTTATCTTGAAACACTTATTCTTGTTTGTTTCACAAAATTGCAAGCCTGGACTCCTGAGAATGTTGAAATAAATGGGTACGGTGTCTTGGCTTTTTCTGACCAGAGGCTGATTGCAATTAAATTTAATACAGTGCAAACTACTTGCAATGAAAAATAGGAAAAAATGAAATGCTCATTGAGGCATTTTGTGTATAAACTGTGATATTTATCTGGATGTTGTCATTTTGCCATTGGTTTATGTGCTTGGAAGTTCTTGCCTAAAAGTCAAAGGAGAATAAAATTCTCGAAGGAAATAGATGGGAAGATAATGCATCTAAATAATCTGCCAGTACTTACTAGAAACTGTCATATGCAGTTTTGTTTCTTTGGACAAAGTAGTTTCAAGCTTTGAATTATGCTTGTACTATCCCACCAGCAGTCTGTATAATACACTTCTGAGGGAAAAGACGCTCAAAATATCAAATAAGGATGTTTCTACTGAAAAAACTAATACAAATAAAACGGAAAAGATTTTATCTTCCTTTAAGAAGGTCTATTAGGCCATGGTACAGTGAATGCTGTTACAAATAAACTCAGCACCATGGTAACTGGGTTTCTGTGACCAAGCTGCATCATCAGTTTTACCTTATCCCACATATCTTTTACCGTGTTTCCTAGAGGAGTCTGCAAAGGTAGAACACAATTTAGTCAGAATGCAATAACCATGTAGTCTAACTCTTAAAAAAACTATCCCTATAATGTGGCCTGGAATCATTCAGTAATGGGTTTAACCAAAACTCTCTGAAATTGGATGGATTCTGTCTGTTGACTTCATCAGGCTTTGTTTCAGGCACTGCTCATATTGTTGACCTTTTATTGATAAACATCAGATTAATCATTACCAAAAATGTCTCACGTTTTGAGCACACATCATGTAATGCCATCTTTTTAAAAATAAATGTGTTTTTTTTAAGACTTATATACAAACAAACAAACAAACAAAACACAACTTAGATTATATTAGAACCTTGAAAGAAAGTTTCAATTGGTCTCAAGGGGATTTATTTCATGCCGTTAGGTCACAGAGTGTTGAGTACTTTCTGTAAGTTCCTCCTCCAAAATACTGTATCTTGAGAGCTATTATACTGTGATTCTCTCTCTCACAAGCTGCCACAAAATTGTCAGTGTGTTTATTCACCAGAGAAAGAATTTAAACTTCAAACCTAGTGTAGACACTAGTTCATTCAGTGCTCTTGGAGTGGGTTAGATTTTTAACATTGTAAGTAAATACATATTTTTAAATGCACCCTGTTCAGCTACGTGGTTCATTTTTCTGTCTTTCTCCCTTCTTTGTCCACTATTCATTGATGAAAGCATCTTAATTTAACTTCTTGCAAAATTCTTTGATGGACAGAAGCAATGTAAAGGGTTAAACTGACCTGCAAATAATGTGCTATGGGTTTTGAAAATGACAAATACATTCCTTATCTAAGAAATTCTTAATATGTAGGGATTAGAAATGAGTAGCAGATGTTGGAAGAAAGCAAGGAAAAGCCTTTCTTTTTCTGTTACAAGTTTTGGGCCGAAAATTGTAAAAGAGCCAGAACTGCACTGAAGGAGGCTGGATTTAGTCTGGCAGAACCAGCTGTTAAAATCACAGCTGGTTTCTGGACCTACTAACAAAAAGCTTTTTAGCATATTTAGTTCTTTGCCTCTGCTTCCTCTCCAGGGATATGGTGAACGGCTCCGTCTTCTCTTTTCCCTGTCCACGCAGATCTGGACCCGAAAGTCCCTGCTATTTCCGTGAGAAAGACACTACTTGCTGACTGTTTGTTCCCAACCCTGTCTTCTATCTCTGTCCCTGCATTGTCTGGTTTTCTCTACAGAAATGTGTGGAATTTCTGTAGAAATTTGCTCAGCAGCTCATTTCTGGAGGGGTTATACACGATTTTGCCATGGATCTGGCAATTCTGCATGCTACGTTAAAGTATTTGCTTGCAAATGCCGACCTGCTGCTGAGTATACATTAAGGCACTGATGTTCACAGTATAGCTGATAGCTGGTGGAAATGAAATAATCTGTATTGACACATTTGGAAGTTTCACATCTTTTTCCACTTAACATGCTAACGTGATAATTGCTAGACTGATGATTTTTCCAGTGACACGTCTCCTTTTGTCAATATTTAGACCTGTGTATAGAAAGCTTATCTATCACACCTGGCTAATTTTCACTTAATTTAAAAATAAATGGAACATGTTTAGTTTGCAGGGTTAGCAGAACAAAAAGAGGTTTTTATAAACATTTTTCTTGAAACATTCTTTGAAGGATAGGAGAAGATAATGACAAAAGGATACAGAATCTAGCTCAAATGAAGCCAGATTCCGTAAAGCAGTCAATTATTTTAATGCCCAAATAAACCTAATTGAATGTTGAAGTTGAGACTTCATTTTGCTTACCATTTAATGCAAATGAAAGCAAAATATAATGCGAAATAAAAATAGTAATAACTACTCAATAAAATCACTTAGCAGCACAGCCTGTGAGGCAGACAAATTTTTAGCTAAGTGATTCTGTGTGTCACTGGGCATTTGTTCATAGGGTTTAAATACTGAATCCCAGGGCTTTATTATCTAAACAATTCATTCAGTTCTGTCATAGTGTTTGTTTGCTGTACACTATTAGTGATTAGGTAAGAATTTGTCAGTGAAAGAACATAGGCAGTAGTATTTAGAGTACCCCAAAGGAACTGAAAAACTGTATTAACCTTAGTTTTGTTAAACTTCAGTGCTATTTGCAGGACTGATCCTCAGGAATGAGTGTGACCACACAGATCTGTAAGAATAGGTATCATGGCCTTTGAATGAATCATCTAACCACTACTTTGAAAGGTTGAAATACTTTTTTTGTATTAAATACAACATTTCATCTACATGCAACTGTAATTCCTGCCACAGTTCAGTGTTTCCATTCATGTCTTGCAAATGTGCTATATCTATTGGGGTCAAAGGTTTATTCTCTTATCTTTAATGGTAGCATTTCTTTTGAGATGAATTAAGTTCACCTACTTAAAGCTTTTATTCTATAACTACTTAGATAGTTTTGCTTTATTGTGGTAAATATGGGTATCCCACTTACATGGCAGAGAATTCAGTCATGGTCAGGTTTGACTTAGTCTCAATGGTTATGGAATCTTACATGTAATACAAATGTTTCACAGGGTTTTCAATGTTATACATATGATGTATCATAAAGTTTTGAGATCACTGAGTTAGCTACAGTGTTTTTTTTTCCACACCTTTTTCTTCAGATAATGAAAAGCCACTTTTAGGTTCTGCTTTTGGGCACTTTTGTCTCACAATCTGAAGGATAGCTAGTATTCTATAAATACGCCACTGTGAATTTGCAACATGCATCTATACATAAAAGAGGCATAATTCATACTTTCTTCTACCAGGCCATCATTATTACTAGTCTTTTTTAATGCTAATTTGTTTTCAATATCACAAACATATAATCTGAAAACAACTTTTTGTCTATTACATTTTTAAAAGATCCAAAGAAAAGCTTTTTCTCTGCATGATCACAGTCATCATGACAGCTTTGTTGTCCAGCTACATGCTTATTAATATATCTTTGGTTTTCTTTGTAATACATGGTGCAACTTGTGCTGAAACTTGGAAATGACTGCTTTCACTGCATATCTGACACAGTGCTTCTGTGCTGAAAACCTCCTCGCTGTATTGTATTTTCCCTGTGTCTTGGAAACAAATCTGATCTTTGCCATTTGACTACAATCCTATTCCATTTTAATGCACCTTTATTATTTTTATTTAACACACATTATTTCATATATTATTTCTCAGTAAATGGTTTTAATTTACCCAGCCATGAGTTGCAGTTACTTATGAAATGTCTCAGATAGCTTGTCTTTAATCAGGCATTCTATATGTAACTTTTACTGGCTATTCAGCTCCATATACTTCACCATTTTTGTGCAAGCCTTAAAAATCAGAAATGTGGTTAAGCGGAAAGAAAATGTGCTTTGCAATCAATAGTCTTGATAGAAATATTCTGAATTATTCTGTCTAGCAAGTATTGCAAAGGACTCTGCAAGTCTCTTTGATGCTGCTGAAGGATTATGTTGTAGCTTCCTACACCCTGCAGACACAGCTGAGTATCTGATTTCCTGAGTGGTAGTGCTTTTTTCAACAAAAATCTGGAAATATTGCCTTCATCTCTTTCAATTCTCTGCCAGGCTCCCATCCAGACTAAGAGATTCAGATGGCTTGTTTTTGGCAGAAAAAAGAAAATTCCCCCAGTCCCATAAATTAGAAGTGTTGGAACATCTGCAGAATTCCAGTTACTTAAAAGGCCAGGGTTACAATTGGTTTGTACCCTTTCACCTAACACTTCCAATAAACTTCTGGAACAATGAAACTAAACTGCACCCTACGAATCCAACATGATCAACTTTCAGATTTTATCACAGCCATGTGAAACAAGGTGCATTTCTATGTATTTCAGCTATTAATATTATTTGCATAGATGAGAGGTGGAGGATTTGTTTTAATAGAAGTATAAATTCCTAACTTTCATGTTTCTAAAAAAAATAATATATTTAGATTTTCACAAGGGTTTTTAAAATGAAAATCAAATACAACTATAAAATGTGTTATTAAATAAATATTTAAAATCATTAGAATTTTGATCCAAAGGCCCAGAACAGGGAATGTTGTATGATGCTTGAATGCTTGTGGTTGATAATGCTGTAAAGCAGGGTACAGTTTTGCCAAATCCGTGTCACTTTTGGAACCACCAGAATTCTGCATGGTTCTTCTGTAGGTATATTTCCACAGAAGGAGAACATTAGGACTCTGGTAGGGAAATGCATAAAAGCAACAGAGACTTGCTTTGCCTTAAGACTGGACAGTGTTATAATCACCCTCCACAGCTTTGGGAAACAAGACTCTTGGTTTTGCATTTAAATCTGTTTGGCAATATGCACTATGTCTCCCAGCCACTTGGCTATTTGTAGAATTTGCTGTATTCAGGGGGTTTGAAATACTTTAAAACAAATTGAGCTGAATGGGGATCTTAAACCATTTCCTGATTGGTGTGTCTTCTAGCCCCTAATGTGCCTTTCTAGGTCTTAGTTATTTCCTTTTCATAAAAAAATAATTGCTCTTAAAAATGTCTGGTTGGATTTCTTTTGTAAAGAGAGCTGAACTGAGGAGCTGTGGGCAGATTAACTGGACTGCTTCGTTTAGTAGGCTCTCTGAGCTTTGAAGAATGCTTCAAAAGTATGGAATAAAGCTCTTTTTCTTCCTATTTTTACATGGGCTAACAACTTCCCAGTCTTTTAATTTGCTGTCCTGTTGCATTAGAGTTCATTATCTTTGTGTTACAGTTTAGTAATTCTGTCTGAGTTTCTATCCTTTCTCTCTTCTGAGTCCCTGCTGAAAATGGCAATACAAGTAACACAGCAGAAGCTTGTATACAGACAGAAGATATAATGAGAATAGCACTTCTCATGGGAATTAAATGCTGCATCACAGAGTTTCATTTGCAAATATCTGCAATGGAAAAGCATGTTTAAAAGTGCATTCAGATTTACTGTTTGGAGTCTCTTCTCTTCTGTACTATGCTTGCACTGTTCACATTATAAAACAAGGGATGCAGTTTGAAGTTGGTTGAGGGATAGATATGTAAATTTGGAGGAAAACAAAGTCAGAAAACAGTTTTAAAGTACAGTAAAGATAAAAGTGACTTTAAACCTACAACTGAATTCAAAAAGCAATTTGCAAATATCGTTTAATAATATCTTTAATTTAGAAGTGAGAAATTCAAAGAACAAAGACTTGTCCAATGTTTTTTGGGCTGATGGTGGCAAACTACAGGTCTTCAAATAACAATTCCTATATTATTCTATGATATCATAAGATATTAGAAGATTCTAAGTAAGATCATCATGTTGGCTTTGAACACACAGATCATGTTGAGTGGAAAACCTGACCAGTGATGTCCCAATCCAGATGAAGTTTTTTGCAACATAATAAAAGGTGGAGAGAATATGTATGGATAGTTCATATGTGGAACTGCTAATTCAGTGAAATGACTACCTAATGTCATGACTAAATGTATTTAAAGAGTTACTAACTGAAAAAGAAAAAAAAAGGATATACAGCATGGAACAAAATACAGTGTCTCTTGTATGACGTGTTCCCTGTGACCTTCAAAGGATCTTCCATCAAATCCTTTGATTTTTAATATGAAACTTGAGAAAAACTTAAAATGTCAATGTAGGTATTTTTTCTTTTAATGACAAAGAATGCAAAACTTCCAGAAAGGTAATCTTGACTTTCAAAGAGATCTTGTCAGCTCTGTTGATGTCAGTATCAAAAGAAGTTAATAATTATCTGAAGAAAACACATTTCTCTTAGTAACTTTTTTTCTCATACAAAATTTCTCAGGTTAATCACAGAAGCAGATCTGCAGGGGTATACTGTGCACCTTTACTTTTGCAGCACACTGTCTAAATGCTAGCAAGATTCTTACAGGCAATTACAGCATTATACCTTCTCTGGCATGACTAAACTTATGTTTGATAGGTTGCAAGGAGAAAAACCTAGTAGTTATCTTAAACATATATTTCTTGTACAGTATAATTACCAAAGGAGTGGGTTGCCTTTTTGCTATGTATAGGTCACATGTTTGGCCATGTTGTATATCATTTAAAGGAGACCATAGCAGCTGTTGAAGGTGAACAAGTAACCTGTGGAAAATTGTGAGTGAATTTCATTGCTATACAATTAGTTTTTACTTGAGAGAAATAAAGCTCAGCATTACTATTAAGTGTCATGAACATTTCAGCCAGGATAGGCTATATTCTGTGGAGTACTGGTACTAACTTTGATCTGTGCCCACTTCTAAAAGACTGCTAGCTTCACTAAACTTGTGAAGCTTCCAGAGGACTTCCCAACAAGAGTTTAATTTCTAAATGAATCGCCATCAAGGTCAGTTCTGAAAATCATCTAGATGAAAGAAATAAAAATGCCTTACTGCAAATGAAGCAATGATTATTCTTTTTTTTTTCTTTTTTTTCTTTCTTCTTTTTTTCTATAAGGAGGAAATGAAATTCTAATACAGTAATTCCCTCTGGATGCTCTTTAAAATTTCCTTCAGAATGCAATAGGATAATCCTGCCTACCACCTCCTTTGGTTGGGATTGTGCATGATGATTAAGACAATGACATCTTTGGTTCTGCTCAACAGGAATTATCAGCAGAATAGTGCACAGCAACATTTGTTCATTTATTTATTATGTTTCATTTTACAGAAATTTTTAGGGTTTTAGAGCTTAAAAAGGCACATCTTTTGCCTATTATGTTTCTTTCAAAGCTACACCCATGAAAAGTAAAAGTAGCTTGGAAATGCTATAAATTCTAATTTTTTCACATACTAATTTGTTCTCCTTTGGATTTTTCATAAAGACAAATCAGGCAACACATTTCTGTGCCTTAGTTTCCTCAGCTGGAAAAGGAGGGGAAAAAAAGACGCTGTGCTAACTCCCACATATATTGGGAGGATAAATGTATTGGATAAGCTTGAACGGAAAGCTTTACTGAGGATATTTACAATAACCTTTATTTTGCCTGGCCTCCCATCAAAAGAAACACAGGGTTAATTCTGGAAGCTAATTCTTGGAACTATGCTGTTGTATAAATCTAACCTTGGTATTATTCAGTGCTATGTTCTAAAAAACACCACACTTTTTTCTTTTTTCTTTTTTTTTTTTTTCCAAATAGTACTGCACCATAATTACAATTGCCGTAGAGGCAGGAGCTAAGCAATTAAATTCTCCATAGGTGTCGCATGTAATTGTTCCTAGCGAATCAGAAGATTAAACATGGCAACAATGCACAGCACAAGATAGCCTAAACTCAGTTTTTCCTGCAGAACTGCAAATAGTAGCAAATCAAAAGGCTGTTCTCCTTAATTACCACTGTATGAGGCATCAAGCTAAAAGCAGGCTCACTCTGTAATGTTTTCTATACAACTACAGTATGTACATACAATGCAAGCCTTTATGCACCACCTAATAGACAATATTATACACACAATTATTGCTAACTTTCATTTTACAGGGAGAAATCACTGGTGAGCCTAGGACATTGGCCTCTCAGCTTCCCCAGCAAGCAATGTGTTGACTAAACTAAGGGAACAGTTTTACTTCCTGAAGCCAGTAGAGACTATTTATACTTAAACACATTTCTTCACAACTTACAGCATGTTGTATTAGGTGAGAGTCTGTGAGCTGGATGGGCTGCACTCTCTGCGAGGTTTGCAAGCTGGAACTTGTGGAGCACTTCACCAAGTTTACACATTTTTTCTCTCTCTTTATTCAGAAATCAGCTATCCTGCTGATCAGAAGTCCATTTGGGACTTGAACTCAAGTCACCAGGAGTCAAAGAGCTGAAACAAATAAAAATGATGTCGGTTTTCAGGAATAATGGACATTCTTGTACATTAATATAACGTAAGGAACCAATCAATATATTATTTTTTCTTTTGCTCTGAGCCAACATAAGCATTGGTGCAAGCTGAAATATCTGTAATCCACTTTTGCCAGGATTATATATAGTTTCACGTCATTATTTCTTTAATCAGCTTTTCAAGTGCTGTAAGGCAGCAAGCTATCCCAGTAATGAGTTTCTTCCTATTGTAGGTTAACTGCTTGTTGAGATTTCCATTCAGTTGGAGAAACCATCTTGCTCTCTGACATGTTTTTACTGATTATCAGGGTTACTGGGTACACTGTGCACTGAATTTTAATTGGCATCAAGCTATATATTTTTAGTGAGAAAAATGGGAAGTGCTTCTTATGAAATCCTTGGGAATTCAAGTGCTTTCTATGAGGAGAAACTGATTCATAAGATTTACTGATTCACACATCAGAAGAAAATTAAAAATCAACCTTCCTATGTATGAAATGTTCACCTGAGGCATAAACAAAAGAAATAAAATTGTGAAAATCCTTATTTGAACATACAATTATTCATGTTGTTATAGCAAGTATTATTTTAATTGCTGTACAAAGTCACCAGCTGGCAAATGGATTTTAACTTTCAGCTTATTAACCTGTTTTATCTATGAATTAAAATAACTCAATTGTACTAAAAAATAACTCCAAACAACTACATTTTATAAACATTTCTTTTAGGCATATTAATACAGCAAATAATGCTCATCTTGATTGTACATTAATAAACTGGAATGTTGGAGGAAAAAAGAGGGAAAAATGAATTTCTCAGTAAGTTGTCTTAAGGATGGAAAGCAAAATAAGCCTAGGTACTTAAATACTGGTAACCACAGAGATGCACAGTTTCAAATTTTATAATGAGAGACAGAAAGAAATACATTTAAGTTGGAGTGCATCAAATGTTTGTTAATTATGGTACAACAGGTACATCCTTCTAAGGAGAATAGGTGCTATCTTTCCAGATCATAGGTATGAAATCTATTACTTCAACTTCTTGAAAAGACAGAAATTATAGTGTGTGCCCTCAAATCATCACAGTCCAGCCAGCTGGGGGGAAAAAATGAATTCTCTAAAGCAGCTTGTAATTCCACATACTTGCCACCAGTTAATTAAAAGGTAATGTCCATAATCCACATTTTCATTAGTAAAAGGCAGGTAAAAGGATAAAGAGAATCATTAAGAAATACTGTAGCCAAGGTAACACCGTGTATTTGTGGAAATGAGATACGTACTTTTTGCGACCATTTTATTAGTGATGACCACTCTACACAAAATATAGATCTTCATTACGTATATCAGCAAAGAAGTTGCAGCTATGTTTATTCCTTTAGAAATGTTTTAAGCACTGCAGACTAAGCTAGCCTAAAGATGAAATGCAATGTAGATTTTTTTTTCTCATTTGCATGAGGTGATAAGCCACTGTTAAGCTACAAATAGTGGAAAGAGAAGAAATGAAAAATATACTAATGAAAATATTGCAATGAAACTCTCTCAATGCCTTCAAACAGGCTGATTTGTAGTTACTTGCACAGTTATTAATAGTTTAATTTTATTAGTTCACTGCAGAAAATCCTGATTTACATCTTGTGCAATTAAGTGATGAGTCAGAGTCAATCACATACTAGTCTCAATTACTCTAATGCAAAATTGAAGGTGACCTGAATATGTTTTTTGACACTGAACATACAAAAAGCATTCTGAAAAATCAAAATTTTGTATTGAGAAAAGTAGACCCCAAAAGGCAGAACTTCACCAGCTCTTTGAAAGTCAGTGGGGTGACTAAATCGTGATTGCAGTGACAGAATAAATAATGAACTTAATCCAGATTTACACTAGTGTCAATTTTAGAAATGTAGCCTGTAGCCATCTGATGAAAAAGGTAATCCTGCAAATACAGAAAGAATATTTTAGGATGGGAAATAGTCTAACTTGTGTGCTGAATAGCTATGTGGGAATTTGCTGCAGTAATTACCCTCCTATCATTAGTGACAAGTAATTGCTATAGCAACCCCACTGCCACCTGTCTCACACACTCTTTCTCTCTCTCTCTTTCAAACACACACTCACACTCTCTCTCTACATATTCATATTATTGAAACAAAAGCAGAAAAGCCAGTAGCTTAATGTCATT
Source organism: Cygnus atratus (assembly GCF_013377495.2). NCBI lineage: Eukaryota > Metazoa > Chordata > Aves > Anseriformes > Anatidae > Cygnus > Cygnus atratus. The sequence goes on from NC_066366.1 coordinate 21,835,752, forward strand.
TATTGAATCACTGTTTTTTCTAATCAACAAAATATAACCTCTTCCTCTCTTGCCAACTTCTCATAAATATTTATCAAAAATATAATGTTTGTGTTGTAGAAAATAGTGCTGTTCAACCAAAGTATCTCCATTCAGCACTAATTCTTTGGGGGAGAGAAAAGAGAACTCTCACAGCTTGAGTTCTTTTTTTTACTGTATTGTACACACTAGGCCGGAGACTGATTTCACAGGTATGGATGTGAATTCTAACAAAGGCAACCACATAACATATGTAAAACTGGCTTGGTATTCACAACCAGGGCAGCTGAGAATAGTTCCCTTTCATTTAGACTCATCTAAAAGACCATCTACAGCTGTTTTCTGTGGCTTTCTGTCAGCACCAGGTATTGCTTTATGGTACGCAAGCATTTACAATTTGTACACAATGTTTTAGTCTTGTCAGCAGCAGGCAGGGACTGAAGAACAGATAGCAAGGTTTCACTATGGCATCACCTAATCCTGCTTCCAGTCTTCGGTTTTGCTCTCGACAATATCAGTGGAACCTGTCTTTGAAACCTTAAAATAATTGGCATGATATCAGTTTGTCTGTATTTGAAAGAACCAGAAATTTGCTATTCCCTGTGATTAGGCAGCAAAAGAAGAAGCGAGAACTGTTGCTGATCCTTTTCTTCCTCAGTTTACAAAAGCCCAGTTTTGCACCTCCAGTTACAAGCGGTCTCCATAAAGCGATGCTCCTGCTACATCAGCATAGGACATAAAACTGGCTAAAAGCTTTCTCACCACTAGATGTCACCAAAATACCGATTAAAGAGGGTTTAGATGCACAAACAACTCTAGATCTCTCTAACCCTATCACTCAGCATGTACAAATGCGAAGATGAATTAAAACAGCATTTTAAATATGAAAGAACAGTAAGGAAATGCATGAACAGCATGTCTTGACATAAGCCATTTGCATCCCACATGTTTATTCCACCTCTTGTGATCAAAAGAGACCATTCATATTTAGTTCTTAATATATGTCGTTTTTTCTAATTTAAGACATAGATTTTCTCATTCTGCTCACTCCATCCAAAAATAACTCTGTCCAACAGTTCTTAATGATGCTAAGGAAGAGAATGGATATCCCTACTGAAGTACAATGGTACTATTATTTTATTTTATTTTTCTAAATAAATCATAAGGGATATTATTTCAGATAGAAGCTTGGGTGCAAAAAGTAAATACATAGCAATATATTTATGCAAATGAACCTTACAGTCTTCAGGTTTTTGCTGAATAGAAAATAGATTTTAAAAATTTCATATCAGTGAGGTAATCTTAATTTTAAAATTACCATACAGACTTTTAATAAAGGCAGTATAAGGTATGTGCCCCTTAAATCCACAGGAAACCCATTCCATCCACTAGCAATCTGAATGTTTTATCTGCTTGCTTTAGAAATGAACATGAAGAAACCTGTTTGCAATCAGCTTAGCTTTTAGAGTGGAAAGGTTGGCTGGTCATGTGAAGCACAGGCAGACTTCAGCTTTCAAGCAGGAAATCCGTGTACTGTCCCTTAAACTATTTGTCTCATCTATTTCTGATTAAATTATTCATTCTTTCTCTGATGTTCTATCTCAAGACAATATGGCCTGTCAAAATACAGGGTGTACAAGCAGAAAGTAGTATTCATTTTGCAGCCACTTGTAGTCCTTCTGCACTAAACCTTGAAGCAGTATATATTAATCCTAGGGATTAGGTAGTAAATGATGTCCTATATTTTGTCACCCATATATCTTGAATTATTCCATATATTTGAGAATTAAATGGCCACCTATATTGTTAACGGAAAATTTGTGCCTTTTAACAATTGGGAATAACTTAAAGACAAATAACAACAAAAGAAAAAAAAAAGAAAACTTCGCAAATATGTAAAACATGACATGCTGTCTCAAAAACTTTATGGAAAGAGTTATAACATTAACATAACATGAAAATTTTAGTAATGTAAATTATTACATGGCTATGTAATGGCACACTGATGTTCCATAAGTTTTTTTTCTTCTCCTCAGAGTACTGATAATGTCATCAAGATTAAAAACATAGGTTACAGAAATGCACCCTTTGTGATGTTATTTATCAGTATTACACATCCTGCTCACAGTTCAATGTCACAGTGTCAATATACTGAGGCAAAATCCTAAATCTGATGAAAATCATGCATAATAAAATTGAATCTTAAATTTAAAATACATTAAAAGAAAGCTCACATCATCTTGTGTTATATCAGGCTGGTATCAGAGTAACATTGTATTTATATTTGCATATGATTTCAGATTCATGGACCTACAGCCATGAAATAAATAGGTGTTCTACATATTTTGCCCTATTATCCTTCCTATCCCCACCCAGGTTTCCACCAATGATAAATCCAAACCTAATCTCCACATATGCATGTTGGCTTAAAATCAGTTGATGTTCATCACTCCCTAAGCAAAGATGAAAAGGGGATAAATAGTTTGATTCAGTAGCCATCAGAGATAACGCTGTGCTATGAACAAGATGCAGGAGATGTATAGCACCCCATAAGTGCTTTCTTTACACGTGCCAGTCCACTCATCCCGTGCCCAAACCTCTGACATACTCAGAGTTTCTTGTAACTCTGCTCTACTATAAGTTGAGACCGTTTAGCTTTTTACAGAAAATACCTGTCTTTTTATGGATTCAGGTCCCTATCTGGAGTCCTTCAGAAAAACAAATTCCAGAGATTTTCCTGAAACTTACTCTTAGAAATGAATGTTTCATTCCATTATTTCTGTGCTCAGTTCAGCCAACCAAATAAATTAATTTTACTTTCAGCAATGAAGAGGTATTTATACAATTTACCTCCTGAACATCAATGCACAGCTAAAGACAAAGACCTATGACGGTAAGCATTATAATCCAACAGTGGGTCAAGAGTCAAGTGTTTAATAGAACATGAACTTGCTGTTTTTGCACCTTCAACTTAAGAAGCTGACCTCTTCTTGATTGTACCAATGCAACAACTCCCCCCAAAGGTGGAGGCAAGAGCTTCCTGGGGGTTATTCTAAGAAATTGTATTCTCATAGTTTAGTTGATGCTTGCAAGAAAGCTCACAACAGTGCCTTCTTATTTGCTGACAGAACTAGTATCCACAGGTCTTAAGTTTATGGGTAGAAAGGATGGTTATTCCTCTAATGTAACAGAAATAACAGAAGAAAATATATCCAGTTCACACCTGACTGTGCGTTCTGCAGACCTAAGATCATTCTATTAAAGTCAAAGCCCATTAGCAGTGTGTAAACAACATCTTAGACACTGACTGTTCATGTTGAATATATTTTTAAATGTTTTCAGTTCTCATTCAAGGCAGAAATGTCAACACTTTTGCCAGACAGTAAAGGGCAGACATTAAAGGGTGCTACAATCTTGAGGCTGCCATCTGGTATCTTTGAGTGCCAGTCCTGATGGAAAGGAGAGGTGATACTTAGGAAGGATGCAAAAGGATAGGCAGTGGGAGGGATTGGAGGGGGAGAGGCTTTGTCAGGAATTTCTGTTGCTCTTTCACATTGACTTTTCACTAAAATCTTGCACATAAATGATTTTTTTTGTTTTGTTCTAGAGATGAAAACTGCTGACCTCTCAAAATCTGCTTGGTATCTTACGAAATCTCAGTGCCTTATACATGTGATTCAAATACAAATAAAGGATTGATGGCATTTATAACGTCTTCTACAGAAGGCATATTGATGGGGATTCATGAGTCACAAACAAATTGCACATGTGAAAGCAAACTGTATTGGAACACATTGCACTTCCATCCAGAGGCTGTTTTATGAAGCTAAATACTATGGCTTACTCATTATGGGGGAAAACTGTATTTTAAATGGTAGTGGAACATATTCTCTGACACAAATGAATGAGGAAAGTTCTTTTCCTTTTCCGCTGTTGGCAAAAAAGGAGAGAATCACTGCCATCCCAGTAGAATGGCAAAGGTCTGGGAATCCAAGAGAATGCAGATTGTGTTGTTTCCTCCCCACTGGACTTATGCTGATATAAGGGATTCCCAAGTCACTCCCAGATAAATAGGGATGGGGAAGTCAGAATCTATTTTATTTTTTCTGTCAAAGATCAGTGGTTGTATTTCCCTTTCTGACCAACTTCTTCTACCCTTAAAACATAAAATCTACATTTACAACCAGAAACGTTTGGTGAGATTCTAGATTTCTAGCTGTGATGACAGATATTTGGAATCATTTTGTCCAAAACTCGGGAACTATTTCTCAGATAGGTATACTAAACATTCATTCAGCTTATTGAAAGGCTAACCACTTTCTAGAAAGGAGGTGTGTGTTTTGAACCTCTATTGTCCCTTACAATATGGTCAACCAAATTTCAGAATAAATTGTACTTCAGGCACTTAACTGAATACTAGTATATTTACACTGTTATAGCTGAAAGCAAAGATAACAAATACGGAAAGCATTAGACCAAGATGTTAGTTCTACAAATCAGATCAAAATCAATAGAGTGCTTGGTGCTGCAAAACTAACCATTAAAAACAGAGGTTTCCATTTGGAAGCATCACTCATAATGTGAGTTAAAATATCTCCCAAGATAGGTCATGTGGAAAATGATGCCAAAATAACTGGTAAGTCAGTAGCAATCTGCAGACTCTTTCCATCTCTTGGCAGACTGATCATATTTTTAAAGTGAAAAACTGGGGTGTTGTGTTCAGGGGTTCTCAGGGAAACATTCTGGCACAGGGAAGAGGAAGCTGGCCAGGAATTTGAAGAAAAAAAAAAAAAGGGCACTCTTCATCTCACTTTCACTGCTAAAATAGAAAATTGGGACACTGTATCGTAAGGACAGGTTGGGATAAATTTTTGTCACTGTGTCACCTCTTCCCTGTCTCCACTCTCAATCTCATTCATTCACATCTTGTCCTCAACATGTGCATGTCAACATGCATGCCACCAATTCTGTGCATGATTTTGCTTTTTCTGCACTCAGTTTTGACAACACAACTCAAACATTCTTAACTCAGAATCTCCCATAATTTTCTGCTCATTAGCTTAAGACCTCTAGCTGAGAGAACAGAACTTAAGCTTTCTCTTCAGAAATACTCTCTCATTTCATGTTATGATTTCCTTTTCCTCCTTTTTGATCATTTAGCACTCAGGACCAACATTTCAACACTGAAACTTCCATCACTTGACACTCAGGGTACTATTCTTCTCTCTCTCCTTTCCTACAATCCCTTCCAAGGTCTAAGACTTTCCTTTGGTTTGTAAACTTACCTTCCTTTATTATTAAGTCCATACCTCAGCATACTCCTACACTTTACACATGCACACTCCCTGTCCTCTTGCTGACTGAAAAGTTTGAACATATGGTTATAAAGGCAATGATGAATTTTGTATGCATGGAGGTTACCTGTGTGAGTTACAGACTTTATTATCTTTTCTTTCACTCCATCTCTCTACTAAACTCTTGCAATATGTTTCACAATATTTCAGCAGAATCCATAATTCTGAGATTTACAGGGAGTAAATCTCATACTTTATTACACATACTTTATTACTAAAATTTAATGTGTTCTGGAGGAAAAGATAGTAAACAGTAACAAAAGAGTTACCCTCCAGGAAAGTTGACTAGAGCAATAACAGAAGAGGAATGCCAAATATTTTCCCCAGTTATAACTTGGAAAATATATTAGACTTGAAAATATATAGTAACTCGGAGCCCATCATGGTAACAAGAATACTATCAATTTATAAGTGGTCAAACATTGTAAGTAGTCAAAAGTTAGATTTTCAGGAAGAACAGGTGATATTCAACAAAATCGCAGAAAACATTGATTCTCAGAGCATAAACACCATCTCTTCTGCAATGGTGGAACAACCTATTCCCTGATTAACAAAGGAAAACTTGAATGCTTCTGAATTCAGCAGAGATAAAATCCATTAACTTTACACACACATCTCTACATCTCTACAGGATCAACACCTCAGAGTAGAAAATGCAGACTTTACAGTTTAAATCTGCTTAGTGGACAAAGAGCTGTAAAAACAAGGACTGAATTCACAGTCAAATTCATTGTGACTTTCACCCTATGTATTTTTAATCTGCTCCTTCTATTATTTGATATTAGTTTAGGGTTATCATATTTGGAAGGTACTGTATTTAATTTGCATTCAATTTAAGAAAGCAGTTGTCTTAGAAGTAGGTTAGAGGTTGATGAATATTGATGAATATTTATCCCAGCTATGTTCTAATGGTATAATTATTTAGCAGGGAGGATTTTTAGGAAATTCAAGAAGGAAACAAAATGTAGAAATAAATATAAGCTAATTTGAATATAGGCATGTAAGTATGGTAGAGTTGTGGAGTCTCAGCTTGTGGACATAATCAACACATGGCTGGATACAGTCCTGGGAAACCTGCTCTAGCTCACCCAGCTTGAACAAGGAGTGGGACTAGATGATCTCAGGAGGTCCCTTCCCACCTCAGCCATTCTGTGATTCTGTGATCCTCCAAGGCTAATTTCTTCGACTAGCTAGAAATAGCCAAGTTTTCCTACTAAAACACTGTTGTTGCAAAGTAGAAACCAAAAGCATGAAATAGATCTCAATATATCCTGTCTATAAATATGATCTTGTTACCACAGGAAATAAACTGTCAGTTAATTTAATTAAAAAAATAAAACCACAGCTCAGATGAAAGCTAGCTTGGAAGTAGCCCAGAGGTCAGAAATTGAAATCTTTGAAGTATGCTCAGTCTTCAACATATGTCCTTGCATGGTGCTGTTTATAAGTTTCTGAAAATGGTGAAGACACTCTGCATTTCCAGTGGGTGTAGGAACAGCAGAAACAGTCAAGGAAGTGAACTTCCCAGATGATGCAATGGAAGTAGTGTCTCCTATGCCCATCTGAAACTTCATTTAACAAGCTAAGGTTTACAGTCAGTCTAACATTACAATGCTAAATTCATTCAGAGGCTAAATTGGTTTATTGCAAGTGAAAACGGTATTGCAAGCATTAATGTCATTTCTGAATTTGACACTAGGCATAAATGCGTTGGTAGAATAGAAGTCATGAGTTTGGGCCTTGAACTGTACCTATGAAAGCTATAACAAAATAATGAAAAAAATCCATGCTAAAGCTACAAAGGTGATTAAGACAAGAAGTTGCAAAATAATTTTGTCAGTACTAAGGAAGTCTATGTAAGAAATTAAAGTTTTGAAAAATTAAAATGGTCAAGTGTTCATGAATAGTTAGTGAACACATTAGTGTTCACTAATTTGAAAGAGTTTGGGCCTCATTTTTCAGAACACTTTAAATAACAAGCACAGATCCAACTCATTTCAGTCACAGCTGTGATCATTTGGCACTTCTATGTATCTGCCAAGGATGACTCAAATAGGTACCCAAAAAGTGTGGCCATTTTTAGCAGCCATTAGGAGCCATATGTGAAATTTTGGTTTAAGTGTCTCGATTACCATCACATTACAACTTTGTGGTAGATTCAGTTCTCACTGTCACAATTCAAATTCCTCATCCTTCACCTACAATTTCCAGACTCCTACAGACTTTCCTAGTTACATGATGGATGAATTAATTTTCTTTTGGTCCTAGTTATATGATGGATGAATCAGTTTTCTTTTGGCAATTTATTCTCTTTCACAGTTTATCCTCGATATGTTCCTAGAACATAGTGTAATGTATTCAATTAGGCAAATGTGAAAAAAATCTACAAAGAACAGGTAAATAAGGACTATACCCTAAAAGTTATGCATGAGTACTGAACTGACTTTACTGAATTAACCTCAGTTCTTGGGTTTCCTGAACTCTGAGTTTCTAACTTAGAAAATTAACATTCTTGATCTCCAGTTTGTACTTTTTTTGTTTGTTTGTTTGTTTGTTTTTCAGAAGACATATAGCAAAAATTACCTGCATTGTAACCATGTCTTGTGTGTAACCACCAGCACAGAACTTAGGTGGTATATATGGAAAAATAGTTGGCTGGTAAGTAGTTGACTATTTCCTTCAGCTGATGTTACAGCCATTTTCACAGCATGCTTCATAGGTATTTTTTCACAACAGAAAAATTCTGGAGTAATTAAGGAGGAAATAGTATAGTTATGTCAGTAGATTGCTACCCTGTAGCTAATGAGCCTGTGGTCTTAGCAGGCTTATTAGAATAGATGCAGTTTGACACTAACATGCCTAAACAATTTTTACATTTGAGTTAGTCTTTGTAAACAGGAATTCATCAGACCGTATGGGCCTACCAGCTGCTAGGTAGAGTTGAAGCATGCCTAATGCTCAGTGTTGTGCAGTATTAAGTTGAAACATGCCTTGTGTTCAGGAAATTATATTGCCTAGTTCTAAAGGATTTTTACTAAGAACTAGAACGTGATATCCACTATTATAAGATGAATTGTAGTATCTACAAATTCATAACCTGGTTGTATTTGGCTGGACAAAATTCAGTGGGCAAAATTCAGGTTTCTGCTCCAAAGCATTCATGAGCTAAGAATTCCAGGTGAAATGCTGAGAGAGTTTTAAAATACTAGAAAATCTTTGAACAATATTTATCATCCAACATCTGACATGAGAATGTCAGTCCAGAGTTTAAAAATTTAGCAAATTTAAGTGCAAATCAAAATTGAATATTAAAATAGTAAAGTGTTAGTCAACCTTAAGGCTATACATTTTCTAAAATCAGTGTCTTTTATGTGTAGGAGGAAGTGTGAAAATGATAATATAAAATCATTACCTTTTTGTTCACCTAATCCTTATCTGCTTTCAAACAAATTTAAAGCACAATGAAGCTTCTATGATCCTAGATTATTTTCTCCCTTTTAAAGAAGTATGAGTTAGTTTTCATAACGCCTCTTCAGAAGGGAAATGGACATTTGCTTCTGGTATTTTTTTTTTGTGTGGAATGTATGTGACTTCATATTGTCAAGGGTATACAATCTTTTATAAGTAATTTCAAAAAAATATTAAACGAAAGATTGAGAAACCTGTCAATTTTTCATATGGGATCAATATTCCGTATTCTAAAGCAGAAACACAGTATCCTCATTACTGTGGCTTTCTCAAATGAGTTAACAAAAGACTGGGGAAGAAATTTAGTATGGTTGTCTTTCATTATATTAATAATATTTTATAATATATGGCAGTGATGCATAACCTTTCATGTATGTTTACAAAGTAATGACATAATTGTTCATGCTTACATGATAATTAAATGTGTTGATGTTTACAATTAGATGTAATAACATAAAGATGGTCTGAATGTTTGCCAATGTATCTTCTATCTGGATCTTTTAAAAATAATATACAGTAGCAACTAATTAGGTGACTAATCTTTATGGCAATTTACAAATGGTTTGTACAATACACACACAAGCAGACACACATACACATATTAACATTCTTACCTATCTAAACATAATTAGTTGGATAAAGCCAGTACATTTTTCCATATAAGTGCCTTTCTTCTGTCTATGGCATATTATCCTTACAGAAAACCTGACTGGATTTAAATTGAAATACAATATAAGTAATTGTGAAGTATTTTATAATAAAGTTTACATTATTTGACATTATGAAAAGAAAATTTTCTTAGCGCTGTGATTTGTATGTACATTTTAGAGTAGTAGCATGAATCAATCAACTCCTGTAGAGGAATGACAAAAAGGGTCATTTATATGTCTGACATGGAATTTACATAAGAATAGATGTTTTTTTGTATTTTGATAAAGACGAAGGTGTTTCTTGTTCACTAAGACTGAAAATCTTGAATGATTTTTTCTTGCAGTGACATTATTAAGGACAAAAGGCTATAAGTACTGTCGCTTCAGAAAAATGTACAACAAAGTCTTTAACCATTGCAATTAATCACAATTTCCTTACAGAAAAGGGATAAATTGTGGCTATTTAAATATGTACAAATGAATACTAATATATTTCTATTTTCAAAATTTTTTGGTTTAAGTTTTAAGTTTTCAAGGGTTGGGGATTAATGTGGCTACTGTACATTTCTAACAAACAAACAGTTTATTAAAACTGACCTGTAGGAAACTTAAACACAGCAGGAACTTAATAATCTTTGTTCATTGCAGCTTTACAGAACCCAGAAAAGGGGACAGTGCGTAAGTACTGCTTAACACATTTGATATGTTACAGTTGTAAAACTGTAACCACGAGCAGCTAATCTAATTTAAAAAAAAAATCAGAAGTGATTATTAAGCTTCAAGGGAGCTGTGAACAAGTGTTAGTGATTGAAGAATATGTGGGACTTCCATTCAAACAGTCAAATTAAGTGATCAGCCCCTATTTAGGAGCCTTTTCAATATATTCTATGCCCCAGGGAATCTAGATCCAACCAAGAGCCATGGCCTGTGGTTGTTCTGCCTACATTTGCAACAGCTTGAGGTATGCCATCTCACATGGCTTAGGGAAATTGCTGCCAGCATAAACCAAATAATTCCCTCCCTCTGGTCTTCAAGAATAGCTGGAAAGTGTAATCTCTCATTATCAAACCTTCTGCTTTATTCTGTCCTGCTGTAGCTCAGTGTCATTGGCCTTGTTCACAGTCATCTCATCTTTGTCACAGATACATTTTTTTCAATGTGACAGAATCACATTTAGTGATCACGAGCTTGACAGATACACGTCTGTAAAAGAAAAAAATATAAAGGGTAAACACGGAAAGATTTCATACAAGTTTAATACAAAATTTATACATTTTTTTCCCATGAAGGTTCACACATTTCAGTTGAACAGATAAAACATTAATTATGATGTAATGCTATATATTCTCCTTTCGAGTAATAAAGGTGGCATCTTTCTTGAAAATTCCTTGTATTTGTGTTCATTCTCTTCATTCTAATATATATTTTTTCAAACATATTCTTTACACCAACTTCAAGTTTCATCATGAAAATCAAACCTTGAATTTCAGCTGGGTCAGGAACATTATTCTATTGCTTTCATATCTGTAGCTAGGTCTACTGTAAACTGATAAATGAGTGCTCATTTGCTACTGTCATATACCAGCATTATTTTACCATTCATACAGACAATCTATCACACATTTACCCAGCCAAGGACTTGCAGACATAATTACTTTACCTTACTCAAATTACTTCACCTAAATCTAATTAGCAACAGGGAGGTGCTGGTGCACCAGTCTCACAACATCAAAGCAACCTGAAAACATTAGGTTTCACGTGTTTTCTTCTCCTGTCATATAATCCTGTGATTCATTGATTTGTAGATGAGAATCTGGCCTCTTCCTCTGGATTTACTGCAGACTGAATTAAAAGGTATCTTGTGGACTACACACAAAATACTGTGGAATGATGCAGGAGAACTATTTTCATGAATCTTTGTAACATTGGTATTGGATGGGAAAGGATAGAGTGCTAAAATGGAAGCGTGAAGTTTCTCTACAGAAAATCTGAGAAACATCTGAGGGATGTCTATTTACAAATGCTAAGTAAGTTGCCCAATTTATGGCTATGAGATCTGAATGATGGTACTCAGTGCTGAACTTTCTCTTAAACTGACAAGGCAAGCCTGCAAATAGCCGAAAGCCCGATGATCTTTTCTTGATCGCAAAATCTCTTAAGCAGATTCTCTTTTCCTTTTGATCTGTAGGAATATTCTATGTTAGTGTAATCAGTAGGAACAGGATATTGCTTTCTGAGTAGCGGGGGAAAAGGGAGAGGATACGCTCCAACATCTTAAAACAGATGAATTAGAAAGGACAGAACCAAACTGCTGCTGCTGGAAAATCTGGAAAGAACATTGTGTTTGACACTTTATAGCAACTCACTTTTCTGAGAACATTTCTATATCCAAACCCTAACAATTCTACGTAAGGCTATTTACATGTAAATTTTTTTTTAACTAGTAGCTTTCATCTAAAGAGTGTTTATTAGATATTTAGAGCATCATGTAAGTATAACAAATAATGATGAGAAAAAAAGATATACTTGAATTTGTATACCCCAAAATATAGAGGTTGGACTAGATGATCTTGGAGATTGTTTCCCACGTGAATGATTCTATGATTTACTGAGAGGTGCCCCAAAGTGACAATATAAGAATCTCATGTCACTTACACAAACTCAGTGCTCTTATCTCTGAAGAGTGACATAACATATTTTTAAGGAAGATATCATATGACAAAGAAATAGCCAAAGCTTTCCAAACACAGTGCTCTCTCTCAAGCATACTCTGGAACCCATTTTTATTTGTCCCCATCTCTGCTAGATGCTTCCATCTCCAAATGTTCTCAACAAACCCCTTTAATTATAATTGGGGAAAAACTTCTCTGCCTCTCTCTTCCTCCCCTCACCCACGACAGTTTTCTGATTTTTCTGATTTTGATTGTAGCCCAGCCTATTTTCCCTACTTCTGAAATTTTCTGATTTTGAATATAGCCCAGTTTATTTTCCCTACCCCTCAAAAAAATCAGCACTGCAACTAGGAACTGTTTAAGATAAGGGGGGAGAAAAAGAAAGAGTGGACCAGATTATCTTCCACAATCCAACTATTGCACATTAATTCACTTATACTATGTATATCTATTCTTTCTACAGGACAAACGCCACCTTGTGTCATACTCCCTAGTTTTGGGAATAATATTAAGTTCATTGTACTATGTTTTTGTATCCTCCAAGTTAAGTTACTGGATTTATTCCACTCTTCAATTAATTTTACTTCAAGAAGAGATTTAGTCATGGGAAAATTCCAGGCAGCTACTGAAGGCAAAAAGATCTCTGGGGGTGTTGGGTGATCAGAAAGAATATATAAATCTCAAATAGGATGAATATTGAAGGTCTAACAAGATTCTGTTTGAGCCACTTCTTCCAGCTATATGATTATCTCATATTTAGGTGGGGATGGTAGGATTCACTAATATCTGAGCTTCCATAAATATGCATCTTCCCAGCAGAGAAATTAATAAAGAAGATAAATTAAGAGAGTGATTATGTGAAAAGAATAGATCAAACCAGTTGCAAGCCAGGATATGATAAGATAGGATAAGATCTGTGATCTTCTGTTCAGTATAGGCTTCATGATGCTGTCTACTCCCAAACATAGTAAAACGTTTAATCACTCCATTTAATCTGATTAGGGAAAAGGATAAATGAAAGAAATCTTTAAACATAATGAACAGTTTATCAGTCTTTTATTAACTATAATGCATTTCTCTGTCCTTCTTGGCATGTAACTGATGAGCATTTACAAAGTAGTAGAGTTTGCTGAAAAGTATAAATATACACTTCTGTGTTTTAACTGCCAAATAATACTTTAAGGTTCATTACAGGTTATGATATATTTTCTATTAAAATGAAAGAATCTTCAAAAACAAAAATTACTACTCTGTGAAGCAGGATTATTAAGTCAATCAAATTTCTCTGTTCTGATTTCTGCAATAAGCAAGAGAAACTTTTCTTTCCAAGGACACAGAGAAGTAGTCACAATTAAATTTTTGTTGTTTTTGCCAAAGAATGAAGAGAACTAAGTAGTAAACATGCCCTAAAGGTGAAATGCATAATAAAATCCTTAACTTTAGTATGAAAGACCTTTAATAAGTATCAGGAGTTGAGCATTAGATTTCTAAGCAACTCAGCATGAGTTGTATCAGCTGTCAAAACAATCCTAGAAGAAGGACCAGATCTTCCTTTAAGTTACTTCTTACTTTTAGTAATTATCTTAGAATAATGAAATATACCATTTCAAATATCATAAGGAGCTGTAGCTTATACACAGGTAAAACGCAAGATCTTGAGATAACCAGATGCATTCTTTCTTGGAAATTCAGTGATCCATCACTATCAAACCACAGAACAAATCCCACGTTCTCACGTTTTTATTTATTTATTTTTTAATTTGTTAAAATTACACATACATAGACAAATATCATAAGGAACTGCTACCCACACAGACAACATAATTAACACGCTGTGCTTGGTATGGCATTTGCCAACCAGCATATTATCTAGGGCTGTTCAAACCTTCCCTATTATGTCAGTCAGTTCAAAGCTGCTATTGCAGAAAGATAGATATTTTATGTCACAAGTCATTTGACCAACACATTTGCTTTCCTTAGCAACTACGCATAAATGTGTTGTGACATTTCATCAGTAATAAGATTTAGTTCAGTAGTTGAAAAGATGACAGACTCTGATTAACAGTATTTTTGGTGAAGACCACACTGGTTATTTTGAGTTTTGGGTTATGTCTGTTAAAGCTCAAGTTCGATGTTCCCTTCCCATAGCCTTTAAGTATGCAAATATGCATGGGTGAAGATATGTATTATTTATAAATGAAGTCTAAATTGTTGATCTCTTTTGTGCAAAGTTTTTGCCTTGCCAAGAGGAGTTTGTTTCCATTCTTCTAACTGTCCCCATCACGTATTTGCATAGCAAAGTAGATGATCTGTACAGATTGTCTGACCACAAACAAGATTAAAATTTGTCTGGCATAATATGTCACTATGACATTCTCCTTGCAATATCATTACATGATACAATATTTTGCAGTGACACCTACTAGTTTTTTCAGGTGCCTACATTTCTCTATGTGAAGTTTAAGGTCTGTTATGAACCAAATTTTGGAATGTGAGAATGTGACTATATGAACAACCAAACCTGTAGACAACGGATTACATGGACACTGCAAATTCAGCTTTTACCCAGTTTATCTACTTAAAGGTATGGGTGATATTATATTTTATAACATTTTTTTGGACTTACAGTTTTTGTAAGCATCTTACAAGGCGGATGTTTTGCAATACAAAGGGCAAATTGAACAGGTCAAAACCCCCATCCAGTGTTGGTTTAACAGTTTCTACTTTCACTGACTTTGTTACAGTTTTAAAATATATCAAAATTTAAAACAAACCTATTTAGTCCTTGATGATTATGTTAAAATGGCTTGTTTCCATTAACAAAGATAAAGTAATTTTTTTTATTGCAGTTTTTATTGTGAATCATATTTAGGAGGAAGTGGGGTCAGTATTTAAAAAAATCTCTTTAATTTTATCATTTAAGTGGTTATTATAAGCACCTCATCAGGTGTTAAGAACTCTTGAGTATTTCCTTTTGGAGGACTGTAGAAGGTAAATAATGTCTAGAAGCAAATAGAAGAAACTGTTTTTCAGTGTTTCAAGTGATTAGAATAGCATAAGCTAGGCCCTAGCTATGCAATCCTGCTTGATATTGGATATAAGATTGATATTGGGAATACAACAAATGACTTTATAAATTTTACGTAGTGCTCATAATTAGCGTATCAGAACACCCACAACCGATGATTTCTGGATAAAGACACGTAATGAGGATAAGGTTTTAGGAACTATGTATATTTTTATGCTGTTACTAAGCTCTAACAGGTTTTCTTTAGTAAAACTGATTCATCCTTGGTATTATTATTATTATTATTATTATTATTTACCCATATTTTAAACTACATATCATAAAATGACACTACAGGAATAATATAATTCTATGTTAAGCATTATGGATTAATTTACAGAAGTACATTGCTGAAACTTTTGAGTGTTTGGTTGGATGACTCAAATTCAAGGGCAGGGAAGTTACCTAGGATATCAATGGATTTGGCTTTCTTAGGAATGGGAGAAAATATTAGACTCTATTTGTGCTGTACTAATGGAATTAGATTGGGGGACACAGGTGAATATTGATAGTATACCCATGAATTAGAAAAGTTTGGGAGAAGCAGTGTAAAAGAGCTTTCCCTCTGAATGGATTTATAAAGCAAATTTCTTTGACTGTTGAATTTAAGACAGTAATAGATTTTTGTTTTACTGAGCCTGTTATACAGATTTTGCAGTCAGATGCCTGAAAGCCACAGAAACTAGAAAAGAAGAGCTGCAAGATTATCTGATTACCACTAAGGGTCACATACTTTGCTATTTTATCAATCATATTCTTAACCTGTATTTGTATTTATTTTCATCATAAAGAAGTATACTTACATACTGTTTAAGTACACACAATTGCTTCTACTTTACAGTGCATGATATTCAGAACAATACGATATTTCCTTTGTTTTCTAACCATTGAGGAAATATAATTGCGGTATGTACATTTTACTTTACTATATACTGGTACATGTGTGTATGGGGGAGAAAGTGATGTTTCTGAAAACTAAAGGTATGGAAGACAGTTTTCTTTTAATAAAGTAGTCAGATGAATCTATTTAAAGGGCAAAACAGTGGAAATTTTGTTAAGCATGCTAACATGAGTGGATATAAATTGAGTTTCAAAACCAGATGATAAACAACAGTAGCTGTTTCCTCCTGTGCTCTAAAGACAACTCAGACAATCATGACTTGGAATTTCTAAAGGGAATACAGACTATATGGATTACAACTACCTTATGGTAGTTATAAGTTATGGCGTTAAGTCTTTAGAAAATTGGATGCTCCTACAGCAGCAGGCCCACGTTTTCCCAGTCTTCTTTTTTGCCAGTTGGATACTTATAGAAGGCCTTCTTGTTGTGTTTGACATCCCTCACCAGGTTAAACTACTGATGGGCTAGATTGCCTCGGTTAATGTGAAATAGTAGGATGAGATAAGTTATATCACAAGCAAATGAAATCTATGCCATTTAGGTTGCAAAACCATTGACTGAAGTTATAGTAAAGGGGAAAAAAAAGACAAAAGACTTTTTTTGGAGTGCAGTGTGGACTGCAGAGTTCTGAAAGCTGGAGCTCCATACACTGCACATCTGTGTGAATATGGTTGTCCTGATTGCATATGCAAACTAGATCCTGGAAACCAAAACAGATGCCTCTGCTGTCACAGCATGGATAATCAGTAAGCCACACAACTGGCCCAAAGGTAGTTAGAAGCTGATGCCAGAAAGTCTATCAGAGTTGCGTTCTTGATTTAACCTGTCACTTTTATCTGAATTATTCTTTTTTTTTTCTTTCCTCTTTTTCTTTAAATGTAACATCTTTAAGAAAACCATTTGCTTTGACTATACCAAGACAACATGGAAAGGAACCTTTGTATAAATGAAAAATCAGGGTAATAACAAAAGCCAGTATCATGTAATATCATGTAAAAGTGAGCTAGAGGTGGAAGCAGGCAAAGAAAGAAAGATTGAAACAAAAATGCTGAGAGGGATTTTTCAGAGGTTAAAGATAGCAGGAAGTTATCTGAATCTTGAAACCCATTGGAATTAGGAGTCATATGGGAGCACAATAAATGCTTCATTCCCTAGGAAAAAAAATAAGTGTTATTGAGCACGCAGGTTATTCATTCAAAGCCTAGGAATGGAGAATTTCCTTTTCCCATCACCTATACTGGCTATGGTAACTAGGTTTTGGGCTAGGGAGCATGGGTTTGAGCGTTCAAACCACATTGTTCCTCTTACTGAGGTTGTAATTTCCTTATGTGGAAATCTGAGTAGAAAGCAACTTTTCTTTGTTGTACCAGTCTTGTCATAGGTACTCAGTAAGAGATGGCTACTGATTTCAGTGACTATTATAATGTAGATTTTATCCTTTTATCCAGTTTTATTACTGTTTTTAAGTCAAGCAACATAAACCTATTCCAGGTGGGTTCTGGTTTCCATAAAAACTAAATTACAATTTGCTTTTTATGAAACCAGTCAGTAATGATGGTGTCCTGGGCAAATGATGAATAGCTATTTTGGCTTGTTTCATAAAAATGGTGTTTTCGTATTTCATAGTGAGCTGAACAGAAGAACTGTAAGGGAATTGGACTGAAACTGGTATTTTCTACAAAGTCATTCTGTACTCACAAGAAAGCAGTATCCCAACAACTACACTGTTACTAGTTCATTTCATTACAGATGTTAAAAAAAATCACACTTGTTTTCCATTTTTCACCTTTTCTGTGAGATATGAAGCATGGGCTAAATTTACATAGAACAACTACACATGTACATTCCTAAAGTTTTGCTATATTTTTTCCTAAGCAAGTGACTCTTTAGCCTTTATTGCTATTGTTTCCTAGCACTTATTCTTTTCCATTACTGTTTTTTTTTCTCTTGCATACTTGAATGACAGAAAGCTGCACCCTCTATCACATGACCTAAATATTCACTTACAGAGAAATATTTTCAAAGCAATGACCTTCCAGAGCAGGCTACAAATTTGATAGTAAAAGCTATTCTATTGATGCTTCTCCTTTCCTTTGTTCCCTTCTCCTAAGGAGAGTAGATTGGAAATACAGCAATTATTCTGCCTGGAAATTGAAAGGGATTTCTGAGCAACCTTGCACAACTGAGCTGGCACATGTAAAAACTGTTTCTGACTCATTGAGCTGGCATATACTGCTAAATCAGCACTGGCAGGGCTCCAGACAGCCTGTCACCAACATTGGATATTGCAGTAAGTACCAGTTCTGAGTATTGTATCCAAATTGGCTTTATTGAGTTGTTTCCTTCAGTGCTGAAAGGTCTGGCTTAAGAAACTAAAGCCTTGGACTAAAAATAAAGAGACCACAGTGGAAGTAAGTGTATGTCAGCTGAGCCATGGTAATTGAGTATGCTATTAATAAAAATACTTTGCTTAAATTTCTTTCAATGCCAATATTCTTACATGGACAGACTTTTAATTTTTTACAAGTATATCAATTAGTTTCTCAATTATCTTTCTAAAATAGTTCAGAAAATAAAAACGTAGACCAAAACATTCAAAGAACGATTATAAACTGCAATACCTATGATTTGCTCAGGCCTAGCAAACGATCTATTTTTCTTCAAATTTTTTGTAACTTCTTTGTTGGGATAGGAGGGTATCCTTAAGGAACTGTTCTCCTTTACAAGTAACTAGGTAAATCTTGATATTATAGTCAATTAGTTTCTCATTTCAGTTTAACCTATGCCATATTTCCTTTCACTTCCTGCAGACAGGAAAGATTCACAGAGACAGCAATCACAATTCAGCTAATCATGGAAATTTACTAGTCTGTGATAATTCAGTTTGATCTGGTCTGTATGCTTGATATATACAAAGTGACACCCACTTTGGACAAGATGTGTCCCATTTAAATTTGGGTATATATTAAGGAGCTTCCAATATACTTGATAGAAAATAATCTCTGGGTCTACAGTAGGGTTCATATATTAAATATCACTGAATGTAGAGAAAGAGAAGATTGCAGAGGTAAAAACAGCAGGGAAGCACGCCATATTAGAATAATGGAGCCTGTGACCATGCATCCAGGATGTCGGAAACCCTACGTAACTCTGTAAAGTCTTTGAGGTCATCACTGCACTTAGTGTCCATGTTAACCAGATTAAAGGTAATCTGTGTCACTATCTATGCTGCAGCACCTTCTTTGATTGCACAGTACGCATCCCCATAGTCCTTTGGAAAATAGGAATGGACCATAAAAAATCAATCTACTCTTCTTTTGCAAAACAGAATGAACTGTATCTGAATTACTCCTGATGTATTTTATTAAATCTAATCCAAAAAAGCTCCACCAAAGGATTTAAAGATGGTCTGACACATTCCAAACAATTTGTTTCGTTAACAGATGAAAACTTTGCAGTTGCAGACTTCTATATTATCTGCTCTCCAGTTAAAGCAGAGACAATCTAAACCTCTAACAACGTGCTGGGAAATGCTAGAATGCTTGGTTATTCCTGTCTGCAGGTTCCAGCACATACTGGAAATGGAATAAATCTTGTGTCATAGAATAGCAGTGAAATTCACAGGGCTTGAGACAATGGTGAAATAGATGTATTAATTTACAAACAAACAAACAAAAGATAACACAGGTATTAAGACAATAGGTACAGAAAAGATGTTTATACCTGTACCTCGTACTTAGTAGGTTCCAAATTTTTTCTCACCCTGCCAAGCTAAAACCTACTTCAGAGCTTCTGGCTGATGTACAGCCCTGCATCTTCAAGTTGTATTAATGAGAAGGAATCTGTCAGAGGGGAGTCATACTTATTTTTACAGCAGATTATCTTTGAGAGCTATTCATGTTTAAAATCCCTCTCCCTCCCACTCGTTCTGGTTTTCTTAATATTAACTCACTGGTGAAAAGTTTTCTTTCATCACTCCATTGCCTTCCTTTCCCAGCTTTGAAAATGCCAGGGTCTTCTGGTTGTGGTTAGATACCATTACAACCTGCTCAAATACTCAGAGGTGAATCACTACCAAATCAAGAAGGAAAATGCTGTTTTCCACCTGCTGAAGCAATGCACAGTCATTGGTACCTTCATATTTATGAAGATAAACTGAACTTTATGTTCCATGTAAATGTGTAAATTGACAATCAGACTTCTGCAAAGGGGATTAATACTTGCTTTTGATTAAGACTGTGTCACTTCATTGATCTTTGATTAAGACCACGTAAAAATAACTGACTTTGGGGTGATATTGAGCTTGGGATGAACAAAGTGACCTGTCTTTAAAGTTATTGAAACTAATGATTCTACAGAAGATTCTACAGTCTGCTGATGCTATCTTCACCCATATGTTATTACACTTTCCATTTACATGTTGGTTTTCAGTGTCTAGTTTAAATTTCTGTTCCTGAAATTTTAGGCTATTCTTTCCCATTGTATCTAACATAGACTGGGTTAATAACATATTCCCTCCTTGCTGCCTTCTCTCAGTTTGTTTTAGCTACCTTCTTCCAACCTCTCATCATTGTTGTGGTTTAGCCCGGCTTGCAGCCAAACACCACATAGCCGTTCGCTCACCCTCCCCCCTCCCTCTCCGGGATGGGGGAGAGAAACAGGAAAGTGAAGCCTGTGAGTTGAGATAAAGACAGTTTATTAAGACAGGAAAAATAATAACAATAATAATAATAATAATAATAGTATTAATAATAATAATGTGTATGAAATAAGTGATGCACAATGCAATTGCTCACCACCCGTTGACCGATGCCCAGCCTATCCCCGAGCAGCCGGCCCCCCCCCCCCCCGGCTAGCCACCCCTATATATTGTTCAGCATGACGTCAGATGGTATGGAATACCCCTTTGGCCAGTTTGGGTCAGCTGTCCTGGGTCTGTCCCCTCCCAGCTCCTGCTGCATCCCTAGCCTGCTCACTAGCAGGACAGAGCGAGAAGCTGAAAAGTCCTTGGCTTGGTGTAAGCACTGCTCTGCAACAATTAAAACATCAGCATGTTATCAGTGCTCTTCTCATTCTAATCCAAAACATAGCACCCTGCCAGCTACTAGGAGGAAAATTAACTCTGTCCTAACTGAAACCAGGACAATCATATATTGTGTTTTCCAGATCTCTATCTTTTTTAGCTCCTCTTTTCTGCATTCTGTTCAGATGTGCATAACTTTCTTGATATATCATTCCCCATGACTGGATGGAGTTTTTCAGCAGACCAAAAGGATAATTCAACATGCCTTAAACAACACCGTATGAGATCTGCTGTTTCAGGTCATATTCTGCAGAACTCCTCCTTCACCTGATACTTCCCATGCTCTGTATAGCTGATGGTTGTTGCCTCTACGTAAAACTTTGACATTTGTTCTTGTTGAGCAGCAATCTCTTTTCAGTACCACCTTTTCAGTTCATTTAAAACTTACTGAATTCAATTATGTTTTCCATTATGCTTGCAATTCCTCCCAAGTTGTGTCACCTTCAAATGTGGTAACTGTTTTCTATTCTATAATGCAAATCCATAACGTAAATACTGAACCAAACAGGACAGATCCTTCTGGAAGCTGTACTGATATATCATTGTAGTTAGTGGGAGGGCTTTCAATTTACTTGATAGTAACTTTGTCATTGTATCTTAACTTGCTTCTGAGGATGTAATGGAGGGTTGAAAACCTTATGATGTTAACACAAATTACCTTTCCTGCTTATAATTACATACAAACAAGCTTGTACATTTTGTCTGCATCAGTGTGGGTATATTCAGTCAACATGTTTTAACTCACAAAAGTTACAGAATGTAAAGAAACAAAACTATTTCAGATGAATGAGCATTATTTTAGTCAAAAATAAACTTGAAGGCATATAGATTTGTTGATACTAGAAGTGTACTCTTCTATGGCTTGTTTATACAGCTTTTTGTGCAAACAAAGGCTTCTCTGAAAATATGAGCATATAAGAATCTAACCTGAAATAAACTTCTGTGCCTTAACCATCTATAGGTAACCAAAGGAGTAGGCCTAAAGGTTTGTGAAAGAAAAATGCCAAGCTCATCAGTAGACTCTTCAGCTGCAGTCAGCTTGTTTTCTCTATGGCATCACTGTTTTTTACACCTTGAGCTGATGAAGACATGCATGCTGAAATGCTTTGACTCAGATGCTCTTACTAGCACTAACCGACCTTAAGGAATTTGGTTAACAGAGCACTAGCCTTTAAACCTCTACCGTAAAGAAGCAACTCTGTCACTTTGCAAAAAATGGGTTTTACCCTTAATGGTTGTATAATGTATCACGTAGTGTGATTCACTGTAAAAATTCTATTTATCTAATGCTATGGTTATATAATAACCAAAGCTGAAATATTTGAATTATTTTGAACAGATAGTTAAAGGAGCTCTTTCTATGTCCTTTAAAGGACACTAATGATGATCATATATAATACACTAAACACCTCTGCAAACCACTCTGCTCTGGATTAGCTTTATTCAGAACACAGACTGTGATTTTGCTTTGGAAATCTTTATAATTCCTGTGACCTATACAGTTGAAAAAAAACCCCATCCCACAGCTATACTTTTCCAAAAGCAGAACAAAGAGAAGAAATAACATACCTTTCACAAGGAACTTGGTATTATCTGAAACCCTATAATCCAAATCTCATTCTGTTTCTTCAATTGGTTGAGTGATTTCAGTAGGCGTGCCTGCAATCTAATCAATTTTAAAACAGCTGTAAAAATAGATTTCATTCACCGAAGGCCATCCTACTCATGGATTAACATCAAAGTTAGTAAACATAAAAGGGGTGTGATGAATTACAAATATCTCAATAGTACCATACAACTTACCCCAAGACTGTGATTTATCAGCAATATTTGGGGTAGCTGCTCCTTTGGAACATAACACTATCACTAAGGAATAATATATATATATAAAAAATTGCTTTATCTAGCAGCAGAGAAAAATTTCTTCCTGTGCCAGGAAGATCTTGTGAAACACTGTACTAGCTGGTTAACACTCATCTGGAAGTTTTAAAAGGGGCTTTACATAAATAAAATATCATAATCATATTAAGCATACAGAAGATGTTATAGCTCAGATGAGCTATATTAGCCTTGCTAATAGTTTGTCCCTATGTGTGCTTTCTTGAGAACAAAGGATGTTTTTGCTAGAGCTACTTCTCAGAATATACAATACATATGTGAATGGTAAATGCAAACATGCATGGCACCTCACTAGCAATAGTGTTTCTGGTGACAGTAAATATGGAAAGGTTGAGAGTGGAAGAAGCCTAAAAAGAAGGACCTTAAAAGAAACATTATTTTGCATTGAATTTCCTCCTGTTCTTCAGAAACAAAATATTAGCATTACTCTATGTGTTACAATAAACACACAGATAGGAAAAAAATTACCAAACAGAAAAAAATAAAATAAATAAAAATTCTTGCTGTCAGTATTCCAAAGACAGATGGATCAGGAATGGAAAGGGTGCAATATATTAGAATATATTAGTGCAAAAATTAATTAAGCCAGTGCTTAGCCATAGTTCATGAAATGAATCTGAGTTTTATTTAACAAAATACATTCACCTGTATATTGTGAACCAGAAGTTCTCCACGCTTTCAGTCTATTTCCTGTCTTTGTCAACTGGCAGATACTACAGGGGAAGTCACAAAGGGCTCCACAAGAAGCATACCTGAAATAATCTACTTAGTGGAAAAGCCTTTTTTTCTAACTTTGTAAACGATGGTTTAGGTTTAAGGGCATGAAGGCTTGTATCTTCCAAATCTGATATTCATTAGGCATTAATAATATCTTATGGTGATGTGTTTCCTAGGTTAGATATCCATGGCAAGTATTTTCTTCCTTCAGTTTGTTCCATGTATTTTACTCTATTCTTCTTCACTCCAGTGAAACTGCTGTTATTTCACATTACTCTAATTTACCAAGCCATTTACATTTCCTCAGTAACATTTTTTGAAACCTTCTTCTATTATTGATGTAATATTTTTTGAGATAAGATGGTCAGGACTGAAATCAGCTTAATGGGAGAGCATACTACTCTTAATGGGAGAGCATACTACTAATTTATATACACTCAGTGTCGTTTACTTCTCACTCTTTATATACGACAAACTATAAATACGACAAACTTTATTCTTACAGTTGACTTAAATACAGTGAAACGCCCCAAAACACGTATTTCCATTTTAATGGAGGTATTACAAAAATATATTTGATCCAGGATTTCTTGATGCTTTCAACTCAGCTCATCTCACTTTAATGCTATGTGCATTGTTTTTCCTATATACGAAAAACTGTTTTTCCTATAAACAGGAAAAACTTGTTTTTCCTATATATAGGAAAAATTGTAAACTTTTTCCTATATATAATCTGTAGTTGCCTCATAATTCAGAGAATATATTTTTTTTCTTCACAACTGTTTCTGCAATGTTTCAGTACACTGAAGATCCAGTGAACAGTCAGTAGAGTGGCTGTTACTTTGTCAGACACTGAAGACCTTCATGTGTGAGGGTGATGATGGAAAAGCTAAAACTATAGCCAATTACAGTATCACCTTTACATTCAATGCTGTCTCCAAACAAATAGCTTTCCTTTTATACACTCTGCACATTCAATCATTCTTAGAATGGGGGTAATTAAAGTGATTAAAAGGGCTTGTTAAGGAGTCAGATCTTTTCAGATAACATGCCAATATCTTAAAAATGATTTATTTATTTACCACATTTTTAGTGGGTGATTTTAAAAGAGTTTGATGCACACTTGTGATGAGAGACTTCCCAGATTTCCTTCAAGTTTTGAAATGACAGACTTGCCTGGCAACAGCGATGGTTCAAAGTATCGGTGCTTTTCTGGCAACACTAATATCAGAGCATTAATGTTGTTTTAAGACTCTGCTTGTGGATATAACATATAGTTTAAATTTAGAAAGAAAAACCTACTGGGGTTCCATAAATCTGCAAAATGGTCAGACTTTCATGCTACTATGGTTCACTGCACAGCAACATTTCTGTGTATGACTCAGGAATAAATTGTGCTAGGTCAGCTTCATATTAAAAAGCTAGAACATTTATTTGAAATGTGTTTTTTTCTTTATGATGAACAAAGTTTTAATTTTGCTTATTGATCTATGCTCATACTTTATTCCTTGTTCTGCTATATACTCTAATATAATAACAAAGGAAATTAATTCCTCTTTCCTTTCAATTAAATATAACGTTTCCTCTTACACGTTCAGACTAAGGCAAGTCCTTTTTAAAATTTGTAGAAGGATGAACTGTTGCATGCTTTCACGGTAAAGCACCTGTGGCTGCAATCTTAACATTGATATGTATCTTTACATAAGTATCATGAGGTGACAGTGGAAAAGAATAGATCATTCCAGTTGTGGAGAAAGGCATAACCATATTTGCTACATATTTTTACACTCTTGTAGCATCGTGCATGTCCTTTCATCGTCAAAAGTTCACACTATTGCATGTCGTAGAAAATGCAACATTGCTTGTGACTGTTTAAATGGCACTTCTATTGAAGTCCATTACTAGCTAGATCTTAGACCTGACCAGAACAGACCTGACCTCCATTTCTCTCGCAGAAATGTTGAAATAAAACTTTTTTAGCAAGCAACATAATAGATAAAGTGAGGACTCATATTTCATACTACTGGACTGTGTTTCTTGGTTCTACACGAAAGCACACCCTTCCAGCTACAGGCTAAATCTCTGCTGCAGTACTCAAAAATAAACAGCTGTGATCCTCTGGGTATTGAGCTATTCAGGCTCTCTTATGACTGTAAGGGACACAAACACAAGGCATGTATACATGCACAGAGCCAAACAGTACAATCTTAATGACCTTGACTGGAAGACATTTTGAACATTTGGGTAGTATTTGTTGCAATTATTATGCTGTAACACCACCCTGCTTGCTATGAAGGAATTCAGGTATACAAATGGTAAAGTACATGCAGACCATTTGCTGTTCTCATCTGGAAAGTGTAGAACTTGCACTATTTCAGAAAAGCACATGAGCAACTGATTCTGGCCCTGAGCCCAGGCAGCCAAAACCCCAAGGTGGGCTGTAACACCAGCTTTCTCTAGGTTGTTCTTTTCCATAACCTGATTACTGCTGGTAAGTGGGAAAGCAAAGATGTCTTACAATTTGGGTCCTACTGAGAGAGACACTCATAACTCTCGCTAGGGTGAGCATTTGTGTCCTTATTTCCCTTGCTGACCCCCACATCTGTATCAAATATATATTCTAAGGCATCCTTACTATCTCTCTGTAAACTTTTGGCTATTGAACCAGTTACCTATAGATCAGAGGTTCAACTTCACCTCAAGCTGAGAGATAGCATTAGCTGTATTTGAAAGCTGTGATCAGTTCTGTCAGTCCATTCATTTTCTAATGCTCATATAAATAAAAGTTTTTATTTTTATAAATATAAATAAAACACAATGCCCACTTGTTTCTGGTTGTTGCCTTCAAGTGATCACGATTTTTCAAGCATAAGGTAAAGATGTGGTCAATGCAACTTCTAAGAGCTTTTATTTTGAATGGAACATGCACATTGATAACATGTTATGGTGAATTTGAATATAACCTACTCTATAAAATCGACCCTGTCTTTAGAATTTTAAAGATCCTATCTTAATATTTTAATCATTACAAAGATACTGCAGCCTCTCTTTTCCTTTCTGTATCAGATAATGAAACTCCATAGTAATTATTACTTTGTTGTATGTGCTCTTATTTAAGTAATTCCCCTTATCTCTGCAGTCTGTTAATCAGCTTCTAGGTTGTACAAATCAGTATAGCACTAAGTGCATTGTGGTCAAATTTACCTGAAAAAGGCAGATATAAGTATCACATAAATCCTTGTAATTCGAAGTGACACCCATAGCTCAGGGCATTAGCACTGGATTAGTTACTACACAATGTAATTGTTTATGCTGTTTTGCAGTGTAATACAGACAAGGCTACACAATCAAAGCTTTCACAGACATAAACAGACATCATACACTGTAATTATATTTGTCTGCAAGATTATAATAATCATAGATGGCAGGTATTATAAAGCAGTTCTTTTTTTTTCTGGTTAACCCATTCAGTATACTCATCTTACTCCAAAAGCAGTTTCTAATATCAGAGTAAAAGTCTGTTTTTGCTATATTCCTGTGGTGGGAATTTTCCATAAAACAGATTAAAAAAAAAAACAAAACCACAAAATATTAATTTACATTTTGCCTTTTCAATTAGTGCTATAATGCATAATATTTTCTTTTGACACAGATTTTCTTTTATTTTTTGTCTGAGTACTTCTTAGGAGTTTAAAGCAAAAGACCCTAAAACCACTTCAGAAATGCCCCTCAGAAACAAAGATTTATGTATGACTTACAATTAGCACAGTGTCATACTCTGTAAATCAACACATAAGGATTTTATCTTAAAGCTACTGAATGCACTTCTGTTTTTAGAGCATAGATAACCCTTTTTATGCCAAATATAACAAAACCTACATTCCTGTACTGAGAGTGCAAAAGATATAGACATTAAGAAATAGGTGAGTCTGAAAAAATCTTCACATAATAACAAAAGTTTCCTGTATTTTCCTTTTCTTTTTTTTTTTTTTTTAATTTGGTGAAGAGAACCTTGACACCCTCATGTTGTGCAAACCCAGTGCTATGACACCACTGAGAAACTGGAAGGATACAAGGAATGAAAGTATTGGAACCTTGTAGGATATGGCCTGTATCAGACATTAAAAAAATAGGAGGTGATTAACATGGAAAAATTGATTTTACAAAAAGTAGTTATAACAGTTAGTTAGAGAAGTGTTTGATGTGTTACATAGAGGAATAACAGGATAGAATGGTATAAAACCAAGAAGGATTTTTTACTGACTAAGCTATGGAAAGTTACGAGTGAGGGAAGAAATGTAAGCTCATTCTCTTGGAAGAACATTTAAAAATAAATAAAACAATCTAAAAAGCATGCTTTTACAAACTGATCCATCTAAAGCTTGTATTAGTTGATTGATTGGATCAATCTTTATGTGAGATAAGATAGGACAGGGGAAAGTATTATATGCAGTTCAAAGCATTTTCCCAAACTATGTTTTAATGGTTGTACTTCCATTACAATTTTTTAGTGGTATAGTCATTAGGTATCTATTTAACCAGTGCAGCTGACTGTCAGATACTGTAAAAACATATATAAAAACACAGTCTTTGCCATAAAAAACTATGAAATGTTAAGCTCAGATAAGTAAGAAGCAAAGGAAAGATTGGTGTGAAGTAAAAGTTCAATTACAAGTTTTTGGATACAAAATTTCTTTGTCATTATAAAAAATTTTAATGAAGTTTATTCTTAATTGTCTCCAGCTGCTGTGTTCATAATAGCTGCTGTCATCTTGCCGGAATGGGGTTTTGTGACTGGTCTACATATGCAAGAAAACAAGTCGGTCCTCTTGAAATAGTGAGCATAAAGAATGTGGAAAAGGTAATGCCATTCTGGCCCCTTTGACCTGAGTTGTTACCTCATGTTACCTGAGTTGGCAGAAAGGGATGGAGCCCTGTTTTAAGCATCGAGAAAGACCGTGAAGTTATACGTTCACAACCATGTTCACATATCATGTTAGCTGGTGCTATTTAATGCTTTAAAATCTTTTCAGCACCATACCATGCTAGTTATCCTAAAGAAGTCTGGTCTAATTGTAGCAGATCCTGTTTGATGATGGACTTTCAGAGCACAGCAAAATCTGACAGTAATTACAAAAGAAGTGTGTCTGATATAAAATTCCTTTCTGGAGCTGCTCCTCTTTGAGGCAGCTGCCCTGGGAGGCAAAAGAATAACATAAAATAACAAATACAATAACAAAGATGTGCAAAATTATGATATCCCCACCCCACTTTATTTGTGAATATAATGCCACTATGGAAACTTGAGGCCTCAGATACTGCTCTACTTCATCTCATAACGAAACTTAAAGCTTCCAGCCTACATTGTAAGTCTTTCAACTGTCATCTTTTGATAGCACTTTTTAAATAAAAGAATTGGACTTTCCTTGGGAGCTGAAAGTCTAAAACAGTGTTCAAAATCATCTACATCTATCTCCATATGCTAATATATGTTGTCTTTGTATATGATTACTGGAAATAATGAGATATCATATGATAATTGATGTATTCAACCAAACATAATCTGTCTGTGCTGTTTTAGATGTATTTGTGACTGGTCCCTGATCAAATACCTGTGTTGGAAGAATTGAGTTTTCTTAGCCATAAAACAAGTCTGATTATAATCCCGTTCCAATACCTTTCAGAGCAAGTAACCTGCCATCTGAGCCAACCTGTATTTCTTTCTTTTTTTTTTTTTTCTTTTTTTTTTCTTTTTTTTTTTTTGAACATGCATTACCCATTACCATTACCATTACCATTGTCTGGTAAACCAATGTGACTCACTCGTATTCACGTTTACCTGAAATTTATCTGAATTGCTACTCTGTTATCCAGTATTTCAGACTCTCTATAAAGACAGAGATCAGTTGAGTTGGAACTCTGAAATCTTCACAAATTTAAATTAGACTTGAGTTCTAGCCAGTCTTTCTACTAGCACTCATTCCTCTATACACTCTGATGGCTCAACATGAACTCTTCTACTGCCTGTGTTTTGTACAGAAGTAAAATGGTGGTTCTCATTTTCTGCAGTTACGGTGCTGAGAAAGATGAGGAACATACTACTAAGAAACATAAACTCATTTTCTGTTCCAATCCATTTCTATGCCATCTCCATCCTTTCTGCTCATGGAATTGCACTAATTACCAGTGCTGTAATAAACGTTTTATTTACATCTGCAGCTTACACATCTTGTATGCACTAGCATTTTCCAAACTCATATTTTATCTTGTTGTTTATTTGTATAAAGTTCAGTCATTAGGCTTTTGTTATTGTCCAAATTTTATGTAAATATACATATGTGTAAATATTGAGAAAAGAAATAACACAGAATTTAAAACATGCATGAAGTTAATGTAAATCCTTCACTGAGCCTGGTATTGATATATGTTATACGCTTGCTTTAATTCCCTACATGAATCAGTTTTTTCAAAGTCATCCTTTGTGCATATTTCCTGCTCATATTATGGTCCTTTAGCCAATAAACAGACTAGTCAGTTTTCCTGAAACAGGGAGAAGGAATGAACTTCGAGTCAGCTCTCTGCTTTTCTGTTTAGGTTGTTTGAAATGTATGTATTGCCACCTCCAAATTACTCTAATGCTGACAAATATCTTGCCATTTGTATTTAAAGTGAAATTAACAGCAGAGATTTGAAGTGGTGAATTGGCACAATAAAGAATTTTTATTTGCTCTGCTGAATATCAGAAAGGACTTGTGTCAGGAAGAAGAGGAATAATGAATTGCTACTTTGACAAAGGCATACACATCTTCTGTTATCTCTCTAGCTACTTTTTGGTATGTCAGTATTATCACCTTTCTTATCACTAAACATTCACTTAAGCACTCTAAGAACTAGTTGTACAGAAAAAAGAAACAAAACATGCCTCTTCCAAAATTATTTCTAAGAACTACCACACAGAGATTTTTATTCTTTGCTAACATCTTTGTTGATGCCAAATACTTTTGGCATATTGGGCATCCCTAAACGGAATTGTGGGTTGGTGTATTTACAATGTATTGCTTGAAAGGGTAACTGTATATGATCTTATAGACATCAAGCTTAATTAACAGCAGAGAATTGGTAACCTTACTATTATTATTATTATAAAAAAGATTAAATTATTTGTTACAGTGTACTGTTGTGTCTGTCCATATAAGTATCACAGCTATGTAACTGTAGTGTGGACTATGAATATTACCACTGAGGTGCTATGACTGTCTACAACCATAAATAATTTCACTGTAAATTACACTAATCTGATTTAAACATGACCAAACACTTTTAATACAGTCAGGCAGAGGCTTGCATTAAAATTTTACACTTGTTTTTTCACTCTAAAGAGGCAGAGAGCCCATACAGTATTATTATATAGGATTTTTTTTATTTTCATGAAAATGGTCTTCAGTACATCACTGATTGAAATTTAGAATCCTTTTTAATGAGCTTTAGAAGCAATGAGAAGGAAAAGCAGATAGTTTGCAAAGACAATGTTCTTTCACCAACTACATGCATTTTCTTGGGAGCATTATCTCTTACATGAAATGTTTTGTCAATAACATAGTTAATCTGATATTTAAAAAGTAGTGCAAAAATTTTCATAGAACTACATTTAAGCACTGAATGCTAAGTACTTGCATAAACTTCATCACAGACTTATCCGTCAGCACTTTGTTTTTTGGCCTGGCTGCTAATGAAATCACTGAAAATGATTTGCTGTTGTCTTTAACAGAACATTTCCTACAGAAGCACAATTTTCCCAAACTAAGGAAGTTGCTTCTCTGTGAAAACAGACAGATAAAACACAACTCTGCTGGAGACAGCTTCTGAAGGCTGACATAGCTTGCCACACTGCTACACTAAATATTGTCAGATGGCAGAGAGCCATTGTAAAGGCTTTTATTGCAGTATTCTTGCCAATCCTGTTTGCCATAAAGGCTTATTGGGCTTTCACTGGTTACAATCCCAGTCACAATTGCCTAACAATTTGCTGCTGAGAGCTTGTGAGGTACAACGGCTGTAAAAAAGGAGCGTTTTTTTTCTGCTCTCAAGAAACACACCTACCAAGAAGGAATGCTCTTACAGTAGGAATTGGAATAAACAGTAAAAATGTGGAGTGACCCTCAGAAATCTTTAAAGAAATGCAGCTGTAACTAAAACACGTCACACATCTAGTGAGTCAGTATTTTCAAAATGAGGTTTTATAATTCAGTATTATTTTAGAGCAAAAGAGACTAATACAATGCAGGGAGTTTGAGAAATTATGGATGCATCTGAAAAAGCTGAAAAATATTTCTTGTTAACTCCAAGGGTTATTATTGAAAATACTCTTTCAACTGAAGCCTGGACAGAGCATGTGAAATAACATATTGTGTTTCTTAACAGTAAGTGGTGACTTTTCTTGGAAAAAAGTAAAGGCCTCAACACTGGTTAGTTTACAACACTTTGCAACTGATTTCTGAAAGTGAAAGTAGCATATTGTATTTATTTTTCAAGGTATTAAAGAAGCCATTATCATAACACTCAGTAATACATTTCCTGGTTCAGAGTATATTTTGGCTATAATCCTAATTTGCATCTGTTTAAACTAGATCATGGGGTTAGTCTTCCAAGTCCTGAAAAATATAACATGACATAAATAAGAGAGACTACAAATTGAGTATAAAACCAACATTTATCATCATCATGTGGGGTTTGATGAAAGCAGCTTGATATTATTGTATACATAATTTCATTGCTAATTAAAAATATATTTCTGTGCTTGTTTATAGAAAAAAGAAATGAATACAAGTGCAATGGAAGGCAGTGCAAGATCCATCTCAATTAATGAAAAATAGAACACAAGGCTATTATTGTACTTGTCTTGGATGTTGTTACATGACTGCTGATTAAGTTATACTGCTCAAAACAAGGCAAAACACCAAAACATGTAAATGCTTGAATATATCCAATGACATTTAATAAGGCTTTCAAGGATGTAGCTAATTTTAGCATAGTGTACAAAGCCAAGAAGACTGGAGTAGCCAAATGAAACTTGGCTAGAAGACACGTGAGGGAATCAATGGGATCTGAAAATAATGCCCTATCTACATTTTCAGGGGTGTTTTGATATCATTCTTGTCTTCTTATTCAGATTTTAGTCTGAACTTTAGTCTCCCACAAAACAAATGACATTTCTTTCCTGTCATCAGGAAGGTAAGGCATCCTGAGAATCCTTCTGAAGTGGACCCCAGTGGAGACACACACACTTAAAGCCTCTTACTACTACTGCATATAGAAAGAAGGAAGGCATGGGAAGTATGTCTGTGGGGCAAGGTAAGAATATGTAATGATGGCAATGGGTGGAAGGATCAAGAAAAGAGGGAGTGACTGGTGAAGAGAACGAAAAACATCCTCTGTCCTCTACTTTTATAAAAAATGGTATTAAGAAGTTCCTGTTAATTCTGATAATGGAGAATCTCAGACAATATTAGGCACATATAACCTGTATTTTGATATGTGGCTTTGTACTGAAAGGGAAATTTCTGAAGTTACTGTGTTCTGGTGAGTTGAAATCTGTTGCCTGCCATTGCAGTTCAGCACAGCTGTCTCTCCACTGTCACAGGACACACAGCTTTCTATGGCTGAATTTAGAATGTAACCAAAAAATTTACCAAAACATTCATCGCTATATTAAAATAGGTGACCCCACTTTTGAGGTATCTATACCAGACTACGTTCCACCAACAATCATTATGTGAAAAACACAGCTACTTATTCCACTGTGGCATGAGACGGATTCTTGTCCTTAGGACGGCTGTCCTAAGCTGTCAGTTCTGGTAAGATGTTTTGTGCGAAACTTTCAATGGAACTGCAGTTAAAATATATTGAAATATTGTTATATCATCTTTCTGTGAAGCAAGACAAACTCCTACCAGGTCAAATGTATACATTGAATTGCAAAATTGAAGCATGCAATTAGAAACAGAAAATATAGTAATATCATAACAGTATAAAAATAAAAGAATAATCTGATTACTAAATCAATGAATGCTGATTCACCCTGATGACTTTTATCTGAAAAGTAAGATTACACTCACATTGTTTCCTGTAATTACTGCAGACTTATGGGTTATGGTCATTGTTGTTAGGTCCTCTTTAAACTCACAAATCCATGCAGTGTTATCTTAGTTCAAGTAAGAATCACGCCCAGTGAGGACTGGATAGAGAAAACTGCAGCCTAAATAGATTGGAAATCCACAGAAACAGAAAGAAGTGAAGAAATAGAGAGGTGGTTGTTTGTGTGGGTGGCTCTGAGAAGCAGAGGGGCAAAGTTATACCCATAGATGCTCAGAGTGCAAGAACAGCAACAACTAACAGAACTTCCACAAGCTGACAACAATGTCCCACCAGATCTGAGATGAGAGTGGGATGCTACCTTAGGAGTCACTCTTGAACTGGAGAGACAGCCAACATGCAAACATGTAGCTGATACATATAAGATGCTGCTTTTTGTAGCTTGTGTTTAGTACACTAGACTTACAAAACATAACAATGCTTATATTTCCAAAGTTATTGAAACACTAGGAAAAATGCTTGTCTGGTTTCTTTTTGGGAAAAATAGAGAGAGCTTTTTCTCTCCCATATCCCAGTCTCCCTTCTCATCCATCCTCTGTGCCTTTTTAAGTGATAAGAATGCTGGAGTCAGAGCTGACACTCAAGATTTGGCCCCAAAGGATGAAGAAAGCATTGCAGCATTACAAAAAAAAAGAAAAGAAAAAAAGAAAGAAAAGAAAAGAAAAGAAAAGAAAAGAAAAGAAAAGAAAAGAAAAGAAAAGAAAGAAAAGAAAAGAAAAGAAAAGAAAAGAAAAGAAAAGAAAAGAAAAGAAAAGAAAAAGAAAAGAAAAAGAAAAGAAAAAAAGAAAAGAAAAGAAAAGAAAAGAAAAGAAAAGAAAAGAAAAGAAAAGAAAAGAAAAGAAAAGAAGAAAAGAAAAGAAAAGAAAAGAGAAAAGAAAGAAAAAGCATTACAGCAATAGTACTTTTGGGGTAGAAGTTGTGTTCAAATTTGTCTGAGCTGAAGTCAATAGTGTGGCAGGCCTGACAAAGCTAATTCATGATCTAATGGGAAAAATACATAAATATACAAAAGTTGATGTTATATATACTGAAATGCATCTCTGTGTGTTACTGCAATGTATATAGGTGGATCTGGTCAAATATTTCGAAAGACTGTGCAAAAGCATATGTTCAAATTTTGAGCAGTTATTCAAATTGACTGTCCATATATACCTCATTATTTTGCTGTTTACAAGCACTCACATTCCTACCAGCACTGTGGAAGTACTATTCTTCAGAGAAGAAATCCTTTTAGGTTAACTAAACTACTGACTATTCATATTTTTTTTTTTAAAGAGCAAGTATTGTAATTATACAATAATAGGTAGAAACAAGCTTTGACCTTTCACACACCACATATTATAAAGAATTCATGAACAACCTTAGCCTGAACTTCATTAGCATAAACTGTTATTCAAGACTTTCTAATGGCAAATAAATTTGACCGTGTGATTGTCCAGTCTTTAGGAGTGGCTAGGCTGCTCAGCTGAGCAACAGGAAGAAATGCAAAAGTGACTCTGCCACTATTGTACTTACAAAGCCCTCAGGTTAATAGGGAATGCTTTGACCTTATGGCACAAATTAACACTACCTCAGGGTTCCTTTAATTTAGGCCATCTTGCAATAGCCTCTAGCAGTCAGGGATTATTGGATGAAAGCAAATCAGCTTGCTGTGAGCAGGGAATCAGGAGAGCTCTAGTCAATAATTCTTGAAGGTACCACTGAATCTTTGGGTGATATTAGGAAGTATTAACCTTTCTGTGCCTCCTGCTGCTGTATGAAGAAGCAGCACTAACATTTCTGTACTTTATAAAAGTACTATGATTTTTTTATGATTTTTTTTTATTTTTTGGATGGGGAAGGGGAGAAACTTGGTGCATAAAACCTTACAAGTCTGCTCTAACAGTTTTGCCAGTCTTTGGTTGGTCTGTGACAGAAGAGTCCCCAGCTCACAGTTTCAGTTTACAGCTTGGGCTGCAAAGTATGAAAGATTTTTTGGTTTCTTTGTGTCTTTTTAGTATACTAAAGAAATGAAGACATCCACAACCATTCAGGCCTGGTAAAAATCTTTTCAGTGTGTACTTCTCTGAAATAAAATGTATTCTCTCTCTATATATGAATGATACTCATGGATTTGCATATATGCATGGATAATTTTCTGGAGTGAGGCACTCTCCAAAGCCCAGCATTTCTGATGTGTTGCAATTAACACACTGCTCAGGGAAAACAGATCTTTAATATGATGCTGTGTGTGCAAAGACTGAAAAAATATAAGTGTATGTTCTTACCAGTTTTATCATTTGGATTTTTCTTTTTTTTTTTTTTTTTTTTTTGGTTAGAAAGATGTCAGTTGAAGCTTCCTGAAATTATATTACCATGTATTAATCACGTCCTTTACCTTTAGTAATGCAAAAATAAAAATTTGGAAATTAATTGATTTTTCATTAAGTTTTAAAACAAACCCTCACTGATATTTCAATCTAGCTTGTATGCATGAATTTCAGAAAAAAGAATGAAAATTTCCCCAGCTGAAACTTTTGCTACAGCTTGACAAATTATCCTTGATTATTCACACATACTTTACTAAATATAGTCGGAAATCTTTGCAGGCAATTTTTCTATTAGCTTTATTATCTGAAAAATAATCTAGCTATTTTATCTGAAAAATAATCACATCATATTGTGTAGACAGACATAAAGTAATTTCTAAGTTCTACAAAAAAACAGACACCATTGTGTACCTAATGCAAAGGAAACAGAAGAGGTGATGTTCTCAGGTGTATCAAATATTTATGGGTTTACAGTAACATCGACAGTAGTGACAGGCTACTCTCAAAATGCTTCAGAGAATCCATTTGATTATTTAGTTGACATATGTACAAAATTCTATCCTCTGACATCCAGGTGGAAATCTTCGCTTAACATAACATTGGGAATATTCTTGTGTTTTTACCCTGGGGAGAAATATATAAAAGATTGTCTGGGGCTATTTCCACTTAATGCCCCTCTCATAGACAAGAAATGGGAGCGTGGACATCAAAGTAAAATATTACTAACTTTTGAAATAGCATTTTGGAGTTAGATTTGCACATTTTGAGTCTGTTACCAGTTTGTGCAGATTCATGAGAAAATTATGTGACCTTGATTTTATCACCTGAGTCATGCTTGTCAAATTTTACCAGAAATGCTGTTTTATTCCCAGTATAAATAAGGAACACTTAAGGGAATATGTGTACCTATCTGTATGCACATGATTCCAGTTTGTTCCTTGCAACAACTGAAATCACAGATGTTGCTCTGTAGTTTACCTGTCACATTATATGAAACATAGAAAAATATGATAAATTTTAACATTCCTTCTTCCTTCTTCAATAACTACAGCTCAGCAAAATTCTTATGAACTCCTGGAGATTTTACATTGGAATGGCTTATCTTTGGTGAAAATGGCTTAAAGCAAAACTCTAACCGTCATATATATCTAGGCAAGGAAACATAACACATTGAATGGAAAGATAATGCAGGTACATGAGTGACATTTAATAATCAACAATATCTGCTGCACATAAAGAATAATAACTTTTTCATTATTTATGTCTTGCCGTAAGTGTAGATAGGCTTCAAAGTCAAGGCTTACGGAATTATTAATGAACCAAACTCGAAATATTTTCAACATGCTCAGAAGACCTAACCTAGCTCAAGTCCCAGCTGAGGAGGAAAGCAAGCTCAGAGCAACTAGGGAGCTATAAGAAAATTAACCATGCTATGAATGGGGAAGACATAGCCCAAGTGCACAGCTGTTCTATGCACTTTCAAAAAGCTAATGCATTAAATAGTTAATCTTCCATTAACAGTGTGTAATCAGTTGGCATGATTTGCTCAACACACAAGAAGACTGGTGACTGCCCCCCTGAGTGTGTAGTTCCAAGCGTCAGCTTTATCAGTCTTTGGAGAAACCTTACCTCACTGTTTTAGACACAAAATATGGCAACTGCATTTTTCTTCTTTCGCAACTGTATAAAGTAAAAAAAGGAGAAAAAATAGAACAAAAGGGGAGAAATCAAGACAAACTTTTCACCTTTATTGGAATGGAGTGAAGGATCAACACTGAGTTATGAAAAGAGTTTGCAGATTAATCTGTGGAAAAATACATTTTGTCAGCAGCACCTGCCATTGCAAAGGAGCAAGAAAAGGCTCAGAGACCAACATCAAGGCAAGGATACTCTTCAGATATGCTGCCTCTTTTGGAAGGATGCCTTTATTTACTCCCTAAAGGAGGTGAGTCCAGCTTGTGGTGTTGGTGTTGATGGTATAAGGAGGAATAAGGAGGAGTGAGATGGGGGATGGGGCTCCAGGAAGACTCTTCCACTAGTTACAGCCACTGGGGTTTAATGCGATCTATAAACTCATCTGTCTGTTTACATACCAGCAAATGATACGTCTCTCTGATCCACTTACATTTCCAAGCCTAATGTATACACAGGGCACTGACGCTGTGTATACAAGACACAGAGATAGCTGGGGGCCGTGTGCTGTCCCTGCTTTCACAGCACACTGTCACTCTTATAAATAAAGCATTCACTCAGGAAAAGAGTCTGAGAGCCGCAGAGCCACATTGCGTGCAAATCCAGCTCAGTGCCTGAGCTTCCTCGAGGTTGAGGCTAATCCTAACTGACATGTTACAGTAAAAGTACTTTATAAAATCAATATTAAATTCACAGCCTTTGACATCCTGGGACATCAAAGATAAAGGGGAAATAAGCCGTGGAGTAAACAGTCCTGCAGCTATGCCAGTTGCTCAAGGAGAGAGGCAAAGGAAGACACAGGAGACCATGGGGTAAATTAGTGCAGTGCTAGTTTTGTTTTTATACTAAGGTCTTGACATCAATGAAAACATTATAAAAACAGCACGCAAACTCTTACAAACAAGAAAAAATATTAGGAAAGACCCACTCAGTTACAAACTCATATAACCTTTTAAGGCTAAAGGGGTAAAATGCTACCTATGCAAGCCACAGTATTAGAGCTTCCTCTTTCAGTAAATTATACCTGAGTGTTAAGATTAAAAAAACAACAACAACAACAAAAAAAACAGCAAGATATCACTGATCTAAAGAACCACTGGGCTAGAATTTGACTGACTGCACAATTCTAATCTGATTGTATCATTCCCACTTTCTTCACCATGGACCCGTGTGTATTCTACAATTATCCAAACTGACATAAAGTCAACCATCATAATGGTTGTACTATGAGTGTGAAGTACAAATTGTATGGGTAATCGAGCCAAGAGAAGAAGGACTTGAAGGACTTGAAGGACTGGTGGAGCTCCTTGCATGCTGAATCGCAGATTCCATCCTCCACACGTAAAATGACAGGAGTGATACTTTAAAAGGTAATGCTGGTTTTAAGTAAAGGCAAAAGGAAGACTGGGATGAATTAACTACTGGAAAATATCCCTTCTCCTCTCCTTACATTCTCCAAGCCATTACCTGTTGATGAATAAATGCGAATACTCTTGATGCAAGGCTGTGCAAGTCAAGATGATGAATAGACAACTTCTTATTGCAGAATTGCATTACGTGAGTTGAAAATGTTACTTGCTATTTCATAGCTTTTGTGTAGACAAGTTTGTAGCTCTAATGACTCTCTGTGGTCCTTGTACCAACCTTGACAACAGACTTGGTTCACATAAAACATCTGATATGCAAGCACATCTAGTCAGAATAGGCAGTAAAAAGGGTAGTAAAAATAACTCTTTTGCATAGTGAAATCTGCTAAAATTATAATTTAACAGATATAATCAGTGACTTTTCTGATCAAGCTTCTAATGTGTTTTTACTGCATGGGAAAATGACACACAATGATTTATTAGCTTGCTGTATCTCACAATATTGTTACCAGCCAT
This sequence comes from Cygnus atratus, assembly GCF_013377495.2. Classification (NCBI taxonomy): domain Eukaryota; kingdom Metazoa; phylum Chordata; class Aves; order Anseriformes; family Anatidae; genus Cygnus; species Cygnus atratus. The sequence goes on from NC_066366.1 coordinate 21,875,617, forward strand.
TCCCCACTGGTTACTATCTCTAATGAGACACCTGGTACAGTTTAGGGAAGAAAGAGAAAATTAGTAGGCTTGTTAGAATACAATATGAAAAAGAAGGCACAATAACAACTACTTTTACTTAATATTTCTTCAAGGAAGATGCTTCCCTCCAATGCTTAGGAAGACCCATAATTTCAACAATATCCAACCCTGAAGTTAGGAAGAGCTAGGCACCTAAAAGTGACTCTGAGTAGCTTTGTTGCAAATAGTTGAGGATAACAGATCAACTAAAGACGAAAAGATTGCAGGAGTGATAACAGGAACGTGGTAGACCAAACCCATGGTGATAAACGGAGGAAGTCACCTTGTCTCTCCTCATAGGACATACACATTTTCAGCCTTGCAAATGACTGTGTTTCTTTAGTTCTTTCTGCTGATGTCAACATTTATGAGATAATACAGGGGGAGGGAGAAACAATATTAGTACTAAAAAAAACACTTTGTGGCAAAGAAAATATCAGAAAGGTCTATTCTACCAGCTTCCCTGGGCACATATCTGTGACACAAATCTGATTTTATCAGGATAAATGAAATCTTTGTCAGCAAGCAGGATGGAACCATATTAAAACTATTACTAAGACCAAAGAAATCTTTAGCCTAAGGCTAGTGTCTTCATCCGGAGGGAAAAACAAACAAACAAACAAAAAAACCTCACTGCCTCATTTAAATATAGTGCCGGGCCTCAGTGACCAACAACCAGTAATGACATTCGTGGCTGCCTTTTTGGATCTTTCACGTGCTTGGCAGCATGCCAATTACAGAGTTAGAAGAGAGCCAAAGGCTGGATCAGATAATCACTTTATCCATTATTTTATCCTTGTAGAATAAAAAAGTGAAATTGCTGATGGTAGCTACCAGAAGTGAATGCTTTTCAGCTTGCTGTACTGAGGAGCCCACAGGATTCAGTCCAAGGACATCTGATACCTTAGAAGGAACTGAACATGTCTGGCCCTGTGGAAGACCCATGATGAGAGATTTAAGGATGACAGATAACTTGAAAGGTACTTCTCACACCAAAAGGGAACTCAGGAAAGCAAAGGAAATTTTATTATTTTTTTATTTTTTTTAATTTATTTTTTATTTATTTTTTTTGAGAGCAGAGTGGAAGGCGGGTATGTATTCAAACCTTTTGAAGACCTGAACAAGCTGCCTAATTATAGTTTTAAAAAAAAATATCTTTCCCAGTGCTTACTGCTGCTACTCCCACACCCTCAAAAAAGAAAAAGAATTCCTACTGTTGTATTAGAGACTTAATTTTTGTATTCTATGTGATGCTCTGTGGCATTATAAAAATGACAAAACTAATGTACAAAAGGAAATAAAATATTGAAACAGACATTTGATTTTCTTGAGGTGACAATACTGTTCATCTTATTGGGTACTATAACACATTTCATAAATATTTTTTATTCTGTTCTGTATATATTTACACAAAGTATTTATAATCTCAGCTGAACAGCTCACAGCAGTGTACTAAACAACATGAATAACATCTGTTACATATCATTTGCTTTTCCATCACCCCAAAAGAGGAGGCACATACAGTTGGTGCCTCATTTTTGTAAGGCTGATAGGGTAATTTTTGTGTTTTTTTTTTGCTAGAATATTTTTGGATGGATCTTTTTGTTGGATATGGTTGCTTGCTACTACAAATTTCCATACTGCTGTGCACTTAGATAGTTAGAGATGGCAGCGTAAAAAAAATTATATATTTGGATGGAAGATTTCTGGAACTTCTAGTTTCCTCTGTGCAATCATTCCATGACGGCTGAGTCCTTTAGGATATTTTGGTAAATTTAATGAAGATTCACTGATAGACAGTTAATAGACTCCAGTTTGCCCAAGAGGCAGGTTAAGTATTTCCCCATTTTCAAGAATGTTTTGTATATGATAAGCTCAATGAATAGAAATGGTACCATTTTACAGTCTCTCTGAGGCAAATGTGACCCAGAAGTCTATTCTTTTGGGTCCAGGTTCACATTTGATCAATATACATTTGAATCAATATATATTTGATCAATATACAGTAACTGCAATTTTAAGGCTGTACAGTGGTGACTGTGAGTCAAAAGAAACAGTATGAAGTACATAAGTAGTTAGAACATTAGTAGTTTGAGTTACTACATTCATGCCTGATTCTAGTTTGATTTTAGTTGGAAAAAAGGTTGGCTAGATTATACCTGCCCAGAGATGGGTGCTATTACATGTTGATGTAATAGTGTAGAACTATCCTTCTGCTTGTTCCTTCAGGAAATAACACTTTAAATAAGATGTCTTCTGCAAAGTATCCCTGAGAGTATAGCAATATGCTCAACATAAAATAGATAGGCAATAAATACTCAAAACATTACACAGCATTATAAATTCATATAACCACAAATGTTAAATTGAATTGTACACAAATAATTTATTGCAGCCTCTCAAAGTATTTTTGTTATGAATAGCTGCAAACTGAGGATAGTAAATCCATAAAACAAAGTCTTCAGCACAAAATGCTAAATCTACTTGGTAATATATGTTCTTCTTCCTTCTGTAATATTCAAGTCTGCTGGGCTCTGTCCCTTATCTTCCTAAACAAGATTTGATTTAATATCTCAGAATCATCTCTTGAGTAAATTATCATGTTCTCACTTTATCATGCAGAAAAATAAGTATTTCCCTCTGCTTCGTGTGTCCAGTTCTTTGTGTATACTAGTAATGAGAGACCAGACAAGAGATTCAGATATAGGATTTTGCTTGATCTTGCATAGTGCTGTTTTTAGCTCAGCAAGCCATGGTTATTTATGGTTCATTTCCAGGCAGTCATGCGTAAGAATGAGCCATAAGGTCTATGAACTGCAGCGGACTATTGTACTACTAGCCTTTTACTTTATATTCTGATAAGACCACATATGGAACCAAAGAGCAATTTTTCATTACTAGAAATTGGTACACAGAAGTGGTCCAAATTAGGTGATACATTATCATGGTAGTTATTAAAAAGTCAAAATTTGCATATCATCATTATGCATTCATTATTCAAAATATGTAAGATAGCAAGGCTATATACAGGGCATCACAACTGTACCCCACTATCACTGAGCACTAATTAAATAATCTGAATCTGAACTGAAATTCTTTGGCTGAGCTGTGTGTAGGAAGTCCATGTCATTAATTATACTCTTGAATAACAATTATGCACTTTTACTGATACAAAAGCTTTCTTCTTCCTGAAAGGAATGAAGAAAACACAAACAAGAAAACATTTTTCTTTCTGACTCTGCTCCCTGTCTTTAACATTTGATGTTATCTTTTAAGTAGTACTTTTTTTCAGATTGTGAAGAAAATATTATCACTTCATCACTGACGACCAGTTAAATCATGACTCTCTAATGTGCAGACTGTTCATTGATGAAATATTAATGTGACCTCAAATATGCTGGAAAATTAAAACTATTTGTGAATCTCTCACAGTGAATCTCATTCTAAATAACATCTCTATGGTAACTGTACTTTTATAAACCAAAAATTAGATTAACAGTCAACTGTATCAGTATGATAATCAGTCAAATATGATAAATTAAGCTATGCCATAAAGTGTTGCCTATTTCAGCATGATATTCAATTAAGAAAATAAATAAACTAAACATATATATAGATGACTCATTCTGTGTTTAAAATGTTCACAGCTTCAGATCTCAGTCATTAAGTTTAATCCAATTTCCTTTCAGTGTTTCCTCTTTCATTCCAGGTTTCCTTCTGCATAACTAAAAAGTATGAAGTGAAGAAGTCTAAAAAGGTCCTTTCACAATGCATATCATTGTGTGCATATTGTAACAGTGCACACATGGGTAGCACCACAAAGAACACTTGCTGAAGCAAATGCTGTTGAATTTGCATGAGTGTTGTAGACTCCCTCCCAAAATGTTAATGCTCTAACAACATTAAAAACTAAAAAGTTTATTTAAGTAAAAAACTTGAAGCGTTATAGAAATGTCAAGTCTAAACTATAAAGGTCAAAACTGCCTCCCTGTATAGCAAGTGATCCAGTTTCTTTCTTTGATTTGCTTTCAGAAGAAAACAAAAAGCAGAACAGTCTCCCCTCCCACAGTTATTCCAAAGGCAAAAGGTACCTAACCGCTCTTAAGGCAGCAAAATCCAGGAAACCTAGGCATCAATTGCTTCTTCTAGAATTAGCAACTGCAAGTCTTGGGTTTAAATCCATCCTATGTCAGCAGATAACAAAGACAATTTTTGCTGAATGTCTAGTATGAAGATGGTTTCCATGCAGTTTATTAGAAAATGATGGTTATACAGAATACTGATTAGGCCTCAAGTTTTCTTCAAAAAACAAATTTTCTGAAATGTTTCATTAAAAAAATGTTATATGTGTTAAAAATATGTTAAAAAGCAAATGGGTGTGGAGAAAGTGGTAATCTCCTCAAAGTCCATAAATTTGGGTTACTCAGGGGCATGCTGAGGCCTGTACTAACATTACTTCTGCTTTGGTTGTTATGTGCACAGAACAAACAAACAAAAAAAATAGATATTCTTAGAGCCATCTGTATGACATTCTCATTCTCATCCTCATCAGTCCCTACCTGGACTAAAATCTCATACTTGTATATCCATACCTTCAGTCAGCTTGGTCTTCTGTGTCAAATCTCTCCAGTTAGGAGTGCTATTTTCTTTTTGTGATGTTTTGATTTTGGTTGAACTACATTTTTGCACTTTTGGGGGTAACCAAACTTCACTCTTTCTGGTGTAATAAAAACGCTGATAAAGCATATGTTGTAAGGGATAGAATCCTTTGTTTTCCATCACATAAAGCTCTTTTATAGGGTTTCAAATCGGACTTTCCCAATCACACTACCTTTAAACAATATACTAGTTTTACAAAAGAGCTTTTTCCCGTTGGTTTCCTAGCCACTGTCTTGTGAAAGATAGACAGCAAAGCACTTCCTCTGACGTAATTTCCTACATTAGTCTATTGACGCTTTCTTTAGAGTTTTCCCAGAAATTTAGTAATTTTCTTGAGGCTACTGTTGGATGCTACTATTGTTGAGGCTACTATTTAGATGCTTCCTGGCTGTTAAAATAGAAAGTTCCTCCTAAATCCATATTTTCATATGTAGCATAGTGGACGTCAGAGACTCTGCTCTGAGAAAGTGCTGGAGCAGTTTGCCTACAGAAAACTAAAGCCTAAACACTGCACTGTGTTGGCTTGCAGTCTCTTTAAGCTTGCATAGTGGAGAAAGGCTACAGCAGATGCTACTCTGCTTAGCTTATTTTTGTTTGTTTGCTTGTTTGTTTTTCCCTGATGAAGGAATGCTTGCTTTTGCTTTATTTTTGACTGCCTTAATTAAAATAAATGAATTTCCTTTAACTTCTGGAAAGGGGATTCCTGCATAAAGGCTTGTGATGCTCCATGAACCCAAAATAAATCCCACTGAAAGCCTTGATAGCTGAACATCAAAATAATAATTGCATTAGTGGAATAAGTACCTTTAAATGGATTATTTTGGGGTGCTTGAAGCTGAGATACAGAAGCATGTGTTCTGTTGTGTAGTAATAGATAAAACTGACATACTGAGTACAGCTGATCTCTTGAACACAATTTGTCTGAAAGCAACACCGAGCACTACAGCTTGACCTGAAATGAATAGTCCAAACTAAATCAATACTGATTACTACTAAATCCCATTGTCCTGTTACCTGAGGGTGTTACCCAGCAGATGTAAGTCTCAGGAAGCCTGTATTTTACTCCTTGCTCTGCCACTGATCTTCTCTGTGTGAGCCCAAGCAACTTCATGTCTCTGGTGATTTCTCATGTGTGGACCACCTTGCTTGTTTAGGCTGAAAGCTTTTTGAGACCAGAGCCTACTAAATTTTAGTTCTGAGGAAAAGCCAACAAGGCCCTGTGTTCAACTGGGATTTCTAATCTCCCACGCCATAAAAATAATAACGCAAATATAAAATGCTTGCCAGAATGAGTAATTTTAAAGGTAGCCTTATTCTTTAAAGAATAAATTTACTGCAAAGAGCAGTTAATTCAATTAAAGCTCAATATTAATATTAATATCAATTAATTAAATATCAATATCAATATTAATATTGAGATTCATTGATTAATATTGATCCCGCAGAGAGGGATCTGGGGGTTGTGGTTGACGGCAAGTTAAGTATGAGCCAACAGTGTGCCCTGGCAGCCAGGAGGGCCAGTCGTATCCTGGGATGCATCAAGCACGGCATCGCTAGTCAGTCGAGGGAAGTGATCGTCCTGCTCTACTCTGTGCTGGTCCGGCCTCACCTTGAGTACCGTGTGCAGTTCTGGGCACCACAGTACAAAAAGGACATTAAACTGTTGGAGAGTGTCCAGAGGAGGGTGACGAAGGTGGTGAAGGGCCTAGAGGGGAAGACATGAGGAGTGGCTGAGGTCACTTGGCCCGTTCAGCCTAGAGAAGAGGATGCTGAGGGGGGACCTCATTGCAGTCTACAACTTCCTCGCGAGGGGGAGTGGAGAGGCAGGTGACCTATTCTCCCTTATCACCAGCGACAGGACCTGTGGGAACGGCGTCAAGCTGAGGCATGGAAAGTTTAGGCTAGACATCAGGAAGAGGTTCTTCACCGAAAGGGTGGTTGCACACTGGAACAGGCTCCCCAGTGAAGTAGTCACTGCACCAAGCCTGTCTGAATTTAAGAGATTGGACTGTGCACTTAGTCACATGGTCTAAACTTTTGGGCAGACCTGTGCGGTGCCAGGAGTTGGACTTGATGATCCTTATGGGTCCCTTCCAACTCGGGATATTCTATGATTCTATGATATTTAATATTATATCAATATTAAATAAATATGAATATGAACAGTTTTCTAACAACAATTTAAATCATATATTAACTGATGAAACCACATCATGTGAAGAGTCAAGCCCCTTCCTGTCATCTTCATTTGCAATCACAGAATCATAGAATTCTTTATGTTGGAAAAGACCTCTAAGATCATCATGTCCAACCACTAACCTAGCACTGCCAAGTCCACCACTAAACCATGTCCCTAAGCAGCACATCTATACATCTTCTGAATACCTCCAGGAATGGTGACCCAACTCCTTCCCTGGGCAGCCTGTTCCAATGCCTAACTAGCCTTTCAGTGAATAAATTCTTCCTAATATCCAAACTAAATATATCCTCCCCTGGTACAACATGAGGCCACTTCCTCTTGTCCTATTGCTTGTTGCCTGGGAGAAGACACTGATCCCCAGCCCACTACAACCTCCTTTGAGGCATTTGTAGAGAGGTAAGGCCTGCCCTGAGCCTTCTTGTCTCTAGGCTAAATAACCCCAGTTTCCTCAACCGCTCCTCATAATACCTGTTTTTCTAGACCCTTCACCAGCCTTGTTGCCCTTCTTTGGACGTGCTCCAGCACCTCCAAGTCCTTCTTGTAGTGAGGGCCCCAAACTGAACACAGTACTTGAGGTGCGGCCTCACCAGAGCTGAGTAAAAGGGGACAGTTACTTCCCTGCTCCTGCTGGCCTCACTGTTACTGACACAAGCCAGGATGCTGTTGGCCTTCTTGGCCACCTGAGCAGACTGCTGGCTCGTATTCAGCCAGCTATTGACCAACAATACCTGGTCCCTTTCCACCAGGCAGCTTTCCAGCCGCTCTTCCACCAGCCTGTAGTGTTGCATTGTTACATTGGGGTTGAAACTGGATCAATAAAATATTTATTATGTAAAAAGAAAAGCGTTAAGAAACAAATGCAGCTCTACATCCAAAATGACAAGAGTGAAAAATATGCTGTTAGTAATATGTGATAAGAACTCTCTTCACATGTGCAGGTGCTGACTATTTATACAGGCATACAAATAATTATTTACACAGGTGTTATGAAATTGAACGCAAGAGAGAAATTTGAATAATGATATAAAAACATGATAAATAAATAACTTACTAGAGTTGAAAAGTGATAGGAGAGACCATGTTCAGGGATATGTTTACATTTTAACGAAAGATTTTTAGATATTTTAAGACCAAGGTAATGTCTCATTGGTGTAAGAGTGTACGTGGTACCACAAAGGATGATGAAGGTTCTCTGCGCGCAGTGGCAAATTCTATTCTACTTTGCAACCCTGATACATACCTTTGGATTACGAAGTCCCTTTGAAAAGTTCAAAATGTTAATTAGACTTCAATTACATCTAACTAATATTATTAACTCATTTCTTCTGCTAAGTATATATAGGGAAGGATGCATTTTCATAGAATCATAGAATGGTTTGGGTTGGAAGCGGGTCCTTTTTGGAGCCATCTGGAGCTGGCTCTGATTTGACATGGGGCAGCTGCTGGGCTCTGCTCACAGTGGCCACCCCTGTAGCCCCCTGCTACCAGAACCATGCCAGGTAAACCAAACACGTATGGTGAAATCTCCCGAACTATTTGAAGGCAGAAATTTCCATGTATTTCAGTTCTCATTATTACACACTAGGGAACAAGTGCGGTGTCACAAATAGATCCATTTTAGTCTGAGTGTCTGCAGCTTTTTACAGGCACTCCTGCTACCTTAGGAGTTACAGAAGAATGGACACTCATTGAACATATCGCAGATAAGATGTATCTTCCAAAAAGGTGGTAGTTTGCTACAGAAGTCTATGAAGAGTGACAACTAAAGCCAGTACGAACTTTTTAAACTTATAATAGCAGCCTTCATACAATGCAGTAATTAACTATATTTGGAATAAGCATATTCAGTTTCATTACCAACTAAATCCATCAATTACACATATTTTCTATTTTGGAAATGATATTTTAACATATTATATATGATATTATAACAACATATTGTTTTGAATTACATTTTCTAACAAGCGGACTATAATATTAGTTTTGTCTTTCTCATAGAAACATATATGCTTGGAGAATTAAACTTCATGACATGTCAAGGATCACAGATTGTAAAAACTATTTAGTTGAAAATATCAGTTGATTGTCCTGGGATATTTTATATAAAATCAAAGCAGTTTGGTTACAGACAGTTAAAAAAATACTAGAGATTCAGCTTTTTGAAACTACCTAGAAAGCTTCATTTCAAGTTAAGTCAGTATAACTGTACATAGATGTTACAGGTTTGTTGAGATGTTTCATGATGCACACGTGGTGATATTACTCCCAGTAGTCATCAAACAAATTAGCTTGGCAGGAAACTTGGATGGAACTTCAGAATACTTTGCTCTTTGTCAAGCATGTCAGCAAGAAATGATGGAGGTGGTGAACTACAGCTCCCAGGTGACATGATGTCTGTAGTGCAAAGCAGTTTTATGATTTGCTGAAACTAAACTAAATAAAATTATGTATATTAACTCGGTCTGATATATGCAATCTGGATTTTCCTGGGAGGAATTTCCCACAGGAAGTTTACACGATATGCATTTCCTTAAAACAACAAACAAACAAACAAACAAAACAAAAAAAACAACCCCCATGAACAAATAAAAGTAAGGTATCTGCAGAGCAGAATTCATAGTTTTACACATAAGTTTTCCATTTTTTTCCTATTTTTAAGTATTTTATTTTGAAAGGATGATATTTAATTGATGAACATTTATTTCTTAACTTTTTTTTTGACTTTCTTGTCAAAGACATTTTCACAAGAAATCTCTATGGTGCTGTATTTGAGTCAGCCTTGTTCAGTCTGCCCAATGTTATCTTCCTACTTTTCATGTCATTCGTTTATGACAACAATAGATACGTTATATGTATGCCAAATGCTTCACTTTCCTCTCATTTTCTGCCTGAGCAGATTTGGACATTTTATGTTCAATGTGCTTAAAATTTTGTACAGTAAAGGAATAATTGATGTTAAATTTTTTGAGAATGTTTTGTACTAACTTATGGAAATGGTGTTGTCCCTATCTATATAGATATTTCTGGGTTTGTTCTTCCATTCTATAGCTCTTTCTTTGCTTTTTTGATTGCAGTTTTTGTTCATGTTTTTAGTATAAATTTTGTTGCTGTTTTATTTATTTTCTTTATTGAATATTCTTTGAATTTCCACAAATATAATTTTTCGGCTATTCTTTAAAATGAATTTGTACTGGGTAGAACTTCGATACTCAGCCTAACATGATCAAAGGATTATTTTCCTGCTTGAGAAAAAACATAGGCAGCCAAAGAGCAGTGTGTCTTAATATGCTAGTTAGTTACAACAGAGAAGAATCTAACACTGGATTTAAAAAAAAAAAAATCTTAACCCAACAGAAAAAGAAATAAAAAGGCCTCCCAGCCACATAAAGAGTCTGAAAAACTTTAAATATCCTAAAAATATATTCACAATCTCCATTTGGAACTACAGACTAGTGAGCAGTACTGGCAGCACAATTTGACAATGGAATTAAATACAAGTTGGAGGAATTAAGTAATTATTTTCAGAACTGTGTCAACGGGAGTGTACACATCTCTATTTTAACACTGAGCTTAAAAGCAGCCTCCAAAATATTTTCTGTTAAGAAAACGCTTTTATTCCAACAAAGATAATAATGAAAAATGACACTCAGTGCTGTCATACTGACTGCATGCCACCCACCTGTTAGGTTGTAGATTTTAGCAGCCAGAAAAACGGCTTTCTTTGAAATATTGCTCAGAACAACTAGTGCCATGACCTCAATATCTGTCTACCAATGTATTTGTAGCTGGGTCAGCAGGTGACAGACTATAATTACTTTTCAAATGATGAATTTCATTTTCACTCTATAAACCTAGTAGGAAATCTAAAAGAGGAATCAAACCACACTATTGGAAGAGCATTCTTCATGTTGCAAGATGGCGTTAGAAATAAATTTACTTTGCTTGCATAATCTCCTGTTAGAATCCATGTTTTGAATAGAGGTAGTAGGTAGTAAAACAAAGCAGAATTATCAGTTTGTGACAGAAATAGGAAGACTGCAGCATTTTATCATGTAGATATGCAAGGACTACTTAATGTATTAAAATCATTGAACATTATAACGAATAAATGCATACAAATGCATACAAATATAGTACACAGAGAAGAAATCACTGTTTATATTTATTCTGTTATGCTGTAACAGCAGATAAAAAAGGACCAACAGCCTACCTGCTGATTTGCAGTTAGTAAACACAAAGTTGTAGGTGATTTTTCTATTCAATGTAATATACAATCTGTGGTTTCTCAATACAATAATTCTAATTCAATCTTAAAAATGTGTTTCTTCAAACGGGAATCATAAGAGTAGAATTTTTAACAGTAGAATTTTCTAGTTTATTTTTGAAGTCTGCCTCAGGCCTCACAGGTCCCTAAGCCTACTGACAGTCTGCAGGAGCAAAACATTGACTGCAGCAGAGAAAGAAGGACTCAGGGACACTTAAGCAAATTAGACAAGCCCATAGTACCAGATGGAATCCACCCGAGGGTGTTGAGGGGATTGGCATTGTGAGGCCATTCTACCATCTCTGAACCATCAAGGAGTTTGGAGAAGTTTCCTGATGAGTGGAAAAAAGGCAAACTTCATGCCTATTTTCACGTTGGCCAAGTCACAGACTCTGTCTACAGGCCAGTCACATAAGCTCAGTTCCCAGGAAAATCATGGAGTAAACCCTTCTGTAAGTCAAGTCCAGGCCCACAAAGGACAAGAATGCAACTAGGAACAGTCAAGCCAAATATATCAAGGGCAAGTCATACCTGACCAACCTGATTGCATTCTAGATGACTGTCCCTGTCAAGAAGAACACAGCAGTGGGTATTGTTTGCCTTAACTTCAGCAAGACATGGTCTCCTATCGTATAGAATGATAGAATCATTCAGGTTGGAAAAGACCTCCAAGATCATCTGGTCCAATCATCCCCCTACCACCAATATCACCCACTAAACCATGTCCCTAAACTCTAAACCATATCCTTAGCATCAAACTGGGGAGAAAATGGTTGGATTGGTGCACTCTCATTTTCATTTTCTTTTCAGACATTCCCAACCACGAACTCTTGTATGAAGCTGAAACTGTCAGTCTTATTAGTTGTTACGTATATTATGAAATTGAATATCACTTATACTACTCTTTTTAATATGCTATTATTTAGTTTGAGGAGTGCTATTAGTAACTTCTGTTTAGATTATCGATTCTTTCAGTGCAAATTGTTTTGTCCTTTCTAGTTTTTTTTGGATGTACTATAAAATTCTTGTACTAATCCCTGTCCTCACTTTCACTAATAACTTCCCTCAAGGCACAATACTGAAGGTTTACTGACTTCCACACAAAAAAGTTAAACTACATCACCCCTACCTAAAATTTCAATTATCTTGTCTAAGAAGGGTTTCAAATTACTCTGGTATAATCTCACAACAGCAAAATACAATAACAGTTTTTAATTTCTTATTTACTTTCATGACTTCAATTATTATTTTCTACCAAATTTATTCTGAAGCCTTACTGGTTATCCAAATTAGAATTATCACTTTCATCATTATCCTTTTTCCTGAATACCCAGTATGGACAGTAGCAAGGTGTGCACAGTAGGACTGACTGAAAAAAGACAAGCTCCTACCACCTTGTAGTAATTCCTAACTTTAGAACAAGTCTATTCATCTTCAGTAAAAACCTGTCTGTCCAAGATCACAGCAAAAGTCCATACTAGAACAAGGATATTAGCTCAGAGTTTGGGATTTGAGGTTAGCATTGTTAGCAACTATCTTTTTCCAGAAATGTTCTGATGGCTCAGTCTAGCCTGCATTTACTGACAGAGGAGTACGTGTCTTTTCAATAAACCTGCAAAGACTAAATCAGCACACAGTTTAAAAAGATACTGAGAAAATTTTGCCAGAGCTATGTTATTATATTAGACAATTTTAAAGTGAATTAATGACAGTTACTGTTCACAATTTGATCTCTGTTAAACCAAAGGAATAGATTTTAGAAAAATAAGAGAGGAGAGCAAGATGTGGATCCTACTGAGGACATAGCGTTGTCAGTAATCTTTACTAAACAGGTAGAATGTTTCTTAGTACCATAATTCCATACATATACAACACATACAAGCACATTAATCTACCAGCACACTAAACTACAAGGAAGAATGGATGAAAATGATCAGTCCTTGCTCTACTGGTATGTGGTGTCATGTGTATGATAGCAATTGTAACATCTACTGACTGCAAGGATAGTGATATGAACAGGTTCCTACCAGAGTTAAAGCATCATGTATGTGACATGTAGGCTGTTCATATATTGGGATGTTCAGGACTCCCACTTGCTTATCCAGCACGAACCAGCAGGAAGTACAATCAAGGGCCTAAGTGTTTGTGTTCTGCTTTGGATTAATGAAGTCTTCTGTATTACCATGGCTTACACAAGACAGCTTTATACCAGACAGTATTTTGACCTAAGGATAAGCTTACTTAAAATCTTTAAAACATCTGGGGTAAACAAAACACCAAACAGCAATATTATATGACAAAAATGGCTTTTTATAAGAGCTGTTAACTCATCAAGGTGTGCAGATAGATTATTCTATGTCTGAGGTCACTGTCGTCAATGAGTCATAACTGCCAAGTAGACACTAGAAAGACAACATTGAAACTGTGTACTATGTGGCAGATCTGTTCATAAACTGGCTGTTCAAGTAAGTAATGAAAGGATTATGCTGTGCAAGAATTCTGAAGGACATCAGATACAAGTCTTAACAACATCTTAAAAAAACTGAAGATTCCACAGTTGTGTGGTTCTTCAAAAGTAAGTGAAGATGTCTTGTCAAAAGCCAAGTCCAAGGGCACAGTCAGAATTAATGAATTTTTTAGTCCTTGCCAAGAGGATTGCTGGTGAATGACACAAATACAACTGCAAAGGACAGCCTGAAGGATAACAATCACAGTCAAGTATTTAGTTACGTTCTCAGTTAAACTAACATTTAGTTCTTGTCATGCTCCTTGGCTGTAAGGGATTGGCTCATTAGCTAATCTTAGCCCAGGTTCTAACATCTGATCACTCATATTTCTGCTTCTTTCCTTCATTACCTTATATAACAGCCACAGACAGAAGTGGGATGTTTCATACTATGGAAAAATAGTTGGACCTTCAGGCTTCGAGGGCTTAGATTGTCAGGAAGAAGCCCAGGTGATGGCTGGATAACTGCAGTATCCCTCAAGGATCGGTATCAGGGAAAGTACCTTTTAGTGTCTTTATTAATGGTCTGGATAAGAAGACAGAACACATGCTCACCAAGCTGGTGGGAGTAATAGATATGCTGGAAAGCAGGCTGTTACTCAGAGAGTGTTTGACAGGCCAGAGGAGTAGTCTGTCAGGAAACTCTTGAAGTTTAACACTTGCAAATGCAATGTCCTGTGTCTGAGATGAAATAATGTCATGAAACTATAAAGGCAGTGGCTGAATGGATAAAAGACAATGTTACAGAAAAAATCTGTGGGCTAGAGTAGACAAAAAATTGAATGTGAGTCAACAGCATGCCTTCTGGCAACCACAGACTGGGCTGCATCAGATGGAGTGCACGCAGCAGGTTAAGGAAATAATTATTCCTCTCTGTTCAGCTCTTATGCAACTCTATCTGGAATACCGTACCTAGCTTAGGGTTCTGCAGTACAACAAAGACAGTCACATACTGAAATGAAACCAGTGGAGGGCCACCAAAGTGACAGGAGGGATGCAGAACTTGACTGATGAGTAGAGGCTGAGAGACCTATGTCATTCAGCTTGGAGAGGTGGTCAAACATTAGAACAAGCTACCCAGAGCACAGCCTGGAACATGGGGTTGACCTAGACAACATCCTGATGTCCCTTCCAAGCAAAATTATTTAATTATTGATAATATTCATTTAAATTTCGTATTATAATAACATTTCTCCATGCCTAATCCCTCTGAAACTGTTTACATATTTGAGCTAAAATTTTATATGTTGTCTGTCTTGGGATATTTTGTTTTGTTTTATTTTTTAAGTTTCAGCCAGAACAGTAGAGAATTTTGTAAGAAAAAGGTTAAAAAAATCCACTTCTGTTATATGCAGCTTTTGTATTTTAGAGCTCCTCATTTAGAAGATGGCATTTGTTGAGTAATGCTCCTTCTGCTGCCCCTACAAAATCTGCCCAAATTTGACAATGTTATATAAGACCTAAAAAAACTTGCATGTTGACTGGAATGTTATTAGAACTAAATTTCTAGTATTTCACAACTGAACTTCACTGAACTTGCACCAGACTGGGGATATGCTGTAGAATTTTTGCTGCAAATGATATTACTAATTGGAGGAATGGGGTTAAATTTTGATACAATATAGACATTATTTTATTTGTACTTCAGTGAATTACCTAAACTACACAGACAAGAAAGACTGAGAGAGACATACTAGACAAACTACTTGGTAAGAAATTTGGGAAGTTGGTGCTCAAGAGGCTTAAAGCACCTGAGGGAAATGAATGTGACTAAAGAGAATTATACTCTTCAGGTAGTGAACCAAAGATAAAGATAAAGAATAATATAATATAGTACAGTACTGTATAATAATAATTATTATAATATATAGAATATACTGACATAGGAAGTGGAGAATGGGGCAGGAGTGAGATCTGTAGAATATGGGCAGAAATATAAAGCAAATACAATTTTCAGCATCTGCAATGAAATCCAGTATTCTTCTGCTAGGACATGCTAACAAAATTCTTAACTATGTCTTGCATGCCTTCAGTCCTTACAGAGTATGACAGTTTGCTATTTCAGTCAGTTACTTCAATGGCTTAAGAAGCCCAGATCTTTGCAGACGTCAGATTGGAGATTCAGCTTGATTCCTGGAGGTCCGATTTGCTTGAATGGTAAGTGCTCAAATTTGCAATAGCAACAATTGCACCATACCATATAAGTTGTTCTACGTAACAGAACTGAAGATGGGTTTCTCATATTTGGGACTTTTAGTTTAAAACATAAATTTCCCTTTGCTGTCTGCCTGTATCAACTTCCCACCTGTAAAATGAAGAGCCTATCCTCATTGTCATAAGGACAAAAGGAATATAAATTAACTGTTGCATGAAATAATCAAATAGCATAGTAATGAATGCCACAGAAAGGATGTTAAAGAATTCTGTCTTCTAAGTAAAGTTTGAATAATGCACAGCAAAAAAGGCATAGGACCACACATTGAACAATGAGCAGAAACAAAAGTCTGAATAAATGCTCATTAAGAAAGCATTGTCCATCCTCTGCAGGGAATGTGACGGGGTCCTGTGAAAAACAGTGTCTGTGATGCTTTAATTAAGCAAAGTACTACAATGCAAGGCATGCAAGGGGAATGATGGTAAAGAATTATTTTTTTTGCAGGCACCTTGAAACCAGCCATATTGAAAGTTTTGACTGCTTGAATTTGAATCTTCATGTATTTTAATATGTTTATTAATTTAAAATGAAGGGGTATTCATTTATAAGATAATACAGGATGGAAAGTTGACTTAAGTATCAAAAGATACATGTTTTGAAATATGTTTTGTGTAATTGTAAACATATTCTGTTGTTTATATACTGTTAGACTAAGAAAGATTGGCAAGTGTCAGTACCTAAAGGTCTTTTTTCCTAGTCTTTGTATTTTAGAGGGCTTTAGAGTGCCAAAAAACCCATACACTTTGTGACTGCTTCCAGCTTAATTTCCTAAACATCTACTGTAACTCATTTTTGTGCCCTCTTTTAAGCTGTTAGCACATGTGATACCTGACCTACTTCTGGGAACTTTCCATGAAAAGGAACCCTTCAAGTCCCACAAAATAATTAAAAGTTCCAAATCTAATATAATCACAAACACACACAAAACAAAACAAACAAACAAACACAAAGAAATGCTAATAGAAGAGATTAGTCTCAGTTCTTCTTGCTTTGAAACAGATCTGCAGACAAGGGCAAGAAATAGCATTGGCCTGCACAAAGCCATCTGTTCAGCATTCACATTACTTGGCATCTATAGTGTGCACACTGCTGCAGATGCATTGACCTGGAGGTTTTTGTATAGCACAGGGATGTGAAAATAAAGAAAAATCTCTACATAAAAGAAATTGTTGGGCATCTGGAATACTATATCCAATACTAGCTGCTTACTTGTATTGTTCACGGAATGACTAGAATGTGATAATTTAGCAGTACTAAGAAATCATAACGGAGAAAATGACTCATCTACATCTTTTAGTGATATTAGCACTATTGCTGGTTGTGTGTAGAGGAAAGATAACTAATCATTCCCTAATAACAGATCTCTGAGTTCAATAAATTCCAGGTGTTCCAGATGTTAGCTATTGTTCAATTTGCACAAATATGCTCATTTAATCTTGAATGTATTATCTATCAGTTTGTATGATTATTCTCTATTAAACATGTGCTGTAAAAATGAATTTGATCTACTAATGGCCTGGGTAAATAGTTCGAAAGCCAGAAGACTGAATATTTCCACTTTAAATTTTGACTGGACATAACAGAAGTGACTGTAAGCACTTAGTATAATTTAAAAAAAGGTCTGATTATATATTCGAAAGGACTGAATATACATTTGAATAAAGACCAATCATTGCTATGTGGTAAGATAACTATTTTTAAAAATAAAAGCATATTAACTCTGCAAAGCATTAGCCCACTTTCAACTCAGAAAATAATACCCTAATGAATAAATGTATCAAAATTGGGCTGTATGGGATTTCTTGCAATCTCCTGTCAAGCATCTGTTACTAGCCATTACAGGAAACAGGATACCGAACCAGATGGACCATCAGTCTGTTTTGAGGGAATCGGTATCTGATGCAATATCAACACTTAAAGTATGTATACCAGCACAAATTTGCTCAGACAGTCCAAGTACATACAGGAAAAAATAATTAAATAAAAGTTAAATACATAAGTATATACCTATCCAGAATAGAAAGAAGGCAGAGGGACAATTATAAAGACAACCAGAAAATGAGAAACAAAAACTTGTAAAAAGGAATTTTTAAATTAAAAAAAAATGCATAGAGTAGCTTTTTTTTTTCTCACTCTGCTTGTTGGCAGATTAATTATACCTCTACCACAAAAGGAAAACCAAGAAAATAATTCCTTAAAAATGTCTTTTCTAAAGGAGTATCAACCCAGATTAAAATGTAACTTCTGTTTTCACGGTTTTGTAATGTTTCTGAGAAAACTTCTGCAGAAGTGAGCTTTACTCATGTTAGCTATGGTCTCCATGTAGATTTTTTATAGCTAGATTGGTAACTTAAAAAACGGGATTTCTACAAAAAAATGTAGAAAAGGATTATTACCTTGGAGATGAATTGTAATATCTCCTACCAACTGGACTGTTAGGGCCCTGAGTACATGCCTTCAAGGGTTAATTCTTCTGCATTTAAGGCTAGCTTGTCCATGTAAGAGGTTATGAAGAAATAACTGGAAGGAGAAGAAGCCTCAGCAAGGCACTCTGATTTAACCTGAGGCTCTCACTGTTGATTCCTGCTTGAGCTACACTTAGTGGGGCTGTAGCCATGCCTAAGCCTAGCCATGTACCCCATTCACCCAAACCTTAACCCTGACCTCTGGTCTAGCTTCCCGGCTTGACCTCCGGTCTCTTCAGACTTGCTTGGAGTCACTAACCCCGTGTCTGATTCGAGTCACTGTCTTTGGACCTTACCATGTCCCTGACTTGCTCATGCAGCTTTCTAGTTTGACCCTGAATCTGCCTCATCATCAGGGACTTGACTGGTAATTTGGACTCTTGGCTGCAACTGATTACTGTCACTGGACCTGCTCTGCTCTCCCTGTTTGGGTACTAAGACAACCCTGTAGGTGAGACCTGTGTCTGCCTTGTTATCACGTTCAGCTCCTGGCTCTGATGCATATGCTGGGCAGCCTGCTCTTGCTGCTCTCTGACATGGACTTTCCTGGCTACTTCATGCAACTTCATTAACATTGCATGTTAATGGAATTTTCAGAAATGAGACTGATGCTAAATAATAACAGAAGCCTGATCAGCATCTGCTTGGAATGGGTAGTCTCCTATCGAACAGGCCATAAGAGAAAGTCCAAGCCATAAACAATATATATTTATTTACACATGGGGGCTTCACCAGCACACCAGAGCTTACTGCATCCACAGTACTCTAACCAGATATGAGTTGTTATTGGTGGCAAAAGCTATACAGCCATGTCAAGTCTGCCTTGTGTTTAAGCCAATAAGATCACATTGAAATCAAAGTGTATTTTCTTCAGCACTGTACCATGCTAAGCCATGCAGGCTTATGGTAAAGTAGAGCAAACTTTGGTCTGTCTGTAAAACATACATAAACATAACAATACAGGGCTCTTGAACTACAAGCTTAAACATGATAAAATAGACAGAACTGTAGTTACAAACTCTACATAGACTTTATTCTCTGCCCATAGCATTAGCCTTAGAACAGAACAGAACAGAACAGAACAGGACAGAACAGAATAGAATAGAATAGAATAATGTCATACTGTGAAATATTTATATATTTCACTTTTTGAAATTGAAAATAATTGAAATAACAATTGAAATAACTATGTATTTTATTGTAATACGAATAAAGATAGTTCAGGGTGATCTGATGAAACATTTTCTGGATTACAATGTCTCCTGTATATATTTTACTGAGACAGTTTCCTTTAATGACATTAAGAGTGTCACTTTGTTATTGGAATAGAATAGTTCAGCTAGAGGGGACCTTCAAAGATTCTCTAGTCCAACTGCCTGACCTCTTCAGGGCTAACCAAAAGATAAAGCCTATTAATGAGAGCATAGTCCAAATGTCTCGTAAAGATGGACAGGCATGGGGTATCAACCACCTCTCTAGGAAGCCTGTTCCAGTGTTTGACCACCCTGCCAGTAAAGAAATTGTTCCCAATGTCCCTTCTGAATGTCTTGTGATGCAGCTTTGTGCTGTTCCATTGTCTCCTGTCCTTGGTTCCCAAGGAGAAGAGACCAGCATCATGGATGGAACAGCAGGCTGCTCTACAAGGCAAGGTAAGCTGAGAGCTGGGCTTGACAGCCATGCAGGTGCAGGGCTACGACCTCCTCCACAAGGGCTGCAGCTCCCCAGTACCTGAGCAAAAAGAGCAGAGGAGGTCTGGTGATGTTAACCAGGGTCAGGTAACATCTGAGTGACTGCCAGATGCACCTCTAATGATGAGGTGGGGCTGAGGTCAAACCTGGAAGACAAGCAAATTAGTACACAATGGGGTGCAGGCTTACCTGCAATATATCTGAGCAAGGTACAAGGGTGAAGCCCTCAGTTTAAAGGTAGCTCTCATGCACAGTGGGAGGAAAAGTCTGCAGTGAGGCTTCTCACAACTCTATCATACTTCTTTGTTCACTGGTGTTCCAAGACCACACCACTGCACTGTATCAGAGCTGACTGTGAGCTGGGGAGGAACAGGAGGAAGAGATGGAAGTCTTTTGGGACACGCAGTCCCATGACATTTCCATATGGTTGCCTTACTCTAGTTTCACCAGTTCTCTGAATACTGGTCAGTTATTTTGATAGCTTTCTTTCCCAGTCAATCTCCTGATGCTGTCCTAGTCAACTGTACGGTCCTGTGATAATCAGAAAAGAACCACTCAGATCCTGGGGGCCTTATCATGCCTCATCTTCCTTCCCTCTCCCCATCGATATTGGGTATGAAGCATGAAAAATCTCCAGATGTTAAGAGAAGATCAAAGGCACAGTTTCATAAGGAGAAAATGCTCTATGAACTTTTGATACAAAAAATGCACACACAGTTGACAGTTAAAGGTTGGGTTCAGTTTTTAAACAATGGTCTTTCAACTTTTCCAAAACAGCATATTACTATGAAGCACATTTCAAGTGGAACCAGCTAAATGGGTACTTTAAATTTTTTTTTTTAAAGACCTTTCCTCAAAACCAATCTCTTTGAAAATAATCCAGACTAACTATATTAAATCAAACAATTACAGAATTGGGACATCAATAAAAATATTTTTAAAAAATTATGACCTTGCTATTGCTTAAGGAAATTGACGCTCTTTTTACAAATTTAGTATATTTTTAGAAGCACTGAACAGTTTTGGTTTTTTTTTTGGTACCTTTCTTGTGTGTGGGTGTGGATATTCTGAGTTATAAAAACAGTGGGCTTGTAAGAACAAACAGAAATAGAGTAGGTAGATTTATATTGCATGACAATGGTGGCATCTGTGATTTGCAGAGCATTGTGGATTGCTCTGTAGAGAGGCAAATCAGTCTATTTTATTTTTAAGCAGTTAAAAATTTGCTATGTAGATTTGACAATTTTTTTGATAGCTGGCAATTGCATTACACCCATTCTGATCATGCATAATAATGATGAATAACTGAACTTGAATATATCCTGAAAAAAAACAACATTTTTTTTGTATTTTGTCACTTTCTATCAAGTAAAGTCAAATTTCTATTGAAAAATACTATACTTGCTGTGTTGTATGAGACTGGATAGTCACAATATAAGTGGGCCTACTTGACTTATCCTCAGTAAAATATGGATCTAGTTCATTCACAGACTTCCTCTGGTGTCCTTTAATCGACATTTGAGCTTAAATTTAACTGCCAGAAATCATCCCACTCATTGAATAAAGCTGGCAAGGCTGCAAAGAACTGTGACCTCAGATCCTAAGTCATACGGAAATTGCTTTGGACTGTGGTTACTCGTGTAAAAAAACAATACAGCAGAAATGACTGAGCTGTTCACTGACATGCACTGAGCCTCAAGAGATACTTTTACTTGCAAATGTTTACTGAGCTATATATCACTTTCAACAGTGAAAGAAATTCTTTCTTCTGGATATTTTTTGCCATATTGTGCTCTCATCTCCAGAGGAAAAAAAAAATATCTCAGTAATCTTATGCACTGGAAGCAACATTTTAGACCTTAAGCAAGTGAATGGTAATGGATATGAAAATGAGCCTTTCAGGTTTCTCTCATACCCATCTGCTAGAAATCAGCACAAATGAGGAGAAATGAGGATCAATTTTAAAGATGAGATCTATACCAAAAAAAAAAAAAAAAGTGGTGGCTGGAAAAACTCAGGGAAAACAAAATATATTTCTGTGCTACAAAATAGATAATATTTTTGTTGGAGCAAGAATCACATATCTGCATACTACTGGCATATTTTAGGAAAAAATAAGTACTGATATATACATGAAATCTCCACTAATAGAAATGAAATGTGATATTTTACATTAAAAATTAAGGATATAGAGCAAT
This sequence comes from Cygnus atratus, assembly GCF_013377495.2. Lineage (NCBI taxonomy): Eukaryota > Metazoa > Chordata > Aves > Anseriformes > Anatidae > Cygnus > Cygnus atratus. The sequence goes on from NC_066366.1 coordinate 21,897,872, forward strand.
AAAAGTAGAGCCATAAAATACAGGGGAAATACAACTCAAGAAACATGTTGATTATTTGTGTATAGTAACACCTTGTACCTGGAATTTGCTATGTACAGATACAGGACTACATTCATCCAGTATTAATACCCATGTGGTATCTCCTAGATGGTTCAGCACTATAATCGTTAAAATAAGAACTAAACCAAAGCAATACTGCCTAAGAAAATATTAGAAAGTAAACATTTTCTAAACTATACAATTATAATTGGCATAATAATAAATTGTGTGCATTATTTTTAATGAATTTGAAATGTTTATATGTACTTTTTATGGCTACTCAAATCTACTTAGTGCTTATCAGGCTTTTTCAGTTTTTTTTTTTTTTTCCCCAGTCTCCCATATTCATTATTCTCACTCTATGCTGTTGTCACTTAATTGACTTTGGGGTCTGCAGCTGTGCCTACTGCACATTTCTGATGCTACCCAAAGCCCTTCTGTCCTGAAAATACTCCTGAGGGCTTCAAAATTCCATTCATAATCCAAGATAGAGAAGTCTCAAATAAGGCATGTAATTACCATGGCTGTGGGCACAACTAGCTTTGTTTGAGCATGTACCCACTTTTCCCCTATATTTGTAATTCAAATTCTAAAGCTATTTTACTACTTATATGAAATTAGGGGTTAGACAGTGCTCTTGACCAATATTACCCTCTTCTCTTCATACAGTGCTATTCTTTTTCACCTAGACATTGCCTTGTGAACCAGAGTTCACTGAACGTGAGGTAGATCTCAAGTATACTAATCACATTTCATAGTTAAAGAATATCCTCCTTAGTCTTTGGAGGAAAAATAAAATTTTATTTCAGAGAAAAGAAAGTTTTTTATTTTTATAGACCTACAAAATCTTCACGCAGTACCCCAATTTTGTTATTTGTTACCATACATTGGAAAGTCTAAGAGCTCAGCTACACTTAACTACAAAGTGTTTGTTTCTAGTGACAGAGATTTAAGGCTGTTCTACCTGCTGTCATCCAAACCACCCTGATGGGTTAAAATATCAGCCCCTGTTGCATGAACCCAAGGAAATGCCATCAGTAGTGGTGGGTTGACCCCAGCCAGCAGCTAAGCACCCACACAGCTGCTCACTCCAACCTCCTGCAGGATGGGGGAGAGAACAGCAAGAGCAGAAGTGAGAAAACGCTGTAGGCTGAGACAAAGACAGTTTAATGAGTGAAAATTTAAGTGAAAGAAAAAGATCAACTGTTGCAAAGGCAATCACTCAGCACCTCCCACAAGAAGACTAATGCACAGCTGGTCTCTGAGCAATGGCCTCCTTAGAGAACAAATGCCTCCGCTTCTTCCTTTACCCCAATTTTTATTGCTGAGCATGAAGTTATATGGTATGGAATATCTCTCTGGCCAGTTTGGGTCAGATGTCCTGGCTGTGTCCCCTCCCAGCTTCTTGCCCACACTGAGCCTACTTGCTGTGGTGGGCAGACAAAATATTAGTGTGTTATTAGCACTGTTTTAACCACAAATGCAAAACACAGCACCATATAGGCTGCTATGAAGAAAGTTAACTCATCCTTACAAGACTCAGCACAGCTGGGAGAGAAAATATTATTATTATTATTTTTTTAATGTCACTCACATAAGAAAGCCCACTTCAACGTGGTTATATTTCCTCTGGGCTATATTTCAACCTTAAATATTCCTGGGCTGCCACAATGCATGCTAGAATGGAACAAGAGATTGTCAGCGATGAGCAATGCAGCGAGAGAAAAACAGATATTGTTGTAGGATGAGAGCACTCAGATTTATTGAAATTGGTTGGTTTGTAGCAGTAGCTGTAACAATGTGGGAGGTAATCATTTTCCAATTTAAATGACATTTTGTACTTAATGAGACATTCATTCACAGAATGTAATGAATTTGAAGAGCTTTTTTCTTTTTTTTTTTTCTTTTTTTTTTTTTAGGACAAGCCTTTATTTAACAAACATAAGACTAAACAACTTGTTTATTTTTAAATATTGATGTTGTCACTATTACCGCAAAACACTGAGTAAGAATTCACACATAGGAAGTGATATCTGAATGTGTCAGTTTAGTATCAAAACAAGTACCAAGAGAACTATCACAGTTTGGCAGGTTAAAGAGAAAGATGTAACAGCAATGGTCTCATGGTCTGGATATAGGCCTTGGAGCAAGGAATTGCATCTCAGCTCTAATCATCTCAGCTCCTTCAATTACCTCAGGGAGATCACAACTTCCCTCTTTGCTTCCCCACAGCTAAAAGAGGATAACACTGCCTACTACACTATATGGATGTGCACAAAAATTTTGAATAATGCTGCTCCTGAGAATTGCTTTCTTTGGGCCTACTGCTTGCAGAGCAACAACCTTAACAGGAGCAAATTATCTACGAGCCAACTGAAAACTACTCGTAAGAGCTTTTTGAACAGTAGTAAAGGAAACTCATTAAGATACTATAGAATTAACTTGCTCCTGTAAACTACATCCTTATGCTTTCCCTCCCATCCCATACAATATCCAATCCTACCTCATTCTTCAAAGTCTGCGAGAAATTATTACCTATATGCATAGGAATCCCCCAATCAGTCTGAAAACAGATAATATTATTGTAGGCTGCTCTTCCCCATCAGTCACTGCTCTACTGCAGCTTCTCTTTGAACCTTGAACCACCCCCACCAGATATACCACAACCCAGAGGACAGCCATGCACTACTTTGGGAGAGTGCAACTGGCCTGAGGACAACTGGGTTGCATTTATTACTGTTGTTTAAGGAAAGAAAAGAAGATTGTGCCCTTAGCATATTGTTCAATGAAGAAAACAATACTTATTTTCTGTGTTCACATGTGAAAAGTACTTCCACAAATAATATGAGTTAGATGGGCAAACCCATTAAGATACCTTTCTGTGATCCGCCATAATGGCAACCAATTAAATAGGTCTGTTCCTCTTATCTAATCTTTCCTTTCTTATTAGCATTTAGAGTGCGCCTATCACCCTACTACCTCTGCTCTAAATATAGAATTGATACCTGCACAGAATGTACTCTGTAATCTGCCTTGTGTCATTACTGAATTTAGCTCCTTGATTAGTGCTATTGCCTCCTAGGTTTTGCATGCACCAGATAAAATAGTATTGACTTAAAATTCACACTAGACTTTCTGTTAAAATTATTTGATCTTTACATTCAATATTATTTGAAATAATCTCCCCAGATGAATAAATTGTTTTTTACCTATTAGAATGATTTTTTTTCTTATTCATATTTATAACATTTCCATACTCTTGCCAATCACAGTGTCATCTCTACATACAATGGCATGCTGCAAATCCTTCTTCAGGAGCACCACTAGGTAATATGAGACCAAAAACCAATTTCTTTTCATGTATTTTAGTTGAAGAACTTTGTGTAACAAGGGTTGTTATTTAGCCAATAATTTTTCATGCAAAATTTTTGAGTACCTAATTAATAATTCAATAATAGCTGTAGTAATGCAATCAGCAGCAATATCTTACTTTATTGGTTTTGTTATTCAGCTAAAAAAGCAATCAAATTTGAATTTCCTTTGGGAAAATTCATTCTTTTCATTGCTCATAACTCAATTACCAGTGGAATGATTTTTCTCTTACTATTTGATTTTTCTTGTAAATTAGCATGATGTTGGATTTCTTGGAAGTAAGTGCCAGGATTAATGTTTCCAACAAATCCGCTTCAAAGTAGAGGTTTGCAAAGGTGGTTAATGGAGACCAAATGCAGGTGAGGAGTTATTCTTTTCCATGCATTCTGACGACTTTTTTTTTTTTTCAGACAGTTCTGGTTCTACCTACTGTAGTTACTTATCTGAAAGAGTATAAATCATGAAGTCATCAGAACTAGTAAATAATAGCTATAAATTCACTTAACTACTTAGTACCTCACTATTGGTCTACACAGCCCAGTTTTCCTACCTCTTGCTTTCATCAGCATCTTAATGACTTGGTGAATCCTTGGTGACACTGATCTTGCAATCAAAGCCAGTAGAGCACTTGAAAGGATGACAGTTTTCAACCCTGTCCCCATTTAGGGAAAGATTTCCATCTCTAATACATCTTTCTCTGTGATATATTTGCAAAAACTCTCTTTGCACCCTTTAAACTCCCTACTAATAAATTCTACTTTGAGCTACAACAGCAGCTATTCACAGAAATAAAGCAAGCTGCATAATCAGATTCTGCTTTGGATAGTACCTTCAAGGAAAAAAATGATAAGGGAAGGGAACAGAGGAGGGAAGAGGGAAGGGAATGGAAAGGGGGAAGTGGAAAGAGAAAAAAGGAGAAAGGAGAAAAGGGAGGGGAAGTGAAGGGAAGGGAAGGGAAGGGAAGGGAAGGGAAGGGAAGGGAAGGGAAGGGAAGGAAGGGAAGGGAAGGGAAGGGAAGGGAAGGGAAGGGAAGGGAAGGGAAGGGAAGGGAAGGGAAGGGAAGGGAAGGGAAGGGAAGGGAAGGGAAATGCAGAGTTCAGAATTATAGCAAGTGTTCTTGTTCTTATCCTATCAATTAAGCTGACATCAGATAAATTTGTTGTGACACATTAGAAAAGCACCAAACCTTGCTTTGGACAGAATAATTACAGAACAAAATGTAAATATAGGGTAGCATGCATGGGCCCAACTGTGACCACTTTTCCCTACCTAGGACTATCAGCACAACCTAGCTAACAGAAAATAACTCTGAAAATTTACAGTGCATGTACTGAAACTGTGAGCTTACACTACAGTATCCTCTTTGACCTTTGTTCCCTATGATAATTAGCTGAAATTAGCACAGATTATGGTCACCTATAAGACAGCAATACTTTCACTCTTTTGTATATTCATATGTGGAAAGTCTATGGTTTTGTTGTAGTGCAGCCCAATCCATAAGGCTTGCTTCTACTACTAGAAAAAGGGCAACTGCTTTTTGCTATTGTGAATCAGGTTTGCTCGATAGGAGAGTAATCCATAAAATAAATGAACTGTGATGGCTGTTCAGACCATGTAGCTATGAAACACGGGATAGAAAAAAATCATATGACCAAGCACTGCAAAAAGGACTCACAGGACTTTGGATTAAGGACCTACATAGCTTTTTCTGTAAGGACAGATTGGTCTGTTACATCTGTTCTGCTGCTCAGCATCGATGCAAGAACATTCTTAGAACTAGTAGAGAACAGGTGCTAGAAATAGAATCGCCTAATATTACCTTTCGTTTTAAATCATTTCCAAAAGGACTGTGTACTGAAATGTTATGCATAGGAAACTTTAGGAAATGTTTCCAATGAGTCATCATCGGAGTTACTGTACTGCTTACTGTATGTAATCCTGTTTCCTATTAAACCTACTTGCTGGATAGCCTTAGAAACCAAATTAGATCATTACACTTGTGTTACTGCAAGGCTTGCTCTTGAATGCTGTTTTCAAGATGATGTGCATGTCTCGTCTTGATTTCCTGACTTCTCTTCATTGTCTACACAGGTTCTTTATCTGCTCCCAATTTCTTAATTCTTTAAATCTGAATAGAATTGTAGTATACAAAACCAAAGCAAAGCAAAGCAAAGCAAACCAAACCAAACCAAACAAAAACCACCAAAAAGTCCAATGGACAGGGCATCTGCCAGCCTCTGAGACACAAGGATTCACTTCTCTAGAGTGCTGTAGAGTGCCCGTGTGCCAGAACTAAATTCAATAGAGGCTTTAGGCCCAGCCTTAAGCACCATGCCATTCTGCAGAATTCAGTGTTGCCAGTTCTCATTAATTTCATGTGAGTGATGAAATCTTCATTAAGAGAAAAGGCAGTACTACAATGATATGAGAAACGTCTGCCTTCTCTGAATTTTAGCGAGACCTATAAGAAAATCCACTCTGAGTGTCTCCTTGCCACATCTGCTTGTCTAGAGCACTTAATGATGAAGATTTTAAGGATTATTTGAGAATTCTACAAATCTAAATTTTAGGTTTAGATGTCTAAAGATTCCTTGTAACTGATATTTAGCCTGCTTGTCCATCATATTCTGTCTTAAAAAATAATGGAGATATTTTTTTTCCAAATCATTTTGGTTTTATTATTCTTTTCTTTTGATTCATAATTAAAGCAAAAATAAAGCATAATAGGTAGACTGACCTTACAGCATGTTTGTCTCAATGCCTTAGATCCCTTAGATCCCAAGACCCTTAGATTTCCTTACACGTCACTGGATCCCAACATCTTGGTTATAGAAAGTGTCTGTACAGGAGTGAGTATGCGCATAGAAACTAGTCTGTAATCTATGACGCCATTTAATAAACTGTTATTATTGTAGCATATGGAAGCAAGAACAACATATTTGAAATGAAAATACTAAGGGGGGCTTCTTGATTTGAAAATATTAGTGCCATTATGTTGTATTTCTAAACCTGAACAAATGTTATATTTAGACCTACGACACAACAGGGTATGAATTATTGCACACTAATTCACAACTAATGTGTTGCTGCGAATAAAGCTAAAGGCTGAGTGCAATCAACTCAGCTCCATCAGTACAACATTAATTCACACACTAGAAGATCTTATTGCACTTATAAAAATATTATTTCAAAAGGTCACAGATTCTAAAAATAAATGTAATGTAACCAGGGTCAAGTTCCAAGAATTATTATCTACCACCAGTCTGCTTTATATCTTTTAAAAATAATTACATATATCACAGAGAACTTGCATGTGGGAGACCCAAACCTAAACAAATTCCTGATTTCAGCAACAAAATTACATGCAAGCCCACTGAATATGGAGTTCATGGTCATACCTGGAAAATAATAGAATAAAAGGATATATCTGTTGCATCTGTTTAGGCAAACCAGTGTAAATCTAACTGATTTTAACATTTTAAACTGAAATGCTACCAATGAAGGAAGCTTCTGGATTTACTTCCAGGCATTATGGACTACCTGGCCTCCACACAGCTAGGCTTAAGTAAAATTCTGTTTTTGATTTGGTATTCCATCTGCAACTTTTGAAATGAAATACCTGTGGACTTTTCCAGGACAGTAGTTGGGTCTTATGTTGTATTAATTAGACTCTCCCAAGCTAAATATTCTATGGGTTGTAAGTGTGTTTTTAGGGTAGCGAATGTTACCTTTTGTTAGTGTTTAAGAATAGAGCTTTTTGATGATGTCTAGTATTTATGTATTTTTGAACGGAGTAACAGAATACTTTTGGATTCTTATTTGTCTATGTCATGGTCTCCCTTACAGAATAGACCAAGAATAGGTTAAGAACAAGCAGTGGGGGACCTTTTACCAAAGGATAGCTGGGGTTATGAGTTTCCTGCGGCTGGAGAGGCTGTCTTGTCTTTTTTCTCTTTTATTGGGAATGACAAGAAACAGCTACAGAGAAAGGCTATACATGTGTTCCATTTGGAGGTCTGTCCTAGGAAATGGTATCTCCAAAAAAAAGAACCTACAGGTAGAGAAAAGTTCTGGATGAGCCCAGGGTGCATCAGTGCTGAAGAAAGCAAAGTTGAATACATCTGACAGAATACAATTCAGCAATTAAATGGATTTGTTAGACCTTAGAGTTTAGCTTTGGCCAGGAAAGGAAACTGAAGTTATTCCAGTACTCTTACACATGTTTTTATCTGGTCCACTTCAATATACTTGCACTTCTGTATAGTTTCAATGCAGATGAACATGAATCTCAATACTAATCCACATATCTTTGACTTTTTCATATTTCATTATGAACCCCAATGACTCACACTGACCATCTGATTTTCACTAATAAATCTGTACATGCTGTGAACTGTTTGAAAAGGTTTTTGTACATGTGTGTGTGCACACTGGAATTTCATTAAGAATCTTGGGGAGAGTCCTGATTTTAAATGAATAAGATTTGATTCTTTGAGAGGAAAATTATAAATGTTAAGCAGTTATTGTAGGGAATATTGATTTATCAAAATTGAATTTAAGTGCTGCAACTTTTCCTCCATTATTCATACCTTTTAGAATAGAATAAATTTTATTACAGGTAGTGAATTTACACTGGATTCATTCCACACAAAAAAATCAGATTTATTTCACTATATTCCTTTAATAAAATGAAACAAATGAATATTAGGCATGAATAATTTAAGAAATGAATATACTCTTTTAAGAGAAAGAAGTAGTGGCAGACTAACACTAAACAGAATGTTCTTATGACAGCCTAGGTACTGTATTGGTATTTGTGAAACCAAGGTTTCTGAAGTGACATTTATTGTGATAAAGAAAACAGCTGTTCTACCAAGTTTAAACACATCTCTCAGGTACAAGCTAACTCACTGTATCCTCCATTAAAAATGTTGTGTGTACTATTAAATTGGTAAGAAATTCCCAGAGATAAAGTATGGACAAAATATTGTTGGTATTTCACTAAGGAATATAATTGTCTTACTGACAAGAGAATAGGTATGTCAGAAGATGGCAGAGCTGTGCCACATGAGTCAATGGACTAAGATGCTGTCTAGGGCCCTTGGTGAGTTAATATCAGGTCTCTTCAGAGATGAAAAATAATAATTAAACACTGCTTGTCAATTAATGCCAACTTAAAGAAAAGTCCTACACTTAGATTAAGTGAGGAGATTGGGTTGCTTGAAAACAGCAAGAAAGGAGGAAGAAAAGGACTATGGAATAATGAAAGATGTAAGGTAAAAAGGGAAAATAATTAAACACACATGCACTTATGCAGAGTTGGAGCACTCATATCTCTAATTAGAATTTCAGTGCAGGAGCCCAATTTAACCTTAGGGAGTCTTTATAGTCATGTCAGTGTTGTGCACAGCACTCAATCTAATGCTGGTACACCAGTTTCAATTTTCATATTATATTTAACAGAATGCTATTATTTATATGTACAACATATATTTCACTTTTAAGTGCAATATAGTGGATGTCTTTAGCATCTGTTTGTGAGAAGTGCTGTTTATTAGGAACCTGAAAACTGATTACCTGAAAACTGATAACCTGAAAAGTTATTTCCTTTTTCTCATACTTTCTCCATTAATGAATGCATGCACTGGGTTTCCATATTCAACATACAGAGGCCTCATATTTTTGAGTTATTATGCTGTATTGGCATTACTTCAGAGGCAAGTGTTTGTCAATATAGAATATATCCAGCAGAAAGAAGGTAAAAAAAATGCTCAAGTATTTAACAGGTGAAGAATGTGTCAAAGTGGAATAGCCATAATACTACAATAACTGTGCTCCACAATGTGCCTCAACCTCTGATGAAATCTATAAACACTAAGAAAGTAGTTTTCCTTATTTTGGGTCTTATCTCCCACCTAAGCAGATTGAAAGAGCCATCAGTAGAGCATGAAGTTAATGAGACTAACTAAAATGTTCTGAAAAATGTTCTGTTCCACATAGTATTTCCTTAGAAGTTGTAGATAGAACTTTTATTAAAAGTTGTTAGCTCTGCTAGAGACCTATTTCTTATTCCTAAAGCCTATTTTCTTCAAAATACTTGAAGGGAACTGTTTTTTTTTTTTTTTTAAACTATAACTGAGAATGTAAATTTCAGAAATATTTGGGTTTTATTTTTTATCTTAATTTTGGTTTTTATTTATTATTTATTAATTATTTTATTACTTATTATTTATTATTTATTTATTCATTATCATTTAGATTAACGACCTCTTTGCTCCCTCCTGTGTAGTCTAACTTATGGAATTCTTTTTGAGCAAAATGCATCCTAGTTACTTCAACTCCTTAGACAACTGTTAGTCAAGTTCATGGATGGCAGGTAGGCGGATGCTGGAAGGGTTAATTATCTGTTCCTCCACCAACAGTGCTCAAAGGAGCATATGTGCTTCTGGTCATGTGATGCAATTACAGCTGACAGCCTGTCCTGTCCCCTGAACAGCTGGCTCTGATCCTCAGATTAATGTACCTAAAACAGTAAAATCTTTGTACTTTGTAATGATCAAGAATGACAACACTTTCTAGAGTATATCCCCTATTCCTGCTGACCAGTACCCTTCATGGGAAATTACTGGCACACGCTCAGTAACCCATGAAATACTTATTACCTGTAAAATTCATAATAATATTTGGTTTGCAGTTTCATGTATCTTTATTCCTAGAAATGAATTTTTAAAATTACCCTTCTTTAAGCCCCCAGAATGTTTACACGGTTCTTGCACACTAACATCTGCTAAGCCTTTTTTTTTTTTGCTCAAGAAGAATAATTCATGCCTCTTGAGTTTGCACACGTTTCCCATATGTCTAGAAAATCATATGCTCTCACTCCTTTCTTGTCAGAGGTTTTCATTCTCCCATACATTTATCAAGGAAGAAAAACTGCCAACGTACTTTATTTTCACAAGTTTTTCACCAACTACTTTACATTTTGAATCCCTATACATTTACAAGAGTGTTCCCATGGAAACCAGAAAGTAATTCTCTCCACAATTTTCTTGGCAAATGAATGCAAGTAAAAATGGATTTAATAATTTTAGCAGAAACTTTCAGTGACTTAGTTCTAGCTCAGAGTTCTAAGACTGTATTTTGAGTGCTGTGTCAGGGGATTCTTGAGAAAGGCAGGGAGCTTTCTTCTGACATTCATAAAAAAATGCAGATGTTAGCATCCACGCTTCTATGGGCCTAGCATAGCTATACCATGACTTTTCTACCAGTGACATGGTGGTAACACTAAGACCTCTAAAATTCTGATTTGGACCACAGAGCCTATTTTTTAAATAAGGCATGCATTTTAATTAGCTGCTTGAGCAGCTTGGATCAGAGTAAAAGTTATCATACAACTTCCTTCACAGAAGTTCTAGTGAACTTATCCAGACACCTCTGAGGAAGGAATACTATATCATATAACTTTTTTTTTTTTCATCTTCTATGCACTCAAGTCTTACATAAGTCTTCTCTCTGATGCTCCCCCTTTCCTGCAATTTATTCACAGGGAAATATTAGGCAAACAGGCTGTACGCATCCAGATGGATAGAAACTGTAGTGTAACTTAAATCTTCCTGCCAATGGCTGATACCAGAGTAACCTTCCCACTTGACAAATGGTAGACCCTCTTACTCTTCATGTCTTCTCTGTGGTATGTTTCCTCATGAAACTAATATTGCTACATTTTTGTCAAATCAGGATATGAAAACAAGTAGTGTCCCAATAACTAACGACAGCAATCACTTTTCAAGTCTTTTCATTATTTGATCATAAGTAAGAGGACTGTGACTGCTAACGCAATGAGTAACTGGAACTATCATAGCTAATTGCCAATGTGTGCATATCTGATTTACATCAAGTTATCAGTCATATCCTAGCTGCTGTTAGGTAGACTTTTTGGGCAGAGACACTCTTCTATTGAAACTAATCCTGTTACTACCTTAAATGGGACTTAGTTACATAGGATGTGGAAAAGGCTGAGGCACTGAATGCCTTCTTCACCTCAGTCTTTCCTAGCAAGATCAACCCTCAGAAATCCCAGGCAGAATGGGGGTCATATCCTTGTTGGGGGAGAGTCAGGTCATGGAATACTTCAGCCAACTGAACGGACATAAGTCCACGGCCCTGATGGTATGCACCCTTGAGTGCTGAGGGAGCTGGCTGACGTCATTGTGAGGTCACCCTTGATAATCTTTGAACTCCCATGGTGACTGGGAGAGGTGCCTGAGGACTGGAGGAAAGACATATATCTTTCATATCTGCAAAAGGGACAGGAAGAACCCAGGGAACTGTGGGCCAGTCAGTAACATCTTGATCCCTGAGAAGGTGATGGAATATGTAATCCTGGAAACCATTTTCAGGTGCATGAAGGATGAGAAGGTGATTAAGAATAATCAGCATGAATTCAGAAAGGGAAAGTCATTTTGACTGGCTTGGAAGATGAGGGGAGAGCAATGGATATTGTCTACCTAGACTTCAGTAAGGCTTCAGCTCAGTCTCTCATAAGATTTCATAAAGAAGCTGGTCAGTTATGGTCTGGATGAGCAGACAGCGAGGTGGATTGAAAACTGGTTCATTGGCTAGGCCCAGAGGGTGGTGATAAGTACTGCGAAGTCTAGTTGTAGGCCAGTAACTAGTGATGTACCCCAGGGGTCAATATTTGTGCCAGTGCTGATTAACAACTTTGTTAATGGTCTGGATGAAGGGGCAGAGTGTGGCCTCACTAAGTTTGCTGATGTCACTGGGAGGACTTACTGACACGCCAGAGGGTTGTGCTGCCATCCAGAGTGACATTGCCAGTCTGGAGAAATAGGCTGACAGAAACCTCATGAAGTTCAACAGGGGCAGGTGTTAAACAAAAATTTGCTAGCAAGGACTCAAGTATACTTGACTTTGGCTCCTAAGAATCATTACATTCTGGAAAAATAGGTGAATCTAGATGCATGATAGAAAGGTACTGGGAAAACAAGATTCTGTGGCCTTACAGTCAAAAGATAATGTTCATTTTATAAATATGTTACTGTTGGAGAATGTAACTATATATGAGCTCTATATTTTTTGAAAGGGCAAGCCACAAATAACTTCTGACAATAAATAGGTAAGAGTAGGAGATCATAATGAAATTTAAGGTAGCTAACAGATTACCTACTTATTAGACCACAAAAGCAATGTCACTAACATATTCATAGAATCATAGAATCACAGAATGGTTTGGGTTGGAAGGGACCTTAAAGACCATCCAGTTCCAACCCCCCTGCCATGGGCAGGGACACCTCCCACCAGACCATGTTGCTCAAAGCCCCATCAAACTTGGCCTTGAACGCCTCCAGGGATGGGGCATCCACAGCTTCTCTGGGCAACCCGTTCCAGTGCCTCACCACCCTCAGAGTAAAGAATTTCTTCCTTATATCTAATCTAAATCTAATACCCTTTTAGTTTAAAGCCCTTACCCCTTGTCCTCTCGCTACAATTCCTGATAAAAAGTCCCTCTCCTTTCTTGTACACCCCCTTTAGGTACTGGAAGACCACTATAATGTCTCCCTGGAGTCTTCTCTTCTCCAGCCAGGCTTCAGCCCTTTGATCATCCTTGTGGCCTTCCTCTGGACTCCCTCTAATAGGTCCATGTCCTTATGCTGGGGGCCCAGAGCTGAGCACAGTACTCCAGGGGCAAGAGCAGAGTGGGAGAACCACCTCCCTTGACCTGCTGGCCGTGCTTCTTTTGATGAAGCCTAGCATTGGGCATTCTGCCAAGAAGGCTCTGAAAAGTCTCTTCCTCTATAGTAACTTTTTTTTTTTTTTTTTCCGAAACAATCTATGATTTCTCAGGTTGCAATGTCATGTCATGTAACTGAATGTGTCATACCCAACTGCAATATGACGAGAAACAACATAACAAAAGTGACAAGATTTAACATGACAAGTAAAAATGAAATGCTGCAGTGGTAAACACCAGTTTTCAGCAATTTGGTATGTCATGTTTTTTAAAAAGAACAACCTATCAGTATGGTTTTCATATAATAATCACATCTCCTGACATACAGAATTGCTTGGTTTTCAGTGTTTCATGTTTTCAGACTCCCCAATAGTGATTATCTTTTGAAATCCAGTTGAAAGATGTATTTTTGGCTCAATTAACACTTGTATACTCACAAAAATTAATCATCAATGTGAGTCTAAAACACAGATGCTTATTGTGAAGTTTACTGTGAAATTGGGAAAATAAGTTTAACCAATAATTTCAATTTATATTATGGATAAGAACTGCTTAGAAGAGTTCCACTTGCTTATCTTACAGTGGTTGGTAATGGCATATAATTTCTTAGTTGCTTCAGGTAAAAGCTATTATTTGGGAAACGTAACAAGATTCCAACCACTAGATAAATTCCTGAAAGTAAAAAAAAAAAGGAAAACTAAATATTTTCAAGTTTATCAGTACACAGAGACCAGAACTAGAAATTTTAAGTTTGAACTGGAACTGACAGAGCAAAAACATTAAGCCTGACAGACAGAGGAAGGAAAAAAAAAATGACACATTGGGCAGGACCAACAACTGGCTAGAAATGAAGTTGCTTATTCTCACCATGGAAATTTTATTTTTGAAAAATTACTATTTTTTGTTTAAATCTATCTTTATTTGTTATTGTAGAGCACAAGATGTTTAATATTTAGGTAACATAGTAGGCAACCCTATTACTGCTGATATGTCATACTGTGAAACAGTGCAGTTGAAATAACTATGTATTTTATTGCAATATGAATAAAGATAGTTTATTGTGATCTGATGAAACGTTTTTTGGATTATAGCATCTCCTGTTTATGTTTTACTAAGACAGTTTCTTTAATGGCATTAAAAATGTCAAAAAAGACACTTTGTTATTGGAATAGAATAGTTCAGCTGGAAGGGATCTTCAAAGATCATCTAGTCCAACCGCCTGACCTCTTCATGGCTAACCAAAAGTTAAAGCCTATTAATGAGGACATTGTCCAAATGCCTCTTGAACGTGGACAGGCATGGGGCATCAACCACCTCTCTAGGAAGCCTGTTCCAGTGTTTGACCACCCTGCCAGTAAAGAAATTGTTCCTAATGTCCCGTCTGAATGTCTTGTGATGCAGCTTTGTGCTGTTCCATTGTCTCCTGTCATTGGATCCCAAGGACAAGAGACCAGCAACTCTCTTTCCACTTCCCCTCCTCAGGAATTTGTCTTATGTGAGGTCTTAGCCTCCTTTTGTTTAGACTACAAAACCCAAGCGTCCTGCAGATGCTTTCAAGTATCTTGAGATCTTTTTTATATTGTGGAGACCAGAACTATGCACAATATTCAAGGTTAGGCTGCGCCAATGCTAAACATAGTGGGAGAATTTCCTCTTTTGACTGGCTGTATTTAATTCATCCCAAAATGTAGTTTGCCCTCTTGGCTGGCAGGACACACTGTTGACTAATGTTGAGCCTACTGTCAACCAGCACCTCCACATCCCTTTCTGCCTAGCTGCTCTCCAGCCACTCATTTTCCAGTCTGTACCTGAGTCAGGCATTGCTTCATCCCAGGTGCAGAACCCAGCATTTATCCTTGCTGAATTTCATGTCAATGCTGATTTTCCAATACGCCAGTCTAACTAGATCCCTTTGCAAAGTGTCTCATCCCTCCAGACAATCAACAGTACCTCCCAGTTTAGTATTGTCAGTGAACTCACTAAGGATGCACTGAACTGTATATATATTTAATGAATATGATATTCTCAAAAATTAAATTATGATTTTCACTATGGAGTGCTTTTTGGATTGTAAGAAGTAAATAATTTGTATTGCTTCTGTCTTACTAGATCTTAAAATATGAATAGATCTAGTCCTCCAAGGTTCCAAGATCAAAACTTCAAGGTCTCAAGTGTTTAGTAAATTTTGTCATAAGTAGAATAAGGAAGTTCTTGTTCTCTCCATGAGTTTCAGAAGAGAAGCCCTTGTTTTGCAAAATAAAAGGCTGGCATTTTCTATCAGTGACGAATATCAGCATGAAACAAGTGGATGGCATCTCCTCTGGCATTAATTCTGAGGTTGTTGTGAGTGTCATTGTTGTCTAAACCTGGCTGCAAAAGTCTTCAGCTGACACCTCTGGTACTATTGCTGTGATATGTGGAAGCCTCATGTCACAGGCTCTCTGAAAATAAAACTAACCTTCTAACCTTGAGGACCATTGTTGTCCAGATAGGTGAAATATGACATCTGTTTTCTGTAAGATGAATACTCTCTCCAGAAAAGAGAGAATCACCTCTCCTTTTGGGAAAGGGGAAAATTGTTACTGTGAGTCAATAAACACATAGAGTATATACCCTCTGCTTACTTCTCCTGGGTACCTTTAGTAGAAACCAAAATTTCTAGAGGTTGTGCAGCAGTTACTGTAGCTGCAGTGACTGTAGTTGCATCAGTACAAAAGCCTCATGAGCAGAAGAACTGTGTGAAAATGCAGAAGTCAAACGTACGAGCCCAACAGGCTCACTGGCACATACTATGGTATCCCTGAGCAACTTGCTATGTAGAAGCACCAGCTGTGCAGATTTGTCCTTGAACAGATAAAGCAGATAAAACAGATAAAGCAGATAAAACATCCACACTAAATTATGAGAAAGATAGCCTATATGACCAAAACCAATTTATTTTAGGGAGGGTGGACATGCATCAGTCTGGGACAGCCATGTTATTTGAAGGGGTGGGTCACAGTCTGTCATTCTTTAAACTGAACTAAGGAGTGCTCACACTGCTACACTGGTAGAGATAATTATTAATTTTGCAAATTTCAGCTCCAAGAATAATGTTATTGATAGAGACATTGCAACATGTGTTTATATGATTTTACATGTGTTGGTTTGTATGTTTCATGCCATAAATTTGGACAGGTGTTTATTTTACTTGAAATAGTAATGATTTATGCTCACAGATGGACTTCAAAGTATTCTTACACAAGGTAGCTCAGTCAAATCAGTAGATCTGGAGATCTCCTTCCAAAGTGGATCTTTTCTGTGACAAAAACTCACAGAAAACAAAAATGTTTTTCTCATTTCATTAGTATATATACAAAACTTCAGTATGATACTAGGGAGAACTAGGAAGTGATTATGTCTTTGCCTATGTGGAAAACGATGTGATTTCAAATTTTAGGTTAGGTAGTTACTCTGATATCTAAAATCCTATTTTTGAAATCTGAGTCATATTTCCAAATAAATCTGTGAATCATCTGAAGAATCATCCATCACTGATCAGTGTCTTAAATCCAGACAACGATTTCTGATTTTCAAAATCCTTAAAGAATGTTATCACTTTCTGCCTTCTTGAAGGCAGAAAAGCCCTTCTTGAATAATTTTTTTTAGTAGTAGTAATAGCAGTAAATTGAAGTACAATGGCAAAACTCTTGTGTTCCATAAACATTTGTTTCCATTTCACTTCTAAAGAAAAAGAGACTGAGAAAACACCTGGGAATCACAACTACAATCTTCATCACAGTCTTTGTTGCCTCTGAGGAGGATTAGTGTATTGGCATCAGTGAACATTCATCTCTATTTTTTCTGTTCGTTTTGCATTGACCTTCAACAATATGGAAGCCCCAGAAAAGGATTCATTGCAGGGGAATAAATTATATATGGCCACTGCTAAAATGTGCAAAAGCAAAGTGACAACAAAAGGGAATTAATTCACATTTTGGAAGATAATGATGAAGCTTACTTTCATTATCAGAAAGGAGATAATAAAGCAAATCACATTTGAACAGCAAGAATTATCCAGACACAAGAAATTATTACTTAGACCCTGACAATCAGTTTTCTCTTAGCAGATCACAAAATGCTTCATCAGTATACCTAGTTTACAGTAGACCAGTATTATACCAGTCATAGAACTAGTAACTGGACCATAGTGCTAAACTGACAATCAGAGAAATACTGTAGCCATCAGTCCCTTGCAAACCTGAGCATCAGTAAAGTGAGAAAGTAATTTCTGTTGTGAGCGGCCTTTACAGTTCCAGCATTATATATTTTGTCTGGAAAAAAAGCAAATGCAGACTAAAAGTCTGCCAGACGGCCACAAAGAAAGACCTGTGTAGCTACCAAATGCTACCCCTTCCTGTTATTACACAAGCAGGAATGTGAAAGGCTCATCAGAGAGGAAACATCAGAATGATCAATAATAGCTCCCACTTTTTCAGATACACGTACCTTCTACAACTTGGCAGTCACACTGGCAGGCAACACTATTACTGCTCTGTTTACAATGCACTGAAGTGTTACAGGTCACTAAGCCAAAGGTATCCAAGGCTTTTTTTCTTTCCTTTTGAATGCATGAATCTAGGATAGGCACAGACTCTGTTCCACCAGGCTGTGAGCAATGTTTAGGTCTAAAAAAGATGTTCCATTTAGGTGACGTCATTGGCAAGTACTGCAGAGCGCCTACCGCAGATGGGGAACTGCTACAGCAATAGCTCCTACCAGCTACAGCTTTCTGTCTCTGCTTCCTCATACTGCCAGGATTGCCTCTGCTGACATACTGCAATTGTGTTGTTACTGCTCTTCAGTCTGAGTTTGGAGCAAGAGCTCAGATCAGAGCATTTATCTAGCTTCCTTCTTGAAAAAAGGTCTACCATGTGTTATCAGTATCTGTTCACTTCTTAGAGGTTTTCCAAAGAATTATGGTAAGTTCATCTATCCATAATTCCCCTGAGCTGCCAAAAAGTCTCTGGCAGTTCCCCAGAAATATGCTTCCACAAGTTCCGCTAAGATGCTCTGAGCAGATTTGTCTATCTAGAGCAGAGCATCAGGACATGAGCTGAAGCTGTACAGCTAATGTGGAAACATTGTGCCACTGACTCCTAAATATGAAAGTACACCGGTGTTAAAAGCTGTACAACAGAAGTCCAAGATAGCTTAGCTTTTAGATTCGACTTATTAGTGAATGTTTTCCAATGTTTCCAAAGTTGTTCTGCCATCTAGGAAAGAATATAAAACTCAATGGATCTAGAAGAGATCCATGGAGATAGGAGTGTGGTTCTCTGTCCCAGTAATACACTCCTGTGGGAAGAATGACTCTTGGATTCAGGCACCTACAGTTAGCTCTCTACATTTTCTAATTGATCTGGCATTAATTAAAATGTATGGAGGAAATTAATTTTTTTTTTAATTAATTTTTAAAGTTTCAGTATTAGTGCACTCACCATGAAAAATATTAATTCAGTATCAGGTATCAAATGAATAACGGAGTTCACGAATGACATTTTAAAATAGACTTCCACTTAAAGGGTATCCAGACATTTCCTACTGTCGTGGTATTTTAAATTTGATGTTGACTACAGAAATATAAGCCAAGAAATGCTCGGTTCTTTGATGGAATTTTAGAGTCTTCTTGGGGTTTTATAATATGCTTAATAGTTCTTGAAAAAAGTGAAAAAAAATGGCACTTTTAGGAGGTTTAGAGGGATATTTCATAGCAGGAGTAATTTATCATTATATTTTTCTGTCCTGCCCTTTTTCTGCAAAAGAATGCAGAATGAGGTAAGTACTTACTATCAAGTAATGTGGTACTACATCAAAACTGTTTATTGCTTCTATTCTGTCAGCCTAAGCAGTGAATGTAAACCAGTGATCAACAGAATTTCTGAGCTTAACCCAGCTAGATGAGATTCAGAAAGCATGCAGGAACAGAGTTCCTCAGTCAAGCTTGCTCTAAAGGAAAATCTTGTGCAGACAAGTTGTATGCTGTATCTGTGCATATAAATTAGTGTAAATATTTAGGAATGATAAATTAGAATTCCTAATAATAAATTACTCAGCAATATTTATAAACATAAAATGATTTGGAAGAAGAAATATTTAATTTTTGATGTGAGTACTACCTAGGTGTTGAAGTGCTGTGAAACATAGAAATGATGATCTCAGAAAGATGGCCTAAAAAGTATTGACTTAACACTCTCAGATGACTGAACAAAATGAAAGTGAACCTTCTTGTTAGCTGTGTATGCACTTTTGACCCCTTTACTTACACTTCAGTAACAAATTTGCAAAATGAAGATATAATGTGATGTTTATTACATTCCCATTTCTATGTAGGTTGATTTTGAGTTACATGTTCATATGCACACTGCCACACAAAAAGGGAAAACATTATTACTGACTGGAATTCAATAAACAGTAGTTAAAGCACCAGTTATAATGCATGAGATAGTAGCATTGTTTCTGGTTCTTTGAATTTTTCTGGATCTATATTCCTACTATATATTACATTCTTCGGCAAAGTTTAGAAAAAGCTGAAGAACTCATTTTAAAGAATGGTGGATGCAGGGATTCTTTCTCTTTTTAATTTTACAAACTACAGTGACACAAATGCTTTTAATTTAAAATTTAACATGCAACACTGTTCAATGATTTCCTTCCTATATCTCCGAAGGTGATTTAAGCAAGTGGGCTGTTTTCTAACAAACTATTTGAACTGGCCAAGACTGGATAACTAGACACTAGGCAGCTGTGGGCTAAAGCTTTATGTATCATATTTGTTCAAGGTGTTTTGCCTTCATCTCTATGAGTTTTTTTTTTTTCTTACATTGGTAATCTGAACACATTCAGATAGATCTTGGGTGACTTGTACCTCATTTGTGGGTGGGAAGGAAGCCAGAAAGTTCCAAGTGGTCATTCTGACTTAAAACAGTTACAGAAATGTATCTTTCTCTTTTGCCCTTTGAAGTGTAAAAAATAATATGTGTTTTATAATATTTGTTAATTTTTATTGAATATATGCCAGGTCAAAACTATAGGACATGATTTGATATACTTAAATATAAAGAATATAAATCTAATTTTATCCAGTCCTATAATAACATCAACCCTTCTGCATTTTCAATTTCAACTGGACTGCCTAAACATTTTCTATGATTATGTAAAACCTGAACTTTTCTTTTTGAGTCATGCACATCATTTTTAATCACTCACTCTAACTCATGCAAAAAAGTAACAGCTTGCTACTTGTATGAGTCAGAATCTAAACAGAGCTATTTAAAAATCATTTGGAAGATGTGTTATTATCTAATTAGCATAATTTAGTTGTAGCAAAGATATACAATCCAACGTGTTTCATTGAATCACTTCATAAACAAAAACTGTAATTAGTTACTATTTCTTATGCATTACTATTTTCTTTGAGATTCTATAATATGGCCAAGCCAACCTAAGAATGTTGTCGAGAACATTTCAGGTCAAATGGTATGCTGCAATTGGGGCACCTCTTTCATTTTCCATATATTACATTCCAACATTGTCTACTTAAGACATTTGCACTAAATTTAAGTTTGATTTAATAACTTAATAACTTTTTAAGTACTTGGACGTATAAGAAAAGATACCTAGCTAATTTTTACTGTTTCCATTTAAAATAAATTGACTGAGTTTAAAATCCGAAATAGCAAAACTGAACATGACAGAACTATTTGATTTTCCAAGATTGGTATTAAATTAAAAACAAAAATTGAACAGGAAAAGAAACGTAATTTTTACAGACATTCTAATTAATCACTAGAATCTTACTCCAAAACAAAATAACTGCAACTATTTGCTCATCACTGGATGCCATGTAAATTAACAACAGATAATGGCCCATAACTCACATCTGGCTGATTTTGGAAATTTACATTCATATGTTTTAGGTTTTAGCATGCCTTACGATGCTTGGCCCCATCCTCCTAGAACTCAGTGGAAATAGCAAAATATTTGATATTTCTCTTTCTCTAGAATCCCTAAGCTCAACAGTAAAGCAGTTATGCAAGAGAAAGTTAAGGGATCATTTCATAACATTATAGAATATCTCTACATTGTAATTACGTTAAGTTTTCCAGACTTCTGGAGAAGAAGGATAAAAGGCTTTTAGCAATCATCTAATATCTTCTGGTCATAGTAGTTCTAAAATAGTAACAGAAGATACAGCACAGAAACCATCATTGGAAAAAAAGTTACACTATAAATGTAAAATCATTTTGGATTTTGAAAATAAAGCTTATAGCAGTGTACAAAGCTGAAACCACCTCCAATCAGACTTTTATTTCCAAGATAAAGGACAAAATCTTATCTAAATAAGTCTCAAGACACTAGGGGCACTGATTCATCAGTAATACTTAGTATGCTACTGGTGAGGCCAAAGTTCAACTGACTTTTGATTACAAAAGCATCAGGAACATTGAACAACATTTGTCTTAACTTCTGTAGAGCAAAAACAATTATTTGTCAAAAAATGGAAGGCTATTACCAGTCACTGGACATCTGAAGATATTAAATTGTTCCCAAATGTTCCCAACATGTCATCTTGTGTGACTATGGCTTATGAAGACAGAAAATAATTAGGTTTTTACCAGAGTTCCAAAGTATTTCATCTTGCTAATATCTGGATTTCCTGGTCTTGTGCCTTGTGTTCAGTGATAGTGCTGCAGATGGTCTTGTAACCTCACAGACAAGCTTGTAACTAAGATCTTATTCTGATTCTTCAGATTCTTTCCAAAGATGCACACTAATTGTTGTGGTTATTTATTTATTTATTTATTTATTTAGTTAGTTAGTTAGTTAGTTATTTTTTATGAGTGTGTTTCAGGATTTCCCTGATGAAAGACAACATCACACATCAGGTTGATTGCAATAAAATACAAAATGGAGACTCATTTTACTTATTGTTTTAGTTACACTTTTTTAAGCTACAGACCAGGAGAATTGAGGCAGAGCCACAAATGTGAAAATAAAATTGACTGAAGTGTGCTTAATCAGTCAGGAATATATTCTGAACATGTGGCAATTCATTTCTAGATATGTACTTAAATAACATGGCTTTGAGGTAACGTGGCCTAAATTGATTCAGCACATTCATGTTGGAGGAAGTGGTTCATCAGTTCCAAGAAGAACCTCAAAAGCTTTTCCTTCTTTTTTCCACTCCCTGGATATTTTTTTACATGCTTCCCAGAATGAGCATGTAAAACACAAAGCATACCTCAAGGAGTCTTATAGTATCCAGCCACAGAACTCTCACTGACTAAGTTTTAGGAATGTCAACACCATCCGTAAAGTTATTGTCATCCTCCTCCAAGTCAAAAAAGAATTTATATGAGAATACCACTATGTAAATCACCTCATTAGTAACATACTGGTTCTAATGACTATCCCCAAACTATACATAAATACTACATACTAAAATGAAACCTTAACTTTTCTTGGGTAATTCAGAGTCTCAGCTTGGTTATCCTGTCAGTCTGACATCTACCATCAAACACAGCAGCTTTTTCTCCAACAGCGAACATATTTTGGCTTTTGTCTGCCAACCTAGCCCCACAATGTAATATTTTTATAGCCCCCTATTGAAGAACAGATTTTAAACAATGTTATCGGTGAGCCTATGCTGTACAGATGACATATCTGTCATGTGGAATGGAAACCTAGATTCCCTCAGCAACATCCTTAAAAATTCCAAATACCATTGCTTTTACCCTCGTTTCTTAGGTAAATGCACACTTGTTTTGATTTTTTTAGGATACCTCAGCAATCTAAAATATATTCCTCAAGGGAAAAAGAACATTTCAAGAACTTATATGGAAGAAAACCCCAACTGCTGTCAAATATCCTAGAAAACCACTAAAATCATTAAATTTGTCTTGGAAGAAGATTAAGCTTAAAAATCTTTAAAAAATCCACTCTTTCCTGTTAACAGTCAACAGAGCTCCCATGTTCCAACCTCCTATGATTAGATCTGTACTTCACCTGAGAAGTAAATGTAAAACTGGTCATCACATCAGAATTACTACAATAAATACTCCGTACAAAAGAAGCAATGAAAGAATTGGATTCTATTCTTGAGATTCCTTCCTTCATCAAATGCCCAAAATTCCCTCTGGCTGATAAGTGGAAGCACACTATATTACATAATGAAATCACAAAGATAATCAAAGGAGAAATATTCCCAGATGCCAATGGGGAAACAGTTCTTAGAAAAGTTACATGCCTTCTGCTGCCCCTCAGTTCTGATCCTCAGCAGGATCATACAGGATCATTTCCAGGCTTGAGTTTGAAAACACAAAAGCAAACAAACAAACAAACAAACAAACAAAAAACGCCATAGACTCAACAGAAAGTATTTACTCAACAATGTACCACCGCAGTTCTCATTTTCAGCTCACTCAAGAAGCTATCTAGCTACCTACCTAGATTCCACAGAATAAGTTACCTTTCTCTTCTAAACTATAGTTATCAATCATTTCATCGTTTCTTTTCCTAGCAACACCTCTGCCACACATACCAAACATATTTTTTGTATTCAATCTGTGTTCACCTTAGAAACTTCAGTTTTCAAACCTGAAGAAGACCTTCTGTTTGAAAACATGTTTATATGCAAGTCTATTTCTTTCAAGAATGCTAATCTTTTCAAATAAAAGGCATTTTAAAGAACATTTTATTAAAATAAATCACCTCCACATGCAGATTCTATCTTGTCTATGTAATATGTGCACTGCCACACTTCAGGTACCTGAAGTTACCTAAACTAGGTAGCCAGTCTCCATCAATCCCCTTGCGTAGTGAATGGAGAGAGCTCGGCCAGTTTTGAGAATAACAAACGGTAGAGTACTCTCTGCATAGAAATTCTTCAGTCTGGGTTATCCTCTGAAATAATCCCTCTCTACACTCTCTATGCACAGAACATAAGGAAACTGTCCTAAAGCAGGAAGTGTGAGTGTTGTTTTCATCAGATTGTATAGCCTACTTGTCCTCTTCCAGCTAAGTAAATCCCATAGCAGTATGTTGTGGAGAAATTGGGCAGTGACAATTTCTACTAATTGGCTTTATGTCACTCTTATCTGCGACCTTATCTTGGAAAGGAGTGTTGGTCTCACAGTTATATTTCACTGAGAGGCATAGATGGAAGAATACTGCTACTATAACTGTTCTTCAGGGGCTTCTTACCTCCCTGTACAAGAAAAAGCAACCTCGAGCCCAATTTGTGACCTATGCCAGACTAGCATTATCTAGACTTGAGGCTGTGGGTCTGTTTCAGAGAAGGGTTAATTTTCTATGTGATCCCTTCACATAGAAGGGATCCCTTCAGATCCTATGTTCACTGGGCTAGATAATTAGTACTTATATATCAAAATGCAGCTGTATTTGAAGATCTAGGAAACCAAGGCAAGAACTCTTCATTC
Source organism: Cygnus atratus (assembly GCF_013377495.2). Taxonomy (NCBI): domain Eukaryota; kingdom Metazoa; phylum Chordata; class Aves; order Anseriformes; family Anatidae; genus Cygnus; species Cygnus atratus. The sequence continues at coordinate 21,922,514 of NC_066366.1, forward strand.
TTCTGCTTTCTTTGTTAATGTTTGAAAATTCATTCAGTATGACCTAAATTACTGTCTGGGTCAAGTTATTTTGCACAGAAGCTCTCTAGCTGTATATGCTTAATCCTTTTCAAATACAGCTGCTTTTGAAACTATTGAATCTCAATTGACTATGACTCTGAATATGTTCCTTTTCCAAGTTACACATTTCTAATGCTTCATTTTTATTTAGAAAAGGAAATTGGTGACAATTATAGCAATAAAAGGAATTAATGGAAATTTGGACTAAAAATATCTATAACCTGGAAGAGATGCAGCCATTTTGAAATTAAGGCGAACATGAGACCTGACAAGATAATGGGGACAGATGATTCTCACCGCCTACACTACTGGAGACAGGAAAGGTGCGGTTGATAACAATACTGAAGTATGTTTTGTAGCATACTTTCTTCCCTTTCTAAGTTTGCAAAATCTCCGCCACAGAAATAGCAGAGTACTTAATTTATGAGTGGGAAAGCAGGGCAGGAGGATGACAATACTACAAATTAATAACCGGGTTCATGCTGCCCTATATGGGTCCAAAGTAGCATTAACTAACTGGTTAGGACTTTGTTTGTTTGGCCTGTATTTATCCACTGTATTAGATGATTATTATATTAATATATCAGACTACTTTGAAGGGCTGTAAAGGAGAAGCAGAAAGCAAAAAAACTTGGGAGTCTCTTGGATGACATTTGGTGGGGGGCATTGTGCAGAGACTCACAGCTGTTCAGGAAGAAAGTTACACTTTGGAAAAAATGATTTAATTAGCTTGTAGTTTGACTCATCTGAGAACTTTCCACCTAACTTGTAAAATGCTGATTGCCTTGGCCACCTACCTACAAAACGACATTAATACTTCTATTAGGGATTGGGAACCGTTCATTCAATTAACTGACACGAAGATTCCCTATTATTCAGTCTTTTCCACTGGGAAAGCCTTCCTATGTTCCTTTTCCAGTACTGCCAACAAACCAGCTCATTTCTGCTAGTCCAGACCTGAGCAAGGTGAGTGGGTTACTGGGAGAAGCCTGTACACTCTCCTCAATTATTCAAGAACAAGCAGCACATATCAGTTTCATTTCTGGCAGCTTCTTAAAAGGTAACTCCTTCACACTCCCAGCCTGCAGCATTAACAAGTGCATAGGGAGAAACAAGTTCAATGGAGCTTTTTTTCCTTCTTAATTTGGTGGAGGAGCACCAAACTCTGACAGTTCTGAGGAACTGTCATTAGCTCATCCCCATGGCTGCTGATCTGTAATGCTGGGACTGTACCCAATATTCTGGAACAAACATCCTCACCCCACCCCTTCTAATCTCTCAGGGTGAACAGTGTGCATCAGAAGAGATAATGGTGGACTTTAATTATTTGCAGGATATCTATATCAAGATAGGGTAAAATAAAGTATTACCAAATAAGTAATGCCACTGGCTGATAGTAAAGTCTCAGAAATACTATTCCATACATCTGACACAAAAATATTATTGCAGAAAATCCCCCAAACATGGAGAACTCTAGAAATCATCTCTTAGATTTAGGTAAGACCTTGATGGCAAGGATTATATACACACCAGTAAAGCCACTTTGACTAAACATTTCTGACTAGAAAATGAACCTTAGTGTTCTTTCTGCAATAACATACATTCATTTTCTTTTCCTCTTTGCTCTTTCATATCTAGAGTTTGTTCTTGGAATATTTTTCTTTTCAAATGCAACTAATATTTTGTAAAATAGATCCCCAGTTTTCTATGTATTCTGATTTTGGGACGAAGTCGGACATGTTACATTATAAACGTCAATGCTTTGACAAGAAGGTGAAATCATGGTCAAATAGTTATGCCTAAATTCACACCCACACACGTATATATATATCCATAATATTTACTATGGTATATAAACAAATTCACTTACACACTTTGAATCTGGACCTGAAGTGCAATGCAAGCAATAGATCAAAATTCCCCAGGAAAATATATAATGGAGGGTGAAAAAATGAGCACAGCCTAAAAAAAAACCCTGCTACTTTAATTATTATATAAGATATAAATTGGGATTTAGATTATGCTCTACACATTGATGCATGATAGTCTGAACCTAAAGTTTGTAAGATTTAATTTTCTGTTGCTATTAATGAATATTACAACAGCAGCTGCCCCCTGTGGCTTGGTATAAAAAGCAGTGTACATACCTAGCACAACATTTGCAGACCTCCTCAGTTTTGTGTTTTTAATGTGATGAAAAATTGTACGAGTAACAAAGGAAAAATGTCATGGTAACTAAAACATTTCCTATACATGTATTTTAGAGGGAAGCTAAATCAAAGGTCTTCAAAGAATTACTAGGGTTCTTTCTAGGAGGTTATTGACAAATATGTAGTTTGTCTTCTGAGTTTGTGCCTCTTTCACAGATTGGTGTATTTGTGATCCCACAGGCAGGAATAAGTGTCTGTAATTCATTTCTCCTTGTTAACTAGTGTGCTTTTGTGTGTAGGATGATTGACAGCAAACTCGGCTTAGTCCCAACGGATGAGCTTGTTAGCAAAACCCTAGCATCCTATCTCTAATAAAGCATATCAGCAGTACATTTTGTCCTATCTATTAGCCTCTCTGTTTCTTTTTTGTGAAAAGCTGAGTGTCCCTTTGAAGCAATGACAAATAAACCCCTGAACTGAAGTGCTAGGCTGCCTTATGGACAGCTGGATAGTAAATGTCACACCGTGTATAGAATGCCTATTATCAGAGTGAGCCATTTGTTCCATTCCTTTCAGTATCTTAATGTAATACAAAATTGCTAAATCAAGCCCCATGTCTGTGACAGAACATAATTAATGAGAAAGCAGGAGCCAATTCAACACTCTTTATTGGGACCTAATTGGCTCAGGCAACAGAGTTGTCACTCAACAAGAGACTTCCTTTAAAGCAATTTTGTTCTTGGTTGTATTACAGAGCCTATTAAATTGTCCCCTCCTTGATCACACAAAGAAGTATCTGCATGCAATAATTAGCTTTTCCAAGGGGATTTTTTTTAACTCTTTCAATAATAGCACATTTTCAAGCACTGCTGGAGGAAACAGACAGCACAGGGAGATGTGCAGCCTCTGGGCTGAATAATTGTAATACATGCATTTTGGGAAAGCCTATGAGGAACATATCAAAGCTACAGCTAGTGCATAATGTAGTGGCCTGACTTCAGGGAAGGAAGGTCAAGCTGGGCATCTAATATTTGCACTCTGTGCAAATTGTTCAGTTAAAGGAGCACGGGAAAGTGTAGAGGTATGGATTGTTTACCAGAGCGCTTCCTTCCTGACATAATATCAAGGACCATCACAAAGGATGAGAGGTCCTGCTTCCCAGTGCCAATAGCTGGAACTTCTGATACCAAGCTTAGCAGCAGTGCATTTTCAGTAGGAATCAAAACCTACCAACCTTTTTCCTGTAGATATCCATCAGAGTTTCATGGACTGTGTGTTCTTCTTAATCAGCAGATTTTTATTGCAGGGTAAACTATGTAAACATTAAGGAAGAATTTTTTTTCCTGTCCAAAGAACAAATTCCCCATTTTCGAGTTAAACAGTACTTAAATCATACATGAGCAAGGCAGAAGTCTAGAACCTGCTTCTGTGACCTCCAAAAGCATAAATCTCTACCACTAGGTAAAAGAAAGTTAATCAAAACCAAAACACATCACCTTCTCCCTGAAGGCCAGTAATTTAGCCACCATCAGAAAGGTTCAGATGTGTTCACATATGTCTGCAGCATAATGCACATATATAATATTAAACTTATTTTTCCAACAAATTTAAGCCTCAGCTACTAAGCCTTTTAAGAACTAACTTGTCTGAAAGCCAGGCAATGAAAATGAGAGGTTCATGAAGCAGTTGAATATCTCCATATTTAGAAAGGCTTTTCATAAGTGATCTTTACATCTTCTGTTCTGTTCTTTAGAATTAAAACTAGTCTTGTAATGGAGGACTCTTGGTGAATGGCAAATGTTTTTCTCAAAAAAAAAAGTGACAAATCACTCTGTTACCATTTTATGATGGAGACTCACAACTCCAAGCACCTGTTGAAAATAGTTTCGGAAACACGATAGAAAACTACATTTTATTTGCTTTTCTTTTTTTAATAGATAGATGTTTAATATTGCTCTATTAGTCATTACTTTCTGAGAATCCTAAGTGAAAGAAAACAATATATTTTTTGTTTAATAATCAGTAGATTTTAGTACTTCCCTTTTATCTCTCCCAAAGACTAGAATGATGTGACCAATCATATGGGCAATAGTGTGTTATAACTTCTATTATTATTTTCTTCATGGTAGAAATTCCAGGGATTTCAAAGGGAGCAACAAAAGCACAATTACAAGAACATAGAATGCTGTGTTTTTTCAAAGAATAACATGTTTAAGGGGTCTTGGCATATGCTATGTCTGCAGTTATATTAAGTGATTGTGATGAGCACATTTTGCTTTGTACATTTGACATAGTTCTTTTAGTGGTACCAGTTCATTGACATCTGCACTAATATGCATGCAAAATTTAGCATTTCTAACATCCACCCCTTTAAAGACTGAACTAGAACAGAATACATATTGCACATACATATATTTTTTTTTTTGAGATTTAATAAAGTGCAAGACAATAGCCCAAATGAAAATGTTAACCAACAATGTCCTTTCCTGGGTGACTCATGAACACTACAAAAGGGCATATATTCTCAACACAGTATTGTTAGGTTATTCTAGTAACAAAAGATAATGATGACAAAACTGCCATCATCTAATTTTGATTAATCATTTGCAATCAATATTCTAAAACTAAAACTGTACGCTATGATTAACTCTATATAAGCTAGAATACTAAAAAATGCTGAAGAACTCCAGAGAATACACTGTATGTATCTACTGAGAAGATTTTTTACAAGTCAAATTAGAATATTAAGAAAATAAACATTTAAACTGAAATATTCC